>NW_026988425.1:12500-612500 GCF_030222135.1 Aotus nancymaae
GCTGGCGCAGTGGGTTGCTCAGATTCCGGCGCTGGGAATCAACAAGTTGGATGTCCACTCAGAGACCTAATTTGAAAGTCGGCAATTACAAAGATGACAGATGGATAAATTCACAATGATGGGAAGAAACCAGCGTAAAAAGGCTGAGAATACCCAAGATCAGAATGCCTCTCCCTCTACAGGGGATCACAGTTCTTCATCAACAGGGGAACAAGGCCTGATGGAGAACGAGCGCGTTCCATTAACAGAATTAGGCTTCAGAAAGTGGATAATAAGAAACTTCTGTGAGTTAAAAGAACATGTTCTAGCCCAATGTAAAGAAACTAAGAACCTTGAAAGAAGGTTTGACGAAATCCTAACGAGAATAGACAATTTAGAGAGGAATCTAAGTGAATTAATGGAACCGAAGAATACAATAGGAGAACTCCGCGAAGTATGCGCAGGTTTTAACACTCGAATTGATCAAGCAGAAGAAAGGATATCAGAGGTTGAAGACCAACTTAATGAAATGAAACGAGAAGACAAGCCTAGAGAAGAGTAAAAAGGAATGAGCAAAGTCTACAAGAAATATGGGACTGTGTGAAAAGACCTAATTTATGATTGATAGCTGTACCTGAATGTCATGAAGAGAATGAATCCAAGCTGGAAAATATTCTTCAGGATATCATTCAGGAAAACTTTCCTAACCTAGTAAGGCAGGACAATACTCAACTCCAGGTAATACAGAGAACACCACAAAGATATTCCTCAAGTAGAGCAACCCCAAGACACATAATCATTGGATTCACCAGGGTTGAAATAAAGGAGAAAATTCTAAGGGCAGCTAGAGAGAAAGGTCAGGTTACCCATAAAGGGAAGCCTATCAGACTCACAGTAGATCTCTCAGCAGAAACCCTACAAACTTGAAGAGAGTGGGGGTCAATATTCAATATCCTCAAAAACAAGAATTTTCTACTCAGAATCTCATATCCAGCCAAACTAAGCTTCATAAATGAAGGAAAAATAAAATTTTTCATGAACAAGCAAGCACTCAGAGATTTCATCACCACCAGTCCTGCTTTACAAGAGCTTCTGAAAGAAGCACTACAAACAGAAAGGAATAACCAGTATCAGTCATCCCAAAAACTTACCAAAAGGTAAAGAGTATTTCTATAATGAAGAATCTACATCAACTAATGGGCAAAATAGCCAGCTAGCATTAAATGACAATATTAAACTCACAAAAATTAATATTAATCCTAAATTTAAATGGATTAAATGCCCCAATCAAAGACACAGACAGGCAAATTGAATAAAAATTCAAAATCCATCGGTACACTGTATCCAGATCCATCTCATAAGCAAAGACACACAAAGACTCAAAACAAAGGATTGGAGGAAGACTTACCAATCAAATGGAGAGAAAAAAAAAACACAGGAGTTGTAACTTTCATCTCTGACAAAATAGACTTTAATAGTAACAAAAACAAAGATTAAAAGAAACAAAGAAGGACATTACATAATGGTAAAAGGATCAATGCAACAACAGGAGTCAATGATCATAAATATATATGCACCCAATATAGGAACACCCAGATACATAAGACAAGTTCTTAATGACTTATAAAGAGACTTGGACTTCCGCACAATAATAGTGGGAGACTTTGACACCACATTGTTAATATTCGACGGATCAACAAGATAGAAAATTAACAAGGACATCTATGATTTGAACTCAGACCTGGAACAAGTAAACTCAGTGAATATTTATAGAATTCTTCACCCCGGGTCCACAGAACATACATTTTTCTCAGTATCACATTACACCTATTTTGATCGTGAGCTGTTTGTTTTTTCTTCCCTTATTCCTTCCTGTCTCCACTGTTAAAAAAAAAAATTCACAAACAGAATTCAGAAATATAGAAGAAGATTTATAAACTCTGACCAAACGAGGTTTCATCCAGGAATATGAGGCTATGTCAATATTCAGAGCTCCACTGATGCAACCCACCACATTAACAAGCTAACAAAATCCCATGAGTATATCACTGCTGCAGAAACAGCATTTGGCATAAGTCGACACCCTTTCATGAAAGAAACTCTCAATTTGATAAAGACCATCTTTCTTAAAAACTCTCAACTTGTTACAGTATGACGTTAGCAAAGCCACAGCTGACATCATACTTCATGGGCAAAAACAGAATGTTTCCTTCCTGAGATCAAGACACGCAAGGATGTCCACTCTCACCTCTGACTCAATGCAGTGCTAACGTTCTAGGCACAACGGCAGGGCACGAAAAGGATATAAACAGCGCGTAGATTCAGAAACTGAAATACAACTGTCCCTTGTTGCAGATGACATGGTTGTCTACTTAGAAAATCCCAGAGTCTACAAAAGAGCTCCTGGAAACTATTAAATCAGTGCAACAGGTGACAGGATACAAGGCAATCATTTAACAACCAGGTAGCCGAGCGCCGTAGCTCACACCTGTAATCCCAGCACTTTGGGAGGCTGAGGTCTGCAGATCACTTGCAGTCAGGAGTTCGAGACCAGCCTGACCAACAAGCCAAAACCCTGTCTCTACTAAAAATACAAAAATCAGCCAGGCGTAGTGGTACATGCCTGTAATCCCAGCTACTCAGGAGGCTGAGGCAGGAGAACCGCTTGACTCCAGAAGGCAGAGGTTGCAGTGAGTTGAGGTCATACCATTGCACTCCAGCCTGGGTAACAGAGTGAGACTCTGTCTCCAAATAAATAATAAAAATAAACTGTGAAAAACCAAGCAGATTTCTATAAAATAGTAATGAACTCATAGACACTAAAATTCAAAATAATATTTACAATTGCTTTAAAAAAGGAATACTTAGGTGTAAATCTAACAAAACATATATAGAACTTATATGCTAAAAACTACAAAATGTTGCTGAAAAGCTCAAAAAAGATCTGAATAAACAGAGAGACATATCGCCTTTATAGATTAGGAGAGTCATCCAGGCACAGTGGCTCATGCCTGTAATTCCAGCACTTTGGGAGGCTGAAGTGGGAGGATCACTTGATTTCAGGAGTCCAAGACCAGCTTGGGCAACATGGTGAAACCCCATCTCTAACAAAAAGAATACAAAATTAGCTGGGCCCAGTAGCATGGTCCCCGCTGCTCAGGAGGCTGAGGAGGGAGGATCACCTGAGCCTGGCAAGTGGATGCTGCAGTTAGCTGAGATCGTGCCACTGCACCCCAGCCTGGGTGACAGAGTTTCAGAAATAATAATAAAAATTTAAAAGCATAGTTTAGAAGACTCAACAGAGTAAAAAAATGTTGATTCTCCCCAAAATTAATACACAGTACAAGCTTAACACAACTTTTTTTTTAATATTTGGACACAACACAATTTCTATCAAAATCATAACAATAATCTTTGTATATATAGACAAGACTATTCTAAAATTTATATGAAAAGAGAAAGGAACTAGAATAGCTGAAACAATTTTGAAAAAGCATAAAGTAGGAGGAATCAATCTACGCAACTCTAAGACATTATACAGTGGAACAGAGCAGAGAGCCCGGAAGCAGATCTTCACCGATACACTCAACTGCTTTTTCACAAAAGTACAAAAGCGACTCAATAGAGGGAAGATGGCGCTTGCCACAAAACAGTGCTGGAGCCACCGGACACCCGCAGGCGAAAAAGATAACCCCAATATAACTACCATACAAAAGCTATCTCAAAACAGATCATGGGCTTCGACGCAAAATGTAAAGTTGCAAAACTTTTAGAAAAAAGCCCAGAAGAAAAATCTTCAGGATCTAAGGCTCAGCAAACCATTCTTTGATATTCTAACATCAAAGTACAGTCTCCAAAAGCAATAACTGATAAATTGAACTTCATCAAAATTAAAACCTGTTGCCCTGCAAAAGATCCCGTTAAGAAGATGCAAAGACAAGCTACAGGATGGGAGGAAGCTTAGTTTTTAAAAAGCCGCCTGACAGCCCTTATGTTTTTGTTGACGGAGTCTCGCTCTGTTGCCCAGGCTGGAGTGCAGTGGCACGATCTCAGCTCACTGCAACCTCCACCTCCCAGGTTCAAGTGTTTCTCCTGCCTCAGCCTCCTGAGTAGCTGGAATTACAGGCGCCTGCCATCACTACTGGCTAATTTTTGTATTTTCAGTAGAGACGGGGTTTCACCATGTTGGCCAGGCTGGTCTCAAACTCCCAAAGTGCTAGGATTACAGGCATGAGCCACCGTGCCCGGCCCAGCCCTTATGATTCTATATCATTTGGCAGTACATTCTTTCATTGCCTGCTCCCATGAACACAAATTTCTATAGAAAGAACAGAAGATGACTCAGTGTTTGCTCCATCTTTCATGGTTATTTAAGTTTTTTATCACTGGTAGCTTCAAAACAGTTTACTTCCGCTCCACACGCCTTTACCGGTAACGTCACGAGCATTTTCGGGTGGTTGTCACATTCGGGGAAGCCTCTGCCAGTTTTTTTTTCATACACGAAGCGTACGATTTCAGGCATTTCACCTTTTGGGGTTTGGTTTATTTTGTGCAGAGTAACCCTAGTCTTTGAAATGACCACACCGCTGACCAATTGTAGCTCATGCCCCCTTCCTACACCGTGAACCACTGAGCATACCCAGCTGAAATCCAAAATCATATAACCCCGACTCCACCTCAGTGTGCTCTCCCACCCCTCGGACTCAGGGGACACTTGACAACGTGCAGGAGACATTTTTAGTTGTCACTACTGGGGAGATGGCACTGGCTTCTAGTGGGAAAGGCCAGCGATGCTGCCAAGCAGCCCACAATGCCTGCGATGGCCCCACAGCACCCAACGCTCCAGCTCTAAAAGCCAGCGGTGCCACGGTGGGGAAACGCTGAGCCGGAGCCAGAGAGGGCCGGGCCGCTTCGGCAGCACTCAGTGGGAGGCTGTGACGGAGGACCAGACAGCGGCCTTCACTCATTGTGCTTGATATTTTCTTTGTGCTAACTGTATAAAAATACCTGACCACAGAACTCAATGCTAGGGCCCCCAGCCGGATCTTGATGGCCTCGGGGTGAATCTGCCCCTGGGGTCTGAAGCAGGTGCGGGGCACAGGCCCATCACTCCACGTCCTGTGGGCAGCCATCCCTCTGCCCGTGCGGGACGCTAACTGGGGTGAAGAGAGCGGAACCGCGTGCAGAACCCGGCGCCAGCTGGGATCAGTCACAACCGCTCACGAATGGAGGCCTCGCAGCTACCCTCAGAGCGGGGCATCCTCACCCCCGTTCAGAGTGCAACAATGAGAGAGCTTGCCCAAGATCACAGTTCACAAAAAACGTGCCAGTCAGAGTCTGGGCCCCCGCACTAACGCTGCACTCGTCACCGAGCAAGCCAGCGAGGCCCACGTGGACCGTCCCGAGACCCGACCGCCCGCAGACCCGACCGGCTTCTGCTTCACAGCTGACTTGGGTGTTTTCCATTTGTTTCTGTGTTTCTGAAATATTAAAGGCTTTTTTTTTTAATGCCAATAACCTGCTCATTACTCTGTTACATAAATAAGTGATCATTTAACTTCCCATTTCAAGCAGACTACAGGGGAAGTGCGGTTAGACCATCAACCGTGTTCACACCTGCACTGGGAACAGGCACCAGGCCTCCCCCGCTCCCTTTTCCTCCCCTCCCCGAAGGTTTTTCTTGAAAGCGTTTAAGTCGTGACTGCTGGGAACAGCCTTTTGCCTAGTGAACTCTGACCCTCTCATGGAGCCGGTCCACGCCAGGGGGGCCAGGACAAGGCTCTGGTGCAAATCCCAACTTGTATTTACATTTTTCAGAGATAACTCAGAAATCTGGACAGCAGGAGCCGGATGAAAACCCTGCTTGTCTCTGGATGGGAATTCTCACTGGGGTCACACCGTATGTGCTGCCAAATCTCTGGGACAGTGTCCCATGAGGACATTAAAGGCGGCAACCTCTCCCCGTCCCCGAGTGCCCTGAGAGAGCGGAGCCCCACTGGCCTCCCGCTTCAGCAGTGTGGGGCTGGGTCTCCATCCTCTCCTGGGCACTGCCCTCTCACCGTGCCACTCTGGCAGCACACGGCCATCCAGGAGCACAGGCACGCCACCCGGAACACAGCCTCACTGCATGGAAGCATGAGCTCAGGCAGGGCCTGTCGCTACCGTATCACCAGAGACTATCAGGGAGTCAACTATCAGAGGTCCTCAAACCCGAGCCTGCATCAGAATCAAGTGGAAAACTTCTTAAACACATCACCAGGCCCCACCCTATACCTGCCGATGGGATCCGCTGCCAGTGCGGCCTGAGTGTTCTCATTTCTAACACTTCCCAAGCAACACCGAGGCTGCTGGGCCTGGGACCTCATGTTGGGAACCCCTGTCTATCTCAGGGGGCCCTTGTAAGGATTTGAGCTGATCCCTTTAAGAGTCTACCCCAGCACCTGACCCACATAGACAGATGCTCAGTGAATACACACGAGCTGCTGTGGTGTCCCCAAACACCATCCCACTCGCCCCCACTGTCTGCCACACTAGACACTCCTGCTCCAGCACAGGCCTTGAAACTGAAAATCAAGTTAACCCCAGGCCAGCACGGTGGCTCACGCCTGTAATTCCAGCACTTGGGAGGCCAAGGAGGGAGGCTCACTTGAGCCCAGGAGTTCAAAATCAGCCTGGGCAATCTAGCAAGACCCTGTCTTTACAAAAACATGTTAAAACATTAGCTGGGCATGTGCCTGTAGTCCCAGCTACTCAGGAGGCTGAGGTGGGAGGATTGCTTGAGCTGGGAGTTTGAGGCTGCATTGAGCCATGATTGCACCTATGCACTCCAGCCTGGGAGACAGAGCAAGACTCTGCTTTGAAAAGGTAAAGCCGGCTGGGCATGGTGGCTCACACCTGTAATCCCAGCACTTTGGGAGGCCAAGGCGGGTGGATCACGAGGTCAAGAGATCAAGACCATCCTGGCCAACACAGTGAAACCCCGTCTCAAAAAAAAAAGAAAGAAAGAAAGAAAAAGTAAAGTCTAAACTGATTTGGTTTTCAAGGACAGGAAAACACTTTCATTCATCTTTACTAAGTGCCAAATACTCTGAGAAATTGTCTATATTTACTGATTCTTTAAACTTGTATTACTTAAAGTCAGTGACTTTCAGAATTAGAGGGCCCCTCAGACTCCGCTGGTGCAGGCTAACCCTTTCATCTCATAATGGGAAGCCTGAGGTCCAGAGAGGATGAGGCAGCTCGTCTGCAGGCCACAACCCAGACACAGGGAGGGACTCCCCACCCACCCGTCAAGCTCCCCCAGAGCTTCAGGTGAAGACTTAGCCACATCAGATGAAGACGTGGTCAGCGCTGCTTTCATGTCCCTAAGTGGAACGCTCAGGTCCTATTCCAGGCTTGCGGAATGCCAGAGCACAGGAATACACCTGGCAGCTGGTAAGGGAGTTCTGACAGAGTGATTAAAAAACAGAGTAAGCGGTGATTTGCTCCACTTTCAAGAGGAAGCTCGGGCCATTTTAGATGCAGACAATAAACAGCATACTAACTTTAACGGGAGCCTTATTAAGTGTGTCATCACAGAGCATGGCCTTGATTTTATCTGCATAGAATTTTGAGTAAAAATGTAATTGCAAAAGAGGCATTCAGACTAATTTCATTACAATCACTCATCCACTGTTGCTGCTATTGATTATAGTGAGAAAATTCAATGCAGTTAAAACATCTCATTTCTGGTTGTTTATTTTTTTTTTTTTGAGACAGATCGCTGTCACCAGCCTGGATGTAGTGGCACAGTCTTGGCTCACTGCAACCTCCAACTCCCTGGTTCAAGCGATTCTCCTGCCTCAGCCTCCCAAGTAGCTGGGATTACAGGCACGTGCCACCACGCCCAGCTAATTTTTGCATTTTTAGTAGAGATTGGGTTTTACCTCAATCTCCTGACCTCGTGAACTGCCTGCCCCAGCCTCCCAAAGTGCTGGGACTACAGGCATGGGCCACCGCGCCCAACTGAGTTAAATAATTTCTAACAGCTCATCTAGCAGTAACAGGAATCTTAACAACCAGGCCCGTCTCATCATTGAAATGGCTTTCCCTAGACTGTGGTTGTATCGTACTGTTATAAGTTTTAAGAAAGATCAAGTCTAATACGTGTTCTAATTTCTCAGAGCCTAAAAAAATTCAAAATGATGTACTACTTAAGAAATGTGCAACTTTGTAAACCTTCACTAGTTCGTTACTGTGTTGTATGAATCACAGAGAAAAGGCTGGACTAATAAATAGAAGGGAAAAGGAGGATTTTTAAAAACCACAATTACTTCCTGTAGCAATTGCATACACATTCAAGCTTGCACATTTACTACGTAATCTTTAACACAATCGTGAAAAAGTTTACATTTACCTTTCAAAAATATTTGATATAGTTAAGCTTTCTTGACAATAAGATATGCTTAAGCTTTCTTGACAAAGTTTACTGATAAAAATTGTGCATGTTTAGCACGCTGGTCCCCAAGCTGTTCTATTGTGCACCCCAAGTAAAACTTTGAGTGCCTTCAGTGTGTAGTTATACAGAATGCACCACAGTACTAATAGGGTATGTATATTATAAAAACACAGAAGTTGACTGGGCGCAGTGGCTCACACCTGCAATTCCAGCACTTCAGGAGGCTGAGGCAGGCGGATCACCTGAGGTCAGGAGTTCGAAACCAGCTTGACCAACATGGAGAGATCCTGTCTCTACTAAAAATACAAAATTAGCTGGACGTGGCGGCGCCTGTCTGTAATCCCAGCTACTCGGGAGGCTGAGGGAGGAGAACCGCTTGAACCCGGGAGGCAGATGTTGCAGTGAACCAAGATCACGCCATTGCACTCCATCCTGGGCAACGAAGCAAAACTCCATCTCAAAAAAAAAAACAGACGTTTAAAATGAGTAAGAATAGTAATGATATCTAAGTCTTTCTGTTCACCAAGGTATTAATTTTAGTAAAAGCAATGATTGACTCAGTTTACAAAACCATGCTTTCATACTTTGATGTAACAATTTAAAATCTAGTTTTAAGTTTGGCACTTAATTTTAACAATTACCACAGCTAAAAGGTTCCTAAGTAATATGTTCAGAATTTGCTTCAAAATCTCCAGCAAAAAAGGGGTGAGAATAGATGAAACAGGCTTAGCAATATATCAGTACTTGCTCAAGCTGGGTGCTGGGACGGAGACCCACGACTGATTCTGTTATTCTTTTTTTTTTTTTTTTAGACAGAGTTTCGCTCTTGTTACCCAGGCTGGAGTGCAATGGCATGATCTCGGCTCACCGCAACCTCTGCCTCCTGGGTTCAGGCAATTCTCCTGCCTCAGACTCCTGAGTAGCTGGGATTACAGGCGCACGCCACCATGCCCAGCTAATTTTTTTGTATTTTTAGTAGAGACGGGATTTCACCATGTTGACCAGGATGGTCTCGATCTCTTGACCTTGTGATCCACCCGCCTCGGCCTCCCAAAGTGCTGGGATTACAGGCGTGAGCCACCGCGCCTGGCTTGTTATTCTTTTGAACATGACCGAAAACTTCGACTATGAGTTTTTTTGGTTTTTTTTTAAGATCCTTTACAAAGATAGATGCAAACAGAAGCATATTTTTGGCTATGCTTCCTATCTAGCAAATGTGCAAGTTTTTGTTGAAAATCAACCAAAATTTTCCATCTTTCTTGGTATTCTGGTCACCTTTGTTCTCGCAAAGTAATTGAAAGGGATTATTAATAGATTCAAAGCCAACTGAGACTCTTCATAAGATCTTAAATAGGTAAGAATATCATTTTCAAGCGCTTATGTTACTGATACCTTACATGTCAATGTAACTTTCACCTAAAATGGAAGCATTTCCCAATGGACATCTTAGCATAAGCTCATTCCTTACACTAATTTCAAAAAACAATTGTTTTCTCACATAATGTCAAAGTTTCTTCTTTTCCTGGAGATGGATTTTTTTTTTCTTTTTTTCTTTCTTTTTTTTTTTTTAATTGCATTTTAGGTTTTGGGGTACATGTGAATAACATGCAAGGTTGTTGCACAGGTGCACGCATGGCAGTATGATTTGCTGCCTCCCTCCCCTTCACCTATATCTGGCATTTCTCCCCATGCTATCCCTCCCCAACTCCCCACCCCCCCACTATCCCCCCTCCCCCCCAACAGACCCCCGTGTATAGTGCTCCCCTCCCTGTGTCCATGTGTTCTCCTTGTTCAACACCCGGCTATGAGTGAGAACATGTGGTGTTTGATTTTGTGTTCTTGTGTCAGTTTGCTGAGAATGATGTTTTCCAGGTTCATCCATGTCCCTACGAAGGATGTGAACTCCTCCTTTTTAATGGCTGCATAATATTCCATGGTGTATATGTGCCACATTTTTCCTGTCCAGTCTATCATCGATGGGCATTTGGGCTGGTTCCAGGTCTTTGCTATTGTAAACTGTGCTGCAATGAACATTCGTGTGCATGTGTCCTTATAGTAGAACGATTTATAATCCTTTGGATATATGCCCAGTAATGGGATTGCTGGGTCAAATGGAATTTCTATTTCTAGGTCCTTGAGGAATCGCCACACTGTTTTCCACAGTGGTTGAACTAATTTACACTCCCACCAACAGTGTAAAAGTGTTCCTATTTCTCCACATCCTCTCCAGCATCTGTTTTCTCCAGATTTGTTAATGATCGCCATTCTAACTGGCGTGAGATGGTATCTCAATGTAGTTTTGATTTGCATTTCTCTGATGACCAGTGATGATGAGCATTTTTTCATATGTTTGTTGGCCTCATGTATGTCTTCTTTTGTAAAGTATCTGTTCATATCCTTCGCCCATTTTTGAATGGGCTTGTTTGTTTTTTTCTTGTAAATCTTTTTTAGTTCATTGTAAATTCTGGATATCAGCCCTTTGTCAGACGGGTAGGCTGCAAAAATTTTTTCCCATTCTGTTGGTTGCCGATTCACTCTATTGACTGTTTCTTTTGCCATGCAGAAGCTGTGGAGTTTGATTAGGTTCCATTTGTCTATTTTGGCTTTTGTTGCCGATGCTTTTGGTGTTTTGGTCATAAAGTCCTTGCCTACGCCTATGTCCTGAATGGTTTTGCCTAGGTTTCCTTCTAGTGTTTTTATGGTGTTACGTCTTATGTTTAAGTCTTTAATCCATCTGGAGTCAATTTTAGTGTAAGGTGTCAGGAAGGGGTCCAGTTTCTGCTTTCTGCATATGGCTAGCCAGTTTTCCCAACACCACTTATTGAACATGGAATCCTTTCCCCATTGATTGTTTTTTTCAGGTTTGTCAAAGATCAGGTGGTTGTAGATATGTTGTGTCGCCTCCGACGCCTCTGTTCTGTTCCATTGGTCTATATCTCTGTTTTGGTACCAGTACCATGCTGTTTTGATTACTGTAGCCTTGTAGTATAGTTTGAAGTCCGGTAGTGTGATGCCTCCCGCTTTGTTCTTTTTGCTTAGAATTGACTTGGCTATGCGGGCTCTCTTTTGGTTCCATATGAAGTTTAAGGTGGTTTTTTCCAGTTCTGTGAGGAAGGTCATTGGTAGCTTGATGGGGATAGCGTTGAATCTGTAAATTACTTTGGGCAGTATGGCCATTTTCACGATATTAATTCTTCCTAACCATGAACATGGAATTTTTCTCCATCTGTTTGTGTCCTCTCTTATTTCGTTGAGCAGTGATTTGTAGTTCTCCTTGAAGAGGTCCTTTACATTCCTTGTTAATTGTATTCCTAGGTATTTTATTCTCTTTGTAGCAATTGTGTATGGCAGTTCGTTCTTGATTTGGCTCTCTTTAAGTCTGTTATTGGTGTATAGGAATGCTTGTGAGTTTTGCACATTGATTTTGTATCCTGAGACTTTGCTGAAGTTGCTTATCAGTTTCAGGAGATTTTGGGCTGAGGCGATAGGGTCTTCTAGATATACAATCATGTCATCTGCAAATAGAGACAATTTGACTTCCTCCTTTCCTAATCGAATACCCTTTATTTCTTTTTCTTGCCTGATTGCTCTGGCTAGAACTTCCAGTACTATATTGAATAGGAGTGGTGAGAGAGGGCATCCTTGTCTAGTGCCAGATTTCAAAGGGAATGCTTCCAGTTTTTGCCCATTCAGTATGATATTGGCTGTCGGTTTGTCGTAAATAGCTTTTATTATTTTGAGATAACATTCCGTCGATACCTAGTTTATTGAGGGTTTTTAGCATAAAGGGCTGTTGAATTTTGTCGAAGGCCTTCTCTGCATCAATTGAGATAATCATGTGGTTTTTGTTTTTGGTTCTGTTTATGTGGTGAATTACATTTACAGACTTGCGTATATTGAACCAGCCTTGCATCCCCGGGATGAATCCTGCTTGATCATGGTGGATAAGCTTTTTGATGTGCTGTTGTAGTCGGCTTGCCAGTATTTTATTGAAGATTTTTGCATCTATGTTCATCATGGATATTGGCCTGTAGTTTTCTTTTCTTGTTGAGTCTCTGCCGGGTTTTGGTATTAGGATGATGTTGGTCTCATAAAATGATTTGGGAAGGATTCCCTCTTTTTGGATTATTTGGAATAATTTCAGTAGGAATGGTACCAGTTCCTCTTTGTATGTCTGGTAGAATTCGGCTGTGAAACCATCTGGGCCTGGGCTTTTTTTGGGTGGTAGGCTCTTAATTGCTGCCTCGACTTCAGACCTTGTTATTGGTCTATTCAGGGTTTCGACTTCTTCCTGGTTTAGGCATGGGAGGAGGCAACTGTCCAGGAATTTATCCATTTCTTCCAGGTTTTCTAATTTATGTGCATAGAGTTGTTTGTAATAATCTCTGATGATGGTTTGAATTTCTGTGGCATCTGTGGTGATATCCCCTTTATCATTTTTTATTGCATCTATTTGGTTATTCTCTCTTTTCTTTTTTATTAGTTTGGCTAGTGGTCTGTCTATTTTGTTGATCTTTTCAAAAAACCAGCTCCTGGATTTATTGATTTTTTGTAGGGTTTTTCGTGTCTCTATCTCCTTCATTTCTGCTTTGATCTTAGTTATTTCTTGTCTTCTGCTAGGTTTTGAGTTTTTTTGATCTTGCTCCTCTAGCTCTTTCAATTTTGATGATAGGATGTCAATTTTAGTTCTCTCATTTCTTCTCATGTGGGCACTTATTGCTATATATTTTCCTCTAGAGACTGCTTTAAATGTGTCCCAGAGATTCTGGTATGTGGTGTCTTCATTCTCGTTGGTTTCGAAGAACATCTTTATTTCTGCCTTCATTTCAGTGTTTATCCAGTCAACATTCAGGAGAAAGTTGTTCAATTTCCATGAGGATGTGCGGTTCTGGGTTGGCTTCTGAATTCTGAGTTCTAACTTGATTGCACTGTGGTCTGAGAGACTGTTTGTTATGGTTTCTGTTCTTTTGCATTTGCTGAGGAGTGATTTACTTCCAATTATGTGGTCAATTTTAGAGTAGGTGTGATGTGGTGCTGAGAAGAATGTATATTCTGTAGATTTGGGCTGGAGAGTTCTGTAAATGTCTATTAGGTTTGCTTGTTCCAGGTCTGAGTTCAAGTCCTGGATATCCTTATTAATTTTCTGTCTGGTTGATCTGTCTAATATTGACAATGGTGTGTTGAAGTCTCCCAATATTAATGTGTGGGAGTCTATGTCTCTTTGTAAGTCTTTAAGAACTTGCCTTATGTATCTGGGTGCTCCTGTATTAGGTGCATATATATTTAGGATCGTTAGCTCTTCTTGTTGTATTGATCCTTTTACCATTATGTAATGTCCTTCTTTGTCTCTTTTGATCTTTGTTGCTTTAAAGTCTATTTTATCAGAGATGAGAATTGCAACTCCTGCTTTTTTTTGCTCTCCATTTGCTTGGTAAATCTTCCTCCATCCCTTTATTTTGAGCCTTTGTGTATCCTTGCATGTGAGGTGGGTTTCCTGGATACAGCACACTGATGGGTTTTGGCTTTTTATCCAATTTGCCAGTCTGTGTCTTTTGATTGGGGCATTTAGTCCATTTACATTTAGGGTTAATATTGTTATGTGTGAGTTTAGTCCTGTCATTTTGATGCTAGCTGTCTGTTTTGCCCATTGGTTGATGCAGATTCTTCATTGTGTTGCTGCTCTTTACCATTTCGTGCGTTTTTGGAGTGGCTGGTGCTGGTTGTTTTTTTCTATGTGTAGTGTCTCCTTCAGGAGCTCTTGTAAAGCTGGTCTGGTGGTGATGAAATCTGTGAGTACTTGCTTGTTCACAAAGGATTTTATTTTTCCTTCACTTATGAAGCTTAGTTTGGCTGGATATGAAATTCTGGGTTGAAAGTTCTTTTCTTTAAGGATGTTGAATATCGGCCCCCACTCTCTTCTGGCCTGTAGGGTTTCTGCTGAGAGATCTGCTGTGAGTCTGATGGGTTTCCCTTTGTGGGTAACCCGACCTTTCTCTCTGGCTGCCCTTAGTATTTTCTCCTTCATTTCAACCCTGGTGAATCTGATGATTATGTGCCTTGGGGTTGCTCTTCTAGAGGAATATCTTTGTGGTGTTCTCTGTATTTCCTGGACTTGAATCTTGGCCTGCCTTGCTAGGTTGGGGAAGTTTTCCTGGATAATATCCTGAAGAGTATTTTCCAGCTTGGATGCATTCTCTTCGTCACATTCAGGTACACCTATCAAACGTAGATTAGGTCTTTTCACGTAGTCCCATATTTCTTGTTGACTCTGTTCATTCCTTTTTACCTTGTTTTCTCTAATCTTCCCTTCTCGTTTTATTTCATTGAGTTGATCTTCAACTTCTGATATCCTTTCTTCTGCTTGGTCAATTCTGCTGTTGAAACTTGTACATGCTTCGCGAAGTTCTCGTGTTGTGTTTTTCAGCTCCATCAATTCATTCATATTCCTCTCTAAGTTGTCCATTCTCGTTAGCATTTCATCAAGTCTTTTTTCAAGGTTCTTAGTTTCTTTGCATTGGGTTAGAACATGTTCTTTTAGCTCACAGAAGTTTCTTATTATCCATTTTCTGAAAGCTGATTCTGTCATTTCATCACACTCATTCTCCGTCCAGTCTTGTTCCCGTGCTGGTGAGGAGTTATGCTGCCTTGTAGGGGGAGAGGTGTTCTGTTTTTGGGTGTTTTCATCCTTTTTGCGCTGGTTTCTTCCCATCTTTGTGGATTTATCTGCCTATTGACTTTGTAGTTGCTGTCTTTCTGATTTTGGTAATTTTAAGTCTGCAGCAGCTGAACTCATAAACCCCCTTTTCTTCCCCCCAGGTGTTGTGGCCCAGGGGGTTAGCGCTTTATGCTTTTCAGCTGTGTTGCTACCGTTTTCCCTGCCCACAAGGTGGCAGTCTAGTCACACTCAGCCTGCAGAGGCTTCGCTGAGCTGCTGTGGGCTCCGCCCAGCTTCCGTGTGAGCTTCCCTGCAGTCCTGTGGGTGTAGTTAGAACTGCTTCCGCTATGCTGGCCCGCCCCTGTAGTGATGAAGTCTCTGTAGTGGCGGGTTGTCTTGGTTACGGAAAATTGCCCCGGGATCTGCAGGGTGTTTCCCGATGGAGGACGCCCCTCCCCCACAGAGCTGGACCGTCCTGGGTTCAGCCGTGTTTCCAGAGGGGCCCTCTTTGTCCTGTAATCTCTTGGCTTGCCTCCTTGCCACAGCTCCCCTTGCTGGCCCAGAGGGGACACAGTCTCGTTCGCTTTGTTCAAGGAGCCGCTGCTCCCCGCCCCCCGTACAGGCCGAGCGGCTGCTCCGGTCCAACCAGTGGCGCTGGGAACCCTGGGGAGCTTTACCGCCTGTGAATCTCCTGGTCTGTGGGCAGTTAAAATCTGCTGCCCTGTGTGCCGCTGCGTCAGCTGAAGCAGCGGCTCTGAGATTCGTGGCGCTCCCTTGCCCGGGGGTCTCCTGGCTTGGTTCCCTGCTTCAGCTCCCCTTTCTGGCTCAGAGGGAACTCTGTCTCTCTCGCTCTGCATAAGAAGCCACTGCCCCCCGCCCCAGGGCGTAGGCTGAGCGGCCACTCCGCTCAAACCAGCGGTGCTGGCGACCCGTGGGGCTTTTCCTCCTGTGAATCTCCTGGTCTGTGGGCAGTAAAAGTCCGTCTGGAAATGCGGCGTCCACTCACCCTCTGCGCCTTCTCTCGGAGCTGCAATCCCGACTTCCTCCTAAGCGGCCATCTTGGATAGATCCCCGGAGATGGATTTTTTAATGTCTACTAGGTATACTATTGATAGCCACTCACATCATAGGAAAATCAGAAAATTCAGATTTTTGGGTTTTTTTTGGTACAGAGTCTCACTTTTGTACCAGTCTGGGGTGCCGTGGCGCAATCTCGGCTCACTGCAAACTCCGCCTCCCGGGCTCAAGCGATTCTCCTCAGCCTCCCAAGTAGCTGGGATTACAGGAGCCTGCCACTATGCTTGGATAATTTTTGTATTTTTAGTAGAGACAGGGTTTCACCATGTTGGCCAGGCTGGTCTCGAATTCCTGACCTCAGGTGATCTGCCCACCTCAGCCTCCCAAAGTGCTGGGATTACAGGAGTGAGCCACCACGCCTGGCCCAGAACATTTTTTAAAGGGAAAATTCATGGCCAGGCACGGTGGCTCATGCCTATAATCCCAGTACTCTGGGAGACTGAGGCAGGCAGATCACCAGAGGTCAGGAGTTTGAGACCAGCCTGACCAAAATGGAGAAACTGTCTCTACCAAAAATACAAAATTAGCTGGGTGTGGTGGCAGGCACCTGTAATCCCAGCTACTTGGGAGGCTGAGGCAAGAGAATCGCTTGAACCCGGGAGGTAGATATTGCAGTGAGCCAAGTGAGATCATGCCACTGCACTCCAGCCTGGGCAACAAGAGTGAAATTCAGTCTCAAAAAAGACAACCTGTGTAAATCTTGTTCCCTAAACCAGGGAATCTGTGAATGATACTGGCAAGCTTCACAACCACACCCCAGCCTCCTCAGAGCCAAACGTTCAACCACCTAATCCAATCCAAAGACCCCTGTAACTGCTTCTATGTAATTGCAGTGTAAGCTGATAAAGCCAAGACTGAATTTGCTGGTCGGAGGTGAAGGCGCCTCCGAATTAACACACACCATGTGCCACCCTCTGTGAGGTTAAAAGGATCATCTTCACGGCCCCTCTGAGGACTCTCAGCTTATAGAGCTGAGGTTGAGTCCAGCTTAATGAAGGACATACTTAAAAATCTCTGGCACTAATTAGCTACTGCTTTGAAAAGAACTCTATTACAGAAATTTACTACATATCATGAAGTAGGTAATGTCACTTTATATGCCAGAAAACTGAGGCTAGCATGGCGGCACCCACAGAAAATTACAATCTTAGGATTACACTCAAGTAAAAATATGCATCACCTGCAGCAAATCAGATCAGTTCCCAGGTTTATGGCCACAGAAACTGAGATGTTTCCTTTACCCTCCTCCAGCATTTTCTTAAGACCAATACGCTAGATGAGATGACAGGCATGAAGCCTCCAGAAAACGACTAAACACAGATGGCCAGGAAAGTGGGAGGAGCTCCATGCTGGAAAAGGGTGAGAATAGGTCTGCAGAACCCGGGCCTAAGTAAATACCTCGTTCCAGAGAAAACAAGGCAACCCCAACAGGCACAGGGCATAGTCAGCAGAAACGGGGATGGGACCGATGGACTACTGAGGATAAAGGGCCAGCCTTGGTAACTGCTTGCCAGGGCACCCTCCTCACTCACCCACTCACCTACAAAGGCCTCAGCCAAGTATGAACAAGAGCACTTGCCCAAGGTTTGAAGCATCCAGTATGCCCGCACCACATTCATTCTGCCTCTGCCACAGCAGCAGGAGTCTGGCCCTCACTTGCAAAATGGGAAAATACTATCATGGCCCCTCAAAGGCTTCCCAGAATTAAGTCTACCTGAAGGAGTAATTTGATGCAAACGTGTTATTTGTGGCTGTTCAGTAAGATTTCTTCTTCACCCTATATAAGCAGGAAGGGAAGTTTTACGAGGTAATTTCAAGGCTTCTCCATACCTGAAAGTAACTCGGCACAAAGCCGAAACTGAGGCAATAATTCTCTTGAGGCGTCTGCTCCACTCTACAAAGACCTGGTACAATCAGTCACCTAATGTTCCTCCAGGGTCCCAACTTCAGAGCTTTCGTTTCACCCAATGCCTTTATATTTGATGAACTGGAAACCTAAGTTAGTGGGGAACTGGACTACTCAAGTCTACACACCATCTAGCAAATACCAAATCTGTTAATCAGACCCTTACATTTAACTTGTGAAAGTCCATTTAACACCTAACATGGATTTACGTATAAAAAATTCAATGAATCTGAGGGAACGAGAAGTGGAGTTGTTGTTTAATGAGTAATTTCAGTTCTACAAGATGAATGAAAAAGTTCCAGAGATCTGTTTCCCAACTTTGTAGAAACACGTTCTTAGGCTACTGAGCCATAAACTTAAAAATGGGTAAAACGATAAATTTTACTTACATCACAGTAAAAAACAGTGCCTGGTCTGCTTTTAGTTTGAACCATGCAAAAGTGCCGATATTCAGCTATTTCTGAGTATCACGTGATGACACCTTACATCACATCCCAAATACAAGCAGAACCTCACAGGCGTCAAGCTTCCTCGCACAGACACCCTCCTGCTGAAATCCTCCAGCCCACACAGGACGCTACTGGTACTGAGGACCGCTGTGCACAGATGAATGTGGGATTCTGAAAAACAAGCCTGAAACAGAGTACTGTGAATATATTTTTTATTTAGTCATTCTGTTTACAATTGAAACTCTGGGAATTCAAAATTAACATCCTTGCCCGTGAGCCTCTTATAGACACCAGAAAAAGTTTCAACCTACAAGAAAAGAAAGAATTCATCACAAAACTTTGAAAATACACACTCAGCTTAAAACCTAATCGTTTTGCGAAACGGTGCCCTCTATGATTTTCCTCCTCAGCAACCGAGTACTGAGAAGATAAGGAATACTCAGGCATGCACGCAGCAGTCTTCCGACCGGGGACAAGCGCCTCTCCAATGTCACGTGACAGGACTCTACACCACTCTGCTCCTCCGTGCCACACGGACAAAGCCACCAGGGGACCCCAGCAGTCGTCCACATGGCTATGTCCTGATCAGTTATGACAACTAATACCATCATCATCACCCACCCCTAACTTACCAAGAATACACAGCCTAACTAAAACTCAGACCACAGAATTGTTCTGCTTCCAAAAGGTATAGAGAATTTCAAGTGTTCAATTCTTGAAACATCTCCATTTCAAACCTGACACATAATCCAAAGGACAGCAGGCTGAAGTGCGGGTGAAAAGAGCTGGCCCTGAGTGTACAGTCATTGCTCTGGGGGCGCATGAAGCAGGTGACACTACAATCCGCTCTCACTGTGGCTGAACCTTTCCATGGGAACGTGTTGACCTGTTACCTTGTGTTCCACATTGTTCTGCTGTGCTTTGTCCAAATGAACCTCTATGAGCCGGCTGCCATCCAGTTTCACGCGGATTCTCTTGCCCACAATTTCACTTGGGAAGACCAGGTCCTCAAGGATTGCATCGTGCACAGCTGTCAGTGTACGGCTAAAAGAATAGTTAAAAAGTAAGTGGCCTAGCAATGCCCGCCTTCCAATTCCAGAGGGCACCTCTTAACTGAAAATGCAAATCCCAGATTCCTGAAGTCAAATTAACCCTCGCTTTCAAATAAGCTTGCTATACTTCATGTACCAAACTAAAGCCTGTGCCTACCTAGAATAGGGTAACAGCTTACTGATTTATTTTAAAAGCTTAGTCAATTTTAAATGTTACTCTGGGGTAAGCTACAAACTCACCAAGGCAGTATGAGTGACCGTCTCAATGTGAGATTAGTGAGGCCTTTTATACATCTTTATTTTCACTTGTTTGATTTCTTAACTAAATCACTACAACAACCTTTTGCTCATCTACAAAACCACCCCCCCTTCCAATGTCAAGGTAATCTTTCTAAAAAACTGATATGATCATGTAATTTACCTATAAAAGACCCTTCAAGAGCTCTCCTAGACAGAACTCCAAGATACCATCAAAACTCCTTGTTCTCCAGGATCAAATGAGGCAACATTCCATCCCAAGGCACTGTTCCATCACCAGCTCCAGGACAGCTGCCCCTCCCCGCATGACGGTCTGTGATTTTCAACCCATCAGCGTCACAAAAGCTGCCAGTGCAATCTTGCTCCTCATCTGAGTATCTCTATCAAATTCAAAACCTACCTACCTGCTACCTGACAAATGAGGAGTTTCAATTAACTGCAGGCTTTTGGGACAGCTACCACGTACCATGAGACATGAGGAGTAAGTCGAGACAGTTCTTAGCTTCAGCGTTTCCGGAGCTGCCTTGTACATGGTTATCTGTCTAGGTCTCACCCCACAGTAGCTAACAGGAACACTATAGTCTACTCATTTGTATTTCCTATCTGGCAGCATCCATATACACCATTTCTAGTAGCTCTCAATTTTACTGCCAACATCTTAATGTTCCACAGCCACAAAGGGCAAAAGCTGGAACAAAGTCCAGTCCCCAAAGTCCTCATCACCTTTCAGAACTCATTAATTAAGCACATTCTTCCAATATTAGGAAAGCACCCAATATGGAAACCAGATTCCAATGTTATCTACTATCTTTTTAAATGGGGAGCAATGGCACCACACGTCAACTACCACAAACCACAGGGGCTGGAGCGCTTCAGAGGAAAACCCTGCTATACCCGAAAACTGGATCAATTTCGGCATTTAACCTGAGTTAGATAAAGGTAGCCGTGTGGAACGGGGAAAATAAATCTGAAAGTAGGAAGCCAGATTGGAAAAGTGGTAGAATCACTACGACCTACCAACCAGGCTTAGTGTGAAGGAGGAAAGGCTTTCAGCGTACACGCTGGATCACACCAGAAACACTGTGAAGCCTTCGTCTGAGAAAATCTGGAAAATACGGATTTGTACTGAGAGGGAACTGAAGCTATAGATTTGAAGGACAGTCCTTTAGCTGTGTAGAAAGCAAAGGGACTGGTTTTTTTTTTTTCCTTTTTTTTTTTGAGACAGAATCTTGCTCTGTCACCCAGGCTAAAATGCAGTGGTGCTATCTCAGCTCAGTGCAATCTCCACCTCCCTGTTTTTTTTATTTTTATTTGTTATTATTTTTTTATTTGGGCATACCAGCATCCAGATTGGGTTTAAGCAATAACTCTCCTGCCTCAGCCTCCTGAGTAATTGGGATTACAGGCGCCCACCACCACACCCGGCTCTTTTTGTATTTTTGGTAGAGCCGAAGTCTCACTATGTAGGCCAGGCTGGTCTTGAACTCCTGACCTCAGGTGATCCGCCCACCTCAGCCTCCCAAAGTGCTGGGACCACAGGCGTGAGCCACCGCACCCGGCCCAACGGGCGTTTTATACTCATTTCCTAACTCAGGTTATCAGAACTAAGTTTCCAAAACCCTCTTTTTAAGTGTCATGATTTTTAAAAATTACATTTTCTAGGTCACAGAATTCTAGTTCTAGAAAACCTGGCACGTACCTTTCCGCATACCATAATTCAATCCAATAACACGTTACCAGATTCACAACACTTTCTATTTTCTAGTGGTTTTCAGAACCAGACTGAATTTTTTTAAAAAAATCTTAACATTACTAGGTTTAGCTGCAATGAGCAAATTCTCCAAGCCCGGACCAGTTTTCTCATCCACTGAGGACAGCAATACAAATTATACATTTCACAGGGCACAGGCACAGCGACATTTGTCTTCTCAAACCCATGCCTAGGCAAGAGTCCTCAGGGATCTAATAGTTCCCATTTGTAAAACAATGTACAGAGACTAACAAAATACCAAAAGATCTAGTTAAAGACAACGACCAATATTTGAGTTTATGCCAGATAACCTGTAAGTCAATCAAGTTCACGTATCATTTCCACTGGCATCTTCAACTGCAGTGATGTTTTAACCTGTGATGTCGTCACCAAAATCCACCTTCGTTTTTCACTTCCAATCCAGAGCAAAAATAAAAATCCAAGCCCACGTCCACTATGTCTAGCAGGCTTCATCACACAGAATGAGTTCCTTCTCATCATTCCTATCCTGTGCACAAACAATCGGAGGAAATCGTCTCATCTTGTGACAGCACTGACCCACTAGATGTAAAATGACTATGAGAATACACTTGTTTTACATCTGAAATTCTAAAACACATCACGTGCAACTGTAGAGGAAACCAAATGCTGTCACTCAAAAATCCCCACTTGAGTATCTTCTGTTTTTATAAACTAAAACTTACACAAAGTGAGTTGTTAATAAGAGAGGTACACACATTTCTGAAACTACTAAAATACTCACCTCCTGGGACGCTTTTGTTTATTTTTTGTACGGCTTTTTCGAGTTGGCTTAGGCAGAATTCTCCTCTGTAAAGTAAAAATTACCATGTGACAAAATTAAGACCTTAAATTTACAAAAAACCGAAACTGTCAAACTGCTTTAAAAGCAAGAAGAATGGCAGGGTTAAGTTCAAAGTTCGAGAAAGCTGCACAACCTAGACCAAACAATTTACCGAGAAAATCCTTCTATGGAGTTACTTCCTGATCCTAGAGTAACTCAGAATCCACAGATTCTATTAATAAGCCAGTGGTAAAAAACCTCCCAGATATGCCTTTCCCCATGCCTGTTGAGCCAGAATAAATACTACTTCTTTTCTTCCTGATCAATCCTGGCACTTCATTCCCCATCGACTTCAGTTCACGCCAAAGCCAGATCTGAACTGTAACAGGTTTCTTAGATTGATCATCTCGGTAAGCAACACACCACACTTGTGAAATGTAATTTTAACTGCAGGAAATCATTTCTATAACTCAAAACACAGCAGACTGTCACTTTACAGATTTCTTGTTTCAACTCTTAATTAAAAAGTGTACTTTATCTTTCTTTTTAAACCTTCTTATTTTTCTGTTTCTGTAGACAGGGTCTCACCATGTTCCCCAGGCTGGTCTACAGTGATCCACCCGCCTCCACCTCGCAGTGCTGGAAGGAGCCCATGAGCCCCCACGCCCTGCCTGTTACTTTATCTTTCTACCCAGTGCAATCAACTTACCTAGCAGCCTGCCACTTCGGATTCATGAAAGGATTCCTTTCATGACTCCAACTACCAGTGCAGTCTAAACACAAGCAATTTTAGCAAAATTCAAGAAGAGAAACATGTAACAGCAGAACAGATACCTGAGCGATAAAGACAACATGTTTCCCACTGAACTTTTTCTCCAATTCGCGTACTAGCCGGACTTGGATTTTCTGGAAAGATTTTAGTTGAGGAACGGGAACAAAGATTATGATAGCTTTCCGGCCACCACCAACTTCAATTTCCTAAAGAAAAAAAAAAAAAAATCCCCTTTGTTAACTCCTTCAGAAAGTAAAAAACGTTGTGGTCAAATTAGTCTAAGAAGACCTCATCATCAACGTCGTAGCTGCACTACGAACGAATACTAGTGTTGAGTTAATGTTCAGGGCAACCTTCGGAGATGTTCTCATCTCTCACCAATCTTCCTATTTCCTTATTCCAGGAAGAAGGGAGAATGAGCAGGCCTGAGGTCAATTACTGCCACTTCTGCACGCCCGCATGCGGCAACTCTGGGCTAAGTGTAGAGAAGTCTGCATCCTAGGAGCTCCCCAAAGCTCTTTGCTGTATCTATCATTCAGTCAGAGCTAATAAGGTCCCAAACGGGCCCAGGCCCTCCCTGCTCCACGTTGACAGCGACAGCTTAAAGTGCAGGGGACCTGCAACCCCACTCCCTGCACCGGGGCGGTATCACTCCCTAACACGGCGGAGACTGAGTTCAGGTGAGGCAGCCGGGCGGCAAGTCATCAACAACCGTAACCCAAGGCGTGCAACAACCCTCCCAGGCAGTGCGCGGGGGACGCGCCGCGACCTCCCTTCCAGCCGACGGAGCCCCAGCTTACCTTGGCTGCCGTAATATTCAGCTCCCTGAGCTGAGCCTTGAGGTCCGAGTTCATCTCCAGCTCCAGAAGAGCCTAAGAAGCAAACAGCAGGGCCGACCCTCAGCGCGCGTCCGAGCACCCCGGGCCCCGCACACACGCGGCCGCCTTCCCTCCAGGGCGGGGAGCCTCCGCCCACCCCGGACCCCGGGGAACCCTCTCACCTGGGAGATGCCGGACTCGAACTCGTCTGGCTTCTCGCCATTGGGCTTCACGATCTTGGCGCTCGAACTGAACATGGCTTTCTCCTGGGAGAACAGGAGGCACAGCGGTCAGCGTTACGCGGCCCGGGCTGCAGGCGCCGCTGGCTCGCCCTCCTGCCCGCACCGCACCGCACCGCACCCCACCGCGCCCCACCGCACCGCACCCCGCTCCCTGGCCCGGCCCCGCTCGCCCCGCAGAAGCCATCGGAGGGCACATGCCGGGGAATCGGCTGTATCTCCACCCGGTGAGCAAGGCCCGCCGCTCCAGGGATGACTCCAGAAGGCGTCTTCTTCAACACAGGCAAAAAAGTCCGACCCGACCGGTGACAACCAACAGGATGGCATTAACGTGAGACATGAAGAGCCGCAGGGTCTATCGCCTGGGGAAGAGCATTCCAGACAGGAAGGAACTCATTCTGAATGATCCGGCTGTGGACAAGTAATTTAATCAGAGCTTCAGTTTCCTCTTCTGTCAAATGTCATGCAAGAGTTATTTTCTGCCGTGGGCCAGTCACTGTGAAAAATGCAAAAACATTACACTAGGTGCCCTCTCAGGATTCCCAGCCACGTTTACTGAGCAGAGATGGTATTCATCTCACATTTTTAATGCTAGCTATGCTCCCAGCTCATGCTTCTCTAACGATGTTTTTTAAAAAGGGCAAGTGACTATCTCCTTGGAAAATTAAGGGATAACTTGAGGTTTTTTTCCGAATAGAAAGGAAACTACAGCTGCATCTACAATCTCATGTGGGCAGTCATTCTGAGGCCCCTTGTGGAACTGGCTGCATTTCCTTACTCCACATGCACTTGTCGACCTGGCTTTTATCTCTGCTGCTCTATAAAAGTAACAATCTAAAAGTTCATCCGGTTCATCTTTCTCTGTGAACCTATGAATTGAGAAAAAATTAAAGTTCTTTCTGGTTTCCAGTCCTTTGTTGAATGGGAATGGTGAGCAAGGACACCCGTGCCTTGTTCCCCATCTGAGGGGAAAGCATTCAGTCTTTCTCCATTGAGGATAATATTAGCTCTAGGGTCTTTGCAGATTTTTTTAATGTAATTCAGGAAATTCTCCTCTATTCCTGCATTTCTGAGGTTTTTTTTTAAATCATGAATGGATGTTGGAATATGTCAAATGCTTTGTGTCTATGAACTAATATAACGATGTGAGTTTTTCTTCTTAGCCTGTTAATATGCTGGACTACAAACTCCACTTGGTCATGACATATAATTATTTTCCAAATTGCTGCATGTAATCATTGAGGATTTTTTTGTATCTGTGTAAGGAAGGAAAACAGGGTCTGGAGGCAGGAACATAAGGCCGACTCACACTTCAGCCGTGACAGGAAATACCCTCTCCATAGTAAATGACTTTATAACTTCATTTCATCCTCCTCATTTACGTAGGGCATACCCCAAGTAACCAGTGGAATCCTCTAGAGGATATTTAAACTCCCAGAAATTCTGTAACAGGCCTTTAGGCCCCTGTGCCCGGGCTGCTCCCACGCTGGAGTGCACTTTCATTTGCTGTACATCGATGAGACTCAGCCACTATTCTCCCTGGATGCTCAGATGGTCTCAGTTGTGGCCAGGACGGGCCCCTCTTAGATAAGCACCTGAGTCTTGTCATCTCCATGAATGTCTGAACATAGTCTCGTTTACTGGCATAAGATGTTCCAGGCTCCTCTTGTAATTTTCTGCCTGAGACATAGAATGAGCCTTTTTTCCTAGAAGTGCTGATACTTTTTTTTTTTCCAAAAAATAGTACTGGAGATCAGAATCTTCACAGCAGAAAGCATTGTGGGGGTCCTCATAAGCCATTTCAGTGGACAGAGCTTAAAAACATGCATTTAAAATAATTGTTTTGTAAAAGATACAAGTTCACAGTGACATTCTCAATCCACTTCTAACAGGACGGTTCCTTCTGAAAGCCTCAGCTCTATCATAGCATCTCTTTGTCTCCTGTAATAAAAAACTTGATAAACACAAAAATACAATTACTTACTTGCTTTATCTGACAATATGAGAGAATACATTCAAAGTAACAATTCAGGCGGGCCGCAGTGGCTCACACCTGTAATCCCAGCACTTTGGGAGGCCGGAGTATATGGATCACTTGAGGTCAGGAGACTAGCCTGGCCAATATGGTAAAGCCCCATCTCTATTAAAAATACAAAAATTAGCCAGGTGTTGTGGTACATGCCTGTAGTCCCAGCTACCTGGGAGGCTGAGGCATGAGAATAGCTTGAACCCAACAGGCGGAGGTTGCACTGCACTCCAGCCTGGACAACAGAGTGAGACTTTGTCTCAAAAACAATAGAAAGCAATCATGCGGTCAGTCTGTTATCCCCGCTTCTCCAGCACCCAGTGTGTAGTCTCACCTTCCCCTTTCCCATATTTGTAATTCCCTTTTATCTTGTTTTATACATAGCCTTTAAATATGCTTTGAATTAGATAAAAGTTGCTCACTTTTTTTTTTTTATTAAAGACACACTTTTTGTTTTGGCAAGAATGTTTTCCTACAATATATGCTTATTGGAAAATACTCAAATAATGAAATATCTATTATTTAACTTTATATTCTAAATTATGACAAGTTTGTCTACAAGTATCCCATTACATTTACCTAATTATTTTAATTGCTTACCTGGATTATTTATGAAAAGAGTCATTATTTACAGTTATAAAACTCTCATTGCAAAATTATAACTAAAACAGTGAAAAGAAGATCTGACCTAACTGGCTCCATTTTGCTCATAACCTCCAAGTTGTCTTCATTCATTCCCAGGCATAGGCCAAGCTAACGTTGGGAGGAACTTGGTTTACAATTTAGCTTTGAAACAAAGGCAGTAACAGTCCTTTCCTTATTGTCTGTGGACTACACTGCCAAAAGTCACTGGATTAGAAGTGTTAGTAATTTTAGTAAATTCAGGATGCAGCTATTTTCACTGAACCCATATCAATGTCTTACTTACTAAAAATTACTCAAGTAAAGATAATTCTTTTTGGGGCTGGGTTTATAGTTTTGAAACCCCAGTGCCAAATTTTGACACCTTATAGTATTTGGCAGGAATATGTATGAAACTGCTTGATTACTAAATGTAAACAAAAATGTATGCTGTCAATCCTTCAGACATTTCTCATATTACTTCACCAATAATGTTAAAGCTAGCTTATCTATTAAAGATTCTACTTAAGTTACATAAACTTGAAAAAGCATTTAATGAGTCTTTTTTAGTATCTAACTTAAGCCCTTTTATTTTTCTTTAAGCCAATTAATTAGAGTTCTTTTATATATTTTTAGCAGTGGAACTTTCTGTACACAACACGTAAATACACATAAAAATCTATTATCCATGCCCATGGAAGTACAAACTGCCTTTGCAAAATTATAACTGAGGAAATTATGAGAGTGAAAGAAATCAAACCTAACCAACTCTGTCTTGCTTCTAACACTTAAGCTGTCTTTGTCCATTCCTGGGTGTAAGCTGAACTAGCTTTGGGAAGGAATTTAGTTCATGGTTTGACTCTGAAACCAAATTGGTAACAGCCCTTTCCCAACAAGAACCCCTCTTGCCTGGGGACCAACCTGCCTTTGCAAGACTAACATATTAGCTACAAGATTAGAAATTACAGTTTAGGGGTCATGCAGTCTCTGCTCCAAAAGTCTGAACTTCCCCAAATTGCTCCTGTGGGTAACATCACAATTGTAAAGCCTAAGATAAGTGCTTGATATATGCTGCAGACCCTGCCCAGGCGGGTAATCTGACCCAACCACCAGTTGTGCCATCATACCCATGAACAGAAGACAGCAAGAAAACATCACTTCAACCTCCTGTGATTCCATCTCCAACCTGATCGATCCCCACTTCCCAAGCCCCTACCTACCAATTGTCTTCCTCTGGTTCCCGAATGCTGGTGGAGATTGACTTGAGTAATACATTCCCATCTGCCACAGTTGGCTCTGCATGAGTTGCTCTTTCTCCACTGCAAATCCCCTATCTTTATAAATCAGCTCTGCATAGGCAGCTGGCAAGGTGAACCCACGGGGCTGTTACAGGACATTTTATAGATTTAAAGACCCCCCCCTTTTTTTTTTCCTATCTTAGACTTTGAGATTCTTAATAGCCTGTTTCACAACCCTAGGCAGTTGTCAGCTAAATAGCCTTAAATTTGAACATTAAAGAAAATAACTCAGTTGAAAATCAAATGGCAAAACTTAGATCATGAACAACAGAAAGAAAAACTCTGGTGGTGCTAGGCGGAGACACTCATATTTTTCGTTAAGCAAAATTAAACATAAAATTAAACTATGCTCTTCCTTAAAAACCCAAGAGTAATTCCTAATAATCCAAAAAGAAGGAATCCTTCCCAAATCATTTTATGAGACCAACATCATCCTGATACCAAAACCCGGCAGAGACTCAACAAGAAAAGAAAACTACAGGCCTATATCCACGATGAACATAGGTGCAAAAATCTTCAATAAAATACTGGCAAGCCGATTGCAACAGCACATCAAAAAGCTTATCCACCATGATCAAGTAGGATTCATCCCAGGGATGCAAGGCTGGTTCAACATACGCAAGTCTATAAATGTAATTCACCACATAAACAGAACCAAAGACAAAAACCACATGATTATCTCAATTGATGCAGAGAAGGCCTTCGACAAAATTCAACAGCGCTTTATGCTAAAAACCCTCAATAAACTAGGTATTGACGGAACGTTATCTCAAAATAATAAAAGCTATTTACGACAAACCGACAGCCAATATCATACTGAATGGGCAAAAACTGGAAGCATTCCCTTTGAAATCTGGCACTAGACAAGGATGCCCTCTCTCACCACTCCTATTCAATACAGTACTGGAAGTTCTAGCCAGAGCAATCAGGCAAGAAAAAGAAATAAAGGGTATTCAAATAGGAAAGGAGGAAGTCAAATTGTCTCTATTTGCAGACGACATGATTGTATATCTAGAAGACCCCATCATCTCAGCCCAAAATCTCCTGAAACTGATAAGCAACTTCAGCAAAGTCTCAGGATACAAAATCAATGTGCAAAACTCACAAGCATTCCTACACACCAATAACAGACTTAAAGAGAGCCAAATCAAGAACGAACTGCCATTCACAATTGCTACAAAGAGAATAAAATACCTAGGAATACAACTAACAAGGAATGTAAAGGACCTCTTCAAGGAGAACTACAAACCACTGCTCAAGGAAATAAGAGAGAACACAAACAGATGGAGAAACAGTCCATGTTCATGGTTAGGAAGAATCAATATCGTGAAAATGGCCATACTGCCCAAAGTAATTTACAGATTCAACGCTATCCCCATCAAGCTACCAATGACCTTCTTCACAGAACTGGAAAAAACCACTTTAAACTTCATATGGAACCAAGAGAGAGCCCGCATAGCCAAGTCAATTCTAAGCAAAAAGAACAAAGCGGGAGGCATCACACTACCGGACATCAAACTATACTACACAAGGCTACAGTAATCAAAACAGCATGGTACTGGTACCAAAACAGAGATATAGACCAATGGAACAGAACAGAGGAGTCGGAGGCGACACAACATATCTACAACCATCCTATCTTTGACAAACCTGACAAAAACAAGCAATGGGGAAAGGATTCCCTGTTCAATAAGTGGTGTTGGGGAAACTGGCTAGCCATATGCAGAAAGCAGAAACTGGACCCCTTCCTGACACCTTACACTAAAATTAACTCCAGATGGATTAAATACTGAAACATAAGACCTAACACCATAAAAACCCTAGAAGAAAATATAGGCAAAACCATTCAGGACATAGGCGTAGGCAAGGACTTCATGACCAAAACACCAAAAGCATTGGCAACAAAAGCCAAAATAGACAAATGGGACCTAATTAAACTCCACAGCTTCTGCACGGCAAAAGAAACAGTCATTAGAGTGAATCGGCAACCAACAGAATGGGAAAAACTTTTTGCATTCTACCCATTTGACAAAGGGCTGATATCCAGAATTTACAAAGAACTAAAACAGATTTACAAGAAAAAAAAAAAACAAGCCCATTCAAAAGTGGGCGAAGGATATGAACAGATACTTTGCAAAAGAAGACATATATGAGACCAACAAACATACGAAAAAATGCTCATCATCACTGGTCATTAGAGAAATGCAAATCAAAACTACATTGAGATACCATCTCACGCCAGTTAGAATGGCGATCATTAAAAAATCTGGAGACAACAGATGCTGGAGAGGATGTGTAGAAATAGGAACACTTTTACACTGTTGGTGGGAGTGTAAATTAGTTCAACCATTGCAGAAGACAGTGTGGCGATTCCTCAGGGACCCAGAAATAGAAATTCCATTTGACCCAGCAATCCCATTACTGGGTATATATCCAAAGGATTATGAATCATTCTACTATAAGGACACATGCACACGAATGTTCACTGCAGCACAGTTTACAATAGCAAAGACCTGGAACCAACCCAAATGCCCATCGATAATAGACTGGACAGGGAAAATGTGGCACATATACACCATGGAATATTATGCAGCCATCAAAAATGATGAGTTCGCGTCCTTTGTAGGGACATGGATGAACCTGGAAACCATCATTCTCAGCAAACTGACACAAGAACACAAAATCAAACACCGCATGTTCTCACTCATAGGTGGGTGTTGAACAATGAGAACACATGGACACAGGGAGGGGAGCATCACACACTGGGGTCTGTCGGGGGGAAAGAGAGGAGGGACAGCGGGGGGTGGGGAGTTGGGGAGAGATAGCATGGGGAGAAATGCCAGATGTAGGTGATGGGGAGGAAGGCAGCAAATCACACTGCCATGTGTGTACCTATGCAACAATCTTGCATGTTCTTCACATGTACCCCAAAACCTAAAATGCAATTAAAAAAAAAAAGATTTGTTCTGCTGCTCCGATAGGAAGATAGCACTTTGTGTTATTAAAAAATGACCATTTGACTGTTAAAAAATGGCATCTTTTAAAGTGATGGAGGTTGAATGTTACTCACGTTTTGTTAAACATCTGTGCTTCCTCTTTTGTAATATCTACTTATTCATTTTACCCATTTTCCACTGGGACCTTAGTGCTTTTCCTGATAATCTGTATAAGCTCTTTGCAGAGCCTCTAGTTCTCATATTGGCTGCCAATGTTTTCTCGATTTATTTTCCTTCTTTTCCTTGACATACATTTTCACATGTGTGTGTAGTTTTACATTTGCATGTGGTGTATTTCTATGTAAATCGTCTTCTTCATTGTGAATTCTTCCATTGAATTTGTACTAAGTTTAGATCTTTCTCCATGATCAGATAGTAACCTATTACCTGTTTAAATCCTAATCTTTAATAGTTTTTGATGATATAAAGTGACAAAATAGATATTTTCCTCCAAAAAAAAAAAAAACCCAAGAGTAGCCTCTGTTGCAATAACTATTTTAGTGAAAAAACATCAAGAGAAAATAGAATTCAGTCAACTGAGAAGAAAAAGACAAAAAAAAAATTTTGCTGAAAAAAAAAAGACAAGGTCTTAGAATTCTGAGTAAAACAACCAACCAACAAACGAAAACATGAAGGCCTTTCCAATGCAAACACGCACACACGCACTCACTCGTCTTTCCAATGCAAACACGCACACACACACTCACTCGTCTTTCCAATGCAAACACGCACACACGCACTCACTCGCCTTTCCAATGCAAACACGCACACACGCACTCACTCGCCTTTCCAATGCAAACACGCACACACACACTCACTCGCCTTTCCAATGCAAACACGCACACACGCACTCACTCGCTCTTGGATGTTACCCTTTTAATTAAGCTAAATTTTAACAAGTAAGTTCTTTTTAAAAAAAAAAAAAAACTCTTTTAACCTTATTACTGTATTTCAGCTAGGACAAAATTCTGCTAAACTAACAATGGTCACACAAATTATATGATTTCTGAGCACTCTTAAGTGTGAGCAGAAGTAATACCAGCTGGTTGTTCAATGCGAACTTTATTCTTTAAAAGGAATTTGCAAGACAGAATCCCAAACCAGTTTCTTACCTAAGGTCTCAGGCTATAGACTGCTCAGGATACAAAATCAATGTGCAAAAATCACAAACACTCCTCTACACCAATAATAGACAAGCAGAGAGTCAAATCACGAGTGAACTCCCATTCACGATTGCTACAAAGAGAATAAAATACCTAGGAATACAATTTACAAGGTACGTGAAGACCTCTTGAAGGAGAACTACAAACCACTGCTCAAAGAAATAAGAGAAGACACAAACAAATGGAAAAGAAAAATCCATGCTCATGGATAGGAAGAACCAGTATCGTGAAAATGGCCATACCATCCAAAGTAATTTATAGGTTCAATTATATTCCCATCAAGCTACCACTGACTTTCTTCACAGAAGTAGAAAAAACTACTTTAAATTTCGTATGCAACCAAAAAAGAGCCCGTATAGCAAAGACAATGCTTAGCAAAAAGAACAAAGCTGGAGGCATCACACTACCTGACTTCAAACTATACTACAAGGCTACAGTAACCAAAAAAGTATGTTACTAGTACCAAAACAGATACATATACCAATGGAACGGAACAGAGGCCTTGGAAATAACACCACACATCTACAACCGCTTGATCTTCCACAAACTTGACAAAAACAAGCAACGAGAAAGGATTTCCCATGTAATAAATGGTGCTGGGAAAACTGGCTAGCCATAGGCAGAAAACTGAAACTGGACCCCCTACTTACACCTTATAGAAAAATTACATCAAGATGTATTAAGACTTAAATGTAAAACCTAAAACCATAAAAACCCTAGGAGAAAAGCTAGCCAATACCATTCAGGACACAGGCATGGGCAAAGACTTCATGACTGAAACACCAAAAGCAATTACAACCAAAGCCAGAACTGACAAATGATGTCTAATTAAACTAAAGAGCTTCTACACAACAAAAGAAACCATCATCAGAGTGAACAGACAATCTACAGAGTGGAAGAAAATTTTTGCAATCTACTCATCTGACAAATGTCTAATATCCAAAATATACAAGGAACTTAAATTTACAAGAGAAAAATAACCCCAACAAAAAGTGGGTGAAGGATATGAACAGACACTTCTCAAAAGAAGACATTTATCTGGCCAACAAACATATGAAAAAAGCTCATCATCGCTGGTCATTACAGAAATGCAAATCAAAACCACAATGAGACATCATCTCACAACAGTTCTAATGGCAATCATTAAGAAGGCAGGAAACAAAAGATGCTGGCAAGGATGTGGAGATATAGAAATGCTTTAACACTATTGGTGGGAGTGTAAATTAGTTCAACCATTGTGGAAAAGTGTGACAATTCCTCAAGGATCCAGAAATTCCATTTGAGCCAGCAATCACATTACTGGGTATATATCCAAAGGATTATAAATCATTCTACTATAAAAACACATGTACACACATGTTTATTGCAGCACTATTCACAATAGCAAAGACTTGGAACAAACCCAGATGCCCATCAGTGATAGACTGGATTAAAAATATGTGGTATATATACACTGTGGAATACTATGCAGCCATAAAAAAGAGTTCATGTCCTTTGCAGAGACCTGGATGAAGCTGGAAATCATCACTCTGAGCAAACTAACACAAGGACAGAATACCAAACACCACGTTTTCACTCATAAATGGAAGTTGAACAATGACGAACATATGGACACAGGGAGGAGAACGTCACACACCAGGACTCATCACGGGGTAGAGGGCAAGGGGAGGCAGAGCAGTAGGACAAATACCTAAAGCGTGTGGGGCATACATCCTAGATGCTGGGTTGACGGGTGCAGCAAACCACCACGGCACACGTACACCTATGTAACACATCTGCATGTTCTGCACGTGTTTCCCAGAATGCTTAAAAAAAATAAAAGGCCACAATAATTTAGTAGGTAGGCCCTGGTGGTTTCAATGCAATTCCCGTGTGTAAGAATCATGATCCATCAAGCACAATATCACCAGTGAGTGAAGTTTTAACTAAGAATTATGCAAGGAGGCCAGGCGCGGTGGCTCACGCTTGTAATCCCAGCACTTTGGGAGGCCGAGGTGGGTGGATCACGAGGTCAAGAGATCGAGACCATCTGGTCAACATGGTGAAACCCCATCTCTACTAAAAATACAAAAAAAAATTAGCTGGGCATGGTGGCACTTGCCTGTAATCCCAGCTACTCAGGAGGCTGAGGCAGGAGAATTGCCTGAACCCAGGAGGCGGAGGTTGCGGTGAGCCGAGATCGCGCCATTGCGCTCCAGCCTGGGTAACAAGAGCGAAACTCCGTCTCAAAAAAAAGAATTATGCAAGGAAACATTACTGATAGATTTACCATCTATGAATGTATTTACATTATTATAACAAACTTTTAGTGCAAGATTACTAATGTTGATGTGGCTATATACCTCTGCTCCCTCCAGAGTACAAACATGTACATCCAACCCCCCGGCCTTCACACAGACAATCTAGTGAAATCATGAAATTGTTAACTGCAAAGTAAAACAAGCGTATAGGTCACCAATGAAGAAATTATTTTCACAAATTTTTGGAAGACAATGAAGGATGAAGTAGGAAGCTGCTGTCCAGATTAGTCGCAGGAGACAGGAGTCCACTGTCCTGAGTAACTTCTAAAAGGCTCCAGGCCCAGAACCAAAGGTAGGGCGAGTGAGGAAAAGAGGGGTGCTTTTTAACAGCTGAGTCTTACAAGCCACAAATCATTTATCTGAACAAGTGCTCACTGATAACAGTGATGTTGTTACCAGTGCTTTGCTGCAACAAATGATGCTGTGAAGGCCACCCACGTACAGAAAATCCTTGCACTACTCTAAAGTACCTTTACTTACACACACTTTCCTAAGGTGCTCCCCCACCGTCTTCTGAATCTGAGTCTACTCATGAAATTTCTGGATACGATGAAACAGAAATGTCATGCAAGAACAGCACAGTTACGTTTTAGTACGATAGTGAAGGGGCTTTCGAAATTTTAGATCTAAATATTTAAAACCTAAGAAAGAGAAGATAAAGGGGAAGGGTGCCCACATTAATTATATCTGACATTACTGTCCCTTTTAATTTTAGCCAACTTGCTCACATACGGAATTCTTTACAAAGTTAACTTTCATCAACTTTCTATAACTTGCTTAAACTTTATTTTCTTTCAACTAAAAATAATTCTTAAACTTTCTAAATTAGACAAAACTCTTTTTTTTAAGAAAAATCATATTTCCATGCCTTTTAAAAATCAAAAAAACATAATTTTTCTTTTCAGTGTAAGCAGTTTTAATTATGTACCATGTGCTGCAGAGTCTACAAGATACACGTATACAAGACAGAACTGCAGATAAAGTCTGACTTTCCAGCATAGCTAGGACATGGCTAACTCTACCTGTCAGGCCTTACCTAGAACCCTATCGGCTCCAAACCAGGTAAATGGAACCATTTCCCAAAGTCAAAGAATCAATTTACTACATTAAAGCATTTCTAAAATTTAACCTCTGACTTAAATTAGACCAAATGGATAAATTTTAAAGATATTTTTATTTTACCAACGATTTTAACAAATGTCATCTTTATTTCCCAAAGATTACTGAAGTCACATGAAATAAAAGGCATTAGAGCTTCTACTTTTATGACAAAACATTTAAGAGCTTTCATTTTCTTTTAAGCTGAGTAATTAGAGCTCTGTTACATACACATCAGACACACAACACTTCTAGACAGGAGAAGATCTCGCAGTTGTAAGTTTTTCTTTCCCATTTTATGAACCCTAACACAACTTTCACAGACCATCCATGACGTGGATTGAACTTTCTGACTTGTCCTGTATTTCCCTTCCATGATCACTCATTCTACTTTAGGACAAGAATGTGCCATACAAGATCCTCTCTTGTGCACCATTTCTTTCGTTCATAAACTTTCTTATCCTAAATACACCTTCATATCCACAACTTTCTTTAAGTCTCTCTCCCCTACTAATTTCTGATGCCCACCCAAACTAAAAAACTCAGATAATGCAAGGTAAAGCAGAGCAGAGCCTTAGATTTTGAGAGGGACCGATCTACTCTACAGCTACGTAATTTAACCATTTTCCTCTGGATTCATTGGATTCTAACCCTATGTATCTCAAATCTTATTAATATTACTGAATCTTAAAGGGGGTTGTGATGTCTTTAGTCTTTAGAAATATTAAACCTATAAACAAAAGACTATATGAGGTTAAACACTATTCAAATTTCTATAATGCTTTAAAACACTGAGGCCATGTTTTGAGAATTGCACCGAGGAAACTGCAGCCAATCTACGACTCTCTCTTCAAACTAAGCTATCCAGTAGTATTTATACATATTCTCCCATGTATCAACAGTACTTCACATGCTCATAACCTTAAAAATAACTAAAAAGGTCTCAAAATTATAGGCCTTACACATTTACGTGGGCTTCAAAAATGATACAATGTAGATTATCTTTAAAGCAGTCAATAAAATGTATATACTTCCAGCGCAATCAGTAAAAACATAGTAATTTATACCAAAGGTAGTAATACTAGAAATAAAAGAGGGCGCAACACTGCACATGCTCAAAGGCAAAGGTTTAAAAAGCCTAGCTGTTGGTTGTGAGTCTTTGCCTTGGGACATTAGACATGATTCTCCCCCGTCCTCTTCCCGTTGCACAGATGTAGCGAGGAAGCGGCTCGTGCAGACGGCGATACCCTTAAAAATGGTGGCAGGGAAATAAAGGGGATACAGTCCATGTAATAATCTCATAAACTGGAACTTATTACCCCCTGCCTCTTGCGTCTCTGCAGACAAATATCTGAGAGAATAAAATGGCTGTTTGCTACCAATATTTTATGCAATGCTTCATTTTTTGGCTCCTTGAGTAACTACTTACAAGGCATTAGCCCAATTATGCCAGAGGTTACAATTTTTTTAATTTTTGATTGAGTGAAAAATCAGAACTTGTCGATGACCTTGAGGAGTAGGATATAAGTAACTCCCACATGCTTAGCATTGCAATCATGGAACACCAGGCATAACTGGGTTAGCAGGATTTCTATTTGCATAACTCATTATACAAGTAATTTTTTTCCTCATCTCTAAAACATAGTAAGGGACCAGTTTTTTAAAAACACAACACAGTAACAATTTAACTCAGTTTTGGTTTGTTAAGGCCATTGCTTGGCATAAAGAAAACAATAAAAGGGGAAACGACCCCCACCATGGGTGTTGCAGCACTTGATAGGCCCCAAGAATAGAAACAGGAAATAGAAGCAGCAACAAAAGAAAATGAAGAGGAACAGGAAGATGAGGGAAAAAATGCAGACTGGAAGAAAGGAAAAACAACAGGTGCCGGAACTAGAAGCCCAATTATGATACATTTTATCCCTTCTCCAAATCAAGAAATTTGAAAAAGGCTAAGACTAACACAACAAAAAACAAGCAAAAAGATACACAAACATTCATCCCCTAAATTTCGTTAAGAATGAGACAATGTTGCAACTCACACCTGGCTCAGGCACCAGCAGGAGGAGGGCACCCTCCAGAGACTGCAGGAGGACGGGGAGGACTCCTCCTTGCCCTGGCTACGCCTCCACTGCTGCCACCAAGGCCTGTAGTACAAGACCTACAGCTTCCGCCCCACCCCAGGCCAGGCTGGGCCCTGGAGCGCGCCTACTGCCCCTTCCCGGCCCCCAGACTTGCTGCTGCTGCCACAACTAGCGCTGATGCCAATACAACCACTGCGGCCACGGCACCCTCAATGCACCAGCCCACTCTAAAGGCTCCTACCACCTGGCCCCACCCTCCTACCACTCGGGTCAAGCTGCAGTCTCCATCACTGCCACCACTGGCGTGAGGCGAGCTGCAGAGCCTCACCATCTGCAGGCTCCAGCCTCCAGTGTACCACAGGTGCTTCCTCCTTCTCCTCCTCCTCCAGCCTGGCTTGGAGCAGCTGAACTGCAAAGCCTGAAAAGGCTAGAACAGGATTCAGGGAGTAGGAGCATTAGAGATTCACCTTGTCACGCTGGCCACTGGGTGGCAGGTGCCAGTTTCAGCGAAGGCACTCATACCCACCCTCCAAAGTCCAGCCTCTCCTCCTGGCACAAGCTGGCCAGGAACTGGGGCCTGGGGTGGGTGTGAATCCCTTGACTGGAACCAGCCCCTTGCCAGGTCCAGCTGGCCAGGAATTGCTGCACCAACAAGGGCTGCACTCCCCGAGGAACAGAAATAGCAGAAACTCAGACCCAGCCAGCCCTCCGCACCCAAGTGCCAGTTCCATTCCTGATACCTCCACCCACAGCACCCTGTCCTCCTCACCCCCGTGGTGCCCACTACTCTCCCTGCCGGGTGGCCCCCACATGGACTCCACAACACAGAACACGAGGGCGAGGGCTGGGGAACCACGGCAGGGGTGTGGGCCCTGCAGTGCTCAGGATTGCCGGAGGAGGAGGAGATCTCCCTCTAGTCTCTAGAGTCCCAGAAGAGGAGAACGGTAACTTCTTTGGAGACAGCAGACCACCACTACCACTGTGGCTGCCACCTCCGCAGCGCGCCAATGCCACTGGCAGTGTAGCCCCAGGATAGTACGCCCAACACACCCCGCCCCAGCTGCAGGCAGCATAGCCCCAATACTGCCCCCGAGCCACCCCTCTGCCACAGACACTGTAGCACCTGATAGCGCGCACAGCCTGATGCCACCATGGGTGTTGCAGCACTTGATAGGGCCCCAAACCCACCCCCCAACCCCTCCACGGGCAGGGCAGCCTCCGATAGCGCACCCCCAGCCACGGGCAGTGCAGCCCCTGACCATGCCCCTACACCACCCCGCGCTGTTGGGCATCGTAGCCCCAGGTAATGCCACCCGGCCAGACCCCCAACCCCCGCTTCTCCACGGCGGGCAGTGTAGTGAGAGACGGCGCTACTAACCCGCTCCCCGCCTCGGCAGCGCAGCTCAGCGCACACGGCCTGCCTGGCGCCGTCCCCCGGCCTCCCCTCTCTGCCCCGCCGCCAGAGGCAGCGCAGCCCCCAACAGCCAGACAACCCGCCGCACCGCCAGCAACGCAACCCCAGACAGTGCCCACAACGGGCCCCCCGCCGCGGGCAGCGCGGCCCCCATAGGACGCCCGACCCAGCCCCTGAGGTGGGCGACGCGGCCCCAGATAACTCACCTCAGCGCCCGCGTTTCTACCGCTCTGGCCGAGCTGCAGTCTCCGACGATGCCGCCAACCGCAGCGGCCTGGCAGGTGGCTCTTTCTCCCCGTCCGACGCCGCCGGCCGTCCTCCTACGGCTCGGACCGCGCTCGGTCACCGCCACCAGCCTCAGGAAGGCCGCGCCCCAGGCCCCGGCCGACTCCAGCCTCCAGCACGCGGCAGGCAACACGCCGTTCTCCTGCTTTGCTGCACCGGGGCGGACGCAGCCCAGGCGCAGACGCAGCACAGCCGGATGTGGCCTGACGACGCCGCCTCTGCGTGCTCTGCGTGCTCCTCTGCGTGCTGTACGTCCTCTGCGTGCTCCTCTGCGTGCTCAGGTTACGGACGTGGGGGCCCAGGCCTCCTCTGATTGGACTTTATTTTCATGCTGTGATTGGTTGGTTTAAGACTTGCTCTCACCCAATCCGAGCATGATAATAAAGTCCAATCCGAGTCAGCCGGGAGGTTTTGTCTCATTCAATCAGAACATGCAGGACAGGAGCCCCATTTGCATAACCTCAGTATATAACGGATTCTGAAGGGACGTCGAGCCACCCCAGGGTTCCGTGTCTGCGGGCGGAGCTGTTACGTGCCCGGCTCAGAGGACCGGGAGGAACGGGAACCGCCGACCCGAGGCTGGAGCCCGCAGCGTTGCGGCCCTTCCGGCGTAGCTGGCGGTTGCGAGGGAGACGGCGGCGCGGCGGGAGCGGTAGGAGGGGAAATCGTTTCGGGGCAGATGGAGGGAGTTAAAGAGGGTGGTTAGTGACAAAGTAAAAAGAGGGTGATGAGAAGGAGAAGGCGTCCCAAAAAGGCTTTGGGGAAAAGATGGTGGGAAAAACAGGATGGGGAGCGGTAGGGAGGGAAGGTTTTGCAGAAAGACAGTGGCTGAAAAGCTCATGAGTAGATAGAGGGTGAGAGGGCGGCACGTGGGAGAAGGAGACGGCGCGGCGCGGCGGGAAACGGGCGGGCAGGAGGGAGCGAAGACTCTGTGAACAGACAGTGGGGAGGAAAGTTTCTGGGTAGGCGGACGGGAAAGGGCGGCGAGCGGGAGGGGAGAGAAGGCTTTGCAGAGTGACGGCTGCGAGGGATGCCGGGCAAAGCGTTCTGCGGCAGACGGAGGAAGAAAAAGAGTCGCGAGAGGGAGGCGGCCGAAGGCGGTCGGGCAAAGACGGTGGGGAAATAATGGTGAGGGACAAAGGTTTTGGGTGGATTTTTAAAAATCACATTATTTGTATTTTTCTTTTGAGTAGTTTGAGTTCTTTATGTATTTTGTGCATTAACCACTTGCCTGATGCATAGTTTGCAAATATTTTCTTCCATTCTCTGTGTTGCGTCTTCATTCTACTGATGGCTGCATCTGCTTTGCAGAAGCTTTTAAGCTTCATGTAGCTCCATTTTTGCTCGTGTTGCTTGTGCTTTTGATGTCTATTTCAAAATTCCTTGTCCTAACCAATTTCATGAAGCATTTATCCTATGTTTTCTTCTCTAGTAGCTTCATAGTTTCAGGTCCTATGTTTAAATCTCTGAGTAGGTTTTTGTACATGGTAATATTATGGTGTAGATGTATTCTCATACGTGGGGGTGTTGGGTTTTCCTAGCACAGTTTATTGAAGAGCTTGTCCTTCCCGTATGCGTGTTCTTGGTGCCTTTGTTAAAAATGAGTAGACCAGGCCGGGCGCGGTGGCTCACGCCTGCCTGTAATCCCAGCACTTTGGGAGGCCGAGGTGGGTGGATCACGAGGTCAGGAGATCGAGACCATCCTGGCCAACATGGTGAAACCCTGTCTCTACTAAAAGTACAGAAAAAATTAGCTGGGCGTGGTGGCGCGTGCCTGTAATCCCAGCTACTCGGGAGGCTGAGGCAGGAGAATTGCTTGAACCCAGGAGGTGAGGTTGCGGTGAGCTGAGGTCGTGCCACTGCACTCCAGCCTGGCTCCTGGTGACGGAGTGAGACTCTGTCTCAAAAAAAAAAAAATGAGTAGACTGTAAATTCGTGAATTTATTTCTGATTTCTCTATTCTGGTTCATTTGTCTGTGTCTCTCTGTTATTCATTCATCTGCCTATTCCCCCACCCCTTTTTTTCGATAGTACTATGCTGTTTTGGTTGCTATAGATTCGTAGTATCTTGCGATGCCTTCAGCTTTTCTTTTTTCTTCTGTTCTTTTTATTGAAACCAGTTTGGGAATATGCATCTATGTGTTTTATTTTAAGCAGATAAGATCTTACTAATCACAACTGAGTAAAGTAACAGATTTTCATTACTCCAGCCTTCACAATTCAGTAGCTGCGTATTCATTATCTGAAAACTTCTCTTTTTATTCCAGATTCTTTTGTCTATCTGAGGTACTTTGCATTTCCATGTGAATTTTAGGATGGTTTTTTTTTCTATTTCTATGAAGAATGTCCTGTAATTTAACACAGATTGCATCGATTCTGTAGATCACATTGGGTGATAGATATTTTAACAATATTCTTCTAGCACATGGACATGGGATATCTTTCCATTTACTTTTGTCTGCTTTAATATCTTTCATCTCTATTTTATAGTTTTCATTTGGGATCTTTTTGCCTTCTTGGTTAAGTTTATCCCTCGGTATCGTTTTTTTGATGAAATAGCTTTCTTCATTTTTTTCTTAAGTATTTCACTGGTGACTGGGTGTGCAGCCTCACACAAGCAGAAAGTGAAGGACAGGACAGGTTTGTAAACTGGAAACTTTCTGTTGGGTCCCCACATAACAGACATCCATCAGCAAAGGAATAAATCCTCGCTGGCTGAAGATGTTTATTATTGACTGACTCACATCCCCCAAAATCCGTATATTGGACTCTTAATCCCTATGTGACTGTTTGGTGATAGGGCTTTTTATTTTTTATATTTTTGAGATGGAGTCTTGCTCTGTCACCAGGCTGGAGTGCGGTGGTGTGATCTCGGCTCACGGCAACCTCCACGTCCCGGGTTCAAGTGAATCTCCTGCCTCAGCCTCCTGAGTAGCTGGGACTACAGGTGCGCCACCATACCCAGCTAATTTTTGTATTTTCAGTAGAGACGGAGTTTCACCATGTTACCCAGGATAGTCTCGATCTCTTGACCTTGTGATCTGCCTGCCTTGGCCTCCCAAAGTGCTGGGATTACAGGTGTGAGGCACCGTGCCCGGCCAGGGATAGGGCTTTTAAAGAGGTAATTGTGGGTAACACCCCCCATGGGCACCGAGGAAGGAGAACTGTGCAGACCCCAGGCACAACTATTGCCTGAAGAATATCTTAGTTTATAGTGTTATTTCTCAGCTGTTTCCTTTATATAATGCTTCATATATATTCATATATTAGTTTATAGAATTAGTGCTTGAAATGTAACTGACTGCTTACGTATATCTAGCATACTTAGTCCCATATAATCTTTCTATATAATCATATGACACATGTAGTCGGAGCTGCACTGACACATTTAGTGCTGATATATAGAATCCTTCTGTATAACCATATAGCAGTCTGTAGCAGGAGGAATGCCTAGAGCAGTCACAGAACAGAAGCAGCACGTGGGAAAACAGCCAGACCAGGACGAGAACCAAAGACCCAGGCGGTGGCGTCCCTGCCTGAAAGGGCACACACTGTATGGCGGGCTTGGAGCAGGAGCCTCTCCTCCTGATAAAGGAGCTGTAGCACCTTGCATCCAGTTCCCGTGGAAAGTCGGCCTCAGGCCTGAGATCCTGGAAGGAACCGAGGGAGAAGAACCCCTCTGGTGTGACCAGTCACAGAGGCTGTACACCCCATCAGTCTTTTCTCGCTTCTGTGCCAGCTCAAATCATCCTCCCATAAATATCTTAAGAGAAGAGCACATGTCTGTCAGCTCCCACTGCACTGGCTGACAGTATCCTTCTATTAGAAATCCTCTAAAGTCTCCAGCCCCCAGATAAGAAGTGTTGCACATGGCACCTGTTGCACACAGCCCACCTCCTTGCCTCGGTGACCTAATAGGGGTGGACCCCTTTTCTGTACATGACCCTCTACTACTGCGCATGGCACGGCCCCCTACTGTGCACGGCCCACCTCTCTGCCCAGGTGACATAATGGGGTGGTCCCCTCGCTGTAACTCACATGATTATGTATGCCCTATTACTAAGCCTATAGATGATGACCTCACTCATGACTCTGCCCCCTGCTTGCACCTAATAAATACAGATGCTCTTGGGCATTTGGGGGCCACCACTGATCTCTGCTCACAGGTGGCATGGCCCCCTGAGTCCAGATGCTCTTCATCAGTTCTTCAGTGTCCTGTCTCTTTACTTCTCAGATCCTGCACCTCAACACAGCATAAGAGACACCCCACAACCCTGTGGGGCCCTACAGCCCTACAGGTAATTAAGGCTGCATAAGGTCATAAGGTTGGCCCTGATCCAATAGGACTGTCATCCTCATAAGAGGAAGGGACACCAGGGGCCACACAGAGAGGAGACTGTGTGAGGATATTGCAAGAGGTGGTCATTTGCAAGCCAAGGGGAGGGGCCTCAGGAGACCCCAACTCTGCTGGCACCTTCATATTGGACTTCTGGCCTCCAGAACTGGGAGAAAATACGCTTCTGTTCTTTGAAACACCAAATGTGTGCTATCTTGTTATGGTGGCCCTAGATAACTAACATCGTGTTTGAGCAGAATCTCTGGCTAACCTCTGGTACGGGCAGATTCAGAAGGAAAAGACCCAGATTGAACAAGGCTCCCCCTAGACTGTAAGTGGAACAGAGGTGGGGGCTGGGTCTGAGCTGTTTCTCTCTGTATACACGACACCCTCACAGAACCCAGCACACAGTAGCTGTCCTATAAATATCAGACGGACAAATAAACAGGTGAGACAAGGACTGGCTGGAGGCTCTGCCCACATCAGGACCTCGGAGAGCTCCGGACCTCAGAGAGCTCGAGACCTCGGAGAGCTCCAGACCTCAGGCTGGGAACTCTGCCCGGGACTCCGGTGGCCTAAAGGTCTTTCTGGATCAGCTTTGCCCTCTTCTTTGATTGAGCCTAAAATTCGATACCTCTACCTAAGGAAGTACACGGAGGCCTTTGGGATCCCCATGGACCATCTCAGTGCCTCGGACTCCTGTGGGGCTTGATATTTATGGCACCCATGTTGGTATTTACCCCATGTGGGAGCCCTGAAAGACGGACAGATGCAGTGTCTGTGCATGTGAGGGCATCCTGGGAAACTAAATTGTGACATGGTTTGAAATAGGTAGAAAATGGACAATTTTGTGAATAACGTTTTAAAAATAAAATGATCCCAGTACCATTGAATAAGAATCTATAAAACATAACTAAGTTATGTAAACTGCTAGCCAGATGGTGGAGCCAGGAGGGGCAAGCACGGGAACCATCCTGTCACTTGAGCAAGGAAGGTGGTGCGTGCCAGGTGGGAGAGCCCGGCCTTCTCCCAGAACCCCCCCAGCTTCGCCCCACTTGGTCCTGTGTCCTCACCTGTTGCCTCTCCTGATGTCTTCCTTCCAGCTTGGTCCATCTCTCTCTGGACTTGCTTCCCCTCTCAGTCTCCCTGGTAACTCTTTCCTGTCCCTGTGTGAGAGCCCCTTGGAGAGAAGGCAGCCCCAGCTCCCGCAAGCGGTCCCTGAAATGCCCTCGTCCCTACCTGCTCCGGCTCCCTTGTCAGTATATGACAATATCTTTGTAGTAAAGCACGGAGGAACTGAGCATGCTCAGCCCCCTTGCTGTTTGATGTCCTGCGCAGCCTCAGGACTCTGCCACAGTCTCCACCGGCAAGAAGGCCTTCGCCAGATTTGGTACCTCCAGGCTGGGCTTCTCAGCCTCCACAACTAATTGTACTAATCGCCAATTTATTTATGAAGCATGACTTGGATTGAACAAGACAAGCTGGGTCAAGCATTTGAAGATGCTTTTGAGGTACCGAGGCAACATACCACTTTAGATCCTCAGTACTCCCCTGATGACAAAAATTTCCTGTCTTTCACAACTGTTGTCTTCACGTCAGAGGAAATTCCAGCTGTTATGAGGGTTGCCTACGGAGGAACCTGCTTACATTTGGAGAACTGTAGCAGCTGGGCTGTGGACTTCTGTTCTGAAGCAAATGTTCATCAACCACTGCAGAGCATAACTGAAAACCAGCTGGGACAACCTGCTGTTCTCCAGCAAGAGGACGAAAAGGCAGGAAGAAGCTCTCGCTACTTGAATACCTTCACACATCCCTGTGTAATTCTGAGATAGCATCTTGTATTCAGTGGGAAGATAAAACCAAAGACACCTTTCGGTCTGTAACAAAAAACAAGGAAACTTCCGAACTCTGGGGGAAGAGGAGAGACAACCGGAATGCCATGAATTTCCAGAAATGGCCAGGGCGCTGAGGAGTTGTGGAAGAACTGGGGACATCACCAAAACCCAGTGCCCTATCGGCGAGGCGCTCTCCTGGCTTTTAGGGTTTATCTCCAACTTCTGTTAACTGGCATTTGTATACTTAAAATTTGCATCACAGTTATTTAAACCAATATGTTCTTGATCGGGTTGATCATATTGTAAGCAGAAGAACTCTTTCCCTTAATAAAAGCCAATTCTGCTGTGAGGTGGAGGTCGGGGGCGGGTCTGGCGGAAGCCCACCTGCTCACCTCGTTCACGCTCACCTGCAGCGTCCAGGCTTCGTTCTCTGCCATGCCGCCTCCAACAGTGTTTTTACGAGTTTTCATTCTCATCAAAGGGGCGCAGATTAAATGACGTCCTCACCCCACACGGTGCCCTACCCTTCCCCTTCGACCGCAGAGGGCTGCCGGGAGCGAGGAGACCTAGTGTCGGCCACGGCACTGAGTCAGAAGACACGGGGTCCCTGCCGGCTTTCCGAGTGCTGGCTGCGAACCGCTGAGCTCAGTCATCGAGTCGGCGCCTCTGTCCTGGGTGTGGGCGTCACCACCCTTCACTTCTGCTGCTGTGGAAACCTGTGTCCTCGGGACAGAAATAGGAGGAGGAGGAAGAGGCAGCAGCTGGCTGGGAGGCTCCATGGAGAGGAGGCCTCGGAGGGCAGGGGTCAGGGATCCTCAGCAGAACCTGCCGGCAGTGGGGGAATCAGCCTGCACCACAGGTGGCGGGATGCCACACGGAGAGGTGGCGGGTGGAGGACGCACTGTGCAACGTCTTAAAGCCCCAGTTCACTGGGGTGCAGTGGGGAGCTGTGGAGAGGAGTTTTATGAGCCGTTGCTGCCCCCGATTCAGAGCCGACACCGCCCTTCTGTGTCTGTCCCCTGCACTGAGCACCCTGTGTGACCCGGAGTGGATACCCCGTGTGCATGACGATGCTGGGCAGGTCACCCTGGCGTGCTGCAGGGTGAGTTGGCTGGCAGAGCCTCCTGCAGGTTTCTGGGCAAGGGGATAGGGCTGAGCTAGTTGGGGCCAGGACCAATCGTCACTGTCCCAGGACACCCGCAGGCCGTGGGGACGCAGAGGAGAGAAAGGGGGCAGGAGAGAGGGTTGGAGGCTGTTGGTGTTGTGGACACAAGCAGGTGTGTGGCCTCAGCAGGTTGGGTCTGGCTCAGGGGAGTGGTAACAGCGGGAAGGAATAGCAGCCCCTTTGAAACTGCAGTCTGCAGACCTCCCTGGCTGGCCTGGAAAGGTGAGAGTCCAGGGAGGGCTTTTCCTTTCTGTCCAGTAGGGACAGGCGCTGAGGGAACTCATTCATAAGGAAGTGGCCGCAGTGCAGTGACCAGCTTTAAGGAGGGCGCACACAGGCAGGTGCTGCCCTATCTTGCCTTTACTCTGAAGGGTGAAAGTTCATTAGAGTGACTTGTGGTGGATTCAGCAGCATTAAAATGCCAATGAATTAAGGTAATAGCGTGACACAGTCATTCATTTCTTGCTCACACAGTCGTGGCAGGTGTGTGGCCTGCAGGCGGCTCTTTCCTATGGGCCATGTAGAGACCCAGGTCTCTTCCCACCCATGGCTCTGCCTTCCCCAGAGCCATGGCATCTGTGTCCAGGTGAAAAGGGAAAGACGGCATGGAGGAGGCACACCCGGGCCTCCCTCAGGAGAGACCTGCGTCCCACAGCCACACGACAGCAGGGGAGGCCACAGGGCTGACTGGATGACACGCTGTGCTGCCCGGCTGCCTTGCTGTGAAGTTCCCAAATCTGAAAGCCGTTCATCAGAAGTGCAGAATAATGTTCTGTACTCAAATGTGGCTCTAGTTAATAATCTTTGCCTGTCTGTTATTTAACCATCAGTGGATTAGAAAGATTTCTTGGTCAGAAATAGAAATCTCGGCTGGTATTTGCAGGACACATTAGCATTCCTGTCCCCTGTGCGTCGCTGTGTCTAGGGGAGTGGAGACTGCTGGCCCCAGGACTTTTTTGCCATTGTTCTGTTAAAAATGCTTGACATTCCCCAGAACCTCGCAGGGGTTCACCCCTGTCATGAGTTTTCTAAAGGCTGATTCCAGGCTGGGTCCAGGCACTTTTGTTCAGGGGCAAAGAGGCGGAACCTGCCAAGCCTCCCAGGGCTCCTTGTAGGCAGGAGGCCCCTCCCCTGTGAGGCTCCAAGTGCCCCCACCCCCACCACTATGCAGCCTGAAGTGGGCACAGAGTCCCTGGTGTGGTCTGCCAGGCCCCCTCCCTCTGGGCTGCTCAGAACAGCCCCTCCAACCTACGGGAGGAAGAAGAGGACATCTGTGTGTCTGGGCTGCTGGCAGTCTTGCTTGCGTAGGACGCATCAGCTCGGGGAACTCTAGGCGTGACTCCCGCGGCAGCTCGGGTGGCCTGGGAGCCTGTTTCCTCTGGTGCTGCCCTTGGGTTCTGTGAGTGGACCCACCTCGCACGTGCGGGGAGTTGTCATCTTGTCCCCTGCAGCTAGGGCTGCCTTGAGGTCACCCCGTTCACCCCTGGAGGAGGCCAGTGCTTGGGGCTTTGTGTGAAGCCGGCACCCTTGGGTGCTGCCCACTAGGGGGCATGTGGGCACAGGGCAGATGCCATCTCTAGGCTGCCCTCTGCTGACCGTCCTGCCCAGGCCTCCCTCCTCCGGCCTCCCTCGGCTGCCCTCCCTTCACCTCCCTCCCCCGCCTCCCTGCCCAGCCCACCCTCCCCCAGATGCCCTCCCCCACCTCCCTCCCCAGGCCTCCTTCCTCCTGACACCTTCCCCCAACACCCTCCCCAGCCTTCCCTCCCCCGGAGGCCCTCCCCAGCCCGCCCTCCCCTGGCCGCCTCCTTGACCCTCCTCTGCTGATCACCTTTTCTTCTTAAAGGGCAAAAGGTGGCAAAGCTGTGATGCCAGTCCCAGCAGGCTCTTGTTAGGGATCAGCGTTCCCAACTCAAATGCCAGTGTGGGGGCCCTGCCCCACGTCTGCCTGCTCAGCACCTCTCTCCCCCTCCATGACTAGCATTAATTAGGTGCTGAATGTATATTCTAAAGCAGTTCTCAAGTTTTGGGGGTAAATTTTCCTAGCATATCTAGAATAGGTTGCAGGAGATTGCAGTTAGGTGTTGAGTACACGCCATTTTTTACAAGATGACAGTGTAGGAGCTGCCTAATGTATAAAAGGGTTGCTCGATCCGAATAATGAAGATGAGATGGTTTATGGCAGAAGGAGCCTGCGGATTAGGAGTGAAACGAGTGAGGGTGAACCTGGATGGACCCGCCTGGGCTTAGCAAAGAAAGAAGGAAGCGCAGCACGCCTGGGGTCGTGCCACCCCGACGAGAGCACAGCAGGCCCCGCTCCTCTGTGTAGTCTCAGACATGCCCACAGGGGCGGGCAGGGAGCCAGGCTGAGCAGGGCTGGGGCGTCAGGGTTAGTGTGTGTTCTTCACCCCGTCCCTGGATCCTTTACTTCTAAGTATAGGCGCGGCCTCACAGTGCACGAGGCCTTTCCTTTCAAGGCTGCCGTGTCTTGTGAGTCTTCAGCCCTCTGAAACAGGCCTGAGGAGGAGAACCAGTCGGTGACTGCCGGACCCGCCCCTGCCCAGCCCGTCCGACCTGGAGGCCGTGATGGTGATTCCAGATCGGAGAGCCCGGCCCGCGGTGCTCCGCGTGTCCTTCCCGCGAGGGGCCTGGCGCAGGGCACCCTGCCGCTTCCGCCCGTGTTCAGTGAGCCCGCGGAACGGTGGTTCCTGTGGGTCTCTGCGTACTTCCAGAGTGGAAACCTTCGTGTTTTGGAGGGAAGCCGTGGAACGGGAAGGAGGTTATTGTAGGTAGCGTGGGTGCAGTTACCGAACGATAGTGGTTTTCATGGAATTAACTAGATCATCTTGCAAATGAAACTCTCTGTGGTAGAAATGCTCACTCTGCCCTGAGTGGCTGTTAAACTGTCCTTTGCTTCAGAGCAGCGGACGGGAGCGCATTTCTGTGACAGGTTCACGGTGTGCAGGTGCCGGTGAGCCTGGCTCTTCAGTGCCTGTGAGGGATCCGGGGGGCTGGCAGCTGAGGGGCCAGGACCTGGCTGGGAAAGGAGGGTGGTTGGGCTGGGCTTGTCCCAGGTCGGGGTGCAGGGTGGGATCCCCACCACCCCAGCAGAGCACAAAGCGGGAAAGGCCGGCGGGACCTGGCCCAAGGGACCCTCTGCAGCTCCTGCCTTCTGGGCCTAGGGCAGCGGACAGGCTGTCAGCATGCAGCATCCAGGATCAGCCTGTTGAGCAGTGCAGCTGCTCCACCGTGAGATGCACCAGGCGTGTAACAGACAGACAACACGCCCAAGGTCGGCGTGAAAAAGGTGAAAATAGCTGGATACTTTTTATATCGATCCGGTGTTGACGTGACGGGATTTGGTTATGTTGCGTTACATAAAACATATTTTCAAATTAATTTAACCTGTTTATGTTTACCTTGTTACGACGAGGCGGATAGAAACTCGCAGATGAGGTGCTTTGAGTGCTCCGTCTAGACCCACGCTCTTGGGGGTGCAGGCAGCTCTGGCAGTCAGTCCGGATTGTGTGCTTGGAGCTAGGTTGATTGCAGTGGCGACCTGGACGATTTGTACACACAGGGCAGGTTTACCAACGCTTATACAAAGGGAAGGCATCCGCGGGGGCGGCTCAGGAAGAACCCTACAGGATGTGACCTGGGGGTGCCATCCTGGCCCTGACGCCAACGACCACCACAGCCTGGACCTGCAGCAGAAAATGAGCAAATACTAGGCTCCCCACCCCATCCCGCAGTAGGATATGAAGGAAACTGGGCTCCCCCACCCCGTCCTCTAATAGGTTATGAGGGCACTGGGCTTCCTCTCCATCCTCAGGATATGGGGGGCACTCAGCTTTCACCCCATCTTCTAATAGGATGTGGGGAGCACTGGACTGCCACCTTGTTCTCTAATAGGATGTGGGGAGCACTGTCCTGCAGCGGGCATCGGGGGGCATTCGCTGGACTCAGCGGACCCTCCTTCCCTCCTCACTATACGCTTCTCCTCCGGCATCCCAGTGGCTCCATTCCTTGAGGGTTTTTTTTTCACCTGATAAATAATTCACGTCTGTTCATACAACGAAACTGCACCGTGGCTGTGTCGTGGGATGGCATTCCTGGGTCCTGTGGATTTCCGCTGGCCTCCTCACGCTCCATCGAGCTCCTTTCTGTGGTGACTGTTTCTGCCTTTCTTCTCCATCCAGCCCCTTGGCCCTCTCCTCATCCGTCTTTCCTCCCCATCATTTGCCTCGTTTTGCTTTTCATCCATCTCTCACTTCCCACCACGTTTGCCCATCTGGGAACCTCCGCAGAAGCATCCAAAGCCACTAACAACCGTTTTGCTCTTGGGGAAGAACACAGGGCGCTTTCCTCTCTGTTCCTTTCGCGAGTTCTCAGCTCCTGTGTCCTGTGCATCCGACTCCCGTCTCGGGCGTGTTGCAATGAAGTTGCTGTCACTGTGTGAAGTAGCTGCAGGCTCCCGGGATTCTCCACGTCCAGTCTTTCCCCGTCACGTGGTCCCTCTGATATGTGTGCCAGGGCGGGGGGCACCAGGTCTTGGTGAGTGCTGACGTCCCGCAGACCCTCAGTGTTGCTGTCGCTGTTGATTCTCGGAAGCCCGGAACATTCCTCCCCTGGAGACCTGCATATCCACCCGTTTTCCTCCAGGACTGGGCGCCTCCTGCCTCCAGCCTCCCTTTCTGTGTCCCACTCCTCAGACGCCTTCCCGTCTCCCGTTTTTTCTCTTGGCCAAGCCCACTCTTCTGGAGAAAGCTGGTCATGCCCAGCGGGGACAAGAACGAATGTGACGAGTGCCCAGACTTGCATCCACGGCCGCACCGGGGTGGCTCGCAGGGCAGCCTCTACCCCTCATTCCGGGCTTCACGGGCCACGGCTGAACACGCCGTGCACCTGGGACGTGGCGCTGTGGCTCTCCCCACCAGGCCTCCCCCAGCAGGGCCCTGGGACCTTGGCTGGCTCTTCCAGAAGATGGGCCAGCTGGCTTCCCCACCGAGCACAGCTGCACAGTGTGTGCGTCGGCCACGGTTCGCTGCACCATCCCTGACCGCACTGTTGGCACTCCGGGCACAGCAGCACCCTGCCCTCCGGAGCTTACACCCTACAGGGGAAGCCAGATGCTGCCCAGACAACCCCAGTAGTCACATACACACTTACACTGTGACAAGTGCTGCCCACCCACAGCCTGGTGCGACAGGTCAGAGCTGGTCAGAGAGCGCGGGGGAGGCTTCTGGGGAGAAGGCTCTGGCTGAGTTCTGCTGGGAGCTGGAGCTGGATGGTGCAAATGGGAACAGCCAGTGCCCAGGGTGGGGCTGGTCTCCCAGTCCCCTGACCTGCAGAACAGGGAGTGTGGCCTTCATTCAGGTCCATCCCGTGCGTCTTTCCCTTGCACTCCGCTGAAGGCAGGGCTGGTGGCTTGGGCTGAAGGACAGCGAGGAAACTCGTGTGGAAGTGGGAGACGGCTTACGGGGCCCCTCTCTGGTTTTCGAGCCTTCAGTGTTGAAGCCCAGTCCACACAGCGTCTGCCCGACTGAGTGCAGGGTTGCCCAGCACTGCAGTGTCTGACCCTCCCCGTCTGTCACTGGCTGGCTTGGTGTGGAGCCACAGAGAGGCTGCCCCAAATAACTCACATTCCAGGGCAGGGTAGAACGTTTGCCTCCCCGTGAGGGTCAGTCTCCGGCTTTGTGCTGGCTGCAACCCCGAGTCTGCCACTGAGCTCCCTGCAGGGTGATGGGTCCGCAGATAAGAATAGCTCGATGTTTGCTGGCACTGTCTGGTTTTAGCTATTTTTACCTGAGAAAAAACTTCATTCCTGTGCTCCGTGATTACAGGGCTAGTGATGAAGGGGTCACCTCAGGAGAGGCAGCAAATTCACTTTAGAAACTTCCGTTTTAACATTTTATCTTCCTGGTCTTACAGTTTTCCTGTTTGTTTAGATTTGAAATGCCAACAGTTTGAGGAAAAACGCGTTAGGTGTGGGAGCAGAACCTCGCGGCTCTCTTCCCGTTTTTAGTGAAGTTCTGAGCTGCGTCAGGCCCCGCCCCTGTTTACCAGGGTCCTCGTGTATCGCATGGAGTTCCCCCTCCCTCCCCTGTGTTGCTGGAGGGGGTTTGCTGAATACAAAGTGTCACTCTTAAGGGGTATACAAATTATTTAGAAATGCACAGTGTCCGCAGTAACCTTGTGTGATGAATCCTGCATGAATTCATGAGTATTTCTGGAACCGGGAGACTTTTTAAGATCATATATTCATTGACTCAACAAGTCTTCACTGGGTGTCCGTTGTGTGCGGGGCACCATTCTAGGGGCTGCTATTCTAGTGTTAAGGGTTTATTTCCAGGCTGCCCTGCACTGCCCTTCCCGTCCCTTCCCTTTCCTTTCCTGGCTCTCTTTTCTTTTCTTTTCTTGAGATGGAGTTTCGCTCTTGTCACCCAGGCTGGAGTGCAATGGCGCGATCTCGGCTCACCGCAACCTCCGCCTCCTGGGTTCAGGCAATTCTCCTGCCTCAGCCTCCCGAGTAGCTGGGATTACAGGCACGCGCCACCGTGCCCAGCTAATTTTTTGTATTTTTAGTAGAGACGGGGTTTCACCATGTTGACCAGAATGGTCTCGATCTCTTGACCTCGTGATCCACCCGCCTCGGCCTCCCAAAGTGCTGGGATTACAGGCGTGAGCCACTGCGCCCGGCCCCGGCTCTCTTTTCTATTCTGTTTGTCTGTGAGTCTGTCCTGATGCTAGTACTGTTCTAATTATTGCAGCTATGCAGTAAATTTCAAATTCAGGAAGTATGTATGAATCGTCTAATTTCGTTATTATTTTTCCAAGATAGCTTTTGCTATTTGGGGCTCCTTATAATTCTATGTAAATTTGGGGACCTGTGTTTTCATTTCTGCAAAAAAAAAAAAAAGCCATTGCAATTTTGACAGAGATTGCATTGAATTTGTAGATGATTTTGGTATTTATGTCTTAGCAATATTGTCTTTCTGTCTGTGAACATGAGACGTCTTTCCATAATTTGTTTCTTGAATTTCTTCCTCAATATTTTGCAGTTTTTAGCATATAAATCTTTCGCTTCCTTGGTTAAACTTATTTCTAGGTATTTAATTGTTTTGAATGCTATTGTAAATGGAATTGCTTTCTTAATTTCCTGTTCATATTGTTCATTGCTGTTGTACAGAAATACAAACACCCGTTTTCACGTGTTAACCTGGTACCCTGTAACTGTTGAATTTTTATATTAGCTCTAGCAGCTTTTTGTGGACTCTTTGGAATTTTCTCTGTGTAGGAACATGTTATCTGCGAACAGAGAGAGTTTACCGCATCCTTGCCCATCTGAGTGCCTTTCATTGGTTTATTTTCTGTGGGTTGTCTCTTGCTGCGCTGGAACTTGCAGCACAGTGTGAGCAGAGGTGGCAGCAGCGGGCACCCCCGTCTGCCTCCCGATCTGGGGGGATGTTCGGTCTTTCACCGTGGATGATGATGTTAGCTGTGGGTTTTTCATGCAGACTTTGTATCGCGTGAGAAATTTTCTCCCATCCTTGTTTTCCAAGAGCTTTTTTTCCGAAAGGGTATTGGATTTACAGATGCCTTTTCTGCAGCGATTGCGATGATCGCGTGGGTTTTCTTCCTTCGTTCTGCGACTGCAGTGCATGACACTGACTGATTTCCTTACGTGGAACCACCCTGTGCTCCTGGGATCAATCCCACGCGGTCATGCTGAACAGTCCTCGTAACCTACTCTTGGATTCTGTTCCTGACAGTGTTTTGAGTCTGTATTAATAGGGATGTTGGTGTGTAGTTTTCTTTTCCCAGGATGTCTTCATCTGGCTTTGGGATCTGAGAAGTGCTGACCTCATACAATGAGTTAGGAAGCGCTCCCTCCATTCCGGTTTTTAAAAGGAGTTTGTGAAGGACAGCTGACTGCTCTTGTGACTGGCCCGGTCATGGTTCCTCCTCCCTCTGTCGCACTCTGAGTCCCCCTGTCTAGACACACCTGTGTGGTAGATGGTTCTAGAACCACATCTCCAGCCCAACCACTACTCCAAGCACCAGACCCATACAGCAGTCAGTCCACTCCATGGTTCAGTAGGCATCTCAATCTGAACTTCCCCCCAGATGTGCTTCTCCAGTCCCTCCCACCTCAGGTCCACCTGCTGGTCAGGCCCCAGACCCTTGAATTGCTGACTCCCCTAGGTGGGGATTCCAAGGAGGTATAGATGGGGATTTAAGCAGTGAGGGGCGTGTGTGAAGCCGCATAGACTGTAGCATCCGTGGGAGAGTCAGGGAGCCAGGACAGCGAGAAATAACAGCAACTTAGAGAAACGCCCAGCCACACCGCAGGACTGTGTTAGGGAACCCCCACCCCCGTCCCCTGCTGCTCAGCACTGGCAATGCCGGGGACAGGACCCAGAAGAACCAAGCACCTCCACCACCCACGCGCCGCGTCCAGCCCGATTCCTGTGTTCCTTCCGCATCTCACGTGGTGCATCTCTTGGCAAAACTGGGCATATCTGCACACCAGCTGCACGGGGTCCCGTGTTGTACGGTGCAGGCTCCAGCTTCTGCATGCTGGAGGGCATCAGGGTGTGGTCAGTAACTCACAGTGTCTGCCTCTATGCTCTGGATCCTTTCTCTCCACGGCCAGCCTTTCGGCAGTCCTGCCCCCTCTGCCTTTACAGGCCCTGCTTTGTCCATTTCCTACGACCCCTGCCACGCCCCTTCACCCAGCCTCTTCTCTTTCACCGAGACCAGGCAGCCACTTCCTCTTAATCTCCTGCCTCGGCCTGCTGAGCTGCCTGAAATGTCAGTCAGAGCAGGTCGCTTCCTTTCCAACCCCGTCCCCTCTGGGTGTCCCCACATTCGCTGTGCTCGTCAGCTCACCAGATCTGCCCCCAACACAGCGCCTTTGCACAGGTGGCTCCGGTAGGGAGGTGGAGGTTGCAGAGAGCCGAGATCACGCCATTGCACTCCAGACTGGAGTAACGAGTGAAACTCTGTCTCAAAAAAACAAAAAAGAAGTCCCAAGTGGCTTCCTCTCGATGTCTGCTCAGCCTCCATCAGACAGGCCTTCCTTGACCGGATTAGTGTTTTCTGTCCACTGGTTTATTTCCCTCCACTAGAATGTCAGGTCTCCAAAGATGGGGGCTGTGCTGTGACTGCCCAGTGACAGCTGCTCAATAAGTGCTTTTTGAATAAACCAAGCTATCTTAGTCGTCCGTGTTTTGGAAAAACTTCCTAAAAAACATCCCTAATTCCATGGATCCATAGCAAAGAAGAAACCGGGTCCGTAGAGACTGGGGCTGAGAAAGCCCATGAAAGACTCCTGGGCCAAGAAAGCCCCATGCACTGCCACTTTCTGCAGTGCAGAGCAGAGTGTGACAGGGACGAGCTCCAACCACGGGCCCCAAAGTCTCCAATGAGAGTGAGATTCCGGGCTGCACCCTGACCGTCCTGGAGGTGCTGAACAGGATGAAGTCGTTCATTCTGGAGGCATGCCAGCATTCTTGGGTCCTGCTCTGGCAGGAGCTGTGGGACCACCCAAGCTTATGAGGTGGCTCCCATCCCGGACAGCACCGTGGGCAGTATTGTCACGGGGAGAGGGGGTGGGAGGAGGATGAGGCAGGAGTTTTGGGGCCTCAGGTAGGGGCCGGCCACAGAGGGACACCCAGATGCCCAGGACAGAGGGCAGGGACAGGTCAGCTCCGTGCCTGGGCTCAGGGTTGGGGTTGGAGGTTCTAGGAAGCAGAGCAAGTGAGCAGGGAACAGTGAGAACACAGGTGTAGACGAAGACTCACGGGGGACACAGACATAGGTTCCAGGGAGGCCTAGACAGGCAGAGACTCAAGGGTGGCCTAGACAGACATTTCAGGGAGGGGTAGACGGGGATTCCAGGGAGGAATAGACGGGGATTCCAGGGAGGAATAGACAGGGATTCCAGGCAGGCCTAGACTGGAATTGCAGGGAGGCCCAGACGGGGATTCCAGGAAGGTGTAGATGGGGATTGGTGTAGACAGGGATTCTAGGGAGGCTGCATGTTCCATAGGAGGAAGGCTCCCCGGTCTCCCTGACCTTCAATCCACTCTGTAACCTGTGACAAAACGGAGCACGATCTGTAAATGAGCACATCTGTACCGCAGTTTTTGGGATGGTGCAGGGTGGGCGTGAGAGACGAGACGTGGAGGGGAGGTGTCTAGATGGAGGTGGGGTGCACGTGAGGCCCTTCTGGGTGGGGCCGACTCTATGAGACCTTCCCTAGCTGAATTCCCAGCAGGAAGCTGGTGCCCAGAGCAAGAACCCTGCACGTCGCCTTCCTGGACTAATGGGCAGGAGAGGGACTTGGGGGAAGCACTTAGTAGACGGAGGCATTAAAACTGCATATAAATCTCTCAAGATTGTAGCATTAATGTGAAAAAGAACTATTCTTTCAATTTTTAAATTCACAGAACTCATTTTATTTGCAACATTCAATATTCACACTCAAAAGTACAAGATTCTGCGAGAAAACGTTAGTAAAAAAAAAAAAAAAAAACCCGCATATTCGGAAAAGGCCTGTTCCAGGGGCCAGACGTCCCACGGCACCTGCGTCGGGGGAGGGGTGCGAGGGAATCCGGCCTTGGCTGAAGCGCTTGGTTCTCCCGAGAGGGGAGCGGAGGGTCTGCGCCGTCCACACCCGCGGAAATCCGGAGCCGTCCGCCCAGACCCGGGAAGTCGGGCCCGTCGTGGGCACTGGCAGAACTCGCGGCTCAGATCCTCCGCCCCGGGGGGTTCCGACTCGTGCGTCTGCGCTGCGGGCAACCGGGGCCCGTCGTCTCAACCCGCGGAGGCCGGTGCGGCGCGGCCGCCACAACACGGCAGGTCCCTGAGCCCCGAGAACAAAAGCCGCCGCGGCCGCCGCGCTCGGGAGGAGCCCCCGGGGGGGGGACCCGGCCCCGCCCCCTCTCCCGGCCCCGCCCCCTCCTCTCCCGGCCCCGCCCCCTCCTCTCCCGGCCCCGCCCCCTCCTCTCCCGGCCCCGCCCCCTCCTCTCCCGGCCCCGCCCCCTCTCCCGGCGCAGCGCGCAACGGGACCGCGCGGAGTTCGCGGAAAGCGTTCGGGAGGCGCGGCGTCAGCGGTGGGTCTCAGCGTGGCAGACGGCGGAGGCGGCCCGGGCGCGGGGGTGAGTGGGGGGCGCCGGGGTGAGTGGGGGGCGCCGGGGTGAGTGGGGGGGCCGCGGGGGTGAGTGGGGGGCGCCGGGGTGAGTGGGGGGCGCCGGGGTGAGTGGGGGGGCCGCGGGGGTGAGTGGGGGGCGCCGGGGTGAGTGGGGGGCGCCGGGGTGAGTGGGGGGGCCGCGGGGGTGAGTGGGGGGCCGTGGGGGTGAGTGGGGGGCGCGGGGGTGAGTGGGGGGCGCGGGGGTGAGTGGGGGGCGCCGGGGTGAGTGGGGGGCCGCGGGGGTGAGTGGGGGGCTCCGGGGTGAGTGGGGGGGCCGCGGGGGTGAGTGGGGGGGCCGCGGGGGTGAGTGGGGGGCGCCGGGGTGAGTGGGGGGCGCCGGGGTGAGTGGGGGGGCGCCGGGGTGAGCGGGGGGCCGCGGGGGTGAGTGGGGGGCCGCGGGGGTGAGCGGGGGCCGCGGGGGTGAGCGGGGGGCGCGGGGGTGAGTGGGGGGCGCGGGGGTGAGTGGGGGCCGCGGGGGTGAGTGGGGGGCACCGGGGTGAGTGGGGGCCGCGGGGGTGAGTGGGGGGGGAGCGGGGGTGAGTGGGGGGGCGCCGGGGTGAGTGGGGGCCGCGGGGGTGACTGGGGGGCGCGGCGGTGAGTGGGGGGGCGCGGCGGTGAGTGGGGGCGCTGGCGGTGAGTGGGGGGCGCGGGCGGGCGCGCGCCGGTATTGGGTGGGTCGCGGCGCCGCGGGGCGCGCTGGGGGTCCTGGCGCGGGTCCTGGGACCCGGCCGCGGCTGCCGCAGGAGCGGAGGGAGCTTTTCCGGGCCCCGTTTTCTTTGCAACCCCGAGCGCGGGGCGTTCTGTGAAACGTCTTCGCCAAACCTGAGCTGCTGACTTAACCTGCGGGACAAAACCGTGATCCGTGGCGCCGGAAACAAAGACTGTTTACTTGAAAATACCCCGGCCGGCTTCCGTGTTGCCACGCCGGTTGATTTAAGAAAGAAATTTCCTGGTAAAACAAGACGATTTTTCGGGTTTTTCAGTGTCTCGGGCTTCCCTCTCCCCGTTTCGCGCGACGCCGAAGCGCCCTCCGGGTCATCACCGTCTGCTCCTGTTACCCAGCAGCACTTTTGCTTAAAAAGTTTAGTTGCTCAGTCCCGGTGTCTAATTAAGATTTAAAGCGCATAATTAAAAATTAAGTTAAATGCCGTCTAAACGGTGCGTAATTGTCACTTCTGGCTGAGCCGTGGGCAGCCGCGGGGCCCTGATTCAAGATGCCTGGGAAGGTCGGTTTCTCGTGTGAAGTGGACGCAGGTGAGTTTAAACTTTCAGTTTCCCGCAGCCTGCCTCGAATTCGCGCAATTCCAGGTTCTCCGGGTCGGGAGGAACTTGAGAGGGTTTTGGGAGGCCGACATTCCTGAGATCTGTGAGAGATCCAGCACTTACGTTCTTGATGGGACCGTAACCCCCTGGACAGCTGTCCGTGGTGACCCCCACCGAGAAGCGGGTTCATACTCACTTGTGCTGCTGAGGAGACACCGGGTTTTTATTTCACTGTGCGTCCGGCATCTGGTGTGCAAATGCAGGTGTGCCCTTGGCCGGGAGCACACAGGCCTCCGAACCTGCAGCCAGGATGCCAGGTGCCCCGTGTTAGCCGGAGGCCTCTCATCTTTCATCCTGGTACAGGGGGCCCTGCAGGCCTTCCTGGTGGGTGGGTCGGTCTAGTCTGACATGGCCTTTGTGGGATCTGTGACACTGGCTAGCTCTCGAGCCGGCTGGTGGTCTCACAGAAATTCTTCATTATTTGTAAAGTATCCCAAAAATGCTGGGCTGAGGAAATAATTTGCCCCAAGGCTCTCTGAGACCTGTGTTCACAGGCTCTTTGATCCAGCCAACACCGGAGGCCCCGCATGCCCAGATCTCAGAGATTTTTGTGGGAAATCATTTGAGTCCAGCTCAGACACCGCTCCTCCCTCTTTCTAAACAGAATGAGTTTGTCCTCTCTTTGCGTCTGAACGAAAGTCAGGCCATCTAGAGCCTCCTGACCCTAACCTCAGACCTCCAAGGTGGGGCCACTCGTTCTACACGTGGTGGAAATTGAGGCTTCAGCGCCTGCCCAGCGTCTCAGTGCCAAGAAGCAGCGAAGCTAGGCTTTAGCCAAACTCGAGGCCCTGGTTCCGCTTCGCCCCTCAAGGGCCCTGAAATTCTGGTGTCTCTCCTGGCTGAGGCGGCATCAGTGCCTCTGTGCCCTGGGGCAGCGGCTCTGGTCCCCACCTGGGTCCTCCCACGCCTGGCAGGGCAGGTACTGCCTGTGGACGGGCTGGTGCTGATGGGTCCAGCCAGGGTTTCGGTGCCATGTGTGTGGTGAGGGGCTCCCTTCTTCCACCATCTTGTTGGAGACGGAGCCTCAGACTTTGTTTGACCTGAGAACCCAGCATGCTTCTGAGCAGGGGGAAGAGTGAAGAGGAGAAGACTGGGATGAGTTTCCTTTTACTACCATTCGGGGGGGGCCCTGTGGGTGGGTGTTTGTGAAGTGCTTGATGGGCTCCAGCCCTCGCCCTTGTGCCCCAGTGACAGGCCTGGGATCTTGAAGACGCACACGTCCACCCTCCACCAACGGTTGCCTTTGGGCCGGTAGCTCAGCGTCTCTGAACTTCAGTCTGTCCGTTGTTGGCAGCAATCGAGTGTGCCCTGCCCACCTCTCGGTGCTGTAGAGTCAGACTTAAAAACAGGTGTGCACACGGTTCTAAAAGGAAACACAGCTGCTCTCTTCGCTTACGTTACCACGCCTGAGCAGAATGTTCCTGAATCGAAAGCTGCCTACGTCATGATGTCCGGATTTTCAGAGACAAAGCTTTTGAATACTTGAGATTGATCTTACAGAATTTTCCCTGACGAAGTCAGGTTATGCAAAAGAGAAACTTTGTGGTGAATTTCTTTTACGTGTTAAAACTGCTTATGTTTCTGAGGCTGACACAGCCTGGACACGAATTACCGTGGGGTTCTGCAAGTGAGCCAGGTAACGAGATGCGGAGGCAGCTGAGCCTGCTCACACCCGCCCGGAGCCCGTCCACTCTGCTACGCCTCTCCTTGAGAGGGCTTTCCAGGCCACCTGCCTTCATCGTCCGCCCAAAGCCCCTGTGGCCCTGAGGGGGGTCTGCATACGACGGTCGGAGCCCACTTCACACACCGTCGCTACCAGCTCCCGTCCCCCCAGGAGCACTGCCAGTCACTTCATCCCCTGCTTCTGTGGTGCTCAGCAAACACCCGTTCCTCCTCTCTAGGAAAGCCCAGTTTCCCTCCCTTCCCAGTCCCATTCGAAGACAAATTTGCCTTCCGTGGCTGCGCACACGGGCAGAGCCTGCCCTGTGGACTCTGCTTCCGGGCTTCCCACCCGAACAACATTCCGGAGACAATCAAGAAGAAAAATGACCCACCCTCTAATGACTAGTGGAGGGGACGACCCACCCCTCTGTTGTCTAGAGGAGGGGACCACCCACCTCTCTAATGTCCAGTGGAGGGGACCACCCGCCCCTCTGGTGTCCAGCGGAGGGGACCACCCGCCCCTCTGTTGTCCAGCGGAGGGGACCACCCGCCCCTCTGGTGTCCAGCGGAGGGGACCACCCCCCCCTCTAGTGTCCAGCGGAGGTGGTGTCCAGTGGAGGGGACCACCCGCCCCTCTGTTGTCCAGTGGAGGGGACCACCCGCCCCTCTGTTGTCCAGTGGAGGGGACCACCCGCCCCTCTGTTGTCCAGTGGAGGGGACCACCCGCCCCTCTGTTGTCTAGTGGAGGGGACCACCCGCCCCTCTGTTGTCTAGTGGAGGGGACCACCCGCCCCTCTAGTGTCCAGCGGAGGTGGTGTCCAGTGGAGGGGACCACTCGCCCCTCTGTTGTCCAGTGGAGGGGACCACCCGCCCCTCTGTTGTCCAGCGGAGGGGACCACCCCCCCCTCTAGTGTCCAGCGGAGGTGGTGTCCAGTGGAGGGGACCACTCGCCCCTCTGTTGTCCAGTGGAGGGGACCACCCGCCCCTCTGTTGTCTAGTGGAGGGGACCACCCACCCCTCTGTTGTCCAGTGGAGGGGACCACCCGCCCCTCTGTTGTCTAGTGGAGGGGACCACCCGCCCCTCTGTTGTCCAGCGGAGGGGACCACCCGCCCCTCTGTTGTCTAGTGGAGGGGACCACCCGCCCCTCTGTTGTCTAGTGGAGGGGACCACCCGCCCCTCTGTTGTCCAGTGGAGGGGACCACCCGCCCCTCTGTTGTCCAGTGGAGGGGACCACCCGCCCCTCTGTTGTCCAGCGGAGGGGACCACCCGCCCCTCTGTTGTCCAGCGGAGGGGACCACCCCCCCCTCTAGTGTCCAGCGGAGGTGGTGTCCAGTGGAGGGGACCACTCGCCCCTCTGTTGTCCAGTGGAGGGGACCACCCGCCCCTCTGTTGTCTAGTGGAGGGGACCACCCGCCCCTCTGTTGTCCAGCGGAGGGGACCACCCGCCCCTCTGTTGTCCAGCGGAGGGGACCACCCCCCCCTCTAGTGTCCAGCGGAGGTGGTGTCCAGTGGAGGGGACCACTCGCCCCTCTGTTGTCCAGCGGAGGGGACCACCCCCCCCTCTAGTGTCCAGTGGAGGGAACCACCCACCCCTCTGTTGTCCAGTGGAGGGGACCACCCGCCCCTCTAGTGTCCAGTGGAGGGGACCACCCGCCCCTCTGTTGTCTAGTGGAGGGGACCACTCGCCCCTCTGTTGTCCAGTGGAGGGGACCACCCGCCCCTCTGTTGTCTAGTGGAGGGGACCACCCGCCCCTCTGTTGTCCAGCGGAGGGGACCACCCGCCCCTCTGTTGTCCAGCGGAGGGGACCACCCGCCCCTCTAGTGTCCAGTGGAGGGGACCACCCGCCCCTCTGTTGTCCAGTGGAGGGGACCACCCGCCCCTCTAGTGTCCAGTGGAGGGGACCACCCGCCCCTCTGTTGTCCAGCGGAGGGGACCACCCCCCCCTCTAGTGTCCAGCGGAGGTGGTGTCCAGTGGAGGGGACCACCCACCCCTCTGTTGTCCAGTGGAGGGGACCACCCGCCCCTCTAGTGTCCAGTGGAGGGGACCACCCGCCCCTCTGTTGTCCAGCGGAGGGGACCACCCCCCCCTCTAGTGTCCAGCGGAGGTGGTGTCCAGTGGAGGGGACCACCCGCCCCTCTGTTGTCCAGTGGAGGGGACCACCCGCCCCTCTGTTGTCCAGTGGAGGGGACCACCCACCCCTCTGTTGTCCAGCGGAGGTGGTGTCCAGTGGAGGGGACCACTCGCCCCTCTGTTGTCCAGTGGAGGGGACCACCCGCCCCTCTAGTGTCCAGCGGAGGTGGTGTCCAGTGGAGGGGACCACTCGCCCCTCTGTTGTCCAGTGGAGGGGACCACTCGCCCCTCTGTTGTCCAGTGGAGGGGACCACCCGCCCCTCTGTTGTCCAGTGGAGGGGACCACCCGCCCCTCTAGTGTCCAGCGGAGGTGGTGTCCAGTGGAGGGGACCACTCGCCCCTCTGTTGTCCAGTGGAGGGGACCACTCGCCCCTCTGTTGTCCACTGGAGGGGACCACCCGCCCCTCTAGTGTCCAGCGGAGGTGGTGTCCAGTGGAGGGGACCACTCGCCCCTCTGTTGTCCAGTGGAGGGGACCACCCGCCCCTCTGTTGTCCAGTGGAGGGGACCACCCGCCCCTCTGTTGTCCAGTGGAGGGGACCACCCGCCCCTCTGTTGTCCAGCGGAGGGGACCACCCCCCCCTCTAGTGTCCAGCGGAGGTGGTGTCCAGTGGAGGGGACCACTCGCCCCTCTGTTGTCCAGTGGAGGGGACCACCCGCCCCTCTGTTGTCCAGTGGAGGGGACCACCCGCCCCTCTGTTGTCCAGTGGAGGGGACCACCCGCCCCTCTGTTGTCCAGTGGAGGGGACCACCCGCCCCTCTGTTGTCCAGCGGAGGGGACCACCCCCCCCTCTAGTGTCCAGCGGAGGTGGTGTCCAGTGGAGGGGACCACTCGCCCCTCTGTTGTCCAGTGGAGGGGACCACCCGCCCCTCTGTTGTCCAGTGGAGGGGACCACTCGCCCCTCTGTTGTCCAGTGGAGGGGACCACCCGCCCCTCTGTTGTCCAGTGGAGGGGACCACCCGCCCCTCTGTTGTCCAGTGGAGGGGACCACCCGCCCCTCTGTTGTCCAGTGGAGGGGACCACCCGCCCCTCTGTTGTCCAGTGGAGGGGACCACTCGCCCCTCTGTTGTCCAGTGGAGGGGACCACCCGCCCCTCTGTTGTCCAGTGGAGGGGACCACCCGCCCCTCTGTTGTCCAGTGGAGGGGACCACCCGCCCCTCTGTTGTCCAGTGGAGGGGACCACCCGCCCCTCTGTTGTCTAGTGGAGGGGACCACCCGCCCCTCTGGTGTCTAGTGGAGGGGACCACCCACCTCTGTAGTGTCTAGTGGAGGGGACCACCCACCTCTGTAGTGTCTAGTGGAGGGGACCACCCACCTCTGTAGTGTCTGCTGTCGGTGACTGCACTCCCTCAGGGTTTAGAGTTTCCTCAGGAGGTTGGTTTGGTGGAAACTAACCTGAAGTTGTCACTTGCTTTTAGGTAGTGACATACTTCCCTGCATGCTTTTCTTCACTGGGACGTCGAGGGGTTGGAATGAGTTTCTGAAAGCTCCTGGTCCCTAACCCTTGGTACAGTAGAATGAGACGTGGGACTCATGGTGTGATGCAGGCGTTGTGGTCACGGTGGTTTGGGATTCAGGCTGTGCAGTCACACTGGCCAGGCCTACCTTGCTTTCCCCAGTGAGAGGGAGGGGAGGGCCCTGATCCGCACCTTAATCACTGTGAAGCTTGAGTGGTCATAGCTTTGCAGCTCAGGGAGTTTGTGGAGCGCAGGGACTGCTCGATGAGTCTTAGCTGTCAGTTGATTCTGACGTGAGAGAGAGATTGTTCTAGAAATAAGGAAAAAGAATGAGTTTCAATGTTTTGTCAAATTTCTTAAGGAAATATATTCAATGAAACTATCTTCAAGTTGTGTTTATACTCACAGATGGCACCAAGAGATAGGAATTGCAACTACAACGTGTAGTATTTTTGCAAAACAGTCATGTACTATTTTAAGGAAGTGTTTTGTAGAAGGGCCGAAATTCTTACGCAATGAGCCCCACTGAGTTCAAAGATTCCTGAGTTTTCTCTATGGATTGTTTAGAAAGATGAAAGAAGACCTCATTGGAGCAAGCATTTAGTCAGCCTGTAGGGCCACGCTGGACACAGGAGTGAACATTTAGTCCTTAGGCGAATACTCACGTGCCCAGAGCTGTAGCATTCCATGGCTGCAACCCAGAGAATCACCGTGACCACTCGTGCCTCCGAGACAAAGATTCCCTCTCCCCAAAAGACAGCGTTTAAAAGGAAAAGCATCGGGAGGGGGTCGTTAGGGAACGATTACTGCTGGCGAGCGAGTAATAAACGCAAGGAGAGCAGCAGTTCCAACAACTGAGAAGAAAAAGCACCATTTCCACAAGGTCCTAGAACTAACTTTTTGAAAAGAGTTTAGCAAAGTGAAATTTACACAACATAAAATTGTCAACAGTTCGGTGGAGGTCGGCACGTTCCCAGACCGTTTTCACCATTCCAAAGTGAAATCGCCTGACCCGTGAAGTCGTTCGTCCACGTTCCTCCCTCGCCTGCCCCAGGCAAGCACTCATCTGCTTTCTGTCTCTATGGAGTTGTCTTTCTGGGCATTTCACGTCCGTGGAGTCGCAACATGTGTGGGTTTTCGTGTCTGATTTCTTTCGCGAAGCGTGTTTGTGAACCTCGCCTGCGTGGCAGCATCTGTCAGTAGCTGGTGTCTCTTCTTGGCTGTGTGGCGCTCCGTTGTGTGGAGGGACCGCAGCTTGTCTGCTCATCTGTGGATAGACGTTTGGACTTTTTCTGTCTTTGGCTTTTGTGGAGAGTGTTGCTATGAACGTGTGTTTACAAGTTTTGTGTGTGTCTCTCTCTTTGCATTTCTCTTTCCTATACCTCAGAGTGGAATTTCAAGATTCTGTCATCGTTCTGTGGGATTTTCTGACAAAGCACCGGCCTGTTCCAGGGCAGCTGCAGCATCTCCATTCCCACCAGCAGCGCACAGGGTGCAGTTTCTCCACAGCCCCCCAACGCTTGTTCTTTTCTGTTTTTTACGTTATGATTGTAGCCATCCCGGTGGGTGTGAAGCATTGTCTCGCTGCGGTTTTAATTTTCATCGTATCTATTATTTATCTCTTGATCCGTTATCTGTTATTACTCCGTTCACCTTGTTTTCTTTTGTTGCCCGTGCTCTCAGTGTCATATTCAAGAATCCACTGCCACGTGCAAAGCCACGTTCCCCCGGTGTTTTCTCCTCAGAATGTGAGGGTTTTAGGGCTTGTGTTGCGGTTGCTGATCCGTTTTTAGTAACTTTCGTATGTGGTGTGGGATAGGGTCTAACGTCATTCTTTTGCATGTGGATGTACAGAGTGTCAGCACCGTTCATTGAATACATTGTTTTTTCCCCATCTTCAAGCAGGGTCTTGGAACCCTGGCTGAAAATCAAAGGGCCATGATTATATGGGTTTGTTTCTGGACCTCAGTTCTACACTCTCAAGGTCATTTCTTATGTCTCTCCCACACTGATTACTGTGGCTTCGTAATAAGGTTTGAAATCAGAGCGTATGAGTATTCTAACTTGGTTCTTCCATTGTTTTTTTCAAAAACATTTTTTTGGGGCTGGGCACGGTGATTCATGCCTGTAATCCCAGCACTTTAGGAGGCCAAGGGGGGTGGATCACAAGGTCAGGAATTCGACAGCAGTCTGGCCAACATAGTGGAATCCTGTCTCTACAAAAATACGAAAAATTAGCTGGGTGTGGTATGCGCCTGTAATCCCAGCTCCTCGGGAGTCTGAGGCAGGAGAATCGTGTGAACCCGAGAGGCGGAGGCTGCAGCGAGCCGAGATCGCGCCGCTGCACTCCACCCGGGCGACAGTTTCGAGACTCTGTCTCAAATTTTTTTTCAGTTTTGGGGCCCTTGCAATTCTATACAAATTTGAGGACCATCTTTTTCGTTTCTGCAAAAAATACGATTGGCGTTTTGACGGGGATTTTGCACTGAATATGTAGCATGGACGTCTTCCACGTGAACCCTCCCGCTGCGTGAGCATGCTCTCTTCCCTTCCTGTTTTCTTTAATTTCTTCATTAGCCTCTTGTAGTTTTCACCATACAAGTCTTTCACCTTCTCATTTAAATGTATTCCTAGGTGTTTAATTCTTTTAGATGCTATTATGAACGGGATTGTTTTCTTTATTCACTGCTGGTGCATAGAAACATGACTCACTTTTATGTGTCGTTCTTGGACCGTGCAACTCGGCAGAACTTATTAACCTGCCAGCTCTTTGTGGGTGTTTCATATGGAGGATTATTGTCATCTGACTGGAACTTTCCGGGCGCTGTTGAATCGCGGTCTGGAAAGCGGGGAACCCTATTTTGTTCTTGATCTTGCGGGAAACTTAGTCTTTCACCGTCGAGTGTGGTGTCAGCTGTGGGTTTTTCATAAACACCTTTTATCGTATTGAGGACGTTTCTGTCCATTCTTGGTTCTCTGTGTCTGTTATCATGAAAGGGGGTTGGCGTTTGTCAGATGCGTGTTCTGATCACTTGAGATGATGGTGTGAGCCTTTCATCTTTGATCTGTTGATGTGGTGTGTTACATTGACTGGTTCTCTTATGTTGAAGAGTGCCTGCATTCCAGGAATAACTGCCACGTGCTCACAGTGAATAATCCTTTTAATATGCTGTTAGATTTGGCTTACTAGCGTTTTGTGGAAGATGTAGAACTAATTTTTTGATGCTTCTCTTAAATCTCATTTTGCTGAATGGAAACACATGCAAAGAATGTAAATTTTGAAATTAAAAATGACCTCTTTAAGAAACAAGTTTGTACCAAAGGCCAAAATCTAAAATTACTAGAAAGTCTGCAAAAGTTAGTAGGACTAATGTGTAAGACTTCAAAATGAAGCTAACTGGAAAAAAGTCTGTAGGGGAGTGACTGTGATGAGGTTAATCCGTATAAAAGCCCCAAGTAGTGCCTGACACGTGCTAGAACTCACATCAGCTTCTGTCATTTTATTATCGTGATGAGTGTGATTAGCTACGTGTTTTAGAATTGGACTGCATTTGTAAATGGAAATCCCGCCACTGAAACCAGTTGCTATCAACAGAAAGAAGTCTTGTGTTTCCAAAGTTGACGCACCAGAGCCCTGTGAAAGTAATAATAAAAGCAAGATGTTTCGGTGGCAAAGTTATCTCAGGGTAAGCGCGGCCACTGCCAGTGGGGTGGGCGAGTATTCTCGGGGCAGGTGGGCTAAAAGGGTGTGGCACCTCCCGGCCTCCCTTGGCCCTGCTCCTGCCTGTAAGACCCCAACTCCCCTTTGCCTTCCCCCATGAGTGAAAGCTCTGAGGTGTCCTCAGAAGCAGATGCTGCCATGCTTCCGGGACGGCCTGCAGAACTGGGAGCCGGTTAAACACCTTTTCTTTGTGAATCACCTTGTCTCTAGTATGTCTTTATAGCAGTGTGAGAACAGTCTAATACAGACGGGCCTGGGGTCTGTCTTTCTAAGAAAGATTTCCTTTCTTTCTTACCAGTACAGGCACTTCACCAAGGGCTTGGGGCCCCCCGGGAACTCCAAGGGTGCTCATGGATTTTGGGCCCTGCCTGGCTGACGTGAGTGGGACGCGTGGCTTTTTCCTGCTGAGGCTGATGCTGGCTGTGTCTAACCCTCGGGTCTTGGAGGGGGTGGTTACAGTGAGGCTTCTTGCTAGCGCTCCGGGCTGAGGCTCCAGGTGAGGCATCAGGAAGTTTGCACCCCTGCATTGCAGAGTTACTGCTCTGTTCCTCCACGGACCCCCTCCTTCTCTGGCCTGGGACGGGCGCCTTGCCCTGGGATGGCCGCAGAGCTGCCTGTCTTGAACTTTGTGAACTTACAGCTAGTGCACGGTGTGGGGACAGACACCATCTGCCATGTGTGAAGTCAGACGTCCCGGCCCAGATCCCTCCGTTCCCACCGGCTGCATCCTCTGCGGCTGAGTGCTGTGTGAGTGGGTGGGTTCTCATCTTTGTTCATGGGCTGACATATTTCTCAGGGCTCTTTTTTTTTTTTTTGCATTTTGGATTCAAACACCGAGCAGTTGAGGAGGGAGTATAGCGATCCCCACTCTGGGAGGAGAAGGGGCTCCGCCCAGCAGTGATAAGAAGGCACCACACACAGCTATTTCCTGTGTTCCCTGCGTGAAAGCGCGTCGTCTTTGCATCACCGAGACTTGCTTGTGTACACACAGCTGTGTACGTCGTCCCACCCTCAACGCTGGGTGTACTGCCATTTCCTCTGCGGAATTCCTGCCAGATCCTTTTCTGTTCCTTCTTAAAAACTGATACATTGCAGTTGCACAGATTTTCGGGTACATGTGTTACTTGGATTTGCATTTCTCTGGTGATGAGTGTTGGGTACCTTTTCATGTACTGCTTGGCCATTTGCATGTCTGCTTTTGAAAACCATGTGTTTAAGTCTTTTGCCTATTTTTTAATTTAAGACTTTTAGGATTATTTCTTCACTATTGACTTGAGTTCCTTGTGTCCTCTGCTTATTAATCCCTTGTCAGGCGTGTAGTTTGCAAATGTTTTTTCTCCTATTCTGTAAGCGTCTCTTGACTTTGCTGATTGTGGCCTTTGCCGTGCAAATGCTTTTTGGCTTGATTAATCTCAGTTGCCTGTGTTTACTTCTGTTGCTGATGCTTTTGATATCTTGCTAAAGAAAGCGTTGCCCACACCAATGTCCTGCAGCATTTCAACAGCGTTTTCTCTTAGTAGTTTCATAGTCTCAGGTCTTACATTTAACTCTACTCAAGTTTCAGTTGGTTTTTGTCTATGGTGAAATATGAGGATGTAGTTTTATTCTTTTGCATGTGAATATCCACTTTCCCCAGCACCATTTATTAAAGGGTTTGTCCTTCCCCGAGGTATGTTCCTGGACACTTGGTTGAAAATGAGTTGTCTGAGGATGTGGATTTGTTTCTGGGCTCTGTTCTGTTGGTGGGGCATGTGCCAGCTCCGGAAGCTTCTCAGCACCCATGCTCCTTGTCCCACTGCTTTCTTTGTCCCGTGGCCGTCTCCTGATGCCACTCTGCAGGGAGGTGCCGTCCTTCCCTGGGAGGCAGAGATTCCGCGAGCAGCTGCCCAGCACGGGGGCTCTGTGCTGCAGGAGCCTGTGGCTGTTCTGTGCCAGCTCACCCGTGTGGCGGCAGGATGCCCTTCTCCAGCACTGTGGAGAACGGGTGTGAGCAGCGGTGTCTTCCCAGGCCGGCTGAGCCCTTTTAAGCGCCCAGCCTTCTTTGCCCTTTTTGTCAAACATTGCCTGTCTCCTTCTCTGAAGATCTTTTAGACTTTCTTAGATTTAATCCCATAAACACACAGGGGCAGGACACACAGAGCAGACGCTGGTGCCAGGTGGCCGTTGGATCCCAGCTCTGATACCAGCAGGCAGGCTTGGGTTCCTCCCTGCTCACAGGCACTCGCGAAGTTTCCATGAAAGAGCACACATGAAATCGTAAAAACTGTGCCTGGTGCATGGCATGAGCCCCCGTGTTAGCCATGACCAGTTCTGAGACTTTTCACATCTGGGACATTGGACTCAATGCCCCAGTGCCCCAGGAAGCCCAAGGCTCAGGGCACTTGGTGCCCCTGGATGGCCGTCCATGCAGTCGACCCTGTTGGGGAGCTCAAGTGGGACTGTCGCTGTGGTGAGCCCAGCCCATGCTGGGCGAGGAAGGAGTTGCTGGTCAGCCCCAGCCCTCGGGACCTGATAGTCTAGCTTAGGAGACACGGGAGGACGGCCCAGTACCCAGTGAGTGTCTCCGAGTTGAGGAAGGGAGCGCCCAGCCCAGGTTGGGAAGGTGAACTTGGCACCCAGCGGCCCAAGGCTCAGTGGTCAAGCCACAAGCCACAGGCAGCGCCACTACTGCCCGTGGCACGGGAAGGGCTGAGAAGTGGTGAAGGGTCTCTGAAGGGCTGGTGCAGGGTCAGCCAGAGACGCTGATCCAGACACACCAGCCCAACGTGGGGCTGGCTTGGACCTGCTCGCCAGCCAAGGAGGGGCCGTGTCACGCCAGTGCCATAGTGCAGGCCCTACCCGGCCTGCCATGAGGCCCGGCACTGCAGCGAGGCTGCCTCGGTTTCCAGGCCACGCCCCCAGGGGCTTTGCACATGCAGGGCAGCCCCAGGGCTCCCGGGCGCGTTCCACCACCAGAGGTGCCGCTGGGACCCTCAGGACCCACCAGCGCCTGACGACCACGCAGGTGGCAGGGGTGTCCTGAGGTCGCATCCCTGCAGGCTGGCGGGATCTCTTCCCCAGTTAGGCCCCTGCTCTGGCATCACAGCTCAGGAGCCTTAGGAATCTGATTCCTGGATTTGCACTTGTAGCAGCCGGGCTTTCCCTGGAAACAGCCGCTGTTTGCAGAATTGCCTGTGCGTCTTGATATGTGCAGGGTGTTTGGTGAAAAGAAAGTGACCACGTGTCTCATGGAGGCTGCTTCCTGTTGCAGACCAGCAACCTTAGCGACGTCTCCGTTTGCTCATTGACAAATACTTGTTGAGAATCCAGTTCAGTGAGGAAATTGTAGATGGCAGGCACTTCGCTACTGATAGAAATCACACGGCCGCGCGGTCAGGATGCAAAGGGCAGAGGGCTGGAGGCACACCTGCAGCTTGAAGATGGCTCTTCATTTTATTTTTTTCAGTCTTTCATATGATTTTATTTTCTTCCTTCAACCATAATAATATGATATCCAAATTTTGTCTTAACTGGTGGGTCTGTAGACACAGGCTTATCCCTCCCACTGACAGGCAAGGCAAATGCTTCCGCTTGAAACGGTCCCACCGTGGACCCTCTGGGCACCCACCCCAAGTCGCCCCCTCGCCCGGCTTTGCCTTCACTATATGTGCGGCCACGTCCCTGAATCTCATCCCAGACCTGAACCGTTCCACGGCTTCCATGGTTTTGCCATGCTTTTCACGTAGAGTGTGTCAGCACCGTCACTCCCAGAGGCTGCTCCCCCTCTCGGCGCTTTTCCAGGACCGCTGTTGCCATTGGGCGGCATCTTGGAAACCTGCTGTTGAACTCTGCGGCCTCCTTTTTTCTTTCACTACCGTATTGTTTTGAGTGTGAGGGAACTGGGAGTCACTGAACTCTTCAGAACTGTGGCTCTCCTCCTAGTTATCTTCAGTTCCTTGAGGAGAGCACGTACTGCCGTCCAGGAAAGGCGTCTGGGCAGCGCGGTCTGTCCCTGGGGCTGGCAGCCCACCCCATCCAGCAGAAGGTAATTCCAGTCCTCGGATGAAAATGTTGCTGTTTAGATTTCATGATAGAAATTACTTTAGGCCTAAATGGAGTTATTTTAAAATACTTGCAATTTTATTTATTTCAAGGTGTTTTATTCTTAGTTTGGCAGAAAAATCTGCCAACAGTATCAGGTGGCCAATTTCGTGAACATGTAAAACTGCACTTAAAATTGTCCACGCTGTGCTCACATTTCAAAACCCGAAACAAATTTAAGTGAGAGGTTTTCTCAGGACCTCGCTCTGCGAGCTCCTTGCGTCACTAAATTCATGAATAGCTCCTCCTGTAGCAGGGTGAAGGCTGAGAACAGATTTTGGTGTGGAAGTAAGACCCAGAGCCCAGGGTGGGTGCACGGGCAGGGGTAGGAGGAGAGTAGGTACATAGGGAGACCCGGTTGCTGGTGCTGTGTGCAGTTCTGAGTGTGTGTGTGCATGTGTGTGCCCACAAGGAGACCTAGGTGCTGTTTGCAATTCTGAGTGTGTGTGTGCATGTGTGTATCCACAGGGACACCGAGGTGCTGTGTACAGTTCTGAGTGTGTGTGCATGTGTGTATCCACAAGGAGATGTGTGCAGTTTCTTTGTGTGTGTGTGTGGATGTGTGTGCACACAGGGAAACTCAGGTGCCGCATGCAGTTTCTGAGTGTGTGTATATGTGTGTGCTGAGAGAGATGCAGGGCACAGTTCTGTGTGTGCATGTGTGTGTGCGCGCAGGTGTGGAGGTACTCTATGTGTGCCCATGTGTGGAGACTCATGGGCAGAGGGCAGTTCTTACCCGATTCTCTTCCCGCCAAGGTCTGCCGAGTGCAGACGTGGGAAGAGGCTGGAACGTGCAGCTTCGGGCCGCCTGCTAGGACGTGCCGGTGCAGACCCACCTCTCTCGGGCTTTAGGGTTAGACACAATGGCTTATTATTAATGCTCAGCCGACTGTGATGCCGCTCCAGGTCCTGCTCACCTCTGCCTGCTGGAGAAGGGTGCCGGCCCTGCTGAGACAGCCACACGCACCGTCAGGCACAGCCCCTGATGCCCACGGGCCAGGGCCTGCTTGATGTTTGCTGCCAGGGACCCTGGCCCCCACAGACCCCACGCTTGGCCCCTTTGGAGTCCACTGCTCTTCTGCTCTGGGCCCCGTCCTGGGCACCCAGGCCCTGGCTCTTCCCTGTCCTGCCGTTGTAAGTTCCACAACATTGCCCCTGAGCCTCCAGCGAGCCTGGGCATTCCTGGCAGGTGGTTCACCGGGGAGTCTCAGGTGCTCCCTTCCCCATCTGCTCACACAGCAAGACCTTCTCAGCTTCGGGCCCTGCTCAGATGCCCCTTCTTGTGGGAAGCTGGCCTGGATGCCAGGTGCTGCTGAGGGCTCACCCTGGGATCCCACCTGCCCACCCCCACCCTGGGTCTGGCCTCACCGTAGCCTGTGAGTCCTGGAGGGGGGGGGGTTGCCCTGGGCACAGGCTTAGTGGGCGTGTATCAGTGAGGAGGGAACTGAGCTGAGGCTTGCACTGGACTTGCCCTGGCATGGCCAGGAGCTCTGGCTGGACCTCGGTGGGGCTCATCTGAGAGCAGCCTGCATCACCGCATGGCCCAGTAGCTCCCAATCCAGTGATCCGGGTGGGGCTGGGGCAGCAGCCTGGGTCCGGGTGTGCCAGGTGTGTACACCTGGGCTTCAGGGAGGTAGGAATCAGAGTGTGGTGGAGCGGAGCAGCACCTTTCCAGCGCAGTCACCACATGGGCTTGGGGAATTAGGAGAGACGGAGGCTCAGGACAGAGGCACCCAGCTTGACCCGGCTCCGAAGCACTCAGCCACCCCCTGCAGCCAGGGCCTGTGTCTCCAGTGGGCTTCGCGTGTGGACTGGGTTGGGTATGGGAATCGGAGAATCGTTTCAGGGAGCAAGACATCTGCTGGGTGAAGCTTTCAACAGGACCTGGGAATCTTTCTAAATCTACTCAGGTGACAAAGTCAGTGCATTAGGAATTGGGGATGATGTGGCTTCTGGTGATTGCTGAACTCTTCAAAGAATATAGAAACCCAGGGAGGCAAAGCACGTTCCCTCCTTCCCTCTTGCCATCCTTCCTTCCTGGCACCCTCTTGTACCAACTTTGGGCCAATGGAACCTTTAGCCTTAGAAGCATCTTCAGCCTCCCCAGCGGAGAGAGTCAAGAATCCAAAATACACAGTAGCCCGATTGGAAAGCAGGGCTGGTGTAGACAGACGGGTGCAGATGGCTGGGTGTAAACAGACCGACCTGCACACCAAACCCTGTTTGGGACGAGGCTTCCTGGACAGGTTTTGATTCAATGGTGGTTTCTGAGTCTGCACAGACAGGAAACCAGAGATGTGCATAGGCACCTGGGCCGGATGCCAGGAGCCATCACTGGGCCCCGATGGGCCCGAGCGGCTGTGACCAGGTAGCAGCCAGAGTGAGCTTCCTGGGCGTGTGGGTTTCATGCCTGACCTTCTCACTCACCACCCTGCTGCACTGAGAAAGTGGCCATTGATGGGAACTGGGGCAGAGTAGGACAGTGTGGGCACCCCTGCCATCCCCGGGGGCCCTGCTTAGAGGAGCCACGGATGTCTGCTGCCCACAGATGTCCTAGTTTTTTGTAGGCGGGATCATGAGATCAGGAGTTTGAGATCAGCCTGGCCAACGTGGCGAAACCCCGTCTCTACTAAAAATACAGAAATTAGCTGGGCACAGTTAGTGATGGCACACACCTGTAGTCCCAGCTACTCGGGAGGCTGAGGCAGGAGAATTGCTTGAACCTGGGAGGTGGAGGTTGCAGTGAGCCGAGATTACACCACTGCACTCCAGCCTGGGTGACAGAGCAAGACTTTGTCTCAAAAAAATGGAACCTGGCCAGAGGCAAAGGCCACAGCAGTGAATTAAAAGTTTCTAGGTGACAGGTACCTCCCATGCTCCCCACTCCAGGTGTCAGGCCCTGGGCTGCAGCAGAGGGACCCGCTAACCACGGGTGACACAGAAGCTGGGGCAGGGCCGGGCTGTGTCACCTGTGGGTGTGGAGCTGCGAGCCAGGGAGTGCAGACAGGGTGAGAAACCAGCGTCTTGACTTTAAAATGTCACCCTCGTTTCAATAAAATTTTTAAAGTTAATTGGGAAAATCTTTCATTGAAGAGTGAAGCTTTAAAATGGGTTCTCAGACACCCTCTTCCTTTCCTGCTCTACCGCCACCGCCCCATTGGCCAAGTGATTGCACAGAGTTCAGGGCAAAGCTCAGCAAAGTGCTGAAGGACTGGCGGGGACCAGAACTGCTCCAGCCGCTCTGCAGCACAGGCGCGCGCCCCCACGCAGTCTGCAGCACAGGCGCGCGCCCCCACGCAGTCTGCAGCACAGGCGCGCACGCCCACGCAGTCTGCAGCACAGGTGCACACACCGGGCACACTGCAGTATAGGTGCACACACCCACACAATCTGCAGTACACGTGCACACACCAGCCGCTCTGCAGCACACATGCACACACCCACACAATCTGCAGCACACGTGCACACACCGGCCTCTCTGCAACACACGTGCACACACCCACACAATCTGCAGCACGCATGCACACACCCGCATGGTCTGCCTCAGCGAGGCTCAGATCTCATAAACCGGAAGACCTTCGGGTTTGAAGTCAGCACGCATTTGTACATTTGGCAGAAACAAGAATCCTGAGTTCTGTGAAGCCAAGAAACTGGGCTGAGCTGGTGGACGTGCGCTTGTAGGTCCCTGACCTGTGTCTGCTCCCTCTCCTGGGCCACAGGCCTGGACACAGCTGGCAGTTCCTCTGCCCACACGCACTCTGTCCGGCCAGGCTCACACTTCGTCAGAGTCCTGCACACACTGCAGCTCCCTCATCAAAGCGGTCCTCTGGTTGTAGCACCCCCAAAGGCGCTTCCCAGAATCGGGGTGCTGCAGGCGCACCAGGCCAGGAGACAGCACACACTCTGCCCTTCAGGCACACGGGACTCGTGAGCAGTCGAAGGCTACATGAGGCCTGCTGTGAACAGGCTCACTTGGCTTGCTCAGGGCCTCATCCCAGACTCTCGGTCTGCAGGCAGCTTCCCTGGGGCAGCTCTGGCCTGGCCCAGGCCCTGAGTGGCCCCACTAGGAGCCGTTCCGAGGAAGGGGTGCAGGTGGGACCCCTGAGTGGAGCACGGGGCCTGCCCCAGCCACCATGGAATCAGGCAGAGGCAGGGCCAGGGCCTGACGGTGCCACCTTCCTCATGCCGGGCAATTCAGACGGTGGCCCTGGAGAAGGTAGCCGTGGACAGCTCTGGGCTGCTGACCGCGTCTCATCTAGACGTGAGGGTGGGGGAGGAATGGGCCTGGATTTGGGCATCGGAGAAGTAGGAGGACGCCTCTCCTGGGGATGGTCCGGTGTGGGTGTTTCAGCTCCCGCAGAACAAGTCATTCCAGACGCCTCTCCTGGATCCCGTTCCTCTTACTTCCTGCCCGTCTCTGCTGTGTCAATCGAGCGTTTGCCCCAAATCCCAAAGCACAGCCGTCCCGGTGCCCATTGGGGATGATTCTGTCCCTGGCCGAGACTGGCCCGCTCCTCCTCATGGACTGTGGGTTTGCTGTGTGGCTCATGTGTGATCCGAGTTTCTGGAAGCTGGATCCCATCGGCACTTCTGCACTAACTCAGACTGTATTTAGAGTGTTCCTGTCGACAAGTCAGTGGCCCTGTCAGGCGGGTGGGAATGAGCCAGTGCGTGCGGGGAAGGGAGCAGACCCCTGGAGTGGCAGGGCCGGCGGGGGCCTCTGCTAGCGGGATGCGGGACACGGGAGCCCAGCCCAGACCTTCCCTGAGTCACGCTGTTCCCAGAAGCTGAGCTTTGCCGCAGGTACCTCCGGTCGCAGGCCCGGCCGACGGGACAGAGCCTTCTCCCACTGCAGGCCGGAGGAGCCCCTGTTCTATTTTCGGTTTCCTTAGGGCGTTACCTGTGTGATTAGCCATTCAGAGGTGTCTCGCGTGTAACTGCTGTGCCGTTAAAACTGATCTCACCGTTTTTCTAACTTCCTTGGCTTGCGCCGTCCTGCACTTCACACACACGGGAGCCCTGTGGCGTTTCCTCGGGGAGTGTTTCCTCCAAAAACGGCACTACACATTCTTAAACAAGAATCATGTCTCCGTAAAAGCATGTTGCACCAAGACGCCAAGCAGAAATCGGTGGCCGGCGATACTTTTTTTAGGGTGCCAAGTGGCAATTCGGCGACCTTGAGAAGGGGTGTCCGGAGGGTTTCGCCGTCAGTACCATTTAAATGAAAACAAAATCATCGACACAGTTAAAACGTCAACGTTGGCTGTGGATGAACTTGTTTTCTGAGAGAAAAAGTGGCACGTGGAGCAGCTCCGTCCTCCCCACGAGTGGGCGTCTTCTCGCGTGAAGCCAGGAGAGCCGGGAGGAGCCCCTCCCACGGGACTGCCCAGCCCCACCCCAAAACCTTGTGCTGTTCAGGTGCAGGGGATGGAACTTACCCGACCTCTAGGCTTGGCTGTGCCTCAGTGTGTGTGATAGGAATGACAGCCCACATTTACACAGCTGGTATATGGGGCCCCTGCCCAGGACAGGGCCACCGGTCTTCCTGACACCCCTGCCCGTCTGCTATGGGACAGCGTGGGGAGAACACCAGGAGCTCACCCTGCACGGGGGCTCCCCTGCACCTTTTGTCTTTCTCAGCTAACTCACATCATGCCAGTCACAGGACAGGGGACTTCAGCGTGGATTCTTCAGTGCCAGCCTTGGACTGTCGTGTGCACTTGTTTTGAGTTATGTCCTTAAAGTTTCTGAATTCCCTCTTTCATTTCAGGATCTGTAATCTCTTGTTGCCTATATTCAGAGCACGCTCTCTGCCCTGTACCCACCTTCTGAGGCCACGGCAGCCACGGTGCTCTGGCAGCTGCTGAGCGTGGCCGAGAAGTGTCACGGTGGGGACGGGCGGCACTGCCTCACCAGCTTCCTGCTCCCAACCAAGAGGACCCTGCAGCACCTGCAGCAGGAAGCCTGTGTGAGTACCTCCCCTGCAGCTCTGCGACTGCCCAACCTGGAGGAACCTGCCCTTTCCCTGGCAGGGCAGGAACTAGCCCCATCAGGGCACTGGCTCAGTACCTTCCTCGGAATTCTGGCTCCTCCCTTCTTCCCAAATGAAGGCTGAAGTAAGGCTGCACGTCCCAGAAACAAGGGGTTCTCGAGCTTGCCGGGGGTGTGGAGCCCTCTGTGTCGCCCAGCACCAGTGACGTTTCACTGCACTCTTAAAGAAAGAAACAAGTCATTCTCCAGAGCGAGCAACTGAGAGCTAAGTTACGACACCAGTCACACTGCAGGCCCACCTGGAAGGGATTGCAGTGAGCACCTGGGAGCTAGGTCACTGCAGCAGTCACACTGCAGGCCCACCTGGAAGGGATTGCAGTGAGCACCTGGGAGCTAGGTCACTGCAACACTCACAGTGCAGGCCCACCTGGAAGGGATTGCAGTGAGCACCTGGGAGCTAGGTCACTGCAGCAGTCACAGTGCAGGCCCACCTGGAAGGGATTGCAGTGAGCACCTGGGAGCTAGGTCACTGCAGCAGTCACACTGCAGGCCCACCTGGAAGGGATTGCAGTGAGCACCTGGGAGCTAGGTCACTGCAGCAGTCACAGTGCAGGCCCACCTGGAAGTGACTTAGTGAGCACCTGGGAGCTAGGTCACTGCAGCAGTCACAGTGCAGACCCACCTGGAAGGGACTGTAGTGAGCACCTGGGAGCTAGGTCACTGCAGCAGTCACAGTGCAGACCCACCTGGAAGTGACTTAGTGAGCACCTGGGAGCTAGGTCACTGCAGCAGTCACAGTGCAGGCCCACCTGGAAGGGACTGCAGTGAGCACCTGGGAGCTAGGTCACTGCAACACTCACAGTGCAGGCCCACCTGGAAGGGATTGCAGTGAGCACCTGGGAGCTAGGTCACTGCAGCAGTCACACTGCAGGCCCACCTGGAAGGGACTGCAGTGAGCACCTGGGAGCTAGGTCACTGCAGCAGTCACAGTGCAGGCCCACCTGGAAGGGATTGCAGTGAGCACCTGGGAGCTAGGTCACTGCAGCAGTCACAGTGCAGGCCCACCTGGAAGGGACTGCAGTGAGCACCTGGGAGCTAGGTCACTGCAGCAGTCACAGTGCAGGCCCACCTGGAAGTGACTTAGTGAGCACCTGGGAGCTAGGTCACTGCAGCAGTCACAGTGCAGACCCACCTGGAAGGGACTGTAGTGAGCACCTGGGAGCTAGGTCACTGCTGCAGTCACAGTGCAGACCCACCTGGAAGTGACTTAGTGAGCACCTGGGAGCTAGGTCACTGCAGCAGTCACAGTGCAGGCCCACCTGGAAGGGACTTAGTGAGCACCTGGGAGCTAGGTCACTGCAACACTCACAGTGCAGGCCCACCTGGAAGGGACTGCAGTGAGCACCTGGGAGCTAGGTCACTGCAGCAGTCACAGTGCAGGCCCACCTGGAAGTGACTTAGTGAGCACCTGGGAGCTAGGTCACTGCAGCAGTCACAGTGCAGACCCACCTGGAAGGGACTGTAGTGAGCACCTGGGAGCTAGGTCACTGCAGCAGTCACAGTGCAGACCCACCTGGAAGTGACTTAGTGAGCACCTGGGAGCTAGGTCACTGCAGCAGTCACAGTGCAGGCCCACCTGGAAGGGATTGCAGTGAGCACCTGGGAGCTAGGTCACTGCAGCAGTCACACTGCAGGCCCACCTGGAAGGGATTGCAGTGAGCACCTGGGAGCTAGGTCACTGCAGCAGTCACAGTACAGGCCCACCGGGAAGGGACTGCAGTGAGCACCTGGGAGCTAGGTCACTGCAACACTCACAGTGCAGGCCCACCTGGAAGTGACTTAGTGAGCACCTGGGAGCTAGGTCACTGCAGCAGTCACAGTGCAGACCCACCTGGAAGTGACTTAGTGAGCACCTGGGAGCTAGGTCACTGCAGCAGTCACAGTGCAGACCCACCTGGAAGTGACTTAGTGAGCACCTGGGAGCTAGGTCACTGCAGCAATCACAGTGCAGACCCACCTGGAAGTCACTTAGTGAGCACCTGGGAGCTAGGTCACTGCAGCAATCACAGTGCAGACCCACCTGGAAGTGACTTAGTGAGCACCTGGGAGCTAGGTCACTGCAGCAGTCACAGTGCAGGCCCACCTGGAAGGGACTGCAGTGAGCACCTGGGAGCTAGGTCACTGCAACACTCACAGTGCAGGCCCACCTGGAAGGGATTGCAGTGAGCACCTGGGAGCTAGGTCACTGCAGCAGTCACACTGCAGGCCCACCTGGAAGGGATTGCAGTGAGCACCTGGGAGCTAGGTCACTGCAGCAGTCACAGTGCAGGCCCACCTGGAAGGGACTGCAGTGAGCACCTGGGAGCTAGGTCACTGCAGCAGTCACAGTGCAGGCCCACCTGGAAGTGACTTAGTGAGCACCTGGGAGCTAGGTCACTGCAGCAGTCACAGTGCAGACCCACCTGGAAGGGACTGTAGTGAGCACCTGGGAGCTAGGTCACTGCAGCAGTCACAGTGCAGACCCACCTGGAAGTGACTTAGTGAGCACCTGGGAGCTAGGTCACTGCAGCAGTCACAGTGCAGGCCCACCTGGAAGGGACTTAGTGAGCACCTGGGAGCTAGGTCACTGCAACACTCACAGTGCAGGCCCACCTGGAAGGGACTGCAGTGAGCACCTGGGAGCTAGGTCACTGCAGCAGTCACAGTGCAGGCCCACCTGGAAGTGACTTAGTGAGCACCTGGGAGCTAGGTCACTGCAGCAGTCACAGTGCAGACCCACCTGGAAGGGACTGTAGTGAGCACCTGGGAGCTAGGTCACTGCAGCAGTCACAGTGCAGACCCACCTGGAAGTGACTTAGTGAGCACCTGGGAGCTAGGTCACTGCAGCAGTCACACTGCAGGCCCCCCTGGAAGGGATTGCAGTGAGCACCTGGGAGCTAGGTCACTGCAGCAGTCACAGTACAGGCCCACCGGGAAGGGACTGCAGTGAGCACCTGGGAGCTAGGTCACTGCAACACTCACAGTGCAGGCCCACCTGGAAGTGACTTAGTGAGCACCTGGGAGCTAGGTCACTGCAGCAGTCACAGTGCAGACCCACCTGGAAGTGACTTAGTGAGCACCTGGGAGCTAGGTCACTGCAGCAGTCACAGTGCAGACCCACCTGGAAGTGACTTAGTGAGCACCTGGGAGCTAGGTCACTGCAGCAATCACAGTGCAGACCCACCTGGAAGTCACTTAGTGAGCACCTGGGAGCTAGGTCACTGCAGCAATCACAGTGCAGACCCACCTGGAAGTGACTTAGTGAGCACCTGGGAGCTAGGTCACTGCAGCAGTCACAGTGCAGGCCCACCTGGAAGGGACTGCAGTGAGCACCTGGGAGCTAGGTCACTGCAACACTCACAGTGCAGGCCCACCTGGAAGGGATTGCAGTGAGCACCTGGGAGCTAGGTCACTGCAGCAGTCACAGTGCAGACCCACCTGGAAGTGACTTAGTGAGCACCTGGGAGCTAGGTCACTGCAGCAGTCACAGTGCAGGCCCACCTGGAAGGGATTGCAGTGAGCACCTGGGAGCTAGGTCACTGCAGCAGTCACACTGCAGGCCCACCTGGAAGGGATTGCAGTGAGCACCTGGGAGCTAGGTCACTGCAGCAGTCACAGTACAGGCCCACCGGGAAGGGACTGCAGTGAGCACCTGGGAGCTAGGTCACTGCAACACTCACAGTGCAGGCCCACCTGGAAGTGACTTAGTGAGCACCTGGGAGCTAGGTCACTGCAGCAGTCACAGTGCAGACCCACCTGGAAGTGACTTAGTGAGCACCTGGGAGCTAGGTCACTGCAGCAGTCACAGTGCAGACCCACCTGGAAGTGACTTAGTGAGCACCTGGGAGCTAGGTCACTGCAGCAATCACAGTGCAGACCCACCTGGAAGTGACTTAGTGAGCACCTGGGAGCTAGGTCACTGCAGCAGTCACAGTGCAGGCCCACCTGGAAGGGACTGCAGTGAGCACCTGGGAGCTAGGTCACTGCAACACTCACAGTGCAGGCCCACCTGGAAGGGATTGCAGTGAGCACCTGGGAGCTAGGTCACTGCAGCAGTCACACTGCAGGCCCACCTGGAAGGGATTGCAGTGAGCACCTGGGAGCTAGGTCACTGCAGCAGTCACAGTGCAGGCCCACCTGGAAGGGACTGCAGTGAGCACCTGGGAGCTAGGTCACTGCAGCAGTCACAGTGCAGGCCCACCTGGAAGTGACTTAGTGAGCACCTGGGAGCTAGGTCACTGCAGCAGTCACAGTGCAGACCCACCTGGAAGGGACTGTAGTGAGCACCTGGGAGCTAGGTCACTGCAGCAGTCACAGTGCAGACCCACCTGGAAGTGACTTAGTGAGCACCTGGGAGCTAGGTCACTGCAGCAGTCACAGTGCAGGCCCACCTGGAAGGGACTTAGTGAGCACCTGGGAGCTAGGTCACTGCAACACTCACAGTGCAGGCCCACCTGGAAGGGACTGCAGTGAGCACCTGGGAGCTAGGTCACTGCAGCAGTCACAGTGCAGGCCCACCTGGAAGTGACTTAGTGAGCACCTGGGAGCTAGGTCACTGCAGCAGTCACAGTGCAGACCCACCTGGAAGGGACTGTAGTGAGCACCTGGGAGCTAGGTCACTGCAGCAGTCACAGTGCAGACCCACCTGGAAGTGACTTAGTGAGCACCTGGGAGCTAGGTCACTGCAGCAGTCACAGTGCAGGCCCACCTGGAAGGGATTGCAGTGAGCACCTGGGAGCTAGGTCACTGCAGCAGTCACACTGCAGGCCCACCTGGAAGGGATTGCAGTGAGCACCTGGGAGCTAGGTCACTGCAGCAGTCACAGTACAGGCCCACCGGGAAGGGACTGCAGTGAGCACCTGGGAGCTAGGTCACTGCAACACTCACAGTGCAGGCCCACCTGGAAGTGACTTAGTGAGCACCTGGGAGCTAGGTCACTGCAGCAGTCACAGTGCAGACCCACCTGGAAGTGACTTAGTGAGCACCTGGGAGCTAGGTCACTGCAGCAGTCACAGTGCAGACCCACCTGGAAGTGGCTTAGTGAGCACCTGGGAGCTAGGTCACTGCAGCAATCACAGTGCAGACCCACCTGGAAGTGACTTAGTGAGCACCTGGGAGCTAGGTCACTGCAGCAGTCACAGTGCAGACCCACCTGGAAGTGACTTAGTGAGCACCTGGGAGCTAGGTCACTGCAGCAGTCACAGTGCAGACCCACCTGGATGTGACTTAGTGAGCACCTGGGAGCTAGGTCACTGCAGCAGTCACAGTGCAGCCCACCTGGAAGGGACTGCAGTGAGCACCTGGGAGCTAGGTCACTGCAGCAGTCACAGTGCAGACCCACCTGGAAGTGACTTAGTGAGCACCTGGGAGCTAGGTCACTGCAGCAGTCACAGTGCAGACCCACCTGGAAGTGACTTAGTGAGCACCTGGGAGCTAGGTCACTGCAGCAGTCACAGTGCAGACCCACCTGGAAGTGACTTAGTGAGCACCTGGGAGCTAGGTCACTGCAGCAGTCACAGTGCAGACCCACCTGGAAGTGACTTAGTGAGCACCTGGGAGCTAGGTCACTGCAGCAGTCACAGTGCAGGCCCACCTGGAAGGGACTGTAGTGAGCACCTGGGAGCTAGGTCACTGCAGCAGTCACAGTGCAGACCCACCTGGAAGTGACTTAGTGAGCACCTGGGAGCTAGGTCACTGCAGCAGTCACAGTGCAGACCCACCTGGAAGTGACTTAGTGAGCACCTGGGAGCTAGGTCACTGCAGCAGTCACAGTGCAGGCCCACCTGGAAGGGACTGCAGTGAGCACCTGGGAGCTAGGTCACTGCAGCAGTCACAGTGCAGACCCACCTGGAAGTGACTTAGTGAGCACCTGGGAGCTAGGTCACTGCAGCAGTCACAGTGCAGACCCACCTGGAAGTGACTTAGTGAGCACCTGGGAGCTAGGTCACTGCAGCAGTCACAGTGCAGACCCACCTGGAAGTGACTTAGTGAGCACCTGGGAGCTAGGTCACTGCAGCAGTCACAGTGCAGGCCCACCTGGAAGGGACTGTAGTGAGCACCTGGGAGCTAGGTCACTGCAGCAGTCACAGTGCAGACCCATCTGGAAGTGACTTAGTGAGCACCTGGGAGCTAGGTCACTGCAGCAATCACAGTGCAGACCCACCTGGAAGGGACTGTAGTGAGCACCTGGGAGCTAGGTCACTGCAGCAATCACAGTGCAGACCCACCTGGAAGTGACTTAGTGAGCACCTGGGAGCTAGGTCACTGCAGCAATCACAGTGCAGACCCACCTGGAAGGGACTGTAGTGAGCACCTGGGAGCTAGGTCACTGCAGCAATCACAGTGCAGACCCACCTGGAAGGGACTGTAGTGAGCACCTGGGAGCTAGGTCACTGCAGTAGTCACAGTGCAGACCCACCTGGAAGTGACTTAGTGAGCACCTGGGAGCTAGGTCACTGCAGCACTCACAGTGCAGGCCCACCTGGTAGGGAAATGCAAATCAGAACCACAATGTGATACCACCTTACCATGCAAGAATGGCCATAATAAAAAGCAAATAAATAAGTTACGTTGGCATAGCTGTGGTAAAAATGGAGCACCTTTACAGTTGGTGGGAATGTAAACTGGTACAACCACCATGGAAAACAGTGTGGAGATTCCTTAAAAAACTAAAAGTAGAACTACCATTTAATCCAGCAATCCCACTAAGAAGTCATTACACAAAAAAGACACTTGCACACACGTTTCTAGTAGCACAATTTGCAATTGCAAAAATATAAAACCAGCCTCAGTGCCCATCAGCCAAAGAGTGGAAAATGTGAGGGGTGTGTGTGTGTGTGTGTGTGTGTGTGTGTACATATGTGCTGGAATACTACTCAGCCGTAAATAGAAACAAAATAATAGCATTCACAGCAACCTGGATGGAAGTGGAGACCATTATTCTAAGTGATGTAACCAGGAATGGAAAACCAGACGTATGTTCTCACTCATAAGTAGGAGTTAAGCCATGAGGATGCAAAGGCAGAAGAACAATACAGTGGACTCGTGGAAAATGGTTGGGGGGGTGAGGGATACACTCTACACTGTGATGGCTGCACTAACATCTCAGAAATCACCACTGAAGAACTTATTCATGTAACAAAACACCTCCTGTTCTTTAAAAAAAATCCTACTGAAATGAAAAAGAGAAAGAAGGCCAGGCATGGTAGGTCATGCCTGTAATCCCAGCACTTTGGGAGGCTGAGGCAAGTGGATCACTTGAGGTCAGGAGTTCAAGACCAGCCTAACCAACATGGTGAAACCTCCTCTCTACTAAAAATACAAAAATTAGCCAGGTATGGTGGCGTGTGCCTGTGGTCCCAGCTACTCGGATGGCTGAGACATGAGAATCACTTGAACCTGGAAGGCTGAGGTTGCAGTGAGCCAAGATTGTGCCACTGCACTCCAGCCTGGGCAACAGAGTGAGACTCTGTCAAAAAAAAAAGAGACACACAGAGAGAGAAACCTGTTAGAAATAATTCATCAGAATTGGAGAATACAAAATCAACACACAAAAATCAGTTGTGTTTCCGTATACTAACAATGAGCAATCCAAAGATTAAGAAAATAATTTCATTTATAATAGCATTAAAAAGAATGAAATACTGAGGAACAAATTTAACTAAAAAGGCAAAAGACTTGTTCACTGAAAATACAAAACGTTGCTGAAAGAAATTAAAGAAGACATAAATAAATGTAAACATGTCCCATGTTCATAGATTGGAAGACTTAATATTGTAAAATGTCAATACTACTCAAATTGGTCTACAGATAAGTCTCATCGTGGTGTTTTTGGCAGAAATAGAAAAGCCCATCTTAAACTTCATGTGGAATCTCAGGAGACACCCGAATAGCCAAAACAGTCTTGAAGAAGAGCTGAAAAGTTGGCAGAATCACACTTCCTGATTTTAAAACATAGTACAAAGCTACAGTAACTAAAGCAGTATGGCACTGGCATAAAAACAGACACCTTAACCAGTGGAGTGGAATAGAGAGCCCAGTAATAAACCCCCACATACATGGCTAAGTGATGTTCTATAGGAGTGCCAAGACTATTCACTGAGGAAAGGACAGTCCTTAAAATCAATGGTGCTTGGAAAACTGGATATCCACATGCAAAAGAATGAAGTAGGACCCTTACCTAAACCCCGTTTACAAAATTCACTCAAAATGGATCAAAGACCTAACTGTCAGAACTAAAATTATACAACTCTTAGAATAAAACATAGAGGAAAAGCTTCATGACATCAGATTTGGCAAAGATTTCTTAGATACAACACCAAAAGCACAGCATCAAAAGTGAAAAATGCATTAGGCTTCACCCAATTTTTAAAAAGGGCATGACTGCATAAAAAGGGCCTTATTGACACAGTAAAAAAGCAGCCCTCAGAATGGGGGAAATATTTGCACATGGTGTATCTGATGGATTAATATCCATAACGAACGAAGAACTCCGAAAGTTCAACAACAAAAATAACGCGACTCAAAAATGGGCAGAGGACTGAAGAGGTATTTCTCCAAAGAAATATACAAGTGGCCACAAAGCACATGAAAAGGGAAACACGAGGAACACCCGTTAGATGCCACTTCCGATCCATCATGGGAGCCGCTGTTAAAGGAGAAACTGCTGGGAAGCACGTGCTTCCAACGATGGAGAGAATGGGGGTCCTCCTGCTGGTCGGTGAGGACGTGAAGTGGTGCAGCTGCTGTGGAAACGGTTCTTCAAAAGAGTGAATGCAGAATCGCCATATGATCCAGCAGTTCCATGTCTGGGAACCTGCCCGGAAGACCTGAAATCAGGATTTAAACAGATGTGTGCACACCCATGTTCATAGCAGCATTATTCACAGTAGACGAAGGTGGAAACAACCCCGGTGTTTGTGGATGGGTGAATAGATAAACAAAACGTGGCATACACCAGAATGGAATATTACTCAACCTTGAGGATGTCGTGCTGCCTGATCGGGGCCAGCGCTGTCAGGACAGATCCCGTGTGATCCCACTTGTATGAAGTAGGCAGTCAGATTCACGTGGACATAGAGTGGAATGGTGGGTGCCAGGGGCTCAGGGTCAGGGGAATGCAGAGCTGCTGTTGAATGGGTTCAGATTTCAGTTTGGGAAGATGGGAACGTTCTGGAGATGGAGGGCGGTGATGGTTACGTAACTGCATGAATGGACTTAATGCCATTGAACTGTACCCCCGTAAAAATGGTTGTGCTGGTCAACTTCGAATTATGTCTGTTTCACACACACACTCACATTATTACACACACACACACACACGAACCCTCCTCTCCACAGTCTCCGACTTCCCTCCCGGCCTGGGCTGTGCCACTGCCTTGACCCGTTCCACTTCCCTTCTATAGCGAGAAGCACTATGCATATTGGAAATAGGGTTTGTCTCATCCGGTACCGGATATGTAGAGACCGCAGACCGCAAGGGAGGGGAGGCACAGAAGGGCCCCGACACCTGCCCGTTTGTTTTCTGACACTGAAAAGAATCTGCTGGCGCAGTGACAAGGACGAGTCACTACGATTCATTCAACGGTTGCTTGTGCGTTTTAGGCGAAGTCACCTCTCCACGGGAACATGCCCTGGGCACCAGCACAGAGGGCGTGCCGGGCAGCAGGACTGGACAGGCTCCGGGGCCCAGACTCGGGGAGGCCCTCGTGGACCGGCAGGTGCCTGGCTCTACAGGGCGAAGCCTGTGGCGGGGATGGAGGTGGCCCCACCAGGCGTCCAGCCCAGGACACGGCTCCTCAGACAGGCGGCCTTGCAGCCTTTATCCCACCCTCCCTTGCAGCCTGTCTGGGAGGGTGTCAGGAGACGCTTGCTGACCTGCTCGCTCACCGGTGTGAGGAGCACGCCTGGACGTTTCTGAAAACTGGGTGGGAATGTCTGCATGGACTGGGGTCTGGAATGGAGCAGCTCCGGGGCCCACCCTGACCTCAGGCGATTAAAGGACCACTTGGATTTGCCAGTGACCCTCAGCAGACCCTGGGGCCACCTCCAGCTAATGTCTTCCCTCTGAAATACGTGAATATTTTCTAGTTTTCAGCATTACAGCTGTTGAGGTAATCTTCTGAAATGAGGGTGTAACTTGCTGTTCTTAAAGTTGAATTTTCCGTCTTGGTGATGTCTCCTGTTCAGTGTATCCTCCCCTTGAGCGAAGTTCGAGTTTAAATTCTGATTAAAGTTGAGGAACTTGGTTTCACTTCCCTGGTTAGCCACCACCTGGCACTCTCACGCTCAGTTTTACACTCCAAGCATTCAAGCCCAGTAAGATGAAGATAATTAGAAAAAGAACCTTTCGCCATCTGAATACGTGTCTCTTTCAGTGGCAAATGCACTGTTAAGTTTTTAGTGCATTTTTATTTCTGTTCTGGAAAGCTGGGATTGTGACTCCGTCTGCACGCCTGAGGCCAGCAGAGTAAAGCTGAGCTGAGAATGAGTGGGTGAGGCCAGATGTAGCCTCGTGCTTGAGAAAAGGTGCGAACACCTGACGCCTGTTTGTTACCAGAGAAAACACTATTGGTTTGGACTTGAACATGGTCTGAGACTCTGCAGGAGCAGCTGACACCAGGCGGGGCTCTGGGCCCCCAGAGGTTTTTTGTATTTTTGCTTATCAGAGCAAAATTTGGGGAAAATAAATACCCAACAATTAAGTGATCTGTGTGCAGCTTCTAATAGCACAGGAAATGCTAATGAAATCATTTGGGTGGAAATAGTCAAAACACACAATTGTGAATGGGGCGGGATGTCAGCTCTTCACAGGGAACAGAGAAAATACTGAAGTGAAGTTCACCAGCACGGGGCACCCGCACCCCTCGCCGAGGAAGCAGCGGGGAGCCAGGGAACTCCGGGAGTGCAAAGGAGGGAGCCCCCATCGTGTGGCCCTGACCAGGGCTAAGGGGCAAGGGTGGACGCTCGGCCCTTGCCCAGGCTGGACCACTCTGAGGGACAACTCACCCTTCCGAGCACCTGGTGGGCTGTGCCTGTGCCCTCAGGCGGCCTCCTCTCCCCTGTCCTGCCCACCTGCTCCCAACTATATGGAGACCTATACAATTGCTTTTTTGACTGACCCCTGAACCAAAGGGAGAAACCCGTATTTTCTAGTCGGGATGACCTGTTTTATGTTCCAAGGGACGGGGCACCCCAGCCCCCATGAGACCCCTTCTTGTGAGCGCTCAGTCACTGGCCTTCCCCAGAGGGGTGGAGACCCAGAGCACTGACAGCCCAGGCCATGGCCGTGCCCACCATAACTTCCTTCCTCTCTCGTCTCAGGCCAGGTACAGGGGCCCGGTCTTCCTGGACCCAGGCTGGCCGCTGTGCGTCCAGGAGAAGGTGGTGGTGCAGCTGGCATCCCTGCACGGAGTCACGCTCCAGCCCGGGGAATTCTACCTGCAGGTCACGTCTGCGGGGAAGCGGTCAGCTAGACTGGTCTTAAAATGCCTCTCCTGGCTGGGAAGCGGCACAGAAAAAGTCACCATCCCTGAGGCCATGTACAGCTGCGTCTTCACGGGGGCGTTCCTGGAGTGGGTGAACCGCGAGCAGAGCTGCGTCCCCCTGCAAACCCGCTTGCTGACCTCGGGCTTGGCCGTCCACCGAGCCCCCTGGAGCGACGTCACTGACCCTGTCTTGGTCCCCAGCCCTGGAGCCATCCTGCCCAGCAGCCCCTCAGAGGCCTCAGTGCCCCCCCAAGGCATGACAAGCTCCCATTTCCAGGGAAGCACCCCTTCCCCCGACACCCTGACCTCCCACTACTGCCATCGGCATATGGGTGGCGACCAGCCCAGGCGCCTTCCTTACCCAGAAAGAGCGGAGCTGGGAAGCCCCAGGACGCCGTCGAGAAGCTCAGACGGGGACTTCGTCAAGGTCAGCCCCTCAGAGTGGGGCCCATGGATGCCCCCTGAGAACTGTGGGGGGCCGGGAAAGAGACCCGACCCCCTCGACCAGGAGGATGGCCCCAGGGTCCTCACCTTCCACACAGACCCGGGCAGCCCGAGCGGCAGGAGGTGGCCGCCCGGGGACCCCACTTGCCTGCAGCCCCGACGCTGGTTCAGGGAGTCCTACATGGAGGCACTGCGGAACCCCATGCCCCTGGGCAGCTCTGAGGAGACCCTCGGGGACTCAGGCCGAAGCTCCCTGACCGGAGCCAGCAGGGACCTGGAGGCTGGGGCAGTGGCCAGTGGGACCCAGGGGGAAACCCCTGGGCCCTGGGGAGATGTCCAGGAGACCCCAAGTCTAGAGAAGGAGAGACAGACGCCCAGCCGGGCAGGACCGGGAGTCTCGGGGCGGACCCTTCCCAGGAGGTCTCTGTTCCGGGAGAGGATGCCCAGAAGCTCTGGGGGGACCCAGCCTGCAGCCTGCCACACCTCCTACCACTCAGCCGGCGCCAGGCCTGGGGGCCACCTAGAAGGACAAGCTGTGGAGACCCCAAACTGTGTCCCAGTAGAAGGTCCTGGCTGTGCCAAAGGGGAAGGTAAATGCTCCCCAACCCCTCCCTGGCACCCCCCCAACTGTGTACCCCATAACCTCCCCCCGCCCTGTCCCCCTCTCACCCCTGCACACCCCATAACCTCCCCCCGCCCTGTCCCCCTCCCACCCCTGCACACCCCATAACCTCCCCCCGCCCTGTCCCCCTCCCACCCCTGCACACCCCATAACCTCCCCCCGCCCTGTCCCCCTCCCACCCCTGCACACCCCATAACCTCCCCCCGCCCTGTCCCCCTCCCACCCCTGCACACCCCATAACCTCCCCCCGCCCTGTCCCCCTCTCACCCCTGCACACCCCATAACCTCCCCCCGCCCTGTCCCCCTCCCACCCCTGCACACCCCATAACCTCCCCTCGCCCTGTCCCCCTCCCACCCCTGCACACCCCATAACCTCCCCCCGCCCTGTCCCCCTCCCAGCCCTGCACACCCCATAACCTCCCCCCGCCCTGTCCCCCTCCCACCCCTGCACACCCTATAACCTCCTCCCACCCCTGCACACCCCATAACCTCCCCTCGCACTGTCCCCCTCCCACCCCTGCACACCCCATAACCTCTCCCCACACTGTCCACTCCCACCCATCACAATTTCACTTGGTCGCTTCATCCACAAGAAGCCTGTCTTCGTGTTCATATCCGCGCCCACGTTCTGGAGACCGGAAGTCCAGCATGACGCTGTGGGCAGGGTGTGCTCCCTCCGAGGCTGGGGGCACCCATCCCACCTCTTCCAGTTCTGGGGCTCCGGGCCAGCTGGGCTGTGGCTGCGGCATCTGACCGTCCTCGGTGGCCTCCTCCCCAGCACCTCTGTGACTTGACTCTCGCTCCTTTCTCTGGGAAGGGCACCCATCGCTGGACTCAGGGACCTCTAAACCCAGGACAGCCTCACGTCCAGATCCTTAGACTCAGTTTCCAGCTGGAGGCCACACTCACAGTTTCTGAGGGTTAGGAGAGAAAATGTGACTCTCTTATTATTTATGATTGTTATTATCATTATTTTTGAGACGGAGTCTACGGAGTCTCACTCTTGCCAGGCTGGACTGCACTGATGCAATCTCGGCTCACTGCAACCTCCACCTCCCTGCTTCAAGAGATTCTCCTGTCTCAGCCTCCTGAGTAGCTGGGATTACAGGCATGGACCACCACGCCCAGCTAATTTTTGTCTGTTTGTTTTTTTAGTAGAGATGGGGTTTCTCCATGTTGGCCAGGATGGTCTCGATCTCCTGACCTCGTGATCCACCCACCTCATCCTCCCAGAGTGCTGGGATTACAGGCGTGAGCCTCCGCGCCCAGCAAAAACGTGACTACGTAAGACTGTTTGCACGGCATAAAGTAAAAAAAGAAATATCCTGTGAGTAACACAGCCAGTGACTGGAAAGAAGGGAAAAATGTGAAATGCTGGTGCAGGCTGCAGAAAGCAGGGCCCCCCAAGCCCAGTGAAGTGAGGGGCTGAGCCCTCCTCTCCGTGGGCCCCACCTGCGGTGCCCGGAGACAGCCACGTCTCCCCCCGCTCCCGTCCATCCGACCCGCCGGGCCCGACCAGGAGCTTGGAGGCAATGGCACCAAGGGCCTTGGAGACAGAACCGTGGTCGGGCCCGTTCCAGACACCTTCACAGGGGCCTTCACCTTCCAAGTCAGGCTGCTGTGCCTGGAGCTCGGGGCAGGCCCCGAGACTGCAGCACACACGGAACTTGCTGCAGAAAGAGCTTTGTAACAAAAGTACTCGCTGGAGTAACGCTTCCGGAAGCCTCCTGTCACCTCACTGCGAGTCAACCAAAGTCGAGTCAGAACTCCCTGGCCACGTTTCCAGCCCCTGACCTTTCCCTCCTGTTCATTTTCCTTCCTGTTTGTACTGGGCAGAAAAGACACAATTGTGCAGCGTCCCTCAGAGTCTCACACGGAATACACAACCACACACAGTCACCTGCCTCACGATCACACACACTCGTTACACACACGCAATCACACAGCGCAGTCGCCTGCCTCACACAATCCCATGCTTCACAGTTACACACGCACAATCACACACCACACAGTCACCTGCCTGACATGATCACACGCTCGTTACACACACGCACACAGTGCAGTCGCCTGCCTCACACAATCCCATGCTTCACAGTTACACACGCACAATCACACACCACACAGTCACCTGCCTGACATGATCACACGCTCGTTACACACACACAATCACACCGCACAGTCACCTGCCTCAATCACACGCTCGAGTTACACACAATCACACACCAGTCACATGCTTCACGTTACACGCACACAATCACACCACATGCAGTCACATGCCTCAGTCACACGAGTTACACAAGCACAGTCACATGCCTGTCACACACTCCAGTTATACAGATGCACACACAGTCACACCACACAGTCACATGCCTCACACAATCACATACTCCAGAGTTACACACGCAATCACACACCACACACAGTCACCTGCCTCCCATGGTCACACACTCGTTACACACGTGCACCACCACACATCTTACACAGTCACAACAGTCACATGCATCACACAATCACACACTCCTCCAGAGTTACACACCCACAATCACCACACACAGTCACATGGTCACACACTCCAGAGTTCCACATACCACACACATGCACACACAATCACACACCACATGCAGTCAGGCACGCCACACTTTGAGCGAATGAGCTGGGATGAGACCATCCGCCCTTGCTGAGGTATCTGCAGGTCGTGAGCATGTCTGAGCCGGAGACCGTCTCCGTGATGGCGCCGCATGCCCTGGGCACTGGGACACAACACGCCACCTCCCACCGGCACCGAATCCCCTGTTTTCATGCATGTTTTCATCCCGTGGTTCGTAGCAAGATGAGCAGCTGCTTTCAAAGCACAGGAAAACATTGATCTCTGATAAGGTCTCTTTCCTTCGTCCAGACGTTCTTGCGCCCTCAGCCTGTGTGAGTGCCAACGGCGGCAGCCCCCACTGCCACAAGCCCGGCGGGCTTTCCGACGTGCCTGCCCAGCAGCTGCGCCCTGAGCAAGAAGGGTGGCCTCCCGGCACGGGGGACCTCCCCACCCAGGCGCCCAGGCAGGTGCTGGACGTCAGCCAGGAGCTGCTGCAGTCCGGGGTCGTCATCCTCCCAGGTGAGCACGCATCGGGCACTCTGTCAGGGTGGATCTCACACTCAAGCCAGCACAGACCCAGCTCGCCACCTCCCAGAGGGAAGCCCCTGGGCAGCTGCCTCGTCTCTGTCTCCACAGGCACCCGAGACCGTCAGGGCAGAGCCGTGGTGCAGGTCTGTACCAGGGGCCCGCTCTGGACCAGGGAGCGTGCGTCCTGCACGGAGCTGACCCGCCTGCTGCTGTACCTTCATAGCATCCCCAGGTGGGACAGGGGCGGGGCCCCACCCTGCAGACCCGGGGACCCCAGCTGCATGTGTGTGGCAAAGGGCGGGGAACGGGGGGAGGCTGCCAGCTTCCATGGCCAGAGCCTGCCTCTCCTAACCTCATCCTTCGGGAGCGGCCGGCACCCACACACTTCCAGCCTTGACTTCCACACACCATTTCTCGTCTTCAGCACACATCCTTCCCAGTGACACGCAAAACTGAACGCGCCTGGCTGCGGGGCCGACGGGGCCAGGACACAGCCGCCGAGTGACATGCAGCTCTGCCGGCTCTGAGTCAGGGCTCTCCTGTGTCACTGGCTCACGTGAACGCTGTAAGATCAGTGTCCAGACACACAACTTAGAATGTCCATGAATCCTGGAGTTAGAGCTGAAGAAGTTTGTCAAAGAACACACACACACACACACACACACACACTTTTTTTGAGACGGGTCTTTCTCTGTCGGCCAGGCAGAGCACAGCGGTGCAATCCCAGCTCACTGCAGCCTCAGCTTCCTGGGCTAAAGCGACCTCCTCCCCCGCAGCCTCCCGGGTACCCACAGCGCCCGGCTGTGTATTTTGTAACACTAGCTGAGTGCAGTCATGAGTAGGGGAAAGGCAGGACAAGGCTTTTGATGGGTAACTGTGTGAACAGTCGAATGAGATAACTCACTACCTTCAGCCGGCCAAACACTAAAATTTTGAAAAATGAACATATCAACTCACCCAACGTATTATTTTTCCCTGTTGAAATTTTGAAGCAGTTTCCAGTCACAATCACAGACAAAGCTTTTACACTGCAGTTTTTAAATCCACGTGGTGCCGTTTGTAGTTTTGAAAGATGCTCTTAGCTTGGCTCTGGGTGAGTCAGAGCCCTGATGACTGAGCGCAAGCCTCTGTCTTGAGAACGGGCGTCCACATCGGTCACCTTCTTTGCCATGTTAATGCCCAGACAGACAAATGAGCGCACGCAGGCCCTGAAGTCCTTGCCCCCCTGATGGCGCGGGGCCCGTTTTGTCTGCCTAGGGGAGGTCGGCCGCAGCCCCGCGCACCCGGAGATGCCGTCCGGCATCCTAGCAGGTTCGACTAGAGGGACACCGGCAGTGCCTCCGGCCGACGGGCCTGCCCCTTTGGGAGGTGGAAGGGCGACCTGTATAGAGAACCGCTGACTTCTAGAGCTGAAAGCTGGAGAAGCTCGTGTTTGTAAGAGGTTTCGTGTGCAGTGGTTAAGACCGGCCGTTTCCCTCCCCAGGAAGGAGGTCCGGGACCTGGGGCTGGTTGTCCTGGTGGACACCCGCAGGAGTCCGGCCGCCCCCGCCGTCTCCCAGGCCCTCGCGGGACTGCAGGTACGCCGGGGTTGTCGCGTCCCTCGGGCATGCGGGCATCTCAGAGCTGGGTGCTGCTGGGGCCACCCCGTCCTGGTTCTGGAGTAGCCGATCCACAGGTTCGCCGTGAAGACTTGAGAGGGGGCCGCTGTGCAGAGCCCCCTCCCGCCCGGGGTCTTCGCAGTGAGCCCAGCTCTTGCTCTCCGGGGCCAGGCCCAGACACTGAGGAAGGTGGGTGGGGCCCGTCCTGTGGGACCCTGAAGAAGCTCCACGCTCGGGGCAACTGCAAGCCTGAAAAGCAAAGCCTGCCAGGCCTGGGTGGTGGGCACGTGTCCCACAGGGCAGCGCAGTGCTGTCTGTGCCCCTTCATCGGATGAGGGCACGGCATTGCCCTTCAGACAAAGGATGGAGGCAGGAAGGGGCAGTCACGGCTCACTGCCATCACCGCAGGACCCCTCAGCCCCCAGCTCCTGGGCTCCGGCAGTCGTCCTGCCTCAGCCTCCCAAGTAGCCAGGACTACAGGCACGTGCCACCATGCCCGGCTAACTTCTTGTATGTTTACTAGAGATGGGGTTTTGCCGTGTTGTCCAGGCTGGTCTCAAACTCCTGGACGGAAGCGATCCATCTGCCTCAGCCTCCCAGAGTGCTGGGATCACAGGCGTGAGCTACTGCACCTGGCTCAGAGGCCCTGCACACTGAACCACCAGCAACATCCAGAGGAGACGGGGCGCTCTGGGGATGGGAAGATGCCACCGCCTGGGCAGGGGCAGAGGGGAACCCAGGGACAGCGAGAGTCCAGGGACAGCGAGAGACCGGGGACGGGGAGAGACGGGGGAACGGGGAGGGACCGGGGACGGGGAGAGACGGGGGACAGAGAGAGACCGGGGTGCCCTCTCCCATGCCCCACCTGCCCTCCACGAAGCTAAACCCGTTTCGCCTTTGCTGTCCCTGCTGAAGATGCAGGCAGAGGCTCCTGTACTCACTGAGGAAATTCAAGTTTAGGGATAGCAGGTGGCAGGTTGTGCCAGGTTGTGCCAGGAAAGAGGTCAGGGACTGCGCTGGCAGGGCTCACCCCACCGTGGGATCCTCCCTCCCCTTCCCCAGTCTGCAGTCCTCCCTCCTCTTCCCCCCACCCTACAGTCCTCCCTCTTCCCCCCACGGTCCTCCCTCCTCTCCCCCCATGGTCCTCCCTCCTCTCCCCCCATGGTCCTCCCTCCTCTCCCCCCACCCTGCAGTCCTCCCTCTTCCCCCCACGGTCCTCCCTCCTCTCCCCCCACCCTTCAGTCCTCCCTCCTCTCCCCCCACGGTCCTCCCTCCTCTCCCCCCATTCTGTAGCCCTCCCTCCTCTTCCTTCCCGTGGTCCTCCTTTCTCTCCTCCTCCATGGTCCTCCCTCCTCTTCACCCCTGCCAGCCTCTCTCCTCCCCTCATGGTCCTCCCTCCTGTCCTCGCTGTGGCCCTCCCTGCTCTTCACCACCATAAAGTCCTCCCTCATCCTTCCCCTGTAGTCTCCCTCCTCTCCCACCACCCTGCAGTCCTCCCTTCTCTCCCCCCCATGGTCCTCCCTTCTCTCCCCCCACAGTCCTCCCTCCTCTCCCCCCACCCTTCAGTCCTCCCTCTTCTTCCCCCCACGGTCCTCCCTTCTCTCCCCCACCCTGCAGTCCTCCCTTCTCTCCCCCCAGAGTCCTCCCTTCTCTTCCCCTGCAGTCCTCCCTCCTCTCCCTCCACTCTGCAGTCCTCCCTCCTCTCCCCCCACCCCACGGTCCTCCCTCCTCCCCCCATGATCCTCCCTCCTCTCCCCTCACAGTCCTCCCTCCTCTCCCCCACCCTGCAGTCCTCCCTTCTCTCCCCCCAGAGTCCTCCCTTCTCTTCCCTCGCAGTCCTCCCTCCTCTCCCTCCACCCTGTGATCCTCCCTCCTCTCCCCCCACCCTGTGGTCCTCCCTCCTCTCCCCCCACCTGACGGTCCTCCCTCCTCTCCCCCCGCGGTCCTCCCTCCTCTCTCCCCACCCCACAGTCCTTCCTCCTCTCCCTCCATCCTGCAGTCCTCCCTCCTCTCCCCTCACCCTGTAGTCCTCCCTCCTCTCCCCCCACCTGACGGTCCTCCCTCCTCTCCCCCCGCGGTCCTCCCTCCTCTCTCCCCACCCCACAGTCCTTCCTCCTCTCCCCCCACCCTGCAGTTCTCCCTCCTCTCCCCTCACCCTGTAGTCCTCCCTCCTCTCCACCCACAGTCCTCCCTCCTCTCCCTCCACGGTCCTCCCTTCTCTCCCTCACCTTGCAGTCCTCCCTCCTCTCCCCCCACGGTCCTCCCTCCTCTCCCCCAACCGTCCTCCCTCCTCTCCCCCAACCCTGCAGTCCTCTCTCCTGTCCATCCTGCTGCCACCTCTCTCCCTCACTTCCCTCCTCGTATCAAGCCTGCCTCACCTTGCCTTAGAGTGAACCTGCCTCCCACCCCTCCTCACAGTCAGCCTGCCCTTCTTACTTTCACAGGATGTGGCTCTTCTTAGAAAAGCTGTGTCCTGCTGAGACTTGGAGGAGACAGACTCGATCATGACCCCGTTACCGAGTGGGGCCCACTCAGGTTGGGCCCTGGGGTGGGTGGCATCTTCTGGAGCTGCCTGGCTGGGTGGCCAGGCTGGCAGAAATCGGCTGGCCTGGGAGCAAGTGACACGAACCTTGGGCTGGACGGGGGGCCGAGGCAACTCCCTGAGGTCAGGAAGGGGTCACCGGGAGGAGAGAGTGCAGGCCACGAGCTGGGGTGCACCGGCTAGGCTGGACGGGACCCCGGTGCGCAGACGTTGTCAGGAAGCCCGTGGGAGGCCCGGGGCCAGGGGACGCAGTGACCAGGGAGGTTCTGAGAGGCTGGAGAACCGACGGGAGGAGATCAGAGGTGGCTGTGCTAATACCAGACAAAACAGACATCAAGTCATAAACGTGCAGGGGCTCAGATCCTCTCCCGTGGTTTATTGCTTGTTTTCTTATGACTGTGTTTTGAGACTGACCATGTTATAAGACACCATGGAGAACGTCGTATGTTAATAAAAGGTTCAGTACAGCAAGAAGGTACAACAACTGCAAACACGGAGAAAGCTAACGGCCATCAGAACGTATGCAGCAAACGCTGACGGAGTTGAAGAGCGATGCAGACGGTTCTGCGTGACTTCTGTACCTCACTGTCGGCGATGGAAGATACAGTTTTTAGAATGGAGGACGTGAAGAACACAGTAAAGCGACCGGCTCTGACACACACACCAAACCCCCCACCCAGCGACAGCAGCGCATACGAGCTTCCCAAACGCTTACGGGGCATTTTTCACGTAGAACAAGCACTAAAGTGCTCGTCACTGAAGATGATGACGCAGGTGGCAAATAAGCACCTGGAAATGTGCCCGGCACCATTAATCACGGGGAAACGCAGCTGGAAATGTGCCCGTCACCGTTAATCATGGGGGAGACGCAGCTGGAAATGTGCCCGGCACCGTTAATCATGGGGGAGACGCAGCTGGAAATGTGCCCGGCACCGTTAATCATGGGGGAGACGCAGCTGGAAATGTGCCCGGCACCGTTAATCACGGGGAAATGCAGCTGGAAATGTGCCCAGCACCGTTAATCATGGGGGAGATGCAGCCGGAAAGCAGAACGACATACACAAAACAGCACAAATCTTGTCAGTGACCAGAGCTGCGTGTTGCTCATGGAACTTTAAAATGGCACAGCCACTGGAAACACGTGCTTATCACGTGAGCCAGAAATCCCACTCTGAGAGAAATGAAAACTGCTCCTGTTCACACATTCACAGTGACTTTACCCACGACTGCCAAGTATCCTTCGGCTGGTGAATGGGATGAACGCCTTGTGGTGCAGGAACACCGTGGAGAGCGACTCAGCACAGCGGAGGAACAACCCTCGATACTCACAGCAGGGGAACAATCCTCGATACTCACAGCAGAGGAACAACCCTCGATACTCCCAGCAGGGGAACAACCCTCGATACTCACAGCAGGGGAACAACCCTCGATACTCACAGCAGAGGAAAAACCCTCGATACTCCCAGCAGGGGAACAACCCTCGATACTCACAGCGGAGGAACAACCCTCGATACTCCCAGCAGGGGAACAACCCTCGATACTCACAGCGGAGGAACAACCCTCGATACTCACAGCAGGGTAACAGCCCTTGATACAGCGGAGGAACAACCCTCGATACTCACAGCAGGGGAGCAACCCTCGATGCTCACAGCAGGGGAACAACCCTCGATACTCACAGCAGAGGAACAACCCTCGATACTCACAGCAGGGTAACAGCCCTCGATACAGCGGAGGAACAACCCTCGATACTCACAGCAGGGGAACAACCCTCGATAAAGCAGGGGAACAACCCTCGATGCTCACAGCAGGGGAACAACCCTCGATGCTCACAGCAGGGGAACAACCCTCGATACTCACAGCAGGGGAACAACCCTCAATACTCCCAGCAGGGGAACAACCCTCGATACTCTCAGCAGGGGAACAACCCTCGATACTCACAGCAGGGGAACAACCCTCGATACTCCCAGCAGGGGAACAACCCTCGATACTCTCAGCAGGGGAACAACCCTCGATACTCTCAGCAGGGGAACAACCCTCGATACTCACAGCAGGGGAACAACCCTCGATACTCCCAGCAGGGGAAAAACCCTCGATACTCCCAGCAGGGGAACAACCCTCGATACTCCCAGCAGGGGAACAACCCTCGATGCTCCCAGCAGGGGAACAACCCTCGATGCTCACAGCAGGGGAACAACCCTCGATGCTCACAGCGGAGGAACAACCCTCGATACTCCCAGCAGGAGAACAACCCTCGATGCTCATAGCAGGGGAACAACCCTCAATGCTCACAGCAGGGGAACAACCCTCGATGCTCACAGCGGAGGAACAACCCTCGATACTCACAGCAGGGGAAAAACCCTCGATACTCACAGCAGGGGAACAACCCTCGATACAGCGGAGGAACAACCCTCGATACTCACAGAAGGGGAACAACCCTCGATACAGCAGGGGAACAACCCTCGATACAGTGGAGGAACAACCCTCGATACTCACAGGAGGGGAACAACCCTCGATACAGTGGAGGAACAACCCTCGATACTCACAGAAGGGGAACAACCCTCGATACAGCAGGGGAACAACCCTCGATACAGTGGAGGAACAACCCTCGATACTCACAGGAGGGGAACAACCCTCGATACTCACAGCAGGGGAACAACCCTCGATACAGCGGAGGAACAACCCTCGATAGTCACAGCAGGGGAACAACCCTCGATACTCACAGCAGGGGAACAACCCTCGATACTCACAGCAGGGGAACAACCCTCGATACAGTGGAGGAACAACCCTCGATACTCACAGCAGGGGAACAACCCTCGATACAGCAGGGGAACAACCCTCGATGCTCACAGCAGGGGAACAACCCTCGATACTCCCAGCAGGGGAACAACCCTCGATACTCACAGCAGGGGAACAACCCTCGATGCTCACAGCGGAGGAACAACCCTCGATACTCCCAGCAGGAGAACAACCCTCGATACTCCCAGCAGGGGAACAACCCTCGATACTCACAGCAGGGGAACAACCCTCGATACTCACAGCAGGGGAACAACCCTCGATACTCCCAGCAGGGGAACAACCCTCGATACTCACAGCAGGGGAACAACCCTCGATGCTCACAGCGGAGGAACAACCCTCGATACTCCCAGCAGGGGAACAACCCTCGATGCTCACAGCAGGGGAACAACCCTCAATGCTCACAGCAGGGGAACAACCCTCGATGCTCACAGCGGAGGAACAACCCTCGATACTCACAGCAGGGGAAAAACCCTCGATACTCACAGCAGGGGAACAACCCTCGATACAGCGGAGGAACAACCCTCGATACTCACAGAAGGGGAACAACCCTCGATACAGCAGGGGAACAACCCTCGATACAGTGGAGGAACAACCCTCGATACTCACAGAAGGGGAACAACCCTCGATACAGTGGAGGAACAACCCTCGATACTCACAGAAGGGGAACAACCCTCGATACAGCAGGGGAACAACCCTCGATACAGTGGAGGAACAACCCTCGATACTCACAGGAGGGGAACAACCCTCGATACTCACAGCAGGGGAACAACCCTCGATACAGCGGAGGAACAACCCTCGATACTCACAGCAGGGGAACAACCCTCGATACTCACAGCAGGGGAACAACCCTCGATACTCACAGCAGGGGAACAACCCTCGATACAGTGGAGGAACAACCCTCGATACTCACAGCAGGGGAACAACCCTCGATGCTCACAGCAGGGGAACAACCCTCGATACTCAAAGCAGGGGAACAACCCTCGATACTCAAAGCAGGGGAACAACCCTCGATACTCCCAGCAGGGGAACAACCCTCGATACTCACAGCAGGGGAACAACCCTCGATACTCCCAGCAGGGGAACAACCCTTGATACAGCAGGGGAACAACGCTCGATGCTCACAGCAGGGGAACAACCCTCGATACTCACAGCAGGGGAACAACGCTTGATGCTCACAGCAGGGGAACAACCCTCGATACTCACAGCAGGGGAACAACCAGTGATACAGCAGGGGAACAACCCTCGATACAGCGGAGGAACAACCCTCGATACTCACAGCAGGGGAACAACCCTCGATGCTCACAGCAGGGGAACAACCCTCGATACAGCAGGGGAACAACCCTTGATGCTCACAGCAGGGGAACAACCCTCGTTACTCACAGCAGGGGAACAACCCTCGATGCTCACAGCAGGGGAACAACCCTCGATGCTCACAGCGGAGGAACAACCCTCTATGCTCACAGCAGGGGAACAACGCTCGATGCTCACAGCAGGGACGGGCTCCTATGCAGGACGCCAAGTGAAAGAGGCCAGTCCTGTCTGAGTCGTTTATGTCGTGTCTAGAAAAGGAAAGTTCGTGGAGGCGAAAACAGACCCCTGGTTGCCAGGAGCTGGGGATACAGGAGCACTTCACTACCGAGAGGCACAGGAGAATCTTGGGATTGCTTAACAGTTCTTTGTCTTGATGGTGTTGATGGTTACATGACTACGCTTTCGTCGCAACTTACAGAACTATTCACTAAAAAGGGTGAATTTCAGTGTATGTAAATTATACCTCGATAAACCTGATGACATTAAAAATTCATAAGGACAAATCATTTACGTTTCAGGGCAAAGTCAGCTACGTTTTATGCACCGTACATACTCCAGGAAACTATTTATGACAGAGATAGCACCAATCAAAATTGGGCAATTCTATTAATGAAGCTAAAAATTAGAAAGCTGATCAGTAATATTTATTTCTTATTATTTCAGAACATGTCTCCTGTAATTCATAGCATCTTGCTGTTGGTAGATAAAGAATCTGCATTTCGGCCTGACAAGGAAGCAATAATTCAGGTAATGGTTTGGACCCTGGATCCTGAGTGTGGATGACATTAGATATGGAGGCACCTAGATGAGACGAAACACATGAAATCATTTTCCTAAGTTCTAATTCCATCCGTGTGGAACCTGGAAACCTGCTTCCTCCCCCCGAGTTCTCGCAGAAGCCCTGCAGAGAACGCCACAGAAAACTTGAAGGTTGACCTTTCTTCTCATCTGTTTTCTGCCCTTTCCTCATGCCGTTCTCTTTTATCTGAAACGTCTTTATTTTGCCCTCATTCTGGAGGGGTGTTTTTGCTACACCTGGAATTCTGCTTTGAGAGTTCTGGTTTCCCCACCACTTCGAAATGCCACTCTGTCGTCTCCTGGCCTCCGTAACTGTAGAAGAGTTCTCCGTGATTCAGATCGTCGGCCATCCATACGGAGTGTGTTCATTTTCCTCTGGCTGTTTCCAAGATGCTTCCTTTCTTCTCCTCAAGTTGACTGTCATGGAGTAGGCTGGGTTTCTTCATCGTTCCTGTGTAGGCTTGCTTGAGCTCTAAATCTGTGAATTTATGCCTGTCTCCACATTTAGGACCTTTTTAGCCTTTCCTGAGACAGGATCTGGCTCTGTCACCCTGGCCAGCGTGTGGTTGTGCCATCAGAGCTTACTGTCATCTCAAACTCCTGGGCTCAAGTGATTCTCCCACCTCAGCCTTCTGAGTAACTGGGACTGAGCGTTTGCAGCCCCACACCTCGCTACGCTTTTTTTTTAAGGGACAAGGTCTTGCTGTGTTGCCCAGGCTGTCTTCAAGTCCTGGCCTTCAGCAGTCCTCCCACCGTGGCCTCCCAAAGCTCTGGAATTGCAGGCCTGAGCAACTGTACCTGGCCTAGTTCTTTTTTTTGTTTGTTTTTTGAGACAGAGTGTCGCTCTGTTGCCAGGCTGGACTCACCGCAACCTCCGCCTCCCAGCTTGAAGCGATTCTCCTGCCTCAGTCTCCTGAGTAGCTGGGACTACAGGCACGTGCCACCACGCCCAGCTAATGTTTGTATATTTTTAGTAGAGATGGGGTTTCACCATGTTGGCCAGGATGGTCTCTGTCTCTTGACCTTGTGATCCACCCGCCTCGACCTCCCAAAGTGCTGGGATTACAGGTGTGAGCCACCGCGCCCGGCCACCTGGCCCGGTTCTTAAAATTGTTTTCCTGCTTTATTCTCTCTCTTCTCTCTTTCTAGTACTTCAATTATGTATACCAGAATCATCCCACAGAGCTCTAAGAATCTGTCTTTTTTACCATTTTTCTCTCCAGTCATCAGATCAGGTGGTTCCTCTTGATCCTGTTCTCAGGGTCCTCACTCTGTCGTCTGCTGAGCTGCTAAACTCACTAATATGTCTCGGCTCTGTGACCACACCCAAATCTCCTCTCAGACTTTAATCCCTACGTGTCGTGGGAAGGACTAGATCATGGGGGCAGATGCAGTTCTCCTGATAGGGAGTTCTCCTGAGAGCTGATGGTTTAAAGTGCGGCCCTTCCTTCCTCTCTCTCGCCTGCGCCGTGTAAGACGGGTCTCACCTCTCCGTTGCTTTCGGCCACGACTGTAAGTTTCCTAAGGCCTCCCCATCCATGCGGAACTGTGAGTCAATCAAACCTCTTTCCTTTATAAATTACCCAGGCTCAGGTAGTATCTTTATAGCAGTGTGAAAACGGACTAATCCATTTGCCTAGTGAATTTTTTAGTTCAAATATTGTATTTTTCGACTATAAGATTTCCAGCGGATTTTAAAATGTTTTCTACATCTCTCCGGAGTGTTCCTCTCCTTTCATAAATTGCAAGTGTTTTTCCTTTACGTCACTGAGCACAGTTTTAATGGCTGCTTTGAAGTCCTTGTCTAATAATTCCAACACCCGGGTCACCTCTGGGTTGGCCTCTGCTGATTGTCTTTCTCTGAGAAGAGGTCACAATTTTCTGATTCTTTATGTGTCACTTAATTCTGGACATTGTGAAGATTCTGTTGTGGAGACTGGCTTCTGTTACAGACTCACAGTGTTGTTCTAGTGAGCACGTAAGTTGGTTACACTCAAACCGGATGCTCTGTGTCACCCCAGTGGGTTCAGTTTAGTTCTCTGAGTCTTCCCCATGCACGCACAGCTCAGGGTCAGCCAGAGACTTGGGCCAAGTTTATAACACATCGGGGGCCCCTTCCCCACTGCTCCCTTCTGGGAATCACGGGCCCCCTTCCCCACTGCTCCCTTCTGGGAATCACGGGCCCCCTTCCCCACTGCTCCCTTCTGGGAATCACGGGCCCCCTTCCCCACTGCTCCCTTCTGGGAGTCACGGGCCCCTTCCCCACTGCTCCCTTCTGGGAGTCACGGGCCCCTTCCCCACTGCTCCCTTCTGGGAATCGGGGGCCCCTTCCCCACTGCTCCCTTCTGGGAGTCACGGGCCCCTTCCCCACTGCTCCCTTCTGGGAGTCACGGGCCCCTTCCCCACTGCTCCCTTCTGGGAATCGGGGGCCCCTTCCCCACTGCTCCCTTCTGGGAGTCTGTTTCTTCTTTCTTCATGTCAGAAAGAGGCCAATTGTCTTATTTTTTTATGTTTTATTTTTATATTTATTTTTTGAGACAAGGTCGAACTCCGTTGCTGAGACTGGAGTGCGGTGGTTTGATCATGGCTCATTGCAGCCTTGACCTCCCCAGGCTCTGGTGATCCTCCCACCGCAGCCTCCTGAGTTGCGGGGTCTACAGGTCTGTGCCGCCGCACTCCGCTAATCGTCCTCTTGCACAGGCTGGTCCCAAACTCTTGGGCTCCAATGATCCACCCGCCCTGGCCTCCCAGAGGGACCTTGCCCTGTGGCCCCACATGCAGGCGTCGGGAAGCTCTCCTGGTGTTTCGTGCAGAGTTTGTGGGTTGGTCTGAGAAGGCACCTGCGCTGCAGCAGAAGGAAGCCTGGGCTCATTCTCTCCCTCCTTGCCTTTTCCCTGTTCCTTTGTTTTTGGTCTCACTTCACTGGGGCCTTTCCTTCATTTCTCTTTGCTGTCCCCGGCTTTCCCGTCTTCTCAGTTTCATTGCTGCACCCAAACACGTGCTGTTATCGGCACCTCCAGCAAAGCAGAGGCCACATGCCCTGAGCCGGCCTCTCCATCCCCGAACCCAGGATTGAGCCATTTACAATGTCTTCCCCCCAAGAGATGCATCTGGAGCCGTGACCGAGTGCCTCCTCTTCGCAGTGTGAGGTCGTGAGCTCCCTGAAGGCCCTGCAGAGATTTGTCAGCAGCTCCCAGCTGACCGCAGACCTCGACGGCTCCTTTCCCTACAGCCACGGTGACTGGGTCTGCTTCCGTCAGGTAGGTTCAGCCGTAGCCGCTGCAGGTGCCGCCGCCCCCGGGGACCTTCTCACACTCATTTCGGTCGCCGTCCGGGCGTCCACACTGGCACGGCCACGCGTGGTGTGTCCGAGAACGCCGAACCCGGGTGGGAGGGGCACTGCCACCCAGAGGTATCTGCAGGTTTCGGGCATCTGCGCACATGGAAGCGTCCTGACCTGGGGTCGGTTTAAACGCAGGAGCTCACAGCTGCTTCCTTCGGCATCTAACAGACTGTGTCCTTACCATCTCCTCCCTCTCAACTCACGATAGAGGCTGGAACGCTTCACCGCAACCTGCGAAGCGGCCATCATTTTCCTGCAGAATTCCTTCTGCTCCCTGAACACCCACAGAACCCCAAGAACAGCCCAGGTAAGTCCACAGACTTGCAGGTAATTCTGTTCATGTGACAGGTAGATGGGGGCACAAAGGTTTAGCCAAACTTGAAAATAAACGTTTGGCTCACTGCCATCCGGAGCGCAGAGTTTCAAACCCTTTTTCATTTGTAGATCCCTCTCAATTCACAAAAGGCCATTTCCTCCCCTTTGTCACCAAAAACATCCCACCCTACCCAGGAGGAGGGCAGAGCCACTGCATTTGACGGTACGCAAGGAATGAGTGATTCCAACGAGACGCAGAGGCGGACACGGGGCTCTCAGCAGCCGCCAGGCCGAGGGCCCAGGGTCTGCGGGTGACGCCTGCATGTCCCTGGTCTAAACAGCAGGCTCACCTCCTGCGGCTGACCTCTGAGCCCCCTTCTCTCCACAAGAGGCCCTTCCCTGGGACTCACCCTCCCTGGGGAGAGTGTCTGGACCATCAGCTTCAGGGGGGCCCGGTTGTTCCGCCACGCCTGCAACTCGATTTACGGAACAGGAATGGGGGTCGCGCTCCGCATTCCTGCCGCTGCTGCACTGGAGGAGGTTAAAGGCGTATTCCTCCCCACCCTGTGCAGGAAGTCACCGAGTTAACCAACCAGCACGAGACGACGATGAAGCTCGTCCTGGAAGACCCGCTGCTGGTGTCTCTCAGGCTGGAGGGGGGCACCGTCCTGGCACGGCTGAGGAGGGAAGAGCTTGGCACGGAAGACAGCCGGTGAGCGCCCACGGGGCAACACTGGGCCCTGGCCCGTCGAGGGGGCTGCTCAGCGGAGTTTGCAGCCAGGAGGTGAAGCGCTCTGCTCCATGGAGAGCCCTCTCTGTGCCTGGTGCAGACCTCCGTTCTCACAGCCACGCTTTGCCTGGGTCAGAGCTTTTCCACACATACAGGCTCCAAAGATCAAGGAGCCGGCTCCTGGGGACCCTGGGCAGGAGGCAGCCAGAGCACATCAGAATGAGCTCATTCGCAATCACGTTGCCCAGGGAACTGTGCCCCACAGTCCCTGCCCATCTCAGCCACATGCAGCCAGTCCACCTAGGCTGCCCAGCACGGGTCCCCTCCGGGCGCCTGCACCCCAGGCCGGCAGGGATGTGGGCGGCCTCCTCGGCGGTGGGCCTCCTCCTGGGGCTCCTGGTGCCTTCTGCATGAGAGTTGGAGAGAGCAGGGTTTTTCACGGGGTTGTCACCACAAGTGGACTCCTCAGGGGGTCGCCTGGGAGCCAGAGGACTGTCCTCTCTCTCTCAGGGACGCCCTGAAGGCCGCCAGAGGGCTGTACGACCGAGTGGATGAGGAGGTGCACAGGCTGGTCCTCGCCTCGAACAACTGCCTCCAGCAGCTGGAGCGCCTCCGGGAGCTGGCCTCACTCCAGGAAGGGGATGACCAGGTCAGAGCTGCAGGAGGAAGTCGGCCGGGTCAGCATCCCCTCCAGGCCAGGATGGCCTCTCACCTTCCCACTGTCTTTAGGGCCACGGCGACCCTCTCACCTTCCCACTGTCTTTAGGGCCACGGCGACCCTCTCACCTTCGCACTGTCTTTAAGGCCTTGACCCGATTTCCATGTGAAATGAAATTTTGTCAGGATGGAGCATGCCTTCCTGCTTGTGTAAAAAGAAATAAACTTTATTTTTTACATGCGAGATACCGGATCAGTGAAGAAAAGGTTTATTTAATGCAGATGAGGCCAAGGAGAAAAATAATTTTACACTGTGCCTTCTGAAGGTGTATTTTCTTCCAGGCGCTTTCTCTGGGTGGGTGCACGTGTCGGCCGAGAGAAGCGGGCGAAACCCACACGTCTGGGCCACAGCCAAGGCCAGCAGCCTGGGAAGCGCTGCCAGGTGACCTCAGGAAGTGGCTCTGGCAGCAAAGGAGAGGCTTGAGGGTTTGTTTTTTTTTTGATACAGAGTCTCGCTCTATTGCCCAGGCTGGAGTACAGTGGCGTGATCTCGGCTCACTGCAACCTCCACCTCCCAGGTTCAAGTGATTCTCCTGCCTCAGCCTCCCGAGTAGCTGGGACTACAGGTGCGTACCACCACGCCCAGCTGAGGCTCGAGGTTTTAAAGAAAAAAGGACGAATCAGGAGAGGGGTGATGACCGAAGTGGCTTTTTGTGAGTTCTCCGGCTCACGGCAATGGCACTGGTGCGGACTGGCCGTGCACTGCTGTGCTACAGGTGTGTCCAGCGTGCAGCGTGGCTGGGCTTACTAATGGCCCTTGGTGGACACACTGCCGGGTCCAGGGTCCACACAGCAGCAGCTCCGAAATGATTGCTTAGCTTGGGGCACGCGGGTGAGGCTGCTCCTCTGGGCCTGACAGTTTAAAGGGTGCACACTCAGATGAAAAGTTTTTCTTTTCTCACATATAAACTCTTTTCAAAACTTGTATATGTTTTTATATAAATCCTTATTATTTTATCAACAACCAATACTGCAACGAGTGTGCGTGAAAGGGCGCCAGCGGCCGGGAGCGGCGTGCGGAGGAGCTGGAGGCACCCCGGCCCTCCCGTCTGCTGACGAAGCTCCCCTGGCCTCCGGGTCCATGCGCTGGCCCTCGTCGGGGACTCGGGCAAGGACATGCAGCAGGGACGCGAGGCGGAGTGCAGGCCCCCGGCCTCCCCACTGACCAGCTCCCAGGCGTCGGCCGGGCCCAGCTGGTCCAAGTGCTGGGGCAGAAGCAGGAACCCCAGACCAGGCAAGGGGGGCCCGGGCAGCCACCAGCCGGTCGGGGCTGTCTCCAGCCTGGGCCCTCCGTCCTGGGGTCTCCTCCGTCTTCCCCTCCTCCCTCTGCCCCATCCTGGGGTCTCCTCTATCTCCCTCCCTACTCTGCCCGGTCCTGGGCATTCTCCCCCATCTCCCTCTGCCCCATTCTGGGGGTTCTGCCCCATCCCGGGGTCTCCTCCATCTCCCTCCCGCCTCTGCCCCATCCCGGGGTCTCCTCCGTCTCCTTCCCCCCTCTGCCCCATCTTGTGGCGTCTCCTATTTCCTGTACCCAAGTCTTGCTCTTTTTTTCATTTACTTTGGCATTTTATGCAGAATAACTTCCAGGACTTCCCAGAGAAAGGCATCTTGGGCTGAGCATTTCTGAGGCCGTGGCATCTGGAAGCACGTCCGCTCCACCTTCGTGGCCAGCAGTCCCTTCAGTTTCCCTCCGCCAGCTGGAAGGCCTGTGCCCGTGCTCAGCTCCCCGCCCGGACCTTCCGCCTGGCCCTGCTTCTGGGAATTCCGTGACATGTCCTTCGTGGCGCTTGCATTTCCCACGGCTCCACACTTCCAGCTGATTCTGGAGTTTTCTGTCCTGTTCCCTGCGATTTTCCGCGCCCCCGGCCGGGCGGGGTGGAGTTTCTCACCTTTGCGCTCTAACCATCTGACAGGCTTTTTCTGACCCCACGGGCGTGTTTTCTGAACGTCCCGCTCTGCGCTCGTCATGATGAGTCTGCACAGCCTGTGGCATCTGCGGCTTTGTTCTGGTGCCAGAGGCTTTCCTGGCGACCCCAGGTTAGGAAGCCTATGGCCTGTGTGTCTTCAGCCTCTCCTCTAATCCCTGCTTGAAGGGGGGTTGTGGCCTCAGCTCAGTGTTCACCCACTGCCCCCTGCACGGCCAGGATCACCCCACCCCGGCCCCTTCCCTGCCACATCCTGTGCGGTCTCGGGACTGGCCTCTGCTCTTCAGACCCTGCCACTGCCGCCTCCTTCCCAGCCCCGGCGGCTCTTGCCCGTCACGCTGAGGGTCGCGCCTGGAAGATGCTTGCAGGCCTTCGTGCTGTCTCGGGAGGGCACGTGTCTCACTCTGCAGTCTTCGCCCAGAAACTGCACCTTGTAATCTGACAGGTGATCACGCTGTGCATAACGTGCACGTCTCTCTCTCTGTACTTAACCTGGAAGTGCGTGCACCATGGGGGAAATCAGAAACAGATTTTTACACACACAGGAAGATGCGTGTGGCGGCCTCGGCGCCTTGTGCGTGGGCGTGCGCTGCCAGCTCAGTCCCCGGGCCACGTCCACAGGCTCCCACTGGTCCCCTGGCCACGTCCACGCGGCTCCCACGTGGTCCCCGGGCCACGTTCACAGGCTCCCACCTGGTCCCCGGGCCACTTCCACAGGCTCCCACCTGGTCCCCGGGCCACGTCCACAGGCTCCCACCTGGTCCCCGGGCCACGTCCACGTGGCTCCCACCCGATGCCCTGGGCTCCTTCCCCTCTGCCGTTAGAAACGTCCATGTTGAACATTTCTGTGTCTGCCTCCTTCACAGTCTGCGGGTGTGGACTCGACAGTTCCTCGGCTCGGATGGCTGGGGTCAGGCCCTTCGTCCCCGGAGGTCTCCACACATGGGCCCCGCCCCTGCCTCCCGCCGCCGCGCCGGAAACGGAGCCCTCAGCGGGTGCGCTCGGGTCTTCCAGGCTGCAGCTGAACGTTCACGTCAGACGTTTGCTGGTTTCTGTACTGAACTCCTTGCTCGTGTTTAGGCAACTTTTCCGGGGGGCCCTGCACGGGACATCTGCTTTCCCGCTGTCCTTTGTCCTCCAGCTCATGTTTTAAACGGCCCTTTCCACCTTAAGGTTATAGAATTATTAGTGTATTTCATCACAGAACCTTGACGACTTGAAGTTTTGTATTTAAACCTTGAAATCAATGACAGCTGGCTTTTCTGGAAGGTTGGAGGCCGGGCTCCGGCTCTGTGCCGCCCCCCCGCTCTGTGCCGCCCCCCCGCTCTGTGCCGCCCCCCCCGCTCTGTGCCGCCCCCCCGTGCCGCCCCCCCCGCTCTGTGCCGCCCCCCCGCTCTGTGCCGCCCCCCCGCTCTGTGCCGCCCCCCCGCTCTGTGCCGTCCCCCCGCTCTGTGCCGCCCCCCCCGCTCTGTGCCGCCCCCCCGTGCCGCCCCCCCGCTCTGTGCCGCCCCCCCCGCTCTGTGCCGCCCCCCCGTGCCGCCCCCCCGGCTCTGTGCCGCCCCCCCCGCTCTGTGCCGCCCCCCCGCTCTGTGCCGCCCCCCCGCTCTGTGCCGTCCCCCCGCTCTGTGCCGCCCCCCCGCTCTGTGCCGCCCCCCCGTGCCGCCCCCCCGCTCTGTGCCGCCCCCCCAGCTCTGTGCCGCCCCCCCGCTCTGTGCCGCCCCCCCGCTCTGTGCCGCCCCCCCGTGCCGCCCCCCCGCTCTGTGCCGCCCCCCCCGCTCTGTGCCGCCCCCCCGCTCTGTGCCGCCCCCCCGTGCCGCCCCCCCGCTCTGTGCCGCCCCCCCCGCTCTGTGCCGCCCCCCCGCTCTGTGCCGCCCCCCCGTGCCGCCCCCCCGCTCTGTGCCGCCCCCCCCGCTCTGTGCCGCCCCCCCCGCTCTGTGCCGCCCCCCCGCTCTGTGCCGCCCCCCCCGCTCTGTGCCGCCCCCCCCGCTCTGTGCCGCCCCCCCGTGCCGCCCCCCCGCTCTGTGCCGCCCCCTCCGCTCTGTGCCGCCCCCCCGCTCTGTGCCGCCCCCCCGTGCCGCCCCCCCGCTCTGTGCCGCCCCCCCCGCTCTGTGCCGCCCCCCCCGCTCTGTGCCTCTGTCTCTGTCAGTCTCTGTCCCTCTGTCTCTGTCAGTCTCTGTCTCTTTGTCTCTGTCTCTCCTCAGTCTGTCTCTCTCCCTCTGTCTCCCTTTCTCTCTTCCTCTATCTCTCTCAGTCTCCCTCGGCCTCTGTCTTTCATGGCCGTGACCCTCCAAAGCCCATGAACGTGTGGTGCCCTGTAGTGACATGTGCTGACCCTGCCCCATGTGGCAGAGTTGCTGGGACAGGCGAGTGCAGGCACCCAGCAGCCATGCACACCGTCAGCGCCGGGAGTGACCCGTGGGCACCGCCCACCACACAGGTGTGTCCCGTTACCTGCAGCTTTCCCGGCCACGCAGGTCCCAGGGTTGCAGACAGGACTCTGCAGCTCAGAGAGAGCTGGGGGTTCATCCAAGCCCGGCAGGGAGGCTCCACCTCTCCCAGCCACTCGCCCCTGTGGAAAGTAGGAGGGAGTGGCTGGGAGAGGTGTCCTCGGGGAGAATGAACGGCACAGGGAAGGGGCGAAGCGGCAGCTCCATTCCTGGCCCTCATCTCTCACCCCAGGTTCCAGGCAAAGTGCAGGAGCGGCCCCAGAGGCCACTGTGGGAAGGGAACTCATCACCGAGTGAGGGGCCCAGGCCCGGCCTGTTCTCTGCCCCATTGACTGTGAGGGGCCGGGGGTGGGCAGCAGCCCCAATCGGACAGTGAACAGGACCCGCCTGCTGGCCTCAGGGGCCGCCAGCACGAACGCCTGCCAAGGCTGGCTTTCTGCAGCACGGAGCACAGGCCTCTCTGCCCAGCCCCGCCGTGGGCATGGGCTGCCCTTCTGTGACAGCTGGGTGACCGAGCCAAGCAACCCCCAACGGCAGGGTGCCCGGAGGCCGGGCAGACACAGGCGTCCCAGGACCAAAATAGCAGTCAGATGACGAGGGCCCGTGCCAGGGCCCCAGGCGGCGGCTCACAGCTGCTGCAGCTGAAGATAGGCCTGAAGGGCACAGGGCTCGGGAAAGTCGTGGGGAGCAAGCCCCGTCCTGTCTCGGGCCGCGGGCACCATGAGGTCCCTGCGCTTCATTTCGGCGGAAGCCCTGGTGTCCCACCCCCAGGTGGCCCGGCAGAGCCTGGACAGCGTGGCCCACGACCTCTACCCGCTCCTGTTCAAAGCCAGCTACCTGCTGGAGCAGGCGGAGGTGACGCGCGCGGTGCTGGGACGCTGGCCCCTGGGGGAGTTCCGGCTGGGAGCGCTGCTGGGCCCCAGCGCCGACCACCCCCGGGACCTGCGGGACGGAGCCTGCCGGGCCTGCCTGGAGGCGCTGGTGCGCGGCCTCGCGGACCACGTGCGGCAGGACCGGCGCGGGCGGCTGCGGGTGGCCGACCTCACCGGCCTCCGAGACGCGCAGGTGCAGCGGTGCCCGTGCGGGAGCGCGCTGGGCAGGTGGGGCCGCACCCGGCTGCTGGCCAGGACCTGCTGTGAGCTGCAGGCACAGCCCCTTGCAGGCGGGCGCCCCGTCGAGGTCCTCGCCGACCTCTTCGTCACCGAGGGCAACTTCGAGGAGGTGGTGCAGGCCCTCAGGCCGGGGGTCCCGGCCCCTCTGCGCGTGCGCTGCCTCTCCCTCCGCGCGGACAGCCTGAGCCCCGACCGGCTCCTGCACGTGCTGCGTCTGGCCGGGCCGGGCACCCTGCGCAAGCTGGAGGTGGTGCACAACGTGCGGCTCCACGCCGGCCACGTGCAGGAGCTGCTGGCCCAGGTGCGCTTTCCCAGGCTGGCCTCGCTCACGCTGCCCACCAAGGCCTTCGATGCGCCCCCCAGCTGCGTCTCCACTCCCGACGGCCGGGACCCCCTCCTCGCCTCCATCGCCCGGGAGCTCGGCAAGATGACGCAGCTCACGGAGCTCAGTGTGGCCTTCTCCACGTTGACGGGGAAGATCCCGACGCTGCTTGGGTGAGTCTCAGGGACGGGGCTGAGGGCGGGCTCGCGGCTGCAGAGGCAGAAGAGATGGGCCAGGGGCCTGCTCACATCCGAGGCCGTGAGCCCGGACCGCCCCCGGCCTCTCACAGCAGGTGGGGCCAGAGCAGCAGGACCACAGCCCCGCCCAGGGTTGAGGGCACCGAGAGTCCGTGTGACTCAGGGACGTGGAGGGAATGCCGATTAGCAAAACAGAATATGCAAATCACTAAACAGACAAATCGGAAGTCCCACCACGGGCGGGCGGGGGGCGGGGAGCTGTCTACTGCGAAGAGCAAATCACCCCAGCACCCGGCACTTCGAACAGCCCGACGAGCCCCCAGCTCCTTCTTGGGACCCTCCTCTCACCTGTGCTCCTTCTGCCCTGTCCGGCAGCCCCCTGCAGACCCCACTGCGAGTGCTGGACCTGGCCAACTGTGCTCTGAACCACGCAGACATGGCCTTCTTGGCAGACTGCGCCCACGCTGCCCACCTGGAGGTGCTGGACCTCAGTGGACACAACCTGGTCAGCCTGTACCCCTCGACCTTCTTCAGGCTGCTTGGCCAGGCTGCCCGGACGCTGAGGATCCTGGTGCTGGAGGAGTGTGGCATCATAGACAGCCACGTGGGCATGCTGATCCTGGGCCTGGGTCCCTGCCACCGGCTGCACCAGCTCAAGCTCCTCGGGAACCCGCTGTCGGCCCGCGCCCTCCGGCGACTCTTCGGCGCCCTCAGCGAGCTCCCCGAGCTGCGCTGCATCGAGTTCCCGGTGCCCAAGGACTGCTACCCCGAGGGCGCCGCCTACCCCCAGGACGAGCTGGCCATGTCCAAGTTCGACCAGCAGAAATACGACGAGATCGCGGAGGAGCTGCGCGCCGTGCTGCTGCGGGCCGACAGGGAGGACATCCAGGTCTCCACGCCCCTCTTCGGAAGTTTTGACCCAGACATCCATGAAACAAGCAACGAGCTTGGTGCTTTCTTGCTGCAAGCTTTCAGAACTGCTCTAGAAAACTTCTCCAGAGCACTCAACCAAGTGGAGTAGTTCCCCCACTCACACCAGCCACAGGTCTCGAGGTTCAGCCTGCAGAGCCCGGGCTTCAGTCCTGGATCCCAGGCTTGGGCCTGGCATTCATCCCCGCCACCACCAAAGCAGTTCTTAGTGAAAATCGTAGGCGAGCCTGCTAAGCGCTGTAGGAGAGGAAGCCTTGCCTTCCAGGAGAGGGGACGCGCGGGGCCCCTGAGTGGCAGCAGGCAGGGTCCCGGAGGCCGCCAAGAGAAGATCGCTGCGGGTCAGTGGCAGCAGACGCCACACGGCAAAGGGCAGAGAAGCCCGGGAGGTGTGGGGAGCGGCCGACCTGGCCTCGGTGTGTGGGCACTGGGTGCAGGATGAAGCTTCGGGGGCAGATGTGACGGCCGCACAGTCGGGAGGGAGGAGCAGAGAGAACGCATCACAGAAACTGCATAAAACAGGCAGCCCACGAAAGACGACTGAGAAAAGAGGCGAAAACTGAGCAGCAAACCAGACGCCGCTTCTGGCAGGAGGCTCCCACGCGCTGCCGGGCACGCCCCGCTGTCCGCACCCGCCGCTGACGAGATGAGGTCGGCCTGCGGGGACACTGGGCTTTTGGCTGCTGTTAGCGGCTTTTCTTCTCGCTTTCTGTAGCCCCCAGAACCCTGAGGAGCATCCGTGTGTGAGCACAGGCGTCCGCTGAGGAGCCGCCTGGACCTGGGCGTTCAGGGCCGCGGGGAGGCCTCCGCCCCACCGCCCTCCGCTGCTCCTCACCGGCACTCGACGTGAGCCACGGGGCTCGATGCTCAGACTGACGGGAGCTATTCTAGGTGTTTGATTTAGGGCCTGGCACTTGGCCAGCGCCTGGAGAGGCTGACAACCACCTAAGACACATTTGGACTTGGTGTCCACCGAGAATGACTTTGTGCAAAGAAATAGCTGAGTACTAGAATGACTACATGCAAATAAAACAGAAGTGCGTTTTACGACGCTTGTATCAGTGCAGTTCAGAGAGGTGAGTGCTTGGTATGGCTAAGTCCCCCTCAGACCCCAGACCAGGGATCTTGAGTCACTGTGTGCCCACTGCTCTGCTCAAAGGTCACGCCCCATGCCAGCCCCTGCCATGGGTGTGTCCCCACCCCCTGAGCCCACATGCCACCCCCTCCCCAGGTGTATCCCCACCCCAGGGGCTTCCATGTCAGCCCCTCCCCAGGTGTCCCCACCCCAGGGGACCTCATGTCACCCCCACCCAGGTGTGTCCCCACTCCAGCTGCCCCCATGTCACCCCCACCCAGTTGTGTCTCCATCCCCTTTGCCCTCTGTCCCGAGTGTGTCCAGGCCCTTCTCTGCACAGGGCGGGGGTCTGCCTAGGGCTTGGGTCCCCAGCATGAGTGCCGTACAGGACCTGCCTCCCGGGGGCGTCTGAGGAATGGACGGTCCCCTGCCCAGCGGACAGATATAGTGACTTCCACCTCCCCACATTCGTCTTTGCCTGCTCTGCAACCAGCCAAGCGCTCTCTGCTCATGGCAGGCCGTGCCTTACTGGAGCCTGGTCCAGGGACGGGAGCTTGACGGGGCGGCCGGCTCTTGGAAAGGGGCAGGGACGGGGTTGGGCCAATATTTTTAATGACCTACTTCTAACTCTAAAGCACAGAGTGGCTGCCACTGCGTTGTGTCTGAATTTTTATGGTAAGACTCAGCCTCTGGATGGCATGATGACCAACCCTAAGGCCTGTGGCAGTGGAGCAGGGCCCAGATGCTAGGTGTCCTGAGATCTGGGATTGGGTGGGGCACACAGGTGCCTGCTGGTGTCAGTGGGCGGTGCTGAGGGCACAAGCTCCCAACATCTCCAGCTCCACAGATACCCGGGGCTTCCCAAGGAACAGCCCATTCTGATAAGGCCAGTGGAGACTGGGGAGCAGCGCGGGTGGGCTCAACGCCTCCCTCGCCCGTCCCGTGCAGGGCTCCCGCTGAGCCCGTCGGCCCCGTCCTCATGGCTGTCAGCATTTGCAGGATCTTTGTCCTCACCCAATCTTGACTCCAGTCCTGGGTTGCACAGCGCCTGCGGCCACGCATCCGGGGTCTGCCGGGCCCAGGAACATGTCTGCTGGGTTTTCACGGAGAGCACTTCTCTGCCACAGAAAACACGGCCTCCCACACGAGGCAAGCTGGTGGGAATCAGGCAAAACCATTAAGCAGATAAGCGTGCTGGTCCAACCTAGTGCGCACCCATGGCAGCTGTGGCCAGGGCTGCTCCTGGTGGAGCCTCAGGGCTCACCTGCCCAGGCCCACCCAGGCTTTCAGGGCCAGTGGGTGAGGTGAGCAGGGTCCCCATGGGGGCTGCCATCTGGAGGCCCCGCCTGCCTCCCTCGGGTCTTCCACGGCGGCACGGGTGAGTGCAGTTCCTTCAGAACACAGCACTGCTTCCCGTCCACCATCCCGGCAAGGAGTGGGGGCCGTTTTGGGGGCTCTGTCCTTCCTGCCTTAACGACTCGTTCCCCAGGTCAGGAAATGCTGATACTCTCGGAGGCCAAGGAGAGGTTGGTGGACACGGCCAAGGGCCCTGAACATCAGAGCTGCACTCATCCAGGAGCGCTCTCCTGCTCTCCCTCTTCTGAGCTGAGCAAGGCTCCGTCAGCTGCCACCCGCTGCATCCGGGAGTCCCGCTATCCATCGGCCCCACACAGCCCGTGGGTGGGGACACCGTGCTCGACCCCCCATCTCCATGCCTGTCACCCCACCCGCCCGTCTCTGCCAGTCCAGAGCCCCTCAACCCAGATCCCGTTCTCGGGCACCCAGCCCTGGCCCGTGAGGAGCAGCTGCCTCGGAGCTGCGGCGCAGGGCCCCGGTACCCCCACCTCCCAGGATGCCCCAGCACCCCTCCCTGCCTGTCAGTCACCAACCAGCTTCGAGAAGCTCTCCCAGCAGGCATTGCTCGGTCCCGGTGTCCTTGCTGAACACTGAGCAGAGCCATCTGAGTGCCCGACGTGCCACTTTATGCCCAGTGCCCATCTACGTTACTCCTCCCTCCTCCTCACCTCACTCCCGGCACCCAGGCCAGGCCCCGCACCTGCTCCTGTGGCAGGACTTGACTCCTCCACGTCTGCAAGCAGGTCATGAGAGGCAGGGCACTGCCTGAGGTGTCTGCCCAATTCCCAGGTGAGGCAGGTCTGCTTTCTCCATGGGGTGGGGTTGCCGTGCTGGCACAAAGGGCTCCCGTGAATCTGCAGCTCACCCAGTGAACACCCAGGCGGCGGCGGCAGCAGCTCCCAAGGTGCATCGGCCTGAGCCCAGCGCCGCAGCGCCGCTACCCGACAGCGAGACCCTCAGCCTGTCGGGGGTCTGCAGCGGATGAGAGCCCCGCGAAGTGCTGCAGAAGCCCTCGCGCTCCCACCGCGCGCCTGGAGCTGACGGTTGGCTTACTGAAGCCGTTTGTGTTCTCAAGATTTCCCATGAACTGGCAAAAGCCACACGCTCGGCAACCCTGGTCTCCACTGTCCCCGCTCCTTTAGAACGCACAGCATGGTGGAGCCCAGCGCTTCCCTGACTTGGCTGCCACTGGAGAAGGACAGGCAGGGTGCAGGCTCAGGAGCTGTGGGAACCACCATGTCCCACCACGTGCCCAGAGGAGCTGGTCTGGGGACTGGAGAGGCTATGCAGAGAGATGACACAGTGACAAGTACTCCGAGGCCCGTGAGTCCCCGGGTTTGCAGTTTTCGGTTCTTCTCTGACATCTGACCTGTGTTCTCCATTCTTGCCCTCAAGTTTCATGAGACAGCCTTAAACCCCTCTTTAACTTTCTAGGCTAGCGTGAATCCATCTCTGTCGCTTGCAACCAGAATCTTAAATTAACAGAGAAATACAGCAACTATTTTGTCAAAGCCGGCATAAAGAGAAGAGCCCTTTCGGCCTCAACGTATAAAACCCGGCGCAGTTACGCACACAAGTCAAGACGGGTGGAGCAAGCCCAGCGCTGTCTACACAGCAGGCTGCACCCGTCACAGCCAGCCAGTGTCTAGGGCGGCTGCCTCCCCGAGCACACTGGCTCCTCCCAACACCGCATGGGCCGTCCTCCTGCTGGGACAGGGCACCTCCAGGAAAAGCAGCTGCAGCTCGGCCTCTGCAACGTCACGCTTTTGCTTTTATGTAGCAAACCTAATAAGTGAAAGTAACTTGAAAGCGTTTTCTCTCTTGTCCTTAAAGACCTGATCTTAGTACACTACGAAGCAATCCCTTTTTAAACAATCCAACAGATAACTCGTCAGTTACACAGTTTAATGAGACATAACTTCTCTTTTAACAAACACACAGGTTATCTGGTGATGTTTTTTCATCAAAACAGCCATCATTGCTGCAAGGTTTGCATAACTATTTTGTCCTTATGAAATCAACATGTATCTGCCGGTTCACACATACATACGTATCTGCACACACATGAAATATACGGGGATTATGGATCCTTATCGACGAATGTTAACACAGAAGGAAAAAGTGCATCTACCAGCGAGCTGACCGGACTCACGTTTATTTTCAGAACGTCCAGGTCAACTGTGATGCCTTCTAACTTTATTCCAAAGTCAAGCAGTCTGAAGCAAGCAAAATTAGAAAGTGCAATCTCAACGCCTCCCCGCAAAAGTCCTTCCTTTTTAAGCCACTGCAACCTCACATACAATATTCAGTATAAACGAGGGTTACAGTGCCCGCCTCCCCCGCACTGCAGCAAGCCCCCCTCTTCCCTAGGAGCCTGGATCTGCTTCTACCCAGGATCTCCCAGAGCTCCACTCCCTACCCTGAAGGGTCCTCCCTGCTTTGCCGGCTCAAGGTGTTATAGTTCCTGTGACCTCCAAGAAAGCAGCAGGAAAAATACTGCTTTACTCTGATGTCACTACAAACTCTGCACACACACCAACCGGCACAATTATCCTTTCTGCAACTTTAGACCATTTTGGGTGAAGAACAGTCCGCTGGAGCACCACACGCACCCTCTCCTTCTGCTGGTTCTGCTCTGTGCTCAGCTTACCCAGCTATCATCTTTCGGTACATCTGTGCAGTTCTCAAGCGAGACAGCACTGTGTAAATATTCCACACCTAACACAATCCATTTCAAGATGGTGGCACCACATCAACACTCAAACTTGATGACACAAACACCAACTAATATCAACCCTATAGAAATATCGTCTTCCGGCTGGGCATGGCGGCTCATGCCTGTAATCCCAGCACTTTCAGAGGCCGAGGCAGGTGGATCACCTGAGGTCAGGAGTTGGAGACCAGCCTGGCCAACGTGGTGAAACTAAACATGGTCTCAACTAAAAATACAAAAATTCGCCGGGCATGGTGGTAGGAGCCTGTAGTCCCAGCTACTCGGGAGGCTGAGGCAGGAGAATCACTTGAACCCTCGAGGCGGATATTGCAGTGAGCTGAGATCGTGCCAGTGCACTCTAGCCTGGGGACAGAATGAGACTCTGTCTAAAACAAAAAAGCTTGTCTTCCTAACTCTGCAGGACTGGGTCAGTGTCCACACTGGCTTGAAGGCTCTGAACGTATTATTTATCTCACTGTAGAAGGAAGCCAGGCTGTGAGCAAGCTGGACATTAGAAACAGGGTAACGATGAACAATTCACCTCAAATATCATTCACCTACAAAGTAATTACTGTATCTTCTTAATTTAAAGACAAACACGGAGGCTTTGACGCAGGGACACACAGCACACCATGCTGCCGCAGGAGTGGAGCCCGCACTGCTTTTTAGGCAGGGTCTGACGCACCGGGAAGTACAAACAAGAAGAGTTTCGTCCAGGTTTACCTAAAAGATGACTTTTAAGCGCCGGGTGCAGTGGCTCACACCTGTAATCCCGGCACTTTGGGAGGCCAAGGCGGGAGGATCACCTGAGGTCAGGAGTTTGAGACCAGCCTGGCCAACATGGTGAAACCCCCATCTCTACTAAAAATACAAAAATTAGCCGGGTATGATGGTGCGTGCCTGTGATCCCAGCTACTCAGGAGGCTGAGGCAGGAGAATTGCTTGAACTCAGGAGGCAGAGGCTGCAGTGAGCCAAGATCACACCACTGCACTCCAGCCTGGGGGATAGAGATTCCCTCTCAAAAAAAAATAATAAAAATGACTTTTTCTCAGATAAAGCGATGGTGGCAGAGCAGAAGACAAGACAGCAGAGCATCTGAGCAGCCTTAGCGGGGCGTGGGCACCGAGAGCAGAGCCTGGTGGGAGGCCCGTGTCTGCGGCAGGCAGCGCACGCCGGCACTGAGCCCACGTCCTCAGTGCTCAGGGGGTTGGTTCCCAGGATTTCAAACAAGGCAGGAGTGTAAAGTGTGTGCGGCTCAGGGTACATCACACGCTCCATGAATCGCGGCTCTCACACTGCCACGTGTTCTATGAGCTTAGGATTTTTAACAGTTTGTCCTATACCTGTAAGACAGGCAGGCAGGGAGAACACAGCACTTGAAAGCGGATGGACAACCCTGCCCCTGCCCCTGCCCGGCCACTCACCATCAAATAACTGCACACTGGTTACCAGCGGTCCTGGAGAAAAGGTGCCTGGGCGCAGACCGGCCCCCGTGCTGTTCCCTGCGTGGCCTCGGGCGGGTTAGCTCTTCCACACCTCTGTAAAGCGAGGTGCGTGGGGACACATTCACACAGCAGGCCCAAGGCGGTGTCCTTCCAAGGACTGTGTCCAAGGCGGGCCCTGGACCGACATCTGGGAACTCGGACTCTTGGAGAGCTCCCAGCGCCATTACTTAAGGGCGGCTCTGTGCCCACAGGGCTTGTGCCAACGGTACAGACCACACCAAACCCACTCTCCTTCTGGACAGGCCAGGCAGCGTGCCACGGGACCAGCCCTTAGTAAAAGCCCTGGCTGCCGAGTCCCCAGTGGGCTTGTTCTCAGAGTTAAGTGCGTCTGTATGACTCCAGGGAGTGGGCCCTGGTGTGTCAGCACGTGGCTCCTCTGAGCACCACCCATGCACCCTCTCCCTCTGGCGATTCTGCTTTGTGCTGTGACACCAGCCTGTGCTGGGCCCTGGGAGATCTCGCAGCAGGCCACGTAACCCCGCCAAGAATAATAGTAACTCTTACTTCATAGGATTAGACTGAGGATCACATGAGTGAATGTGGACACGGGCTCGACTCCCAGCAGCCAGGTGTGACATGGGTGGTAAGTGCCTGTCCACCTTTTGTAAAGAGTGAAGAATCACACAAATAAAAGTGGCATTATTACTTATAATGGCAAGTATTTCTGAGTAAGTATCATTGCTAACAAACATGTGCTTGCTGAATACAGACACAAGCCAGGTTCCAAACACACATTAGATAACAACTAGATACAGGGAACACTTGGTGTTTTTTCCCCTTTATGGGGTGAGAGAGACCTTTAAAATATAAAACCTTGATAATATAACATTACCAGTTTCTATGATCTGTTACACAGTTCTAACATTGTCTGACAAATTATTAATGTAATCTGGGGAGAGAGAAAAATGATGTGAGGAGAAAGCATTTAGGGAGTGATAAAACAGACAGAAAATTACCTGTGGTAAGGACCAGTATTGTATTTGACATTTTTTAACCTGGAGCTAAAGTACGAGGTGACGCTTCTGCTTAATACAATACTGGCAGCTCAAAACCGCTTCAGATAAACCGTATCCCTGACAGCTGCGAGCATCATCGGAGACCCTCTGTCTCTGAGGCTTCGCTGCCCTTCCGCTCAGAGGGTGGCGGGAGTGGAGGTCGCTGCCGAAGGGTGACAATGTGGCCACGACCCGGGCGGAAGGGACAGAAGACGCCGGAGACCCAGAAGGCGCACGACCGCCTGGCCTCGAGTCGTTAAGAGCAGTTTTATTTCATTCTTGTTTTACTTTTCGAGGATGGCTTTCTCTACCCTCTTAAACTTTCTCAGTTCCACAACTAGTTCCCAGTATTTGAGGTAGAGCCACATGAGCCTGCCGTTCCGGCGTTTGTTGGTATTCCAGACGTCACCGCAGTATGTATCATGCTGAAATATGTCGGTGAGACCGGCTCCCATCTCTAGGTCAGCAGCGACGGGGTCGACCGACGCTCGCACCAGTAAGCTCCTCTCCAGCTCCAGCCGCTTGCTGCGAGGAAGAAACAGACTGCAGTAGATACTCTGTCTTTCGGTGAGAACAGCTTCGAACTCCTTCAGCAAAAGCCCGGCTCTCCTCTGCCAGTCCTCTTCCTTTTGGAGGCAGCTCAAATACGCACTTCTCAAAGGCTGCACCTGTCTTTTTTCTTGCATTACCTGAGCCCGTTCCTCTTCCAGAAGCTTCTTTTCTTCTACCAACTTGCGTCCCTGAGAGATGAGGGCTTCTCGATAACTAGCCGTTCTGTTTTGCTCCTTTTCAAGTTCTAAAGACAGCTGAGCAACGGCACGCCGATTTTCTGAGATCGTGGCGTGGTACCTGGCTTCCAGGTCCCGCTGGAAAGCAGTGGTTCTCTGACGGTATGCTTCTCTCTCTTTTTCTATTTCTTTCTGGGACTCCCTAGACCAAATCCAACCTGACAGGAACGAATTGGAGAAAAATACACGTAATGAAAAAGTTAGGGCTGAAGCTCTATAATCTTCACTTAAGTCACAAGGCAGCTAAGACAGCATTTCAATAGAAGCTTAAGACCTCAGCCATACCAAGATCACTTCTATATAAACATGTGTAACAGGCAAATCAGGTAAGGGCTGGGTGAGCAGAAGACCCTACCCCGGCCCTTCCCTTCTTCTAATCTGTGGTTGCTAAGAAGACCTGCCCCTGCTGTTTTCTCCTCTCAGTCCCTCGCATTTGCCTCATCTGGCTCCTGTACAATTGGCAAAGTTTAACATATTTGGGCCGGGTTCTTACAGAAGTTTGCTTGGTGGTGACTAGTATACGGCCTGAGTGGGAGACGCTGCTTATGTTTTGATAACAGCACAAAAAATAAAGCAGGTTAAGAATTTCAGCCTCAAGACACGGTGGGCTTCTTTCCTCCAACTGGAGACTGCTGGAATCTCACAAAAACGGGACGGGGACTGCTGGGAGGCTGGAGTGGGCGCTGCCCGGCTCTGCCCCGACACCGAGGAGCAGCAGGGCTGCCCGGCCTGCAGAGAAACCCAGTGTCTCTAAGACCTGATGACCCACAAAGCCTGCTGGCCAGCAGGCGCCTGGCTCCGGATGCAGCCACCAACTCTTTCCCCACGCCACGAGTAACAGCTGGGTGTGTTTCAACAATAAACAAAATGACAGTGTGACAATACTTCCATCCACATGCCGAACCGATGCTATTGCTCTGTAATTTAATGAACGTGGAGCAACTACATGCTAAGTCTTAGGTTTCCAAAATAACAACGTGTTCTGCTTGTACATTCTAAGAGCAGCACGGATTCGAGTTCCCTGGAAAACAGATTTGTTCGGCAAATTTTCAAAGCCCAACGCCCCAGAGGCCACTGAGAGCAGCAGTCTGGGTTCTCTCAGGCACGTCTACCCTGCACCCCATCCCCCACGCCCCACTCTGTGGAACTCCCTCATCTGCAGCCCCTTCTAGAACCCCTGGAGTTTCCATCTCTCCCTCCTTCTGCTGCTTCCCCCAACCCAGGTGGTGTCCTTGCCATTCAGTTCTTTTTTCCCAGGTCATTAACGATCACCTTTGTGGGAGCAATTCCACAACAGCAAGTCTGCCGTTCGCCTGAAAGCCGGTCTCCCTTGGATGCGCTGTTGCCGCCTCACTGCACGAGCACAAGACCAAACTCACCCTTCCTCAACCAAAAAGAGCTGCTAGTCCTGCTTCAGACGACAACCCAAGCTCATGTCATCCTTGTCTCCTCCCGCTGACGAGAGCTCCCAGGCAGGGGGCCCGACCAGGAAAGAGGCAGTCACGACGTCACTTGACAAGCACTGAGGGGTTTGCAAAGGTGAGTGAGGAGAGAGAAGGGAGGGCTCATCTGGTTTTGGTGAAGTCCAGGAAGGCTTCGTAAAGAGGTGAATGAACAAACTCTGGAAGGCTGAGCAGGAGCTGCAAGGAAAAGTCACCTCGTATGTTCTGGGGACAGGGCTCATGTCAAGGAGAAGCTGGAGCTGGCTCCGGAAAGTCTCAGGTGCCAGATGAGAGGGGTGTCCAAGAGACCCAGACGAGGAGCATGGGATGTGCCCTGCAGCCATGAGAAGTCAAAGGAATAACCTGATGTAGGAGCATCCAGCAGGTGTGGAGGCCTGGAGGTGGGGCTGGGAGGGGCGGGCAGAACCAAGGGAGGCAGGGGGCCGCTCCCTGATACAAGCTGGGTGCCATCTCAGTCAAGTCACGTCCCTGACACGTGAAACAACTGGAAAACTAATACAGACAATGACATACAGTCAAAGATCAGACCACACGATACGGGCTGTGCTTATTGGGAAGTTTTTGGCTGGTTGGGGAGCCAGGCAGGGGAGGCTACAGCCAATTTTGCAGAGGAAAGTGTGGCATGACAGGCTGGGTATCAGGAAAACCTTAATTCCGAGTCTGACCTGACAGATGTCTCGTGACTTAGGGCACAGGCAACTTTTCAAAGCCTCAGTTTCAGTTGGGACTGCTGCTTCTGGAAGATGGGGCAGACATCCTCCCTATTCTTCTTGCTGAGTACACTAAAAATCCTGGACATCATCTATAAAACGAGATGACTCTGAAATGTAGAGAGAAGGCAAACTGGCTCGGGTCCTTGGGACCCCAGAAGCCACGTGGGGGCAAGTCCTCTAGGTTTTCATTTTGCCTCACAGATCCCAGACTCGGAGCTGAAGACACAGGCATTGGAAATCTCGACAGTTGCACGTAAAAAAAGAAACTCTAACAAAGCCTCCTCTCTCTGCCCAAAGGACCATGATAGGGGCCTAGCAAGAGAGAAAACGTTCCGACAATAATCACTCTACGTCAGCCAAATAACATGGAAAAACTGCGGCCCACCTCCACCCACATGGGCAAAGGCTGAACGGGAGCCGAGGCTCCCACTCCCACACAGCTGCAAACACGGGGGGTGGTCGGGGAAGCCACACGGGGAGCAGCGGTCAGGTCTTCCCGGCAGGGGACACCAGTGGAGGCCGGGGGGCTGGAACTCCCACCCTTTTCTCGGGGGCCCATGGGGGCCCACGGGGGCCAGAAGCTGAGTGTGGAGCCTGGACTTCTAGCCCAACCTGGCAGTAAGGAGGCCGCGTGGCCCTTCCCCTGCCAGGGTGCTGTTCAAGAAAGCCAGCTAAAACCGAAGGTTTAAATAAAAACCAGTGTTTCATCACGTAATACCCAAAATGCCCAGGGTCCAACAGAAAATCACTCATAACACCAAGGCCCAGGACGGGTCATGCTAAATGAACAAAGATAACCAACAGATGCCAATAGCCAGATGAGAGATGGCAGTATTATCCGACAAGGAGTTTAGAGCAGCCGCCATGACAGAAAGTCTAAGAAAATAAACAGAAAACGGCCAGGCGCAGTGCGTGTAATCCCAGAACTTCGGAAGGCCGTGGTGGGCAGATCATGAGGTCAAGAGATAACAGACTATCCTGGCCAATAAGGTGAAACCTCGTCTCTATAAAAGCACAAACATTATCTGGGCGTGGTGGTGTATGCCTGTAGTCCCAGCTATTCTGGAGGCTGAGGCAGAAGAATCACTTGAACCCAGGAGGCAGAGGTTGCAGTGAACCGAGATTGAGCCACTGCCCTCCAGCCTGGCGACACAGTGAGATGCCATCTCTAAATAAATAAAATAAATAAATAAATAGAAGACATAAAGAACCAAATGAAAATTCTAGAACTGAAAAACGTAACAGCCGGAAGACAAAGGGGAACGACAGAATAGACCCGGAGGAGCAGGAGCAGCGAGCCCCAGGCAGAGGCTCGGGACTTCCCTCACGAGCACAGAAACAACACCCTCCACAGCCTCACCACAGACATCGTTCTACAGCACATCAAAGTCACTCTACAGCATGACCGTGTGAGGACTGCTCCAGAGACAAAAGCCTGGTTCAATATTCAGAACTCAATGTAATCTAACACATTACTAAGCTGATGAAGAAAAATCACATGATCACATCAATTAAAACAAAAAAATGGGTCAAATTCAACACCTATTCACGAAAAACAGAAATACCGGGAGCGTCCCTAACTCGATAAAGTGCATCTACGGAGCATCTGCAGCTGACACTGCACTCAGCTGGGGGAGGCCAAGTGCGTCCTCCCTCAGGTCAGGGACCGTCCCACGAGTCCCAGAAGCTCCAGCCACTGCCGGAAGGCAAGACAAAGAGATCAAAGGCAAACAGGCTAGAAAGACGAAACACAACTGAAGTCTCATCCCTTATAACAAAATTAACTCAAACGGGAAGGGCTTAAACGTAAAACTAAAACTTTAGGGGAAAAAGCCTTCAGGATCTAGGGCTAGGCAGAGTTCTCAGACTTTCACGAAAAGCATGATTCATAAAAGGAAACCATGATAAGCTGCATTTCAGCAACGTTACAGATGACCCTGCAAATGCCCCATGAAGAGAATGAAAAGATGGGCTACAGACGGGGAGGGGCTGCTTGCAAGCCACATACCCAACTAAGCACCAGCATCTAAGACATATTAACAAATCTGAAAACTCAATGTTGAAAAACAAGCAGTCCTATTAGAAAATGGCTGAAAGGTAAGAACACTCCTTTCATCAGGATACGCTGACGGCAGTGAGCACGTGAAGAGACGCATGACACCGCTCACTAGAGCCACGATGAGAAGATGCTCAACACCGCACAGCAGAGCCACGACAGAGGCGGCACCGCACTCCCATTGGGACGGGCGGGACGGGACAGCAGCGTGAGCACCGCACTCCCATCGCTATGGGCGGGACGGGACAGCAGCGTGAGCACCGCACTCCCATCGCTATGGGCGGGACGGGACAGCAGCGTGAGCACCACACTCCCATCGCTATGGGCTGGAGGGGACAGCAGCGTGAGCACCACACTCCCATCGCTATGGGCTGGACGGGACAGCAGCGTGAGCACCGCACTCCCATCGCTATGGGCTGGAGGGGACAGCAGCGTGAACACCGCACTCCCATCGCTATGGGCTGGACGGGACAGCAGCGTGAACACCGCACTCCCATCGCTATGGGCTGGACGGGACAGCAGCGTGAGCACCGCACTCCCATCGCTATGGGCTGGAGGGGACAGCAGCGTGAGCACCGCACTCCCATCGCTATGGGCTGGAGGGGACAGCAGCGTGAGCACCGCACTCCCATCGCTATGGGCTGGACGGGACAGCAGCGTGAGCACCGCACTCCCATCGCTATGGGCTGGACGGGACAGCAGCGTGAGCACCGCACTCCCATCGCTATGGGCTGGACGGGACAGCAGAGAAACACCAAATACTGACCAGGAGGTGGAGAAACTGATCCACTCATGTGTTGCTGGTGAGAACCTACAATGGTGCAGCCACTGGGGAAAACATTTGGCCCTTTCTTAAAAAACTAAACATGCAACTACCATGAAACGCAGTAATTGCACTTCTGGCCATTTATCCCAGAGAAATGAAAACTTAACATCTACAGAAAAACCTGCACAAGAATGTTTATGACAGCTTTATTCGTAACAGCTGAGAACCGGAAACGACCCAGACGTCTTTCAGTGGTGAAACACACTGTGATACGTCCATGTCATCAAACATGACTCAGCAACGACAATACCGATGAACTAGTGATACAGCCACAACCCGCACGGATCTCGGGGGATCACGCTGAGTGAAGAAAGCCAAGCCGGAAGGTTACATACCGTTTGAGTCGTTTATATAACACTCTTGAAAGGACAAAAGTCTGGAGATGAGGAACAGATTAGCGGCTGCCAGGAGTTGTGGAGGAAGGTGGGGTGCCCAAGGGCAGCATGGGGGCCCCGGGATTGCTGTGCCTTGACTGACTCCTGGCGGATGTCTTGGCTGTGACACTGCACTGTTGTTTTGCAGATGCTTCCACTGCGGAAAGCTGGGTAGAGGGCACACGGGCTCTCGGTGTTACCGATTATAACTCCATGTGATTTACAATGACCCCAAAATAAAATGTTTAATTAAAAGAAACTGAGTTGGAACTCAACCAGTCCCTTTCAGCTCTAAGACGATGTGTTTTCTAGGTCAGGGGAGGAAAGAGGAGGTACAGGAACGCTAGAGGGAGAAAGCCTGGAGAGAGGAGATGGGGAAGGGTAATCAGGAAGACCGAGAGAAAAGCAGGGAAAGCAGAATGGCAGAGGGGTGTGAAGAGAGAGAAGCCCACCGGAGCGCTGGGGTACTGATTATTCTCCCCAGGGAGCGACTCACGGTGAGAATTTCTCCACGGACTGCTCTTGCCTGAAAGCACAATTAGACACACTTCGACGTTATGTTAAGTAAAAACTAGCAAATGAAGGAGGTGATCAGGACAAAACTAGCCTCTCATCAATAAATCATGCAACAGTGTTTATCAAGGATTCATCTGTCTTCCTCTTCTACACTACACTGGGGCTGGTCAACGCTCCTGTGTGAAACAGCCTCAAACACATCACAACACACCTTTGGAGAATCCTCCTAAGAAAGCCAAGTTAGCAGTTACCTCTGACCACACGACCTCAGCAAAAAACCAGGAAGAAAAAATAGAACATTCTTCAACCCTTTTCAGGGACAAAAAGCATCATTTCAAAAGTCCAAGAATGGAAGGCAAGAATTATTTCAAAAGTGGAAGTTATCATGAAAGGCTATAAAAGCTGGAGATGAGTCTGAAAAACAATTGGAAAATGAGTCACTTCAGGGCCTCTCCCAGCCTCAAAGCCAATTAATTATTACATTAGTAAGAGTAATTTTAAGCCTTCCAATGCACTCACCCTAGCCACAGGCAACAGCAGCCTCTCCAAGCGTTAAGTGCTTTTTTCCAAGCCTGCAGGCGGGTGAGCTTTTCAGGTGGCAGCCCCTTAGGACTATATGTGGACCAGCTTCGTCCTTCACCACAAAGTGGGCACTGTGCAGATCCCTGAATCAAAAACCACCTGCTCTTACCAGCCTCCACTTCCTCTACAGCAAAACTTTTGACCTGTGACATCAAAGCAGATGACAGGCCACTACAGAAAATACACCTCTACAGCTAGAGGACAGGTGTGCCTTTCTCCCGTTCACACTCCTAAGTGCCAGCCCAGAACCAGGGAATGAGAAGCACAAACTCACTCGTCTACATCAGTGAATTGATGGTGTGCTGGGGATGTGGTCAGTCTGCACGTGACTGGTAGGTCCCCAAAGTGATGCCAAGTCAATCCAAACTAGAGAGAATTTCTGGCCAGGCGGAGCAGAGATTTCACAGATGAAGCCTTCCAAGATTGATTCCTGAACATTAAACATCACTGGTTTTCCAAAACTGGTTTTGTTTAGTTTTTTAACCCTGTTGCCCAGGCTGGAGGGCAAGTGCTACGATCTTCACTCACTGCAGCCTCGGCCCCCAGACTCAACTGATCTTCCCACCTCAGCCTCCGGAGTAGCTGAGACTACAGTTGTGTGCCGCTAATTTTTTTTTTTTTGGTAGAGGTTTGCTATGTTGCTCGGGCTGGTCATGCGATCTGCCCACCTGGGCCTCACAGAGTACTGGTATTACAGGTGTGAGCCACCATGCCCAGCCCACTGGTTTCCTTTACACCCGTTTTTTTTCCCGCATCAGTCCTTATGAGGGCACCTGAAACAAGGGACGCCCCACCCCTCACCCTTCCACTGGAGAAACAAGGGACCCCCCCAACCCGCACCCTTCCACTGGAGAGCAGCAAAGACTTGAGAGGGAACTAACAGTTATTAAAACCTACCCCAAACAAAATACTTCTAAACGCATTGGCTTACTTAATCCCCGCAATGTGCTGAGGTTAAGTACGATTATCCATCTCCCATGAACAGGGAAACTCAGGCTCAGAGTTAAGTAATTTGCCCACAGTTCACTGCATGGGATAAAACTCGGCTGTCCCTGGAAGGTCCCAAAGTCACAGCCTTCAGGCTCCCACACCATGCTGCCTCCCTCACTGGGCTCCACACTCACAGCCTGGAAAACACGAATTTTAAGAAAACCGTGACTTACGAAAAGCAGCCAATCCCAGCATTGGAACCAACAGGGCATAATTCCACCTGCTTCCATCACCACCATCCGCCCTGGAATTAGGCCGGATATTCCAATTTGGGGGATCATTTAGGTTATTCATGGAGATATACCTTGAAGTAAAGAATAAGAACGTTAACTACTTTTATTCAAGAAAATTTTTTCAGTTTTAACTATGTGCTGCACAGCACTGAGCCCTATGGGATTCAAAAAAGAAAAACACAAGCCTTAGATGCAGGCGAGACACAACCTGGTCGGGGAAAGTGGAGAAAGCAGACATGTCTTAGCCATCTGAAACGCAGGCAGAATGAGGTACGTCCTCTGCTACAGACACGTTTAAATGTATGGCTGCCGTGATGGTTAATTTTGTGTGTCAACTTGACTGTGCCACAGAGTGCCCAGATACGTGGTTTAGCATTATTTCTGGGTGTGTCTGCAAGGGTGTTTCTGGGCGAGATGAGCATTTGCAGCCTTAAACCACGTCCTTACATCTCTCCTCTCTACTGGTCGTCTCTCTGGAGAACCCTAATACAGTTGTATGAAAGATACAGAATCAACTCAATAAAAGTAGGCTCACACGGACACTTCCACATGAGCTAGCGTTTGAAGAGTGAGCAGCATTTTAACAGGCAGAGATAGAAGGAAAGGGTCTTCCGATCAGAAGGAAGACTGTGAGGAAGGCAGGGAGGGGCCATGTGGTGGGGAAGGTACAAACAGGGCTAGAAGCTGCTCAGGCCTCCTCCTGTGGTGCTGATAAATGCAGAGATTACAGACCTGCCTGCTTCAGGCTCAGCATGTACCCTCTATAGCTAGGCTGGGTTAATACGAATTTACCATTTACTGAGTACCTACACGAGGTTGCACATTTTCACAAAGGAGTCACTGTTTACATGTGACCGCCACAAATACATACGATTACAAAATACGTAATCAAGGAACGTATAAGAAACAAGAAATCCAATCCAATTTCTGAAAACTTCTCATCGGATTTTCAACAAATACTTGTTTAACACCTAAAGATAGAAAATTATAATACACAATAAAGATATGACAAAAATATGTCTTGGAGCTTAATACTAAGGGATTGTGATAATTATCTAACTAAAAAATTGAGGCTGGCACGGTGGCTCTCGCCTGTAATCCCAGCACTTTGGGAGGCCAAGGCAGGTGGATCACTTGAGGTCAGGAGTTTGAAACCATCCTGGCCAATATGGTAAAAACCCATCTCTACCAAAAATACAAAAGTTAGCTGGGCATGATGGCGGGCGCCTGTAGTTCCAGTTACTTGGGAGGCTGAGGCAGGGCAATCTCTTGAACCCTGGAGGTGGAGGTTGTGATGACACAAGGTCATGCCGCTGCACTCCAGCCTTGCAACAAGAGCTAAACTCCATCTCAAACAAAACAAAACAAAAAAATAGGTAACTAACCTAGGACCAAAATTGCGTAACTTTCAAAACATGTCTAGGAGGCAGGTTTATTCACTGCGAGCCCATAAAGGCCACATCTGGGGCAGGCATCTAAGGAAATAATCCTGAAGATAAAGTTGTGGTCACAGATACGTTCTTCATGGTGTTATTTATTAGTAGCAAAAATAGGAAACCCAAATATCAACAAAATGGGACTGAATCATTGCAAATTCACTAAAATAACTCAGTTAAAAAACATTATGTACAATAGGAAGATTTTAATGATTTAAAGTGAAAAGGCAGGAAACAGAACTACTAACGACTATTGGTTTATTTTTCATGCCCCTTCATTCCACGAAAAGATCTCAGGTGTCCTACAAAACGACACACTAGAAACTGACCAGACGCAACATCAGGCTGAGCGGCAGGAAGCCGCGTGACCGAGGGGACCGCAGCGTTCACAGCCGACCCGGGCCGAGCGCGGTGGCGCCGCCCGCGATCCCCGCATTGTGGGAGGCAGACGAGGGAGGGCCGCTCGAGGCCAGGAGTTCGAGACCGGGCAGCAAAGCAAGATCCCGCCTCTACAAGAAATTTAAAACTGAGCCGGAAGCCAGAGGCCGGGGACAGGAATGAGGGAGGCGCCCGCCCCTCCGGGCCGGACACCGAGGGCCGCTCCCGCCCAGCTCCGCGGACACGCGCCGCCCCTCCGACCCCACTCCCGGCGCTCTGGACGTTCAGGCCCTCGCGGTCTGGGCGATCCCGGAGAACCACCCACGGGGCTTTAAAAATGCTGGTGCCCGACCCCTCCCCAGAACAGGGCCCGCCCTACCTCAGTCGGAGGAAGCGGGACCTCCGCGTCGACCCCGGCGCCACCGTCCGCGGGTCCGCTTTGCGCAGGCGCGGCGCCCCCACTCAGCCCCCGTCCAGGGCGGGGCGTGGTGCGCAGGCGCGACGTCCCCCGCTGCTGTCCCGCTCGACCCCGGCGTAGTGCGCAGGCGCGGTATCCCCCCGCCCCCGACCCCGGCGTAGTGCGCAGGCGCGGTATCCCCCTCACCCCGCGCTCGACCCCGGTGTGGTGCGCAGGCGCAGTCTGCGCGGGGACTGGCAGGACAGCGCGGCTACGACTGACATGTCGGGGGTCCGGAGGCTGTCGCGGCTGCTGAGCGCCCGGCGCCTGGCGCTGGCCAAGGCCGTGAGTCCGTGCCGCGGACCGGGGCGGGGCAGGCGGGGGCCGAGGCAGCAGTAGGAGCGGGCCGGTCCCCAGAGGGTCCGAGCGGATCGAGCGCCGGGTCCCCGCGCCCCCTGCCCGGGGATCCGGGAGGGGCTGAGAGAGCCCTGGGCCGGTGCGAGGCGGAGCAGCGGGGCGGACCCGGGGGCCGGGGGCTCAGTCCTTAGCAGGTCGTCCGCGTCCCGGTGAAGGTCACGACCCCACGGGCGGCTCGGCCCGGCGGTCCCCTCCGCCGCCCTGGTCCGGGCCTGGGTCCGGGGACCCCGCGGGCTGAGGTAGCGCCCCCGCCTCAGTGCCTGGCGCGTGGACTCGGGGAGTGGTGTTTGCCCGAGGGGGCCGGGCCTCTGCCGCCTGTGGTGCGGGCTGTCCCGCGGGTGCGGCCGGCGGCGCGGGTGCGGTGGCCGGGCTGGACCGGGCCGGGCGTCGGGCGGGAAGCGCTGGGGGCGCCGAGCTCGGGCGGGCAGCTCCCCGTCCCAGAACGCGCAGATCTGTGCACGCGCACACGGAGACCTCGTCAGTGAAGGGCCCCTGCCTGGGGGTGGTGGTCGGCGGCCCTTGTGCGCAGTTGTTAAAAGTGAGACCGAGAGCTCCGCGCGCTGGCCGGGCCGGGACGCCTGGACCCGGGCCTTCCTGTGCGTGGCGAGCGCCTCGGGGGCCGGGCTCTGCTTCCCTGAGCCCCTGCTGAGTGGCCTTGTGCGAATGTGCCCTCTGCGATCGCGTCTTCAGAATCGGCCCGCGAGGGTTTTATTTACTCAAGCTAAATTTGATCGGTTTAGTTACTTGGTTCTTTGGAATGAACTTACCCGCCCACTTCCTTAATTACAAAGTAATTTTAAATTGCAGAGTAAAAATCTCAGTAGGAACCAAGGCATTCAGGAATATTGATTTGACTTATGCCTGTAATTGTGCGATTTTCTGGTTGAATTAAATATGAGGATTAGTCGTGCGCCGTCCCGTCTGCATCATGTAAATGTGAACGTTCGGTGTGTGGCTGTGGTTGCTGCTGACTGAGCAGAGCCCCCCGCCGCATCTTGGGCGCTGAAGAGCTGCCAGGAGCGCGTCCGGAAGCAGCACGTGAAGCCCGTGGTCAGTGATGGTAGCTGACCTACAGGAGAGGAGCTGCGGTTACTAGGACCTTTGTCCTCATCCCAGATGGTGCCCGGTGCTCCTTCTGCAGACCGAGACCCCGCCAGCCGTGGAGGCGCTTCAGACAAAATGGCAAGATAGCAAAATTAAACCGAAAGTTAGGCCTACCAAACATGGTCTTGGGTTTTTTTTTTTTTTTTTTTTTTTTTTTTTTTTGAGACGGAGTTTCGCTCTTGTTACCCAGACCCGAGATCGCAATGGCGCGATCTCGGCTCACCGCAACCTCCGCCTCCTGGGTTCAGGCAATTCTCCTGCCTCAGCCTCCTGAGTAGCTGGGATTACAGGCACGCACCACCATGCCCAGCTAATTTTTTGTACCTTTAGTAGAGACGGGGTTTCACCATGTTGACCAGGATGGTCTCGATCTCTTGACCTCGTGATCCACCCGCCTCGGCCTCCCAAAGTGCTGGGATTACAGGCGTGAGCCACCGCGCCCGGCCGGTCTTGGGTTTTTTAAGTGTTTTTATCTTGATGAAGTCAGCTTTTCCTACAGAAATTCTGCCTACCAGCAACGTATTTATTGTCATTTCAGATAGGCTTTTTTTCTTGAAGAATTGTAGTTTACAAAGGAACAGCATAATCAAATTAGCAGAAAAAAGAAAGAAATTTATGATAGCCAACTGAGAAATGTGTTTGGAAAATAGATAATTTCGGAAAAGTCCAGAGAGAAGTTTTAATCTCATGTTGGCCAGCTCTGTGGTGTTTTGAAGTCGTCCTGTATTTACAGCTGCTTTTCAAGTGACGAACTTCCCAGACTTATTTTGCGTTTAGTGTCTTTTTATGGCTGAGGGCACTGACACAGCTTGCAGCTGTTCGACAGCAGCTTAATCCGGAGGAAAACTGGGTTGACTGCTTGCTTCAGGCAACGTTTTTCAAATCCCTTAACATGAATATCCAATATATTGTTCTAGGACAAGTTGATTTCTTTGAATGGATTGTTCTGAATATGTTTAATGGTGCTCTAGAAATACATTATTTAGGCCATTATAGTAATAAACTTTTGCTTTGCTTCTCGGGATAATTGTAACAACAATGGCATTCCATTCTGCATTCTGCATGATGTTTTTCCTGGGGTATGTGGAAAGTTGCGACTTGGTTTTGCTACGAAAACCTGGATATAAGATTCGTTGAGAGTCTCAGAGATTTTTCCCAAGGGCCCTTACATCGGGGGCAAGTCCAGGATCCGGAGCCAGCCGGCCGACTTGAATCCTTCCTGAGCTTCTGTCTTTGCGTGGGGCTCGTGAGGATTCTGTGGGTGATGTTTGAAACCTTTGGCGGTGCTCTTCTGAACCAGGGCTCACGGCCTATGCGCAGGAGCCATGTGTGAACTGTATTTTAAGCATCCTTACTTTTAAAACAATAAACATTACAATTTTAGTGAAAATAATTACGTATAGTTGCAAAAGAATCAATGAGTATACACCCCCCAACCCCATTTCCCATGGAAGCAATTCCTGTTTCTGATACTGACTCCTGGTATTTGTGGTACCTCTGTTTCTTTAGCGGATATGCAGGTGTATTTTTATCCATTTTAGACTTCTTGCCTGGGAGAGGGGATTTAGTTCACTTAAAATACCCTGCTTCCACCTCTTCCTGATACGGTCGTGCGACCATTTTTAGGTTCTTGATTGGCTGCTTTTGTAACTGTATAGATTGTACATGCAGTTTAGTTTCTTGCCCGTGGTTTATAGGTGCATTTTATTAGATGAGAACTCTTACTTTGCTAGATTTTGGATATTAGTGTCTCTATATTTCTTACAGTAACATTGGGGTTCAGGGGTTCAGGGTGCCCTCAGCTCCCCTGAGAGGACGTTTCTCCAGGTTCTTGGTCTCCTGCCCTCTCAGGAATGAGAGAGAGGACCACGGCGCAGTGCGCAGTAAATGCCAGACTCAAAAGTGTTTGTAGAAAGTGATTTATTTAGAGAGAGAGAAACAGGAGAAGGAGAGAGAAAGAAACAGCTCACTCACACTGAGTGAGGGAATCCGGAAAGATGGAATCCAGGAGAGGAAAGCAGCTCCCACACTGAGTGGAAGGGAACAGAGAGATGGAGTTTAGGAGGGAAGACAGACTTCCACGAAGGAGTGTTCATGGAAGGGGACTCCAGAGGGAAAGTCCACGAAGGGCGTCTGAAATTCTATATCGTTAAGCAAGGTCTAACTTTTCCTTTTACTTGTATGTTCCCCATTTTTCTTAGAGGAAATGTTTGATAGTTTCTCCTAAAAACATTAATAATTGACAAAAAAAGACTAGTTTTATGTCAAAACTAGTTCTCAGTTTTATCTAAAGACTGAAATTGGCTTAAAGTTGGTCTTTCCAAATTCAAAAATCTCCCCCAGATTAGATTTAGATGCAAAGGATTAGTGCCCTTTTCTCCAGGGGGATGGCGTAGTGATTTGTTACAGATTTTGTTACAGTAGCTGCCCCTTTTAAGCTGGGTCTGTGTCGGGGGTGGGGTGGGGTGTGTGTGGCAGGGGTGGGGGGGTGGCAGGGGTGGGGTGGGGGGGTGGGGGGTATTCCACATGAACATTCTAGAAAGAACAAATAAACACTTAGTGACCTCACTGTTTCTATTTACATTTGGTATAGCATACTGTTCTCATTGGAACTGTTACCTACGTTAATAGAGCACTTTACAAAATTTTCAAGAACATTTGTATTTAGATGTTTCAAAGACTTCATTCTTTCTTAAAATAGGATTTTCTGATTTTAAAAAATATACTAAGGAGGAAGAATATTTGTTCTTTCTAATTCATGTTCTGAAAAAAGAAAAAACCCTAAATTAGCTTATGTCAATAAAAACAAATAGACTAGAAATTGGAGAAATGAAGAATTTTTTTCTTGTACAGAATAAATAATTTCTGAATTGCAAGTATTTCTAAATATTTGAAGACATCTCTCACGTCCCCTCTTCTGATTGTTGAGTGTATTATTTCCTAAAATTTGTTTTTTTTTTTGAGATGGAGTCTCGCTCCATCGCCCAGGCTGGAGTGCAGAGACACTGTAGCCTCTGCCTCCCGGGTTCAAGCCATTCTCCTGCCTCAGCCTTCCAAGTAGCTGGGATTACAGACGCCCACCACCACGCCCAGCTAATTTTTGTGTGTTTAGTAGGGATGGGGTTTTGCCATGTTGGCCAGACTGATCTCGAACTCCTGACCTCAGGTAATCTGCCCACCTTGGCTTCCCAAAGTGCTGGGATTACAGGCATGAGCCACTGCGCCCAGCCCCTAAAACTATTCTTTATGATATTTCTGAGACTGTTCAGCAGTATTCTAAAATGTAGCCAGCAGAATGGAAAACATCCCCTAAATGGCTGGCCAACCTTAGCACATGGAGAATGTCACCTGTCTCACACTGAGCCACTAAAAACTAAACACTAAAAGCGAACTTTTCCTGGGTAAAGTTTTTTTTTTGTTTTTTTTTTGTTTGTTTGTTTGTTTTTTTAAGCTGGAGTTTCGCTCTTGTTACCCAGGCTGGAGTGCAATGGCGCAATCTCGGCTCACCGCAACCTCCGCCTCCTGGGTTCAAGCAATTCTCCTGCCTCAGCCTCCCGAGTAGCTGGGATTACAGGCACGCGCCACAATGCCCAGCTAATTTTTGTATTTTTAGTAGAGACAGGGTTTCACCTTGTTGACCAGGATGGTCTCGATCTCTTGACCTCGTGATCCACCCGCCTCGGCCTCCCAAAGTGCTGGGATTATAGGCGTGAGCCACCGCGCCCGGCCCTGGTAAAGTTTTCTAAGCTGGAATATTTAAGATAACATGTGGCAAGTTGTAGACGTTGGCCAGGAAAAAGCCAGGAGCAGCCAGGCAGGGGGAGAGTGTGCGTCTGACATCCTCCTGTGTGTGATGAAGGGATGACACCTCGTCCCTCTGGGCTATCAGCTTTTACTCTTCCAGAATACAGATCTCCTGATACAGTGTCCCGTGCCTTTTGAACCGACCGCAAACCCTCGTGGACGATCGGAACTGTAATGTGGAAAGGGCTATGATGGAGCCAGTTAAAATGCGTCATTGTTTGCAGAATGCCACGTACAGTAATACAGTCTAGATGCCTTTCCCATTCTCTACTGAGTAGCATAGATTAAGACTTTATGGAGAAATGTGCCTTTTTCATTTTGTTTGTTGTTGTTGTTTTAAGACAGAGTCTCACTCTGTTGCCAGGCGCCAGGCTCAAGTGCAATGGCGCGATCTCGGCTCACTGCAGCCTCCGCCTCCCAGGTTCAAGCAATTCTCCTGCCTCAGCCTCCCGAGTAGCTGGGACTAAAGGCGCCCCCCGCCATGCCCAGCTAATTTTTGTATTTTCATTTTGTATCTGAGTCAGTGAGTTTCCTGTTTGGAAACAAGCTTCATCCTGATTTTCTAGAGTGCCAAGTCAGCTGGAAAGGGGGACCTGGGGCCTCAGCCCTTCCTTGCCCCTTGGGCTGCCTTCAGGGTTAAGTCGAGGGTCCCAGCTGAGCTCTCTGGATGCACAGGAGCCCCTGGGTACATAAAAAGGTGAACAGTTTGCAAGGCAGAATTTGAATTATATCCCCACAGCATTTGTTCCTTCAGGACACTCACCCTCTGGATCTGTGTCTTCTGTGTCTCCAGTGGCCAGCAGTGTCAACAACAGGAACCCGAGGTTTTCACTTCACTGTTGATGGGAACAAGAGGGCATCTGCTAAAGTTTCAGAATCCGTAAGTTTGTGCTTTTTGTTCCATTATAAATGGTTTTTTTGGCTTAGGGGAGGGATCTATACCAGTTTGTTTCCGTATGACTCATAGACATAAGAGAAGAAATTCTCATGGGCATCCCGTGCATGCTCAAATGATTTCAGTGTAATAATTGCAAGTACAAACATAAACATAGGTGTTAACGTTTGTACTTGTATCTTGTATGTGTCTATAAACTAGATTTCAATTTAGATCAAGTAAAGCAATAAATTAAAATAAAATGAATGTACCTGCTGCGATGGATGATAAAATCCCTGCTGCAGGTAGCACTGTGTGGCCACTTGGTGTGGGTTCTTTGGTATTTGGTGTGCATGTTCTCTCTCTGTTGGAAAACTGAAGCTTGCTGGGAAGTTCTTTTCTCTTCTGCTCATGATAGTGACTGAATTCTCAGCTATGAGCCCAGGCGCGGCCCTGAGGTAGAGCTGGGGTCCTCAGTTCTCAGGTGGGAGCCCTGACGAACTGGAATACGCTTCTCTAATGAAAACTGCATTCTAGCCTTTTCCTGAGAAACCTGCAAATCACAGGTGGGGAAACGTTATCCCCGCTACGTGAGAAGCTGAGCTTTGTTTAGCACATGTATATGGGTATAAACACACACAAAAACGAAGTCACAACTGGAAGAAAAAGCGTATTTGGAGCTGGCATTTGATTCAGGTTGTTGCTCTCCTTTGCTTCTACACATCCCCGCTTTGGTAAACAGAATGAACAGATTGGGTCTTAATGGTTATGCTTTCCCCAAAATGGATTTTTAAGGGTATACCTGCAAGTTTTCAGCATTTCAGGTAATGCTGGGTTTCCTGATCCCATGGGCTAGGCCCTCTGCCATTCGTAGAATCTGATTGTCAGTCCCTTCTCCACGTGTGAACGTGCCCAGCTCTCCCCGCACTGCTCAGTGCTCAGCCCCGGGACAGGATGGAGGCCCTGTGGGCCTAGCCGTTGCTCCTTTTGTCTTTCTCAAGCTCTTGCACTGTAACCATAGTCTTCGTGTTTGGCATGGTGGAATATGTGATTGACAGGTGAATTTTTATTTTCCAGATTTCTGCTCAGTATCCAGTAGTGGATCATGAATTTGACGCAGTGGTGGTGGGCGCCGGAGGGGCAGGCTTGCGAGCTGCGTTTGGCCTTTCTGAGGCAGGGTTTAATACAGCATGTGTTACCAAGCTGTTTCCTACCAGGTCACACACTGTTGCCGCCCAGGTAAGAGAAAGGTGCCCCGCCACGCTCTCGCTGCCTGCGTGTCCTGGGCGGCCTCCTGCCTCCTCCCCATGCTTCAGCCACATGGCCTCTTGCTGTGCCTTGCTCACTCAGCTCCCTCTCAGGGGTTTCTGCCTGGAGCCTCTTCCATGGGGACTTTGAAGAGCTGGAGGCTTGCTGTCGCTCTTAATTGGGACTTCAGTCACAGTTGGGTTTTCTCTGAGCATCTCGCCTGCTACCCTCCCCACCCACCCTCACCACCCCAACACCTTAAGAAAAGGAGATCATCTAAAGAGCAGGAATCAGAATTTAGGTTGGGGAAGAAAAGGGCAAGGGTTTCATTTGTCCCTGTGCTGCCATCTTCTGGGACTCTCTGAGGGGTGAGACGGTGGTGGCCACAAACAGCCGAAGGAGGTGGGGGTGCCGGGGAGTGTGACTCTGAGTGTGGAGTTTATTTCTTGGCAGGAAGCACTTCTGGTCTTTAACACATGCCTGTAAATGCCTTTAGGAAGGTTTGTTAATAAAATTATCTGGAAAGATTTGTTGAGTACCTTTTCTGTGCCAGGTGTGTTAGGTAGTCAGCGTATCACAGGTAGCCTTTCGCTCACTGCTCCAATCAGCCCTTCCTGGAGTTCCCTCTGTCTCCACCACACAGATGAGGAGACTCAGGCTAGGGGAGTGAATCACTGGGCGAGTCAGGGGAGGGACTGTGATCTGGAATCTGTCCGACCTTGCTGCCCCTCTGCTGAGGGCAGCTCTCCCTGGGAGTCCCTGCATGAGGAGTGGCTTTCTCTGAATCCCTGGTGGGTGGATTTGGGCCTGGAAGACAAAGCTGGGGCTCCCGTTTGTGGCTTGTAAGGAGTGGTTGCTGTTTCCAGGGAGGAATCAATGCTGCTCTGGGGAACATGGAGGAGGACAACTGGAGGTGGCATTTCTACGACACCGTCAAAGGCTCCGACTGGCTGGGGGACCAGGACGCCATCCACTACATGACAGAGCAGGCCCCCGCCGCCGTGGTCGAGGTGATGGGCGGGAGGCTGTGGGTGCTTTCGTGGTCTGTTTCTAGTACAAAAGAGTCCTGGAAAACATGTAAGAGATTGAGGCAGATGTGGCCAGTCGAAAGAACGGTGACGAGCGAAGCTCACAAGAGAATCTTTTTCCATCGTGAACGACGCAGTACATGTGACAAGAAAACTCTCTTTGATGAAGCGTTGAGATTTTCATAAAATACATGACTTTGGGTTTGCAGATTTGTGTTAAAGTTGCTTAGGTTAGCTGTGAATATCTTGACTTCTTTAAGGTAATACGTTTTTGTTTGTTTTTATCTTTCACAGCTAGAAAATTATGGCATGCCGTTTAGCAGAACCCAGGATGGGAAGATTTATCAGCGTGCGTTTGGTGGACAGAGCCTCAAGTTTGGAAAGGGCGGGCAGGCCCATCGCTGCTGCTGTGTGGCCGATCGGACCGGCCACTCGCTACTGCACACCTTATATGGAAGGGTAAGGCCGCCTCCAGCGCACCTGAGACAGGGCGCGTAGGGCTGGGGCTTATGGTGGCGACGGGGAAGGGTTAGCGTGCCCAGTGAGTCAGCCAGAGATTATGTAAAAAGCAACAGAGAACGACTGTGTAGGACATGTGCAGGGACTGTGGATGTGAGAGCACCAGGCGTGCTGTGAGAAGCTGTCCCTGAGGCAATATGTTATTTCTTGTATCTCTTTTGGAAAGTTGAATTGATGATCTTATCTACCGGGTTCTAACTTGGGATCTGTGACATTCAGCGTGGAACAGAACAAGCAGGTCTTTTGCCTGTTCACATGAACAGTATCACCTTAACACTTACTTGCCCTTTTTTCTTTCTTTTAGTCTCTGCGATACGATACCAGCTATTTTGTGGAGTATTTTGCCTTGGATCTCCTGATGGAGAACGGGGAGTGCCGTGGTGTGATTGCACTGTGCATAGAAGATGGGTCCATACATCGCATAAGAGCAAAGAACACTGTTGTTGCCACAGGGTAGGAATTAACTTTTATTTTAGTTTGTTTATAAAAATGAATAAATTTCATTTAGAGTTTCTTTATTTTAATGAAAATAGAGGCATTGTAGAATAACGGTTCAGACACAGGCCTTGACATAACCTTGTGAGGGTGATGGCCTTTCCCAGCTGTGGTTCCTCATCTGCAAAGGGTGAGGACAGCGGCACCCGACTTGTGGGAGGTTGGGAAAGCAGGGCCCTCAGCAGATGGTAGGGCGGCCGTCAGGGTAACAGCTACCCCTCCTGACTTCAGCAGATGGTAGGGCGGCCGTCAGGGTAACAGCTACCCCTCCTGACTTCAGCAGACGGTAGGGCGGCCGTCAGGGTAACAGCTACCCCTCCTGACTTCAGCAGATGAGGAAACTGTGGCCTAAAGAGTCCCGTGGGCTTTTCTGGCAAAATCTCTTGTTTCAGTGGGTACTGTGTTTATACCGATTCCTGGGATGGGTAACTCTTGCTTCTCCACATAATGAAAATAAGTAACTTTTTTTTTTTTTTTTTTTTTTTTTTTTGAGATGGAGTCTCGCTCTTGTTACCCAGGCTGGAGTGCAATGGCGCGATTTCGGCTCACCGCAACCTCCGCCTCCTGGGTTCAGGCAATTCTCCTGCCTCAGCCTCCTGAGTAGCTGGGATTACAGGCACGCGCCACCGTGCCCAGCTAATTTTTTTGTATTAATAGAGACGGGGTTTCACAATGTTGACCAGAATGGTCTCGATCTCTCGACCTCGTGATCCACCCGCCTCGGCCTCCCAAAGTGCTGGGATTACAGGCTTGAGCCACCGCGCCCGGCCGAAAATAAGTAACTTTAATTTTATCCACTGTCAATCTGTTATTTTAACCATTTTAAAAGTTAAAAAGGTGGGAGGATCACTTGAGGTCAGGAGTTTGAGACCAGCCTGGCCAACTTGGCAAAACACCATTTCTACGAAAAATACAAAAATTAACTGAGTGCGGTGGTGCACACCTGTAATTCCAGCTACTCAGGAGGCTGAGACGGGAGAATTGCTTGAACCTGGGAGGTGGAGGTTTCAGTGAGCCGAGATTGCGTCACTGCACTCCAGCCTGGGCGACAGAGCAAGAGCCTTTCTCAGAATAAATAAACAAAATAAAATACAAATGGAAGTCCCTTCTCTGACCTGGCTTCTGTCCTGCGCAGGGTAGCAGCACCACAGGCGTGGCCCCCAGTGATGTGTTTGGGGCGCCTGAGGAGGGGTTGTGTACACACAGACAGCACTGAGAAGGTGGTGGCCTGGGTGTCTCCACGTCCATTCGCAGTCTCATCAGACAGGAGGTCTGGATGTGGGCTGCTGTGTGCAGTCACTGCTCTCTTGTTTCCAGAGGCTATGGGCGCACCTACTTCAGCTGCACATCTGCCCACACCAGCACCGGTGATGGCACAGCCATGGTCACCAGGGCAGGCCTTCCTTGCCAGGACCTCGAGTTTGTCCAGTTCCACCCCACAGGTAGGGCATGGTGCCTTGCGCGCAGGCATCGGGCTCATGTGTGTCTCGTAAGCGTGTGGTGCCTACTCATTGCTCTGCCACAGTTCGATGCTTTCTCAGCTCTCAGGTGCTGACTTAAATGTCATTTCCTTAAGGAGACTTTGCCCACACCTCCCTAAGGTAATTTGGGCCACCGTCTTACACATTCCTCAGGAACCCTAAACCCTGCCTTGATGATGCTTATCCCAGCAGTAGAGAGGGGACTGGGGCCGGGCGCAGTGACTCACACCTGTCATCTCAGCACTTTGGGAGGCCGAGGCAGGTGGATCACCTGAGGTCAGGAGTTCGAGACCAGCCCGGCCAACATGGTGAAACCTCATCTCTACTAAAAATACAAAAATTATCTGGGCATGGTGGCAGGTGCCTGTAATCCCAGCTACTCAGGAGACTGAGGTGGGAGGAACGCTTGACTGAACCTGAGAGGTGGAGGTTGCAGTGAGCTGAGATCGCGCCACGGCCCTCCAGCCTAGGCAACGGAGTAAGACTCCATCTCGAGTAAAAAAAGGCAGGGATTGTTCATTGTCCTAGTTCGCAACAAGGTCATCTGCTCCTTGGGGGCGGGCAGGCCTTCTCATTGACTGGGGTTCTCCAAGCCCAGCATATGGCAGGGCCTCCATCAGGGTTTCCTGAGTGAGCACCCTGAGAGCTGGGAGGATGCCATGGACCCGAGAAGCAGCGCAGGCAGATTTCAGCTTCCTAGGAGAACATGGAGCTTCCGTGATAGTGGGGTGCAAAGTCAGGACACAGCTGTGACAGAACCCATGTGACATTTGGGCACTGGCTCAGCCCACATGACCACTGAAGGAGCTTCGTCCTGAGGGAGATGAACTCACCTCGGAGACGTCTGATGGTTGAGGTTATGAATGTGCAATTTGGAGACATTAACACAGAAATGACAGTTGAAGTCTTGAGTTTGGGGGAGGCTTTTCAGAAATGAGTCAGAGAGAGACTCACATCTGCCTCTAGTTTGATGTGACTCGTCGTGATGTGACTTTCCTGGATTGCTTTTCTGACTTGTGGGCTACGGAGACCCCTGTAGTGGTGCTAAAGAACCAGACCCGTGTCTTCTTTTTCTCTCTCAGTGTCATCTTTCTGATCCCTGGCAGGGATGAAAATAAAAATGTATTTGTTGTGGGGTTTTTTAATTTGTTTAGAGATAGGGTCTTGCTCTGTTGCCCAGGCTGGAGTGCAGTGGAGCAATCTTGGCTCACTGCAGCCAGTGCCTCCCAGACTCAGACAGTCCTTCCACCTCAGCCTCCCAAACAGCTGAGACGACAGGCATACATTACCATGGCCAGCTAATTTTTTTTTTTTTTTGGTAGAGACAGGGTTTCACCATTTTGCCCAGACTGATCTCAAACTCCTGGGCTTAAGCAATCCACCTGCCTCGGCCTCCCAGAGTGCTGGGATTACCAGCATGAGCCACCGCGCCTAGCCTGTGTTTTTTATTACTGTTTTTAACCGATAAAATGTCACTGACCTCCGGAATTTCCTCTGTAATTTGCTTAGAGCTCCACTTCTCATGCTTTGTCTTCAATATGTGAGAAGAAATCCACAAAAGAGCAGTAAAACTTAGAAAATCAAAAGGCAGGTGAGATGCAAGAACCACATTCTTGTTTGAAAAGCAAGATTGCCCTTTTTGTATTCGAATACAAACTGTAGCTTTTGAAATACATTTAGTTTAGGGGTTTTTTGTGGGTTTTTGATCTCGTTTGTTAAAATCTGAGCGCTCAGCAGGCCCAGGTTTTCATGGCGTCGAGGAGTCACAGAGCCGCTGTTTGGAGCGCAGAGCGCTGGACTGCCCGGGCTGGGGTTTGACCTCTGTCCTCAGCTGCATGACTGGATGTTACCAGCATTATTGTGCTTGTCAGTGAGAATGGCGGTCATACCACCCGGAGTTGTAAAGCTTAAATGAGTTAATACGCGGAAAGCAGCTAGAGCTGCCCGTGGCAAGTGCAGTGTATTAACTAGAGTAATCATTGTTACTGTCCTTGCCACTGTTTGGTAATTTAGATGTGAATTCTCCAGGCGGGTGATTCTTAACTAAAGTGGTCACCACAGTATCATAGTGCAAAAGAATGTTCAAAAATTAACACCAAATTTGAGGCATTTAACCACACCACGCTGTAGTCTGAGTGTGGCCAGAGCTCCGCGGGCCGTCCTTTCTGCTCGCCGGGGACTCCGCCCCGCCCAGACCCGCTGCACCGTCAGCCTTGTCAGTGCGTTTGGTATCCGGACTTTCTACTGTATCTTAGCTTTTTTCCTTTCTATTCAGTTGTGCATATGATGCCTTCTGCGTATCTTTTTCCTCTCTACCACAAAAATATCTTGCAAAAAATAATGCCTTTGAATTAGAGACCTAGCAATTGTCAGGTTATAAATGTTTATGTTTTCTGCAGGCATATATGGTGCCGGTTGTCTCATCACGGAAGGATGTCGTGGAGAGGGAGGCATCCTCATTAACAGTCAGGGCGAAAGGTTTATGGAGCGGTACGCCCCTGTCGCGAAGGACCTGGCGTCCAGAGACGTGGTGTCTCGGTCCATGACTCTGGAGATCCGCGAAGGAAGGTCCGTGTGCTTGTCACGGGAGTCGTCTGAGCGGGCTCGCGGGCACGCGCACACTCTCCTTCCCTTCACTTCCTCTTTGGTCACTTCACGTTTGTTTTAGCATCTGGGCCGCGGTTGCTTCCGCGTTTCAGCAGGGCCCGCCCTCGCCTCCGTGTGCAGGCACACGTGCACAGCCACCTCTCTCAGCCGCTGGCTGGCATCTGCTAGTCTGTGATATTTTCCTAAAGACCTACACTTTGAAAATTTTAGCCAGATTCTTTCTCAAATCTGTGGAACATAATTTCTCTGAATGTGTATGAGTATGTGATAGATTGTGGGAGAGAGACACACACACACACCCATCCTGAGGGCGGCATGTGAGCTTGGGTGTTGTGTCTCATACCCACAGGTGTTTGTCAGCAGCCTTCAAAGTGTGTGGGTTGTTTGGCTTTCAGTAAAACAATCTGCAGCTCTTTGATTGCCTGACCCTGTTCCTTAATGTAATGACACTTGCTGAGTATCTGCTGGTGTGGCCTTCAGAGGTTTCACATTTTTATATTTAAAAAAAGAAGTCAAACGGTTTTTGGATATGGTGGCCCTGCATATCCATGGGTTCCACATGTGTGGTTTCAGCCAACTACGTGTTGAACATACAGCTGTATCCTTACTGGGCATGCCCCTTGTCATTGTTCCCGAAACAACACAGCACGACAGCTATTTACATGGCATTTGCATTGCGTCAGGTGCTACGAGTAATCCTGGAGTTGTCGTGAAGCTGAAATGTGCAGCTTTAAGTGAGGGATGATTTAAAGTCTGGAGGAGGATGTGCATGGGTTATATGCAGATACTCTCCCATTTTATATTAGGGACTTGAGCATCCACAGATTCTGGTGTCCGTGGGGGTCCTGGAGCCAGTCTGCCATGGGTACACAGGGACGACTATTCGGTATAGAGGCCTTTCTGATGCAGTTACCAAGGACAGCCGCAGCAGGCTGTGATCCCCGAGACAAGTGTGAGTTCAGTGAGGGCAGAGTTTTTGTTCTGGTTCTCAGCTGTGTCCCAGCACCTAGGATTGCCCCTGGCACAGAGCAGACATTTAGAAAAGATTTGACGAGAGGGTGGCCGTACATGAGCGGAAATTTTCCTCAGTATCAAAAAATGTGGAAACTCGCGCTTCCGTGATGACGTAGTCTCAGGTTTCCTGCCGTTACTATTCTCTGCCTTACGTGGTGGTGTTCTGTCTCACCAGAGGCTGTGGCCCTGAGAAAGATCACGTCTACCTGCAGCTGCACCACCTGCCTCCAGAGCAGCTGGCCACGCGCCTGCCTGGCATTTCAGAGACAGCCATGATCTTTGCTGGCGTGGACGTCACGAAGGAGCCGATCCCTGTCCTCCCCACCGTGCACTATAACATGGGTGGCATTCCCACCAACTACAAGGGGCAGGTGATGGTGCCAGGTCCTCTCCCACAGCTGGAAAGAAGGCCGGGACGGCGGGACCCACCTTGCAGTTGTCTCTTTAGATCTTAGAGGAAAAGACAGATTTTCTTCAAGAAAGTACTGTGTTGTTTTATAGATTGCACTTTAAATTCACCAGAGGATGGAGGGAGGTTAATAACTTATTCCTCCTTAGTAGGTTGTCATGGATACATCATTTGCAGCTTTCTCCATTTTATGATTACTTTCCTGTATGACGTTGTGTTATTTATAATGATCTTGTACATCGAGGGATCTTTATAATTCATACTTTTGAGTGGTTTGCAGTTCACACAGAGCTTGTTAGTCGCTTAGGCTCCTTGTCGCGTGAGGTGGGTGGAAGCTGTTACTCTCCCTGCGTGGATGAATAGATGAACAGGGAGTAGAAGGGTCTGAAACATCGGTCTCCCCTATTGATGTTCCTCCACCTGCTGTGCTCTTGGGTCTGAGCCAGATCACAGGTAGGAGAGGTCCTTGGGGACACAGGACACGGAGGACAGTCACAGATACTGACGTTGGAGGTCCTCTGACGTTGTAACAGCAGGTGCTCTGGCAGAGAGGAAACGGGGATACATTCGGAAGTTTCCCTCTGAAGAAGAGTAACTATGGTCCTTACTTCCCTCTTAGATGTGGTCTTTACTTCCCTCTTTTTATTTATTTATTTTTTTCGGAGACGGAGTCTCACTCTGTCGCCCAGGCTGGAGTGCAATGATGCGATCTCAGCTCACTGCAACCTCTGCCTCCAAGTTCAAGTGATTCTTCCACCTTAACCTCCCAGGTAGCTGGGGTTACAGGCATCTGCCATCATTCTCGGCTAATTTTTGTACTTTTAGTAGAGACACGGTTTCACCATATTAGCCAGACGGGGGTCTTGAACCCCTGATCTCAGGCGATCCACCCGCCTCAGCCTTCCAAAGTGTTGGATTACAGGTGCGAGCCACTGCGCCCGGCCTGCTTCCCTTTCTCTGACCTGCAGCACAGAAACCCTGTTGGGGGAGGTGGGCTTGTGGAGGCATGGGCACCTTGACATTGCACCTGAAATCTTCTTTTCCACAGGTCCTGAGGCACGTGAATGGCCAGGATCAGATTGTACCCGGCCTGTATGCCTGTGGGGAGGCCGCCTGCGCCTCAGTCCATGGTGCCAACCGTCTCGGGGCAAACTCGCTCTTGGACCTGGTTGTCTTTGGCCGAGCCTGTGCCCTGAGCATCGAAGAGTCATGCAGGCCTGGTGAGTGTTTTCTTCAGAAGCCAGACTGTTTGCGAAGGCAGGAGGTTACAAAGTCTTTTTTTTTTTTTTTTGAGACAGGGTCAGCCCAGGCTGGAATGCAGTGGCACAGTCATGGCAGCCTCAGCCTCCTGGGCTCAAGCAGTCCTTAGCACCTCAACCTTCAGAGTCCCAAGTAGCTGGGACTACAGGTGTGCACCACCACACCTGGCTAATTTTTTTTTTTTTAATTTTTTTTGTAGAGACAGGGTCTCACAATGTTACCCAGGCTGATCTGGAACTCCTAGACTGAAACAGTCCTCTGTCTCAGCTTCCCAAAGTATTGGGATTACAGGGATGAGCCACTGCACCCAGCCAGGTTACAAAGCCTTGATTTCTTCCTGGAAATTTGCTTAGTGATCATACAGAGGTAGTCTGGGTTTCTTCCCCTAGAAGTCATTAAACTGAGAAATCTAGGGGACACCAGATAGAGGCTGCTTGGGGATCTTAACTATTAAGGTGACATTTTGGGGGTTACATTTTTTTAAAAATTATTTTGCAGTCATTATGTTCTGCTTAGAAAAACACACATTAGGAAGTTGTTATTTTTAGGGGAAGTTCATTACATATTACTGGCCTGATAAAAAGCACTCGTTTGCAATGAAATATTTTAAATAGTTGGCATTAATGAATATATAACTTCTCGGTACTTAGAGAAATAATTTAGGCCCTTCTAAAAACAAAGTGCAACTAATCTCTATTAGAGGAGAAGGGATGACTGAAAGCGAACAGGATTCCCCCCTCCAGTGACTGGATTTCACTTGGTGGTTTTCTTTTCGTGATAGCATAGAATAGTGTGCAGGAGAAGAAATACCGTGTGCTGGAGCGTGAGTCTTATGTGCACTAAAAACTGGACACTTAGCCTCGCTCCCACTTCAGAGATCTTCACGGTGGTCATCCAGCCTCGTTTGCTCAGAACAGTGTGAGGTGGCGGAGGCACTGGTAGAACTGGTGCTTTTTGTATGGATTCAAGTGAAACAAAAGCGAGCACTGTCGTAACTTACAAACATGCGCCTCCTTGCGCATCTGTGGTTAGAAAGGTACGGGAGTGTTAAAAGGGCAGCTTACGTTTCACACACTTCAGTCTCTGTGGATCTGACTGCGGCTCAGGAGGCCGGCACGTGCACAGGTGGCGTCTCGTCCCAAGTCGTCGCTGATCGCTGGCAAAGGCCGAGTTCAGGTCCATCTTTCCTGACGCCACGGGTCGTGCTTGTCTCACTCCATAGCCCTGCACTTTGTAGCGGTGAGGACCGATGCCACTTCTCTCAGAGCAGTATAGAAATTTTGAGCTTCTCTTTCTTTGAAAATGCAAAAAAGAACATTTTATAAGAATATCCTATCCTGTACATCTGAGAAACCGCTCGTGCGTGCAGCATCTCACGCAGAATGCTGTGGAGTCAGACTCGAGAGGCTGCACACCTGTGGCTCTGTCGATACGACGTTCTGGAAAAGGCGCATCTAGGGAAGAAGAGGGGCTGGGGGTTGCCGGAGGCTGTTTCCTATTGTGCTGACGCTTAAGACGCAGCTCTGTGTGTGTCAACATTTGAAAAATACTACACTAAAAATGGCGAGGTTTTTTTACTGTATCTTAATTATGCTTTAATTTTTTAAAATGGAAAGGAAAGAAAAAGTGTTTGTAGCATTGCTACTTCTTCCCTACTCCCTCCAAAAACAACCACATAGATACGTATTTTTAAAGTTAGTCTCCCTCTGTCGCCCAGGCTGGAGTGCAGTGGTAGGATCAGGTGCACGCCACCACACCTGGCTAATTTTTAAACATTTTTTGTAGGGACGGGGTCTCCCTATGTTACCCCGGATGGTCTTGAACTCCTGGCCTCAGGTGATGCACCCGCCTCGGCTTCCCAGAGTGCTGGGATTACATGCATAAGCCACTGCACTTGGGCAAGATGTGCAACTCTTGTGTTTCTAAGATGTCTTGAAAAACGTTTTAAAGTTTTTTCTCTAACCTTATGCATATTGTCTTCAACAGTTAGTACATGCAGGAGGTGGGAGGTATGAAATGCCGGAGACAGACAGGTCGCGCCTGCCCACTGCCTCTCCGAGGGACCGGGGCGGGCCTCCTGAGGGTCTGCTCACGTGCTTCTAGGCTTGCTGCTGTTTCTTTTCCTTTTGCTTATTGCTTTAAAAATTGATCATTCAGTAAAATTGGCTTTTCCTTTTGGTGCACAGTTCTATAATTTCTTTATTTATTTTTTTGAGACTGTCTCCTCCACCTGTCACCCAGCCTGGAGTGCAATGGTGTGATCCGGAGTTTGAGACCAGCCTGGCCAACATGGTGAAGCCCCGTCTCTACTAAAAACAGAAAAATTAGCCAGGCATGGTGAAACACTCCTGTAGTCCCAGCTTCTTGGGAGGCTGAGGCAGGAGGATCATTTGAACTAGGAGGTGGAGGTTGCAATGAGCCGAGATGGTGCCCCTGCACTCCAGGCTGGGCTGCAAAGAAATTCCATCTCAAAAAAAAAAAAAAAGTTGCAAATCTTGAAGTCTAGGTGAGAGCACACACAAGAGTTTGAATCAGCAAATGACTTTCAAGCACGCAGCGGCCACCTTCCTCCCCCTGATGCCAAGGACAGTGGGGTAGCCAGCCCCTCGGGACCACCGTGTGGAGGTGTCTTTTTTTCCCTTAGTGGAGTATATAAATTTGTATACATTTTGTTGCCCAGGCTGGAGTGCAGTGGTGTAGTCTCGGCTCACTGCAACCTCCACCTTCCGGGTTCAAGCAGTTCTTATGCCCCAGCCTCCCAAGTAGCTGGGTTTACAGGTGCACACCACCACACCTAATTTTTGTATTTTTAGTAGAAACCAGGTTTTGCCATGTTGGCCAGGTTGGTCTCGAACTCCTGACCTCAAGTGATCCACCCACCTCGGCCTCCCAAAGTGCTGGGATTACGGGTGTGACCCCCCGTGCCCCAGCTTCATTTAATTTTTTAATTTTAGAGATGACGTCTCGTTTGTTGACTCCAAGATCACTTAATGGATTTCTACTGTGTGTCCACAATTTTGCCTTTCTGTATGTTCTTTACAATTGGCCCCAGCTCAATAGATGGCCTCAGTCGTGGGGTAGGCTGGCAGTGTGAGCTCAGGAGCTGCCTGCGGTTTCCAGGCACCTTGAGTGGCTGTGCTGTGTATTGGTGTGTCATTCTAAATCCATTTGGTTTTTTGTTTTTTTTTTTTTTTTTTTTGAGACGGAGTTTCGCTCGTTACCCAGGCTGGAGTGCAATGGCGCGATCTCGGCTCACCGCAACCTCCGCCTCCTGGGTTCAGGCAATTCTCCTGCCTCAGCCTCCTGAGTAGCTGGGATTACAGGCACGCGCCACCATGCCCAGCTAATTTTTTGTATTTTTAGTAGAGACGGGGTTTCACCATGTTGACCAGGATGGTCTCGATCTCTTGACCTCGTGATCCACCCGCCTCGGCCTCCCAAAGTGCTAGGATTACAGGCTTGAGCCACCGCGCCCGGCCCCATTTGGTTTTTTAAAGTGGTTTTCAAAAGTTAAATTCTAGCTTTTTTTAAAATTTTTATTATTTTTTTAGGAGATAAAGTCCCTCCAATTAAACCAAATGCTGGGGAAGAATCTGTCATGAATCTTGACAAATTGCGATTTGCTGATGGAAGCATAAGAACATCGGAACTGCGACTCAGCATGCAGAAGGTAAGAGCCTGGACTCTGGAGCAAACAGGCTGGCTGCGCACCTGGCCCTGCGCTGGTGGGTTGTTTTTATTTTAATAGATTTAGGGGGATACAGGTGCAGTTTTGTGTGGATGTGCTGTGGTGGAGTGTGGGCTTAGCTTTTTATTTATTTATTTATTTTTTTTTTTGAGACAGTTTCATTCTTGTTGCCCAGGCTGGAGTGTGATGGCGCAATCTCAGCTCACTGCAGCCTCCACCTCCTGGGTTCAAGTGATTCGCCTGCCTCGGCCTCCCAAGTAGCTGGGATTACAGGCATCTGCCACGATGCTCAGCTAAATTTTTGTATTTTTAGTAGAGACTGGGTTTCACCATATTGGCCAGCTGGTCTCGATCTCCTGACCTCAGGTGATCCGCCTGCCTTGGCTTCCCGAAGTGCTGGGATTACAGGCATGGGCCACTGTGCCCCACTGAGTCTGGGCTTTTCATGTACCCATCACCCAAGTTGTGTATGTTGTACCCAGTAGGTAATTGCTTATCCCCACCCCTCTTGCTTTTTGGAGCCCCAAGTCTCTATTAGTCTACTCCGTATGTCCATGTGTACTCACTGTTCAGGTCCCACTTCCAAGTCAGAATGTTTGACAGTTGACCTTCTGAGTTATTTCACTTAGGATAATGGCCTCCCATTCCATCCAGGTGGCTGTGAAAGACACGATCTAGTTCTTTTTTATGTCTTAGTAGTAGTCCATGGTGCATATGTGCCCGTCATCCGTTAATGGGCACCTAGGTGGATCCCGTGACTTTGCTGTTGTGATTAGTGCTGTGATGAACGTACCAGGCTGCACCAGTATCTGGAGGAAAACGGCAGTAGGACATACTCCTCACTGTGTCAAGAATATGAAAGAAATCCCAGCACTTTGGGAGGCTGAGGCGGGCGGATCATGAGGTCAGGAGTTTGAGACCAGCCTGACCAACATGTGAAAACCCCCTCTCTACTAAAAATACAAAAATTAGCTGGGCATGGTGGGCACCTGTAATCCCAACTACTCAGGAGGCCAAAGCAGGAGAATCGCTTGAACTCAAAAGGTGGAGGTTGCAGTGACCTGAGATGGCGCCAGTGCACTCCAGCCTGGGTGACAGAGCGAGACTCCTTCTCAAAAAAAAAAAAAAAAATTATAAAAAAAAAAGAATATGAAAGAGATCAGCATCCAGGACAACCTTCTCTGGTTCACTCGCATGTGCCTGGGCGTGGCCTCTGTGCTCTGACCATCGCTGGCTGTCATGGATGAGTCACAGTGTGGAGGAGAGGGAGCCGCAGGACGCCTGAGAAGTTCAGTCCCCAGCGGGGCACAGGACACTAGTGCTTACATCTCATCACACCTGGCTTCCAGCAGCCCAGAAATGTCTTTAAGCTGAGCCTGTTGCTGCCCCTAAATATACTCAGAAGAGGGGGAGAGTGGGCAGCAGGTGGAAACTGATCTCTGAGGCCTGTGCTGCTGGGAGTCAGCCTCCCACATCGGGACTGTCCGGTAGGACCATCCGTGATGACAGAAGTGTTCCAAGTCTTTGCCGTCCAGTATGGCAACCACTAGCCATGGGGGGCTATGGAGAACTTGGTATATAGTCAGTCTAAGAAACTGAGTTCCTGGCTGGGCGTGGTGGCTCACGCCTGTAATCCAATCACTTTGGAGGCCAAGGCGGGTGGATCACCTGAGGTCGGGAGTTCAAGAATACTAGAAGCACTCCCACCAAACGAGGTGTGTCTGTATGCCAGGCTCCGCGAGGTGTGTCTGTATGCCAGGCCACCAAACGAGGTGTGTCTGTATGCCAGGCTCCGCGAGGTGTGTCTGTATGCCAGGCCACCAAACGAGGTGTGTCTGTATGCCAGGCTCCGCGAGGTGTGTCTGTATGCCAGGCCACCAAACGAGGTGTGTCTGTATGCCAGGCTCCGCGAGATGCTGGAGTCAGCCCTGAGCAAACAGAAGCTCCCGTGCTCGTGGAAGATGCATTTCATTGGAGGGATTTTTGTGCTGACTCTGCGTATTAATAGTAAGAATTAAAAACATGAGGTAAATATTGAAAAGGAATAGATATAATCGCCATTATTTACAGACACAATTTCCAAAAAGTTCCCAGAGAATAAACTGAAAAACTAATAGAAACAAAACAAGGATGTAGCTACGTGTCTGGCTGAGAGGTTTGTAGCAGGCGTCAGTAGCTTTTCAGCGTGCCAGCGGTGAGCTGCTCAGACGTCAGTAATGTCTCATTCACCTTTCAGACAAAAAACAAAATGCCTTGAATAAATATAACCAGAAATGTAACATAAACAGATAGGAAACATCCCGCTAAAGGGTGTAAAGAATGTGACACTTACACGTTCTAAGATGCAATCTTTTCATCTGTTCTTCCTGAAAAACCATTAGGTGGATGTGCATTACAGTGTTACAATTATGTATCAGTCTAAGGAAAATCAGATGAAATGTTCAAATTAAACCGTGAAGGTGCATTTGCAGAGGAGGAGACAGTTAGGGTCCGTGGAGCAAAGCAGAGTTAGAGGGAGAAGCCAGGAGGAGGAGGAGGGATCGGGGAAGTGGTGCCTGTCCGTCCCACAGGAAGCAAACACTGACACCCAGTTCCCAGCACACCTACAAAAGACTTCAGATCTGCTTCATGGCACGTTCCTCATCACTGTAAAACTGTGATGGACCCCAGTGTACGAGGAGCTTTTGCCAAACAGGCCGAAGACAGTAGCTAGATGGGCCAAGGGTCCCAGCCACCCACGCCCTCCCTCTCCTTGAAGACCTTTGGCTCCTGCACCACCATCATCAGCACTGCCCAGCTCCTAGTGTGCATCACCACACATTCACCACCAGACCCCACGTCAGGAGTCCCGTCTGGTCCCGTGTCCACCAGGGGTGTGGGGAAGGGGTGCTGCCTGGCTGGCCGCAGAGCCATGTGGAACGTGGCACCTCACAGGCAGTCTGTGGCTGTATCCTGCTGGAAAGCATGTATGTGGGTCTAAGATGTGCAGTTAATAGAAACATTTTCAGAAGTGTTAGTCAGAACTTCATTTTCAAGTTCAGAGTAATGAACTCATAGTCTGAGTTTCCTCATTGTTCTGTTTAATTTACATAACTTTTAAATAAAATGAAATGCAAAACAACAGGTCTAAAAGTTAAGCAGTTCTTGGTGTGGCTGCTCCTATGGATTAAAGGTTTACACATGATCTTTTGTGCCACAGTCAATGCAGAATCATGCTGCCGTGTTCCGTGTGGGAAGCGTGCTGCAAGAAGGTTGTGAGAAAATCAGCAAGCTCTACGGCGACCTGAAGCACCTGAAGACGTTTGACAGGGGTGAGCAGACGGCGGGCTCCGCGCACACGACTGGGCCGTGCCAGTGCTGACTTAGCTCCGTGCTTGCGGTCTGGATGGGTCCCAGCCCACAGCTATACAACCGCCGCCGGGAAAGGCTCCGGGACTAGCAGGTACGGGCTGACAGCTCGGAGGGCCCACGTGACTGCCCCTGATGGATCCTCATGTGTCCCCAGGAATGGTCTGGAACACGGACCTGGTGGAGACCCTGGAGCTGCAGAACCTGATGCTGTGTGCACTGCAGACCATCTACGGAGCAGAGGCGCGGAAGGAGTCGCGGGGCGCGCACGCCAGGGAAGACTACAAGGTGCGCCTTCTGGCCACGCCCACCCGCACCTGCCGCTTTCTCCCCGCTGGTGGGACTCGACCCCACCCCTGCATTTTCTCTGCATTTCATTCCATTTCCCCAGAAGTAAATCCAAAAAGTGCCTTTTCCCCCTGGTGACATTGATCCCTGGGTCCTCGCTGTCTTCTGCAGCACTGACCTTTGCTTTGCCTTGGGTCAGCGTCCACTGATGCCAGCAGCGGCATCTCCAAGCCAAAGTGCTTTGCAGTTAGAGGGCCGAGGTTGGCAGGGCAGCTGGAGTAGCATGGCCAGGAAATGCTAGTTTATTAAAGAATGAGTCAGTCATCGTTTCAGACCTGCCCAGGGGTCTAGGAAAGTTCTTATAGCTCCTGCACTTTGGCGACCTGCCTGGGGTCTGGGAAAGTTCTTATAGATCCTGCACTTTGGTGACCTGCCCTGGGGTCTGGGAAAGGTCTTATAGATCCTGCACTTTGGCGACCTGCCCTGGGGTCTGGGAAGGGTCTTATAGATCCTGCACTTTGGTGACCTGCCCTGGGGTCTGGGAAAGAACACAGTGAACGGGAAAATCACTTGTATTTACTGTGAAATGTTACTGATTCACCCTCCACTAGAATATGCTGATGGCTGTAGTCACTGCTCAGAACTTGTTCTTCTTCCTTGTACATGTTAAGAGTCTTTCCTGAAAAGTATATGAATCCGTGTTTGCCAGAATACAGATAGTAGCATACATTTATTATTATTATTTTATTTTTATTATTATTTTTGAGATGAAGTAGGCTCGCTCTGTCACCCAGGCTGGAGTGCAGTGGTGCGATCTTGGCTCACTGCAACCTCCCCCTCCCAGGTTCAAGGGATTCTCCTGCCTCAGCCTCCTGAGTATCTAGGACTACAGGCACATACCACCAGACCCGGCTAATTTTTGTATTTTTAGTAGAGACAGGGTTTCACCACGTTGTCCAGGCTGGTCTTGAACTCCTGACCTCAAGTGAACCACTCACCTTGGCTTCCCAAAGTGCTAGGATTACAGGCGTGAGCCACTGTGCCCTGCCAGTAGCATAAATTTAGTTGATCACAACAAGTTTTAATTAGAATATAAGCCAGGCACAGTGGCTCACACCTATAATCCCAGCATTTGGAAGGCGAGGCAGGCAGATCACTTGAGCCCCGGAGTTCTAGACCAGCTTGGGCAACATGGCAAAACCTGTCTCTAAAAAAAAATAAAAAATTACCAGCTGCTCAGGAGGCTGAGGCAGGATGATTGATTGAGCTGGGGAAGTCAAGGCTCCGGTGAGCTGTGATATCACCACTGCACTCCAGCCCACGGGACATAGCGAGACCCCGTCTCAAAAGAAAAAAGAATTATTTATTTATGTATTTATTTTAAGATGGGGTTTCACCATGATGGCCAGCTGCCCTCAGGTGGTCCACCCACCTCGGCCTCCCAAAGTGCTAGCGTTACAGGCGTGAGCCACCGCGCCCAGCCAAGAATTTTTTTAAAATAGAAGCATGCTGAAAGAACAGATTGAGGTCTCCCGGAGCATGGAGTAAGAAGACACAGTATCTGATAACCCCTAGGTCCATGGAGGATATCTAAGGGAAAATGCAGGCATGGGTTACTCTGGACTCACCGCTGGCTGCACCGCTGGCCAGCCATGTGGCCTCAGTGGATTCGGAGCACGTTGATGGTGCCAACCTCCTGGGCTGAAGTGGAAATGGAATGAGTTCTAGCCATGTGTCTCTTACATCATTTCAATGTTTGCTGTGTTTCTCTGTATTGCTCTGTTAGACTGATAAGAAATGTGATGGTGTTTCTGGCCTCAGGTGCGGATCGATGAGTACGATTACTCCAAGCCCGTTCAGGGGCAACAGAAGAAGCCCTTCGAGGAGCACTGGAGGAAGCACACCCTGTCCTATGTGGACGTGGGCACTGGGAAGGTCAGTGTGGACTTTGTTCTCACCACGGCCCGGCACCCACACGGCCCCACCCAGGTCTGCAGGCTGGCCTTGCTGATGGTGAACGGGGAGGAGCAGGCCAGATTTAAGCCAACACTGACAGATGTGAGGCACCACTGAAAAAGCACTCCGTCAGTCAGGCTTCTGGCTGGAAACAGAATCCAGTGCCTGTGAGTGGTTCAGAGGAGCCTTAGGAAGGGTTGCTCCATGGTGTGGGCCAGATGGAAGTCACTGGACAGGAGCAAGTGTCCAAGGCCTGGTGGCAGGGGAGGAGACGATGATTGTAGACCTAGCGAGAAGTCAAGGTCTGAGGTGGAGACACACAGCCACTACCAGAAACCTGTCCCAAGCCAGGGAGCCCAGAAGAGACCGCTCCCTTCTCTTCCCACGGGCTGGGCCACCTGGAAGCCGCAGCAGGGGAGCTGAGGGGCACAGTGCAGCCCTTAGCCTCCCCTGGGCACTGAGCAAGCAGAGAAGGGCAGAAAGTGAGGAGGGGGTTGGGTGAGCAGCGTCCTGGTAACAGCCAGCCAAGGGTGTGCTGGGGGCTTGCAGCCCTGTTCCACGCGAGCGCAGTTCACCGTGTGGCATTGCCACTGGGCATTAAGATTCAGAAATAATGAAGATGGAAAGCTTTTGCCCTTAAGCTTTTCATAGCTTGTAAGAGAGTTGTATAATCATTTACCTGTGTCTGGATGTTTCGTTTGGACTCTCACTATCATTTAGTGTGTCTGTAATTCAGGCAATCGGTCATTTTCAGGATTTATCGTGAAGGCCATTTTCTGATAGTATATACAAATCACACTTCACTTGCTTAGCACAAGTCTGTTTTTAACGTTTTGGGTTTGGGTTTTTTTGTTTTCTTTTCTTTTTGTTTTTTCTGAGATAGAGTCTCACTCTGTTGCCCAGGCTGGAATGCAGTGGCTTGGTCTCATCTCACTGCAGCCTCAACCTCCCCAGGCTCAGGTGATCCTCCCACCTCAGCCTCCCAGGCACGTGCCACCATGCCTGGCTAATTTTTGTATGTTTTGTAGAGACAGGGTTTCACCATGTTGCCCAGACTAGTCTTGAACTCCTGAGCTCAAGTGATCCACCTGCCTTGGCCTCCCCACCAGGCATGAACCAACATGGCTGGCGAGTTTTGGTGATTTTTCAAGAAATACATACTCATTTTAGAAAGTACAGAGATTGAAATAAGAGCTCACTAATCAGAGATGACCCAGTATGGTTTCAAGTTTCTTTGTATGTGTGTCCACCTTTTACTGTGTGTGCATATTTAATACACAGCTTGAGTATTCCTTATCTGAAATCCTTGGGGCCAGAAGTTTTGGATTTCAGGCTTGTTCAGACTTTGGAATAGTTGCATTGTACCTACTGTCTGACCATCCCTAATTGGAAGGTCTGACTCCGTGGCGCATTTCTTTTGAATGTCATATTGGTGCTCAGAAAGTTTCAAGTTTTGGAGAATTTCACATTTTTGGATTAGGGATGTCAACCTATATAAATATTTACTTTGAAAAACTGGAAGTAGATAGCTTGAACATAAAGTGTTCTGGTGTATACGAGGGTTCTCCCACTTTCCATGATGGGAGCATTTTTGTAAAGCACTGAGACTCTTGCACAATGTCATTTTCGTGGCTCTGTTCCACTCTGCGGATTCACCCTCATTTACACGGTCCCCCGTCGTGCATGACAGTGTCATTTTCGTGGCTCTATTCCACTCTGCGGATTCACCCTCATTTACACGGTCCCCCGTTGTGCATGTAGATCATTTTTGAATTTGTTATTGAAAAATACTGCAGCAAATACCTTTAAGTTCCCATGCCATAAATCTATTTTTTTTTTTTTTGAGGCGAAGTTTTGCTCTTGTGCCCAGGCTGGAGTGCAATGGCATAATCTGGGCTCACCGCAACCTCCGCCTCCCGGGTTCAAGCAATTTTCCTGCCTCAGCCTCCCAAGTTGCTGGGATTGCAGGCATGAGCCACCACGCCCAGCTAATTTTGTATTTTTAGTAGAGATGGGGTTTCTTCATGTTGATCAGGCTAGTCTCAAACTCCTGACCTGAGGTGATCCTTCCGCCTCGGCCTCCCAAACAAAGAGCTGGGATTGCAGGCATGAGCCACCACATCCAGCCCGTAAATCTACTTTCATAGTTAAAATTTTTCTTTTTTTTTCTTTTTTTTTTTTTTTTATAAAGACGGGGTTTCACCATGTTAGACTGGTCTTGAACTCCTCCGGTGATCTGCCCGCCTTGGCCTCCACAGTGCTTGGATTACAGGCATGAGCCACCACGCACAGCCCTATAGTTAACGTTTTTCAAAAGGAACACAGGAGATGGCTTTTTGTACATTTTTGTGCTTAACTTAACCACTGACCCCTCTTTTCAAGGTCACTCTGGAATATAGACCTGTAATCGACAGAACTTTGAACGAGGCTGACTGCACCAGCGTCCCCCCCGCCATTCGCTCCTACTGATGAGACAGGATGCGGTGATGGCAGAAGCAGCGTTTGTAATTATGTATCATAGCTCGTGCACGTGTTCATGTCGTAACTGTCTTTATAAGCTTCTGCACTCTGGTGAAGAAGGAGTCCATTGAAGGGAGATTGGCACCCAGTGGCCAGGAGCCGGCCAGGATCCCAGTGGCCAGGGATGGCAGCACTTAGACCTTTGTCCCTCCCTTCATTCTTGTGAGACCATGAAACTGGACAAGCTCTAAAATAAAACACAGATGAACAAACTTTCTTTTATTTCCAAATCCACTTAAAATATTTTACTGTTAGGACTTTAGTCATATTTGTTGACCTAAAATATCACATGTAACTACCTTTGCATTCTGTTACATCAAAGGCCAGATACTTTGTTGCAGTTTCTTTCTTCTTCTTTTTTTTGGAGACAGGATCACTGCAGTGGTGCGATCTCAGCCCACTGCAGCCTCAGACTCCTGAGAGGCTCAAGTGATCTTCCCAACTCAGCCTCCCGAGCAGTTGGGGCTATAGGTGTGCACCACCATGCCCAGCCAGTTTATTTTTTAATTGTAGAAATGGTCTCACTATGCTGCCTAGGCTGGTCTCAAACCCCTGGGCTCAAGTGATCCTCCGTCCTTGGCCTCCCACAGTGCTGGAATTATAGGTGTGAACCCCATGCCTGGACTCCATGTAGTTTATTTCCAAGTTTGAATCGATGTTGGTGCCTGAGAGCGGATGGCGAAAACGAACATTTCCTCCTTTTTCTTGAGAGATGGTTTACTAGGTAAGCGTGTCCTCGATTATTTAAATCAGGGCTCCCCAGTCCCTAGGCCACAGATTGTTACCAGCCCATGGCCTGTTAGGAACCGGGCCACACAGCAGGAGGTGAGCAGCAGGCTGACTGTGTGAGCTCCGCCCCTGTCAGATCGGCGGTGGCATTAGATTCTCCTGGGAGCACAAACCCTACTGTGAACTGCGCATGCCAGGGATCTGGGTCATGCGCTGCTTGTGCGAGTCTAATGCCGACGATCTGAGGTGGAACCGTTTCATCCCCAGACCATCCCCCATCCCCACGCTCGTCCCTGGAAAAAGTGTCTTCCATGAAACCAGTTCCTGGTGCCGAAAAGGTTAGGACCACTGGTTTAAGTAAGCAAATACTAAAGGAACTGAAGTAGAAGTGAATGGGTTGCTGCTTTATTTTTAGGCTGTTCTTTTTATAGAACAATGACAGGTACTTCCAAGTTTGTCATTAGAACATAATTTTAGGTTGGTGCAAAAGTAATTGCGGTTTTTGCCGTTACTTTCAATGGTAAAAGCCACAATTACTTCTGCACCAACTTACTATTATAAATTTGTTCCTTAAAGTGTATTTTTGGTAAGGAAAACCTTTTTTTTTTTGAGCTGTAGTCTTGCTCTGTCGCCCAGGCTGGAGTACAATGTTGCAATCTCAGCTCATTGCAACCTCCGCCTCCTAGGTTCAAGCAATTCTCCTGTCTCAGCCTCCTGAGTAGCTGAGGTTACAGGTGTGTGCCACCACACCCAGCTAATTTGTAATATATTTTTTTAGTAGAGATCATGTTGATCAGGCTAGTCTCGAACTCCTGACCTCGTGATCTGCCCGTCTAGGCCTCCCAAAGTGCTGGGATTACAGATGTGAGCCACCGTGCCTGGCCTAAGAGAAACCTTTTTTTCTTCTATTAATTTTTTTTTCTTGGTAGAGACAGAGTCTTGCCATGCTGCCCAGGCTGGAGAGCAGTGCTGTGATCTCAGCTCACTGCAACCTCCACCTCCTGGGCTCCAGCAGTCCTCCCACCTCAGCCTCCCAAGGAGCTTAGACTACAGGCGTGAGCCACCATGCTTGGCTAATTTTTATATGTTTTGTAGAGATGGGGTTTCACCATCTTGCCCAGGCTGGTCCTAAACTCCTGGGCTCAAGCAGTCCTCCTTCAGCCTCCTAGAGTATTGGGATTATAGGTGTGAGCCCCTGCCGGAAAACCTTCTCCTAAGATGAGGCAGGTTTTACATTATATGTAGCTCTTTTTTTGTGTTTTGGATGATGTCTTTCTTGGCAGTGCACAGCTGAGAACCCCCCACCACAGAAGACAGGAAAGTTGTGCCGTGCCCATGTGATGGGCACTCCTCAGCACTGGGAAGGAATGCACTGCTGGCACACACAGCAGCTTGGATCAATCTGAAAGTCACTACACTGAGTTAGAGAAGCCAGATAAAAAGAGTGCGGGTCATGTGATTCCACGTACAGAGAGTGTCGAGATGCCTCCCGCCTGCGTAATGGAAAGCCGACCGTGGTTCCCTGCAGACTGGCAGGAGCAGATTCCGGAGGCACAGGAAGCAGCTTGCGGGTGGAACGTGTTCAATCCCTTCTGCACGTTACGCCACAAAAAGAGCTGGTAATAAAAATGCTAACCAAAGAAAAAAGGCGAAACTAGGATAAAACGTCTCACCTGTGTGACTGGTAAACAGGCAGGGCTGCTGTCACGCTTCATTTATGAAGCTGTGGGTACAAGGACTCACGTCACTGTGAGTGCAGCCTCACGGAGGAGCATTTGGCAGCGTCTAACAAAACTGCATGGCATCTGCCCTGACTTAGCAATTCTAGGAATGTCTCTAAAACACTCTGGCAGAGAAACGAGAGTTCTCTTCACAGCCTGAGTGTGTCTGTAACACAGTTCTTCACCGTGGCATTTGTAATACTGGAAACGGTACAGACGTCCATCAGTCGGGGACTAGGAACATTAATTCCCACAGTGAGTAACTCATACGGGAAGAAGGAATGAGGAAGGCCTCCTGATGAGGGGCAGAGTACTTATGATATAATGCAAGCAGCAGAAAGATAAACGAACGTGGTTGCTGTAGGGGATAGGGGTCAGTGATGGAAAAAAAACCTGAAATACATTCTGAAGTAATACTTTGGACTTTAAAAATTGTAAATGTTTTACTTATTACCAAACTAAGTTTTTAAGATAGTCCCTAAAATTGAAAAAATAGAATCTGAAATGAATGCATCTAATTGCCTTGGATTGCATTCTACAAGGCATCAGCCCTGAGACCAAAATTTGGAAGGTGGCCCTGAGCAGCAGCTGAAGGGAAAGAGGAGGCAGCACGGGGCGGCCGGGAGCCGGGTCCCTCATGGGCAGCTGGGCCCGTGCTCACTGTGGGTGTTGGTGCATTCTTTCACCAGCCCACCCTCCACAGGTTCAGGAGAGTCAATTCCGGGCACTCAGCCCACTCCATCCAGGACATGCTCCTGCCAGCAGAGAAAGCCCCTAGGTAGCGTCCCGGGTGCTGTGGCATCAGAATCCAGTTTGAGTCCGAGGAGTGCCCTGGCGCTGGCTGGGCTAGGCAGCATCGTGGGTTTCTGCGGCCCAGCTGCACATCAGGCTGGGGATAGTCACACAGCCTGTGAGTCCATGCATCGTCAGACCATCTCTAGAACACAGCACTTCAAGTGTGCAAATTCAGTGAGCCATAGTCTAAAGACAAATAGAGCCACTGAAATCCTAAATTTCAATCAATCATCGCATTATTACTTGTCTTATTGGTATTAACCCTTTGAACTCATGTGTGGTGGGAGTTGAAGCTAATATCTAATTATGTTAATGCTAAAACTAATATTTTTCTGGCCAGGAGTGGTGGCTCATGCCTGTAATCCCAGCACTTTGGGAGGCTGAGGCGGGCAGGTCACCTGAGTTCAGCAGTTTGAGACCGCTGTGGCCAACATGGTGAAACCCCTGTCTCTACTAAAAATACGAAAATTAAGCCAGGTACAGTGGCTCACACCTGTAGTCCCAGCACTCTGGGAAGCCGAAGCAGTAGATCACCTGAGGTCGGGAGTTCAAGACCAGCCTGAGCAATATGGAGAAACTCCGTCTCTACTAAAAATACAAAATTAGCCAGGTGTGGTAATCCCAGGAACTAGGGAAGCTAGGGCAGGAGAATTGCGTGAACCTAGAAGGCAGAGGTTGCAGTGAGCTGAGATCACGCCACTGTACTCCAGCCTGGGCAACAAGAGTGAGACTCCATCTCAAAAAATAAATAAAATATTTTTCTGTGAAAAAAAGAGGTATAAAACCATATGCTAAATTTGAAACAGAAATATAAACTCATTTGTTCTTTTCACTACACGTTTCCTAGCTCTGCCTCCGTGGCAGCAGACACATCAAGCACCTAGACTGTGGTCTCTAATAAACCATGAATTCATGGTGATGGTTTCAAAGCCAAAACCAACCAAACCAAAGCATGCGATTGGTCACTCTTGAAGGTAACTAGGGCACTGACCCTAACCCTGAGAATGGACGCTTGAAGGAAGGAAGAGAAGCGTTATCCTGCCTTTTCTCTACGAATCACAATTCGGGGAAACCTAGTTGATGAGGACATGTTCTTTATGGAAGAATTCCTGCAAATGAGTGAGTGAAGAATGGCAGTTAGAGAACTGTCAGAGTGTAACCTCTAATGCCATGGTTCTCCAAGGTGTGTAACAGGATCACCTGGAGGGACCCTATCCCAGAACTTCCATTCAGTCCTGGTTAGGCCTGAGAATTGGCATTTCTAACGTGCCCAGGGACCGCAGTTTGAAAACCTCCATGGCAGACATGTGATGGGATGACACGGTCCAATAAACGAAGGAGAAACAGCAGGTGGAGACCCCCGGCAACCTCAGGCAGCTTCATCCCAGCCAGTAAGAAGCCGTCTGTAAACTAAGTAGTATTAACACGGGTGTTTGAGCAAACATTTAAGTGTTGGGACAAAGAATTAAAAACTGGCACAGGCTGCCGGGCACGGTGGCTCACGCCTGTAATCCCAGCACTTTGGGAGGTGGAAGCGGGCAGATCACCTGAAGTCGGGAGTTCAAGACCAACCTGACCAACGTGGAGAAACCCCATCTCTACTAAAAATGTAAAATTAGCCTGGCGTGGTGGCGCGTGCCTGTCATCCCAGCTACTCAGGAGGCTGAGGCAGGACAATCACTTGAACCCAGGAAGCAGAGGTTGCGGTGAGCCGAGATCGAGCCATTTTACTCCAGCCTGGGCAACAAGAACAAAATTCCATCTCAAGAAAAGAAAAAAAAAACACCCCTGAAGCATGATAGGATGGCAACGGAAGCGCCAATTTAGTTTCCAAGAAGTAACTGCTGGGCAGCTTCCTTGTGTGTGTGTCTACTACGGAACCAGAAACAACCCTTCAGACAGTTTTCATGAGTTCTGAGACCAGGAAAACCACTGGGCAGTGGGTGGTCTGAAAATGTAAATTTTATAGCACTCCACTAATTACTGAGTCATGAAATGATGTTTCATATTGAAAATGTTTTGTAAATGTGGGTTTCAGGGTTTCAAAATGAACCCATACTTGTTAGGAGACAGGACAAACCAAAGAAGTAAAATAATTGGGTCAATATCAAAAGAACGTAGAATGTTGCCCAGAGAGAAGGCGTGGATAATTCCTAACACGGGTCGAAGGCAGGAGAAAGGTGAGCTGTGTCTGAGACGCTCAGACCTGCACTGGACTGTGCAGCTGCAGACACTGGCACCGCCGGAAAGTTCCACCGGCCAGCACTGATGTGGCCTTTGCCCACGCCCTCTCACGCTGAACAGCACCTGTTTGAGTGTCCGCTACTCAGTGAAACGCCTGTGTGAAAAGCGGTATTTGGTAGAAAAGCAAAGAAAGGGGGGGTAAAAAGTGGTAGGTCATTCTCGTCTGTACCGAATTCTGGCAGAAAAATGTTGGAAGGAACACGGGAGCCACAGGAGAAAGTAGTCCCAAGACAGGAGGGGTGCCAGGCACGGTTGGCTCTGTCCCTGGAATTCCATGGCTGGAATCTGGAAAAAGCAAAAGGGACTGAAAAAGGAAAGATTCTGTGAGCAAATGTCACAATGCAGCGGTCAGTGACCCTGAGAAAATAACAACCCAGGTGGCTTCGGGGGGTTGCTGTTGGATGCACGTGCCAATGTAACGTGGACTTGTGTGTGCTCGTTCACACAAAGGACAGATGGTCGTCTGTTCATTCAACAAACACTCGTCGAGGGCCTCTATGTGCCGAAGACATCAGATGCACAAGAGGGTGCTCTGTGGAAAGCCCAGGAACACGAGCGCCCAGAAACATTTAGAAAAATTCTAAGGAGGCCTGGCGCGGTGGCTCACGCGTGTAATCCCAGCACTTTGGGAGCCCGAGGCAGGTGGATCATGAGGTCAGGAGTTTTAGACCAGCCTGGCCAATATGGTGAAACCTCGTCTCTACTAAAAATACAAAAATTAACTGGGTGTGTGGAGGGTGCCTGTAATCCCAGCTGCTCAGAAGGCTGAGGCAGGAGAATTGCTTAAACCAGGGAGGCAGAGGTTGCAGTGAACCGAGATCAAGTCCCTGCACTCCAGCCTGGGCCACAGAGCGAGACTCCTCTTTATTTTTTCTTTTTCTTACCCTGATTTTACAACCAGAGACTCAAAAAAAAAAAAAAAAAATTATAAGGAAAACAGAAAAGGCATTATCAAATTAGCTCAGAGAAATTAGACCAAAGGAAAGACTCACCCAGTATTTGGATACATTATGTGATTAACGTTAACACAGGGAGGAAAGTGATATCTTTCAGTTAATTTCTCAACTCCTGGAAAGCTTAGAACAGACCTGGTTAGGAGGAAACTGAATCCGAGGCAGGTGAGGAGATCGTGGTACCTCGATGCTCCAGTGATTCAGTCAGCAGAACCAGGGCTGGGAGGTGAGCGTTTTGTTGGCAGATGGTGGTTTCCGCTGTAGCCTTGCCCCTGGGGACAGGACTCAGGCAGCGTCCCCCATCAGTGGCAGCAGCCCCACCTCTGAGAGTGTGGAGAGGACTCAGGGAAGACAGCGCTGTCCCACGCAGCACAGCCCAGGCGCTGACAGGATTCAGGGCTGGAGGCTCCTTACGGCCGGTTGCGGAAAAGGCAGGGACTGCAGCTGCGTGGTTTGTGTATGTATGAGGCCAGTATCTCTTGTTCTAGACTCGCCCATTTGAACATTGACATGAGTGCGCATGCAGGGTGTTCTTTAAACCCTAATTTCATAGTGAGTCGGCCTGGCTGCCACCGAGAAGACACAGGAGAAGCACAGAAAGATCTGGGCTGAAACTCCTCTTACTGCCTGCTTGACTTCGGCAAGTTGCCTTCTCTGAACTATGGTTTTCTTCAGTAAAATGTGGATGTGGTGCCGTGGCATCGTGAGGATTAAACAGAGTAACATATTTAAATATTAGGGTGCACTCTAGCTGGTTGCATTCGTTAAGTGTGTCCTCCCTTGAATGAATGCATTTTCCACCCCTAGAACTGAATGGAAAACGTAACTGAGACTCCTGGGTGCCGTGCGTGATGACGGCGGTGGCACTCCAGGTGGGAGACGCCGCCAGCAGTCGGTGGAGCCCAGCGACCTGTTGGGAGAGGGAGGTTGAGGCCTGCTGCAGTCACGGATGTTTCCTTTTTTAAATTTAAAATAGCCCGAGCTAGTCTTGAAGTTCTGGCTTCAAGCGATCCTCCCACCTCAGCCTCCCAGCCGGGATTACAGATGTGAGCCACTGCGTCCAGTGCTGAGCTATTTCTCACTGAGGATTCCCTGTAAAAGGAACTTCCAAATTGGGTCACAAAATCGTAGTTGTTAGTATTTTCAGAGTGCTGGAGAACAAAAAAGCAGCCAGCGATGGGAGGGAGAAGAAAGATGGACTTTGGAAACTACAGATTAAAGAGCTGTGGAAGATTCTAGGAAGGATTCTTCAACAAGTAATATGAATACTTTGTCAGTGAAAAGAGTGAAATATTTGAAGAGATTTATTCGGAGCCAAATAGAGTGACCGTGCCTGTGACACAACCCTCAGGAGGTGGTCGCGGTGCAATTTGGTTTTACGCATTTTAGAGGGTCACAAGACATCAATCAAATCTATTTAAGATACACATTGGTTCAGTCCAGAAAGGCAGGACAACTCCAAGGGGGGGGCTTCTGGGTTATAGGTAGATTTTAAAATGTTCTGGTTGGCAATTGGTTGAGTTATTACCAGCAGAAAGGAATGTCTGGGTTATGATAGGAGGTTGTGTTTTATCATGCAGATGAAGCCTTGGGGTAGCAGGCTTCAGAGAGAAGAGATGGTATTTATCATCAGACTTAAGGTCTGTGTTGGCTTTCCCGGAATTCCAAAAGGCAGGCGGGCACAGGGAGGTCTGTCCAACACCGCCTTTATATCATGGCCTGCACCAGTTTTTCGGGTAACTTTTGTAGGGCCGTAGGGGCCCCAAAGGGTCGTGGGGTGTCCCTTATGCTGTGCTGAGGTGCAGGATCCGAGAAGTAAAGAGACAGGACACAAGAACTGGTGAAGAGCATCTGGACTCAGGGACCACGCCGTCTGTGAGCAGAGATCAGCGAGGGCCCCCAATACGCCGAAGCATCTGTATTTATTAGGTAGAATTAGGGGACAGGGTCGTAGTGAGGTCGTTTATAGGCCTAGTAACAGGGCATACATAATCACGAGTCACAAGCAAGGGGGCCACCCCCTTATGTCACCTGGGCAGAGAGGTGGGCCGTGCGCAGTAGGGGGCCCTGCCGTGCACAGTAGTAGAGGGTCGTGTACAGAAAAGGGGTCCACCCCCATTAGGTCACCGAGGCAAGGAGGTGGGCTGTGTGCAACAGGTGTCGTGTGCAACACTTCTTATCTGGGGGCTGGAGACGTCAAAGGATTTCTAATAGAAGGATACTGTCAGTCAGTGCAGTGGGAGCTGACAGACTTGTGCCCTTCTCTTAAGATATTTATGGGAGGATGATTTGAGCCAGCACAGAAAAGACTGACGGGGTGTACAGCCGCCGTGACTGGTCACACCAGAGGGTTCTTCTCCCTCGGTTCCTTCCAGGATCTCAGGCCTGAGGCCGACTTTCCACAGGAACTGGATGCAAGGCGCTACAGCTCCTTTATCAGGAGGAGAGGCTCCTGCTCCAAGCCTGCCACACAGCGTGTGCCCTTTCAGGCAGGGACGCCACCGCCTGGGTCTTTGGTTCTCGTCCTGGTCTGGCTGTTTTCTCATGTGCTGATTCTGTTCTGTGACTGCTCTAGGCATTCCTCCTGCTACAGACTGCCATATGGTTATGTAGAAGGATTCTATAAATCAGCACTAAATGTGTCGGGACAGCTCCGACTACAATACCTATATGATTATATAGAAAGATTGTATAGAACTACGTAGATATAAGTATTAAGTATGGTTATATAAGCTGGATATATGTAAGCAGTAAGTTATACTTCAGGCGCTAATTCTATAAGCTAATATATGATTATACATGAAGGATTATATAAAGGAAACAGCTGAGTAATAACACTATAAACTAAGATATTCTTCAGGCACTAGCTGTGCCTGGGGTCTGGACAGTTCTCCTTCCTCGGTGATCCTGGAGGGTGTCACCCACAACTTTGGAGTGCCCTGGCCCAGAGGAGGGGTCCATTCAGATGCGGTGGGACCTTAGAATTTTATTTATTCATTCATTCATTTTGAGATGGAGTTTCACTCTTGTTGCCCAAGCTGCAGTGCAATGGGATGATCTCGGCTGACTGCAACCTCTGCCTCTTGGTTCAAGCGATTCTCCTGCCTCAGCCTCCCCAGTAGCTGGGATTACAGGCATGTGCCACCAAGCCCAGCTAATTTTGTATTTTTAATAGAGACAGGGTTTCTCCACGTTGGTCAGGCTGGTCTTGAACTCCCGACTTCAGGTGATCTGCTTGCCTCCGTCTCCCAAAGTTCTGGGATTACAGGCGTGAGCCATCACACCCGGCCAAGAATTTTATTTTTGGTTTTCAAGTCTATGAAGAGAACACTAGAAACCACTCGAATTACTACATCTTGAAAAAAAAAATTCACATTGTAGGAGGTTTGTAGATTAACAGAGGTGAATGCCAAAGCCACAGAAGACCTAAATTTCTTTGTGGAATTTGAAAGAATCCTCAGGTATATGCCTTGTGGACAAGTGAGACAGAAAAATGGGACAAAGGATGATAGCTGGGAGAATGGATAGCTGATCAGATCTATCGCTGTGCCGAGTGCTGAATAATGGATTCGCGTCCACAGGGAAGAAAGTCTCAGGTGCCACTGATAAAAGACTACGTCCTTGGCTCTGGGTCCATTCAACATCTGGGTAGGCAACTGGGTGAGAATTCAGAGAAAACCTTAGCAACTCTGATTTAAAAAGTTAGTGTCCATGGAAGGAGGCACTGAAGAACATAAAAGGCTGGAATAACGCTATGAAATAATGAGAATAATTGTAGCATCCTGAACTGGGACACAGGACACAGGACTGAGGTGGAACGCGCGGAAAGACCCAGCGGTCACAGTTGCCCAAAGCTGGCACGTCCCAGTTCTGGGGATTTGTAGGTTTCGGCTACAGGCACCGCAGGCTCCACTGTAGAACTGCGCCCAGCACCAAGGCGGTGCTGTCCCGGGAGGGAGGCTGGGCTGCGCGACCACCAGATGGGCCCGGCAGGGGGGCGCCCAGTGTTTCCCGCTGCACGGGGCGGGGGCCGCGCTGATGCCCCGCGCGGGGTCGCAGGTTAAACCCAGAGGGAAGCTTTCGAGGGCGGAAGAGGCGACGGAGAACGCCGCACACTCCGCTTCTCACGCGAATTGTGTTTTGCTCTTTTTTTTTTTTTTTTTGAGACGGAGTTTCGCTCTTGTTACCCAGGCGGGAGTGCAATGGCGCGATCTCGGCTCACCGCAACCTCCGCCTCCTGGGTTCAGGCAATTCTCCTGCCTCAGCCTCCTGAGTAGCTGGGATTACAGGCACGCGCCACCATGACCAGCTAATTTTTTGTATTTTTTTAGTAGAGACGAGGTTTCACCGTGTTGACCAGGATGGTCTCGATCTCTTGACCTCGTGATCAACCTGCCTCGGCCTCCCAAAGTGCTGGGATTACAGGCGTGAGCCACCGTGCCCGGCCTTGTTTTTTTTTTTGAGATGGAGTTTCGCTCTTGTTGCCAGGCTGGAGTGCAATGGCGCGATCTCGGCTCACTGCAACCTCCGCCTCCAGCGATTCTCCTGCTTCAGTCTCCACAGTAGCTGCGATTAAGGGCTTGCTCTAGTTTTGTATTTTTAGCAGAGACGGGGATGTGTCCATGTTGGTCAGGCTGGTCTCGAACTTCCGACCTCAGGCGATCCGCCCGCCTCAGTGTTCCACAGGCGGGAGCCACCGCGCCCGGCCTGCATTTTTTTTCCTGTTTTGGGAAGAGTCTGGCGGTCGACCGGGCTGGAGTGCAGCGATCTCGGCTCCCTGCGGCCCCGACCTCCCGGGCTCAGGCGATCCTCCCGCCCGAGCCCCCGAGCCGCGGGGCCCACGGGAGCGGCCACCACGTCCGCTGTTTTTGTAATTTTTGCAGGGATGGAGTTTCGCCATACTGCCCGGGCTGGGCCGCACTGCTGGGCTCGACAGCTCCGCCCGCCTCCGCCTCCCGAGGCGCCGGGACGGCCCCGCCCAGAGTTTTCGACTGTTAGTGTGAATCACGCTCGCGTCAAAACTTCTTTTTATACAAGAACTGAAAGGCAAACGGCCTCTGCTCCATCACTTCCCGTCCCGGGACACGGCGCCGGACGCTCCCCACGCGCCTTCCGCGTACCGCGCAGGCAGCCCGCGCGCGCCCTCCCGCCTCCTCCAGGGGCCCCCGACCGCGCAGGCCCCGCGGCTGCCAGGGCGTTGCCCGGCAACTCGGCTGCGAGGGGATTGGCCGCACGGGACCCCGTGACCCCTGCGGAGCCCACGCATTTCCTGCGCTCCCGGAAGTGACGGTAGCGCCAGGTCCTGCCCCCGGCAGACCCGGAAGCGGAGTCGCCCCGAGCCGTCTCCCTCGGCCGCCCGCGCCTCAGCGCAGACGCGCGCCTCGGCCCATGGCCGCCTACTCCTACCGCCCCGGCCCCGGGGCCGGCCCCGGCCCTGCTGCGGGCGCGGCGCTGCCGGACCAGAGCTTCCTGTGGAACGTCTTCCAGAGGTGCGTCCCGGGCACCGCCCGGATCCCTGCCCCGACCCGCGCGGCCGCTCCCGCCTCGATCCCCGCCCCGACCCGCGCGGCCGCCCCCGCCTCCCCGCCCCGACCCGCGCGGCTGCCCCCGCCTCCCCGCCCCGACCCCCGCGGCCGCCCCCGCCTCGATCCCCGCCCCGACCCCCGCGGCCGCCCCCGCCTCGATCCCCGCCCCGACCCCCGCGGCCGCCCCCGCCTCGATCCCCGCCCCGACCCGCGCGGCCGCTCCCGCCTCGATCCCCGCCCCGACCCGCGCGGCCGCCCCCGCCTCCCCGCCCCGACCCCCGCGGCTGCCCCCGCCCCCCCGCCCCGACCCCCGCGGCCGCCCCCGCCTCCCCGCCCCGACCCCCGCGGCCGCCCCCGTCCCTTGCCAGGTGGAGGGTCTCGGGGGCGCTTGTCTGGGGGAAGCAGAAGCCGAACGCCTGGGCGCTGTTAAAATGCCGGCACCCAAGGGAGAAGCTGAGATCTGGCGTCTGCTCGGGGCAGGTGCCCTTCACGACGGCGACTCTGTCCCTATGACTGAAACTGTAGTGACTCATGGCCGCGGAATGGCTCAGTCGTCTGAGAACCTTTTTGTTTATGAAACGGGGAAAGTGGCGGAGGTGTGAGTTCAGATCGGCCGGGAGAGGAAGGAAGGGAAGGACGGAGGTGCAGAAAGAGAAGAGACGGTGACCTCTTGGGGGAAGCCCGCGCTTGGGCTTCGGCTCCTGGGGCGCTTCCTTTATCCCCCGAACTCCGCAGCGGGATGGGAGGGGCGGAGGTTCCAGGACGGAGCCTTCCAGACTCCCTGCAGGGTTGACAGGAGACGCTCGTTTTGCTTTTTCTGCACTTTGGGTCGCCAGCTTATTTGGTGTTTTTGATGTCGTAGGGTTGATAAAGACAGAAGTGGAGTGATATCGGACAGCGAGCTTCAGCAAGCGCTCTCCAACGGTGAGTGGGTCGGGGGGCCTGGGTCTTCTCCATCGGTGAGTGGGCGTGGGGTGCCTGGTCCTTCTCCAACGGTGAGTGGGCCGGGGGTGCCTGGTCCTTCTCCAACGGTGAGTGGGCCGGGGGTGCCTGGGCCTTCTCCAACGGTGAGTGGGCGGGGGGGCCTGGGCCTTCTCCATCGGTGAGTGGGCCGGGGGTGCCTGTGTCTTCTCCATCGGTGAGTGGGCGGGGGGGGCCTGGGCCTTCTCCATCGGTGAGTGGCCGGGGGGGCCTGGTCCTTCTCCATCGGTGAGTGGGCCGGGGGGGCCTGTGCCTTCTCCATCGGTGAGTGAGCCGGGGGGGCCTGGGCCTTCTCCATCGGTGAGTGGGCGGGGGGGCCTGGGCCTTCTCCATCGGTGAGTGGGCCGGGGGTGCCTGTGCCTTCTCCATCGGTGAGTGGGCGGGGGGGGGCCTGTGCCTTCTCCATCGGTGAGTGGGCCGGGGGGCCTGTGCCTTCTCCATCGGTGAGTGGGCGGGGGGGCCTGGGCCTTCTCCATCGGTGAGTGGGCCGGGGGTGCCTGTGTCTTCTCCATCGGTGAGTGGGCGGGGGGGGCCTGGGCCTTCTCCATCGGTGAGTGGGCCCGGGGGGGGCCTGTGCCTTCTCCATCGGTGAGTGGGCGGGGGGGCCTGGGCCTTCTCCATCGGTGAGTGGGCCGGGGGTGCCTGTGTCTTCTCCATCGGTGAGTGGGCGGGGGGGGGCCTGTGCCTTCTCCATCGGTGAGTGGGCCGGGGGGGCCTGGGTCTTCTCCATCGGTGAGTGGGTCGGGGGGGCCTGGGCCTTCTCCATCGGTGAGTGGGCCCGGGGGGGGCCTGGGCCTTCTCCATCGGTGAGTGGGCGGGGGGGGCCTGTGCCTTCTCCATCGGTGAGTGGGCCGGGGGGGGCCTGGGCCTTCTCCATCGGTGAGTGGGCGGGGGGGGCCTGGTCCTTCTCCATCGGTGAGTGGGCCGGGGGGGCCTGGGTCTTCTCCATCGGTGAGTGGGCCGGGGGGGCCTGGGTCTTCTCCATCGGTGAGTGGGCGGGGGGGGCCTGGTCCTTCTCCATCGGTGAGTGGCCGGGGGGGGCCTGGGCCTTCTCCATCGGTGAGTGGGCGGGGGGGGCCTGGGCCTTCTCCATCGGTGAGTGGGCCGGGGGGGGCCTGGGCCTTCTCCATCGGTGAGTGGGCGGGGGGGGGCCTGTGCCTTCTCCATCGGTGAGTGGGCCGGGGGTGCCTGTGTCTTCTCCAACGGTGAGTGGGCCGGGGGGGGGCCTGTGCCTTCTCCATCGGTGAGTGGGCCCGGGGGGGGCCTGGGCCTTCTCCATCGGTGAGTGGGCCGGGGGGGGCCTGGGCCTTCTCCATCGGTGAGTGGGCGGGGGGGGCCTGGGCCTTCTCCATCGGTGAGTGGGCCGGGGGGGGCCTGGGCCTTCTCCATCGGTGAGTGGGCGGGGGGGGGCCTGTGCCTTCTCCATCGGTGAGTGGGCCGGGGGTGCCTGTGTCTTCTCCAACGGTGAGTGGGCCGGGGGTGCCTGTGCCTTCTCCATCGGTGAGTGGGCCCGGGGGGGGCCTGGGCCTTCTCCATCGGTGAGTGGGCGGGGGGGGCCTGTGCCTTCTCCATCGGTGAGTGGGCCGGGGGGGGCCTGGGCCTTCTCCATCGGTGAGTGGGCCGGGGGGGGCCTGTGCCTTCTCCATCGGTGAGTGGGCCGGGGGGGCCTGGGTCTTCTCCATCGGTGAGTGGGCCGGGGGTGCCTGTGCCTTCTCCATCGGTGAGTGGGCCCGGGGGGGGCCTGGGCCTTCTCCATCGGTGAGTGGGCGGGGGGGGCCTGTGCCTTCTCCATCGGTGAGTGGGCCGGGGGGGGCCTGGGCCTTCTCCATCGGTGAGTGGGCGGGGGGGGCCTGGTCCTTCTCCATCGGTGAGTGGGCCGGGGGGGCCTGGGTCTTCTCCATCGGTGAGTGGGCCGGGGGGGCCTGGGTCTTCTCCATCGGTGAGTGGGCGGGGGGGGGCCTGGTCCTTCTCCATCGGTGAGTGGCCGGGGGGGGCCTGGGCCTTCTCCATCGGTGAGTGGGCCGGGGGGGCCTGGGTCTTCTCCATCGGTGAGTGGGCGGGGGGGGCCTGGGCCTTCTCCATCGGTGAGTGGCCGGGGGGGCCTGGTCCTTCTCCATCGGTGAGTGGGCCGGGGGGGGCCTGGGCCTTCTCCATCGGTGAGTGGGCCGGGGGGGGCCTGGGCCTTCTCCATCGGTGAGTGGGCGGGGGGGGCCTGGGCCTTCTCCATCGGTGAGTGGGCCGGGGGGGGCCTGGGCCTTCTCCATCGGTGAGTGGGCGGGGGGGGGCCTGTGCCTTCTCCATCGGTGAGTGGGCCGGGGGTGCCTGTGTCTTCTCCAACGGTGAGTGGGCCGGGGGGGGGCCTGTGCCTTCTCCATCGGTGAGTGGGCCCGGGGGGGGCCTGGGCCTTCTCCATCGGTGAGTGGGCGGGGGGGGCCTGTGTCTTCTCCATCGGTGAGTGGGCGGGGGGGGCCTGTGCCTTCTCCATCGGTGAGTGGGCCGGGGGTGCCTGTGTCTTCTCCATCGGTGAGTGGGCGGGGGGGGGCCTGTGCCTTCTCCATCGGTGAGTGGGCCGGGGGGGCCTGGGCCTTCTCCATCGGTGAGTGGGCCGGGGGGGCCTGGGCCTTCTCCATCGGTGAGTGGGCGGGGGGGGGCCTGTGCCTTCTCCATCGGTGAGTGGGTCGGGGGGGCCTGGGCCTTCTCCATCGGTGAGTGGGCGGGGGGGGGCCTGGGCCTTCTCCATCGGTGAGTGGGCCGGGGGGGCCTGTGCCTTCTCCATCGGTGAGTGGGCCGGGGGGGCCTGTGCCTTCTCCATCGGTGAGTGGGTCGGGGGGGCCTGGGCCTTCTCCATCGGTGAGTGGGTCGGGGGGGCCTGGTCCTTCTCCAACGGTGAGTGGGCGGGGGGGGCCTGTGCCTTCTCCAACGGTGAGTGGGTCGGGGGGGCCTGGGCCTTCTCCATCGGTGAGTGGGCCGGGGGGGCCTGTGCCTTCTCCATCGGTGAGTGGGCCGGGGGGGCCTGGGTCTTCTCCATCGGTGAGTGGGCGGGGGGGGCCTGTGCCTTCTCCATCGGTGAGTGGGCGGGGGGGCCTGGGCCTTCTCCATCGGTGAGTGGGCCGGGGGTGCCTGTGTCTTCTCCATCGGTGAGTGGGCGGGGGGGGCCTGGGCCTTCTCCATCGGTGAGTGGGCCGGGGGGCCTGTGCCTTCTCCATCGGTGAGTGGGCGGGGGGGCCTGGGCCTTCTCCATCGGTGAGTGGGCCGGGGGTGCCTGTGTCTTCTCCATCGGTGAGTGGGCGGGGGGGGCCTGTGCCTTCTCCATCGGTGAGTGGGCCGGGGGTGCCTGGGCCTTCTCCAACGGTGAGTGGGTCGGGGGGGCCTGTGCCTTCTCCATCGGTGAGTGGGTCGGGGGGGCCTGGGCCTTCTCCATCGGTGAGTGGGCCGGGGGTGCCTGTGTCTTCTCCATCGGTGAGTGGGCGGGGGGGGGCCTGGGCCTTCTCCATCGGTGAGTGGGCGGGGGGGGCCTGTGCCTTCTCCATCGGTGAGTGGGCGGGGGGGCCTGGGCCTTCTCCATCGGTGAGTGGGCCGGGGGTGCCTGTGTCTTCTCCATCGGTGAGTGGGCGGGGGGGGCCTGTGCCTTCTCCATCGGTGAGTGGGCCCGGGGGGGGCCTGGGCCTTCTCCATCGGTGAGTGGGCGGGGGGGGCCTGTGCCTTCTCCATCGGTGAGTGGGCCCGGGGGGTGCCTGTGTCTTCTCCATCGGTGAGTGGGCGGGGGGGGGCCTGTGCCTTCTCCATCGGTGAGTGGGCCCGGGGGGGGCCTGGGCCTTCTCCATCGGTGAGTGGGCGGGGGGGGGCCTGTGCCTTCTCCATCGGTGAGTGGGCCGGGGGGGGCCTGGGCCTTCTCCATCGGTGAGTGGGCGGGGGGGGCCTGGTCCTTCTCCATCGGTGAGTGGGCCGGGGGGGCCTGGGTCTTCTCCATCGGTGAGTGGGCCGGGGGGGCCTGGGTCTTCTCCATCGGTGAGTGGGCGGGGGGGGCCTGGGCCTTCTCCATCGGTGAGTGGCCGGGGGGGCCTGGTCCTTCTCCATCGGTGAGTGGGCCGGGGGGGCCTGGGCCTTCTCCATCGGTGAGTGGGCGGGGGGGGGCCTGGTCCTTCTCCATCGGTGAGTGGGCCGGGGGGGGCCTGGGCCTTCTCCATCGGTGAGTGGGCCGGGGGGGGCCTGGGCCTTCTCCATCGGTGAGTGGGCGGGGGGGGCCTGGGCCTTCTCCATCGGTGAGTGGGCCGGGGGGGGCCTGGGCCTTCTCCATCGGTGAGTGGGCGGGGGGGGGCCTGTGCCTTCTCCATCGGTGAGTGGGCCGGGGGTGCCTGTGTCTTCTCCAACGGTGAGTGGGCCGGGGGGGGGCCTGTGCCTTCTCCATCGGTGAGTGGGCCCGGGGGGGGCCTGGGCCTTCTCCATCGGTGAGTGGGCGGGGGGGGCCTGTGTCTTCTCCATCGGTGAGTGGGCGGGGGGGGGCCTGTGCCTTCTCCATCGGTGAGTGGGCCGGGGGTGCCTGTGTCTTCTCCATCGGTGAGTGGGCGGGGGGGGCCTGTGCCTTCTCCATCGGTGAGTGGGCCGGGGGGGCCTGGGCCTTCTCCATCGGTGAGTGGGCCGGGGGGGCCTGTGCCTTCTCCATCGGTGAGTGGGCCGGGGGTGCCTGTGTCTTCTCCATCGGTGAGTGGGCGGGGGGGGCCTGTGCCTTCTCCATCGGTGAGTGGGCCGGGGGGGCCTGTGCCTTCTCCATCGGTGAGTGGGTCGGGGGGGCCTGGGCCTTCTCCATCGGTGAGTGGGCGGGGGGGGCCTGTGCCTTCTCCATCGGTGAGTGGGCCGGGGGGGCCTGTGCCTTCTCCATCGGTGAGTGGGCCAGGGGGGCCTGTGCCTTCTCCATCGGTGAGTGGGTCGGGGGGGGCCTGGGCCTTCTCCATCGGTGAGTGGGCCGGGGGGGCCTGGGCCTTCTCCATCGGTGAGTGGGTCGGGGGGGGCCTGGTCCTTCTCCAACGGTGAGTGGGCGGGGGGGGCCTGTGCCTTCTCCAACGGTGAGTGGGTCGGGGGGGCCTGGGCCTTCTCCATCGGTGAGTGGGCCGGGGGGGCCTGTGCCTTCTCCATCGGTGAGTGGGCCGGGGGGGCCTGGGTCTTCTCCATCGGTGAGTGGGCGGGGGGGGCCTGTGCCTTCTCCATCGGTGAGTGGGTCGGGGGGGCCTGGGCCTTCTCCATCGGTGAGTGGGCCGGGGGGGGCCTGGGCCTTCTCCATCGGTGAGTGGGCCGGGGGGGCCTGGGTCTTCTCCATCGGTGAGTGGGCCCGGGGGGGCCTGTGCCTTCTCCATCGGTGAGTGGGCCGGGGGGGCCTGGGTCTTCTCCATCGGTGAGTGGGCCCGGGGGGGCCTGTGCCTTCTCCATCGGTGAGTGGGCCCGGGGGTGGCCTGTGCCTTCTCCATCGGTGAGTGGGTCGGAAGCCGCCAGCCTGCTGTGCTCTCTGGAGTTGATTTTCCAAGGCCAAAACAGTTAGGACACATTATTACTGCTTCATGGTGGAGATGCTTCTGGTTTATTTTGAGTGCCTCACCGAGCCAGTTAATAACTGCGTGCGTGAGCACAGGGAAAGGCTTCTTGAGAAATGAAAACTAGGGTGTGCGTTTTAAGGAGCGGGGTAGGAAGATTAGCTCTCTGCAGCAGAAACCCTTTTGGTAAGTTGGAGGGCCTTGAATTTCCTCGGTGGCTGCATCTTGGTGACTTTTCTGCATAGAGCTTCGAGGGCACTGAGGGGTTACCAGGCGGCCGGGGAGGTGATTGTTGCGGGGCTTGGGGAACTCACGCGGCACTTGTGTGGGAATGTGACTGCTGCAGGAAGGGCAGATACCGCGCCTGGATTCCTGGGGAAAGGACTTGGGGTGTTGGCGGTGCTGGCAACGGATTTATGGGGGAGGCGTTGCCAGCGTGGGAATACGGGGCGTCCGGGCCGGGAATCTGGGTCCTGGCGTCGGGGGGCTCTCGGGAGTTCCCTTGCCAGTTTCGGCCCAATTGCTCCCCTCCCCTGCAGTGCCATGAGTCACATTTCACTTCGTTGAGCACCGGGCTGCCCCCGTTCCTGTGATCCCTCAGCGGCGTCACCTTCTCCGATCCTGTGTATAGTTATCTCTCCAGATCCGCGCCGTTTAAGCTGGAAAAGGGGTCAGTTTTGAGATGTGAAAATGTTGAGAGGCTCCTCCTCATTCGTGGGAAGTATCTGACGTTCCCAGAGACTGGACTGGGGCGTGGGGAGCATCATGGCTGCTAGACGCTGCCTCACTGCGACTGTGCTGGGGACGGCAGGGGGCTGCATTCAGCCGTAACTGCCTATTGATTTGAGAGGGTTTCTGTTCTCAGAGTAGCGTCTTTGCCTTATATTCTGACATCGGTTCCCAATGTGTGACGCGTGGGCTACGGACGCGATTGCTTGCAGGGAATTAAGAGATTCTGTCATCTGTGCACTAGTGATTGTGCTTTCTCGATTTTTCTCTTTTCATCATTCTTAAATCCCCCTTTTTTTATTTGCATCTTTGCTAGTTTGTTTATACTCGGGGTAAGTGCGGGACGGGGCTCCTAGAAAAAGGTGTCAAGAGAACCTGGAATCCAGTAGGCTACGGTGGGGCAGATCGCAGCTTAAACTGTCCTAAACGTTGACGGCGATGGATGCACGTGGCTCTGCGTGTCCCATTACGTGTTAAATACGCTCAGACGACCACCCAGGTTCACGTGGTTCATCACCGGTGATACAAGCCCCACGGAGTGCCCTCCTCGGAGGCCATGTCTCAGCGACGTTCACTTTGAGAGGTTTTCCAGTGAGTGGTGCAAGATTTATGATCCATTTTAGCAGCGTACTTTTTATCCATTTGCTCAGAGTTTTAGAGTACTGACCAGTGTTAAGTTTTGTGTTAAGCTTGCTCAACTAGGAGTGGTGGTCAGACACTGGACCTCAGCGTGACAACCTGCCCGCCTCGGCAGGCTCCAGCGGGGGCTTGGGGCCTGCCTGGGTTCCAGTCCTGGCTCTACCAGTTTTGTGTCCTCACCATTACTGGGAGGGAATATTGAGGACAAGCGTGCGAGGTGCTCCCCGTGATTCCCGGCACGGGCGAGCACTCGCTGGGCCAGGCACTTAACGCTAATCCAAGGTCAGCCTTGTTGTTTGGGGGTGGGGAGAGGAGACACCCCTGCCCTGACTTGACCAGAGGGTCAGTCCTGTCCCAGTTCAGCTGGTCCTTAAAGCATATAGCTCTTTATTTAACCATTAGCAAGTATCTGTCAGAACATAATCTTGATCTCAGCCCTGCTAAACATCTTCCGGGAGCCTGCTTGAGAGAGAGAGTTGCCTGAAGGGTTCTGAGTCCACCATTTTGGAGATACTTTGAAATCAGTGTCTGACTTAACTCAAGCTGTGTATTGGGACCCTCTCACCGTGCTCCCAATGGAGTCCCTTTTTTTTTTTGATGGAATCTCCCTCTGTCGCCCAGGCTGAAGTGCAGTGGCACGATCTCATCTCACGGCAACCGCTGCCTTCTGGGTTTAAGCAGTTCTCCCTCAGCCTCCTGTGTAGCTGGGATTACAGGTGCACGCCGCCACGAACAGCTGATTTTTGCATTTTTAGTAGAGACACGTTTCACCACGTTGTTCAGGCTGACCTCGAACTCCTGACCTCGTGATTTGCCTGCCTCGGCCTCCCAAAGTGCTGGGATGACAGGCGTGAGCCACCGCGGCCAGCCTCTGGGGTCACTTTTCTTAAGCATCCTCCTTTGCCTTGGGCTCTGAGCTTCCTCTTCCTTTCATCTCTGTAGAATGAGGCCCCACCCACCCTTCAGGATGCAAAGCCTTCTTCTCTAAAGTGCGTGTGAGCCAGGTGATGTCCCAACACCGGGAGGCCGAGGCAGGAGGATCGCTTGAGCCCAGGAGTTTGTGACCAGCCTGGGCGACATTGCGAGACTCTGTTTCTTGAACTGCCCTGGGAGTTCTCCTCAACTTGTGCTGGGGGCATGTGGCCCCGTGAAGCCTGTAGTCACTGTGGACCCCGAGAGACGCTGGCTTTGTGGCTCACACGCCCGCCGTGGGGCAGCGCCAGGACATGGCCGCCCTGTTTCTCCCTGGAGCTGGAGCTGCGCGTGTTCTCGGCAGCTGTGGTAGCCGTTCTGTTGGCATCTTATAAATCCTCTACCTGATTACATTTTCCTCTTCAATTTCGCTGCTAAAAAATTTAAAGTCAGATACGTGGCTCGCCAGTGATGAGAGTTTGGAATTTTTGAGGTAGACTTCTGACGTGGTCTTAACTCTTCACTTTCTCCTCAGCCAATGCAATTAACAGGTACTTTATTTTGCTGTACTGCGAATGCCTTTCACGTTTCCTGAATTCCTTGTGAAATGAGGCGGGGGTTTCTGGTCCTTCTCACAGCCTCAGGCAGTGGGCCGTGGTGCTGTCCGGGCTCCCCTTCCGGGCCGCCTGTGGTAGCGCTCCAGCTGCGGGGCTGCGATCTGAAGCCTGCTTTGGTACACCACGTTTCTCTCGTGTGCTGTGGTTTGTCACGTGTGAGCATACACCCCGTGGCCCCGTGTTTTCCCAGCGCACCTCTGCCTCTTCGCATCCTACTGGATGTCTTAGCCCAGCCGTTTTGTTCTGAAGGTTCCCTTGTCCCCACCCCTGTGCTTAGTTCTTAGCCTCCGCTGCCTTTCATCTTTGTAGGATGAAGCCCCACCCGCCCTTCAGGATGCCAGCCTTGGCAACATTGTAAGACCTTGTTTCTACAAAAAGTAAACAATATTAGCCTAGTATGGTGGTGCACGCCTATAGTCCTGGCTACTCCGGAGGCTGAGATGGGAAGATCACTCGAGCCTGGGAGGTTGAGGCTGCACTGAGCTGAGATCAGGCCCCTGTACCCCAGCCTGGGAGACAGGGCGAAACCCTGGCTCGGGGTGTACGGTGACGGCAGGCTCCGTGAACGCGTGCCGCTCCTGCCGTGGGATCATCAGCGTTGTTCTTCTCCGACACGCCTTTGCAGTTCCTGTCGCTGCTAGATTGCGAGCTGTGTGAGGGAAGGGTCGTACTTGTGTCGTATGTGCAGGCACGCAGAATTTAGAGATGGAATCTCACTGCCTTGCCCAGGCTGGTCCGAAACTCCTAGGCTCAAGCGACCCTCCCGCCTCAGCCTCAGCCTGTACTAATAGGAATTCCTACGTGAATATGATTGACATTAGTTTGACTCCTATAATAATTGTTCTTCCAGAATTGGACTTCTGTTTTGATAGTAGAACTAAATCATTAGGCTATATCAAGAAATTAATTTAATTAACATAATACTGGTAGAAAAACTGAAGTTACAGAATGGCCTGGTTTCTCATTTCAGTTAAAGTTGTGCTCCTGAGCGCTTGTGTTAAAATCTAGGTGAAGCCGCACTGAGAAGGTATTTGTGGCGTGTACACGGCTTCCTTCATAAGACTTGTTTGCACAGGAGAGCTGCTAAAAAGTCCTGCTCTCAGGGAGGTCTGCGGTTAACGGGTGTGAAGAAAGAAGACTGCTCTCTGCCCTTCTTTTTACAATAACGTGTTACAGACTGTCTTGAGTTTGATCCCTTTTCGGATGTTTGGTTTTTTTTTTTCTTTTAACATTGACGTATTTCTTGGAATAATAAGAAATTAACTTTTTTCAAGTCTGTGCTTCTGAAGTAGGTTTGCCATAATATAACTATAACACTGATCTATTTTTAAGGGGCATTTTTGAAACTGTACTTTTAAAAATAATAATTCTTACATTCTTTTGAAGTTCTTTGTTTTTTTTTTTTTTTTTTTTGAGACAGAGTCTCACTCTGTTGCCCAGGCTGGAGTGCAATGCTGCGATGTCAGCTCACTGCAACCTCTGCCTCCCTGGTTCAGGTGATTCTCCTGCCTGAGTAGTTGGGATTACAGGCCCCCGCCACCTGTAATCCCACCCTATTTTTGTATTTTTAGTAGAGATGGGGTTTCACCACGTTGATCAGGCCGGTCTTGAACTCCTGACCTCGTGATCCACCCGTCTCGGTGTCCCAAAGTGCTGGGATTACAGGTGTGAGCCACCACGCCCGGTCAGTGTTTTTTTTTATCAAATAGAGTTTGAGGCTCTCTTGGAGATCCCATACTTAAAAGAACAGAAAAATCAGACCTCAGAAGCAGGAGAGTGCCCTGCAAAGTACGTGTCCAGTCCCATCACTGTCCTTCCCTCACTCGGGCCCAGGAAAGTGGGTGATGGTATTTGTTGCCCCTGGTGATGGAGCAGATTGGATCGCCTGTATGGGGAAGGGTTAACTCAGCGGGCCTGGATTGTTCAAACCCGGCAGGTTCCCAGGCAGGGCCCTTGGCTGGCTCCTGGGAACTGAGGGCTTGCCGTGCTCTGACTGATGAGAGAGACTTGAGCCATGCTGCACTGCTTTGCCTGAGTAGTTGACCAGCAACGTGATGGATGGCAAACACCTGCTTTCCCTGTGGCTGGCTGGAGCTTCCCTGACTGACCCCAGGTTCAGGAAGAGCCTCCCTGCTCGCAGCTCCTCCCAGGAGGAAGCCGGCGCACCCTGTGTGACTCTGCTGGTGGGGGCTCTGGAAGGGCCTGGCTTCCCCACCAGCCCTTTTCCTTGGCTGGTTTACTCTGTACCCTTTCAGGTTGGAGGGTGGTCTCAGGGACCCTCATGCAGTCTTTCAGGTTTGCTTTCACCAGAAAGTGACCTTGCCGGAGCTTCGGGGGAAGGTTGGGATTTGGTGACAGGCGACTCCCTAGCCTTGGGCCAAGCACAGCATCTGCTTAGGTTTTCAGGTGGATGCCCAGGTGTATCTAGCATGATGTAACCGAGCTGTGGTGTCCGCGCCACAGTGCTTCAGCTCGCTGCGGGCCGTTAGGCTTTCTGCTCGTCCTCCCTTGGCTTCTGTGGAGATGCCAGACCGACCCACTGTGGGTGGCAGGACGGGGAGTGGAGACACAGGAGTGCCCTTCCCTCAGCGGCCCTTTCTAGTGGAGCGGCTGCTTCTCTCTGATCCTTGATTCATCCGAGGGTAACCTCTGCTTTCCTGGGCCTCAGGCCCTCCTGCAATGCTTAGAATACTCCAGAAGACCCCGGTACGGCCGTCCGGTTCCTCCTGGGCCCCAGCTCTCAGGAATGTACCGTCTCTGCCGCTCCACGCCCGCCTGTCCAGATGGCACTGAGGCCCCTGTGCCTGTGCGCAGCGTTGTTGAGCATCCCACTTGTGTTTTAACTGCATTGCTTTGGTTTCAGACTTGCTGGACTGTGTTATTTGCCGAGATGGCCCAGAGAAGCTTCCGCTTGTGATCAGGACGCCTCACAGTGCAGCCTTCCCTTGAGGGCTTAGGTCTCATCCCTGAAGTCCCTCCGTGGTTCCTGCTCCCACTCCACACAGTCAGTCCAGGGCCACGGACACATGTGGCCTCTTCTTTGCAGAAAACAGAGGAGAAGAAGCTCATGTCAGGAAGACGAAGGAGAGCCCTGGAGGCTTTCAGTGGCTTTGGCGCCTGTGGCTTCTTGTCAGCGCTGGGTCAGAGCAGGTCACCCTCGTGTGCAGACACTGGGTTCCAGCACACGGCGGGGAAGGACGGGGGAGGACCACATGGAACTGGACAAGGCAGGGATGCTCCCAGGTGTTTAGAATTTTCCTCTTTCTTTGCCTTGTGGGTTCTCTGTAGCCTACCTTTGTTTTTGTAATTCTGGTTTTCTGACCTAATAGCTCTGCATACATACGCCTGCCCACTTTCCCTCCAGGTAGCCGCAAAGCCTACGGAAAGCTATTCCTGCAGGTTGTCACTCGATTCAGCTTCACAGATGCTGGTGGAGTGCTGCTGCGTGTGCGCCGCGGGACAGGCGCGCCTGCTTGTGTGGGAAGGGCACAGCTTCCCTGCGTAACTGCAGGAGGGTGGGACCTTCCCAAAGGGAAGTTGGGAGGCGCTCAGGCAGAGCAGATGGATTTAACCTCTGGGCTGGGAGAATGTGTCTCCCTGAGGAAGGAAAGGAAGGCGTTGGAGGGAGACTGGGTGTGTCCTGAGGGGAAGCACTTCAGGCGAGAGCGGCCATGGCCCTTGGAGGAGCCCCACGAGCCCAGAGTGACGGCACGTAGAGGCACGAGGGACCGTGCAGGCAGATCCCACCGCCCGTGTGCCACCCGTGGCGTGGCAGTGTTCCTCTGAGATCAGAGGGCTGTCTGTGTGCTGCCCAAGACAGCGGCAGTTTGTGTGTAGAAGAAAAACCCGTGTGTCTCCTGCAGATGGGCTATGACGAGAGCCACTGACCTCTCCCGACATTAAAAATATATTTTTAGTGAGTGCAGAAATTATTGACGGTACAAACCACTCTGAAAATAGGCTCTTGTGTGTGAAGCTTATCAGTGAATCTTCCATCCTCATGGTTGATAAATGGTTGTGAGCGCTCAGGCGTATCAGATTCCACAATGAATCTGAGAATAGTGCAGATTCCCTATTCAGTTTCAAGGAAAATCATATAAAGCCCAGACCAATTTATCAGGCATTTCTGAAGTGAGCTGTGATGGATGTCCCAGCTGGCTTTGCCGTGATTACTGAGGGAGAACGTAAGGAAGGGTCTGGAACTCGCCCCGTCGGTAGAACTACCCCGAACGCTGCAGTGACCCAGCTGTGCTCAGGCGTCTGCAGACAGTGGTGGCCTTAGTGATGGGTTTTCTGAAATGGTAATTAGTGAAGTTCTCTAACAAAACTTAAGTCCAAGCTACTCGACTTAGCTGGTGGCTGCATCCCTGAAAAATTCAGTGTGTAAAATGATACAGAACCGTTTCTTGGTTATGTTAAATAAGAGTGCGTGTCCAGCCTCAGTGACCGTGGGCGGCCTCGGTGGTCCGGCAGCCACGGAGGACTCCCACATACACAGGACGTGACCCCACGGGGCAGTGCTTCGGCCCCTCCCGGGAGTCATGGCGGCCGACACATCACCCAGAGTGTCTAGAAAACCAGGACCTCCTTTCACGGGGCCACCGGGCATAGATCGGGAACTCATGTCCCAGAAAGATTTCCTTTTAGTTTAACTCCTGTTGTTTCCTTTCAGGCACGTGGACTCCCTTTAATCCAGTGACTGTCAGGTCGATCATATGTAAGTATCAGCCGGCAGACCAGCCTGGGCTGCTTTGTGTCCCGCCCGCTTGGTACAGCTTGTGTTCCTTTGTCTGTGGGTCTGTGTCACCTTCCTCCCTTCCGTATTCCACTGGGGTGAGCGTGGGCTGCTTCATCCTTCTCTCCCCGGCTGTGCACGTACGTTCTCACATCTCCCCGTGTGTGATCTCTTTATTCTCTAACTATTTTTAATGTACTGTTTAACCTGTCCTTTCAGTTTATAATTCTGAAAATGACACGTATTTAAAGGTTCCAGATTACTGTTCAGTTATTATCATGTCTCTTGTTTTTGATTCCATTCTTCATTACTTTAGAATTTACGATAGTCTCAAAGTTTAAGAAAATGTTTTATTGAAAAGCAATACATAATTGTGACACGCAGCTACTTTACGGGATGTTTGACGTCCTTCGGAAGGTGGTCTGCAGCCATTTGTTCCTGCTCAAGCCCACACGTAGTGACTAACTTGATGTTTTTGTAATTTTTGTTTGTTTCGTGTGTTCACGTGTAGCCTTAATGTGAGGCTCTGCATCGTTTCTTTGGGGCCAGGGTCTCCCCAGCTGTACAGGTAGCCGGGTTTTTTGTTTGTTTCTTCTAAGAGACCAGGTCTTTCTGTGTTGTCCAGGCCTCGTCTGGAACTCCTGGGCTTAAGCAGTTCTTCCTCAGCATCCCAAGGTGTGGCATTACAAGTGTGTACCCCCATGCCCAGATGGTAGCTGGGGTGAGAGCTGCAGCTCCGGGGCAGGCGGGCCTGGTCTGTGGTTTTCAGGAGAGTCGGGCTGTGTCTCCATCCCCTGTAGCCGGGTGTGACCTGCAGCTCCGGGGCAGGCCTGGGATGAGGAGAGTTGTGTTTCTGTCCCCACCCCACTTGATTTTTGGAAGGTTTCCTTTGCTGGGGGCTGCAGCCCCCTTCCAGATCTCTTTAACGTGGAATCCTGGGTTCAGTTCTGCTTCACAGGGACCATGGTGTTGTGTCCTGTGGTTGCCCAGAGCAGTCTGGGGCTTGTTCCCTCCCCTCCCGTCCAGCCATGAGTTTTAGTCTTTTGAGGATTCCCTTAGTTCCTTGAGGAGCCCGTGTGTGGTGAGGTGTGTGGGTCCGGTGGGGGTGGTGTAGGTAGCAGGGGCTTCTCCGGATGATCCTGCCCTGCTGCTGCTGGTGGTGCGGGTGTCACTGCGTCACGCTGATGGAAGGAGAGAGAACTTGTGAGTGTCGTAGTGGCAGGGCTCGGCCTTTAGTGCTAGAAAAGGTGTCGATAGATGGGGGCTACCTCCCCACTGGAGAGGATGGGCCTGGGAGCCACTCCTCTGCTGAGCCCTTCCCCTGGCGTGCAGCCCAGCCGGCAGCATCCCACTGGCGCGGTCCACACACACCACACACGGAGTGCATGTCCTCAGTAGTCGTGTGAAAAACAGCCCGCGTGGCAGCACGGGCTTGTGGACTGCTGGGAGGAAACGGTGACTCTGTTTCTCTCAGGGTTTTTCGTCCTGTGGGTTTTCATTTGGTGGTAACGTTTCTGATCAGACAGGAGGAGTTGAATCGCGGTCCTGTATTCGACGCTGCGCTTGACACGTGATGTATGGTTTTCTCTGCAGCAGCGATTCCGACTCAGTTTCTGTTTTTTAGCCGTATTGCAACTGCACGTAAAGGTAGTCGTAGAGTCTTTTGTATTTGGACCTGGAATTATGCTGAAAACAAATAGAATAAGGCGAGAGGTTTTTTTTCCTTCTTTCTTTTCTTTTCATCACCCCCTAATCTGTAAAACAATACCAAATTATTTTTTTCTTTTGAGACAGAGTTTCACTCTTGTTACCCAGGCTGGAGTGCAATGGTGCTAACTTGGCTCACCGCAACCTCCACCTCCCGGGTCGAAGTGATTCTCCTGCCTCCCGAGTAGCTGGGATCACAGGCATGGACCACCACACCCAGCTGATTTTGTATTTTTAGTAGAGACCGGGTTTCACCTTGTTGGTCAGGCTAGTCTCGAACTCCCGACCTGAGATGATCCGCCCGCCTTGGCCTCCCAAAGTGCTGGGATTACAGGCGTGTACCACCGTGCGCGGCCTGGCGAGAGTTTTTTTCTAATTAGAGCGGGCTTTCCTGACAGGGCTGTCCTGAGCCTTCACCAGTGTCACGGGCCCTGGAGAGTCAGGGTCGGCTCTGGGAGTTAGATTCCTGCTCTAGGCTGAGACCCAGGAGTCAGGGGAGCTGGGGCCACTCAGCCTCCCTGTGCCTCGGAGGCGCAAAGCTCTGCTCTTTTTTCCACCGTGGCTGCGGCCGGATTTCCTCGCACGTCGCTTTGCACGGCCTGCCTTACAGCTGCGAGTACACCTTCTCGTGGGACTTCGGGGCCACACCCCCAGGGATTTTGCCCTATTCACAGACAGGCACGCATTGCCCAGCCCCGTTAGTGATCAGCGCGGACGCCGCCAGGCGCTGGGGGCCGAGGGCTGGTGGGAGGCTTCGAGTGACTTTCCTGCGACTGATGTTTTGCTGCTTGACTGTTCCTCTGTCTTAGCCATGTTCGACCGTGAGAACAAGGCCGGCGTGAACTTCAGCGAGTTCACGGGCGTGTGGAAGTACATCACGGACTGGCAGAACGTCTTCCGCACGTACGACCGCGACAACTCCGGGATGATTGACAAGAACGAGCTGAAGCAGGCCCTCTCAGGTTTTGGTAACTCACTCACCTGGCTTGTGTAGCGCGTTTCATTTTGGCACCTAGGAGCCGTTGAGGGTTTTTAAACCTTGTTGAACTTAACTGATTGTTTAACCGGGTGTTTAACCAGGCTGTGTAAAGCTTCTGTTTGCATCACACAGGCTCACATTTTGACACTGCTCACGTTGGAAGGCAGTATGTGATGTGGATACGTTTATGCAGTTTTTATCCGAAATGAGATAAGGGCTATGCAAGCCGGTCATTTTTTGTGAGGTGGAATGATGTCACGAGCAAAACTGAGAATGTGGCTTTTGAAATCATTTAAAAATGGATCCATGAAAATACCACGGGGCAGGGCAGCTTATACTTCGTGAGACACCAAAGCATGTGGAAAAGGTGACGGTCACCTAAGAAAAAGCTGTCGGTCCCCACGTCCAACTCTGTCCAAACCGTGCGCCTCAGAAGGGGCGTTAGGCGGAGCGCGTGCCCATTCTCAAGTGTTTTGCGCACGTGCGTGTGTGTGCACACGTGTGACGGTGTGCCGTCGCCTCGGCGGCGTCAGGCAGAGCACATGCCCGTTCTCAGGTGTGTTCGTGTGTGCTCGGCGTGTGTGTGCACACGTGTGACGGTGTGCCGCGTGCCTCAGAAACCGCATCAGAGAGGCGGAGCGCGTTTCCGTTCTCAGGTGTGTTCCTCGTGTGTGTGCTCAGCATGGGTGTGACACAGTGTGTGGTGGTGTGCTGTGAGTCTCAGGAGTGTTCACAGGGCCTGTCCAGAGTGGGTCCATAGGGCCCGTCCATGGGGCTTCCTGTGTTGGTCTCAGGTCTGGGAGGAAGCAGGCCTTCTATTTTCAGAGGAACAGCCGGCACCAGGAGGTTCTAATCTGGGCGGATCTCACCTGGCCCCTGTTACAAATCTGCTTCTGTGATTCACTTAAAGGCTCCTTAGAACCAGTGAGGATAATCAGATGCTACTTGAGTACATCTGAGCTATCTGGAGTCTCACTCATCTGAAGCACACTGACTCTCCTCATGGTTCCTCCCAGCACACACTTCATGGCTGTCTTCTCTCTCTCTTTTCTTTCTCACCTTACAAGCTCATCCACAGGGCCAGCTGTGGACACTGGGTCTCCACAAGAAGCCGTTCTGAGCTGGCCAGCTGCGGGCCAGGGTTTGGGTGGGATGGCTCTGAGTCGGCACTTGGAATGTAGCAGATCTTGCAGTGCCCTTGCGTGGGAGAACTGGCGGAACCCTGGCCAGCTCCTCTTCCCTGGGGTAGGCATGGAAGGGCTGGGAGGGAAGGATCCCCCTCCACAGAGAGTGGTCCTAGGGGCCAGGGATGCCAGTGCTGCCGAGTGCGGCCAGGGCCACGTGGACTTTGGGGCCAGCCTGGAGTTGTTTTTAGACAGGAGACCTCTAGTGCCTCGGACGTCTTCCTCTCCTAACCGGGTCAGGCCCCGGAGCTCCCTTTGCCCGGTACGAGTGACCGTCAGGTCTCAGACCTCTTCATCCTGGTCTGGACAGGGACGTCCCAGAAAACTGTGCTGAGCTGTGGCGGGGCCCGGCCAGTCACGCCGCCATCCTTGCGCCCTGGAGCCTGCAGTCCTGCGTGCGTCGGGCGGCAGAACATTCTCGACTTCTGAGCTGCTCCTGGGGTGCGGGTGCCCACTGCAGCGTTTCTCCGGTCACCCTGATAGTTTTCCTCCCGCGTGTGGTTCTTGCTCTGCAGAGCCATCGCCCACGTCTTCCATGGAGGGGCCTTGCCGTCCTTTTTGAATTTTGAGTATTTTGAAGGATTTCCCGTAGTAACTGTTAGGAAGTGGGCCTCAGAAGCAGAAATTCTCCTCTTGTCTTGGCTCCTAGGAGTAAGTGTTCTGCTCTCAGGTACAAGCAGGGAGGCTGCATTTGAGCTCAGCGGCCGGCACAAGGGAATGGCCCGGGTGGCGGAGCCTGCGAGACGTCCCCAGGGCGTCTGATGGGGCCGCGTGGTGGATTTTATAACCCAGCCATCCGTGTTTTTAATCGTGAAATCACCTGTGTGCCAGGCTCAGAGACCTGGATTGCAAAGGTGCGGGAGGCGTCCCCACGTCCCGGCACTCGTCCCCCGGTGGAGACCCGCTGACTCAGCAGGTGCCGCAGACGTCCGGGGAGACTCTCCCCTCAGTGCAGTGCCTGTGTGAGAGAGGCGGTCGGCGGAGAAGTTCCGCCGCCCCCCATCTCCTCCGTTCCCTCTACGTCTCCCCTTCCTCCACCAGCCCCTGGAAGCCACCGGCAGTTTATTTTTTTATAATGAAAAATGTGCTGGAGTGGAAGGAGCCTCCGTTCACTCGTCAGTCATTTTCAGCTGTTACTTGTCTTTTTGCTGTGTGTGATTCTCCCCGTTTCTAGAGCATTCTCAGCACATGCAAGGCCTGTGCGGTCATCCCGGCATCCGCTGTGTCTCAGGAGCACGTGGACATTTCCTTACGAAGTCAGTGCCGTTAATTCCCCTTAGAGCTTTGACACGGCGCTTTTTCCATGGTTTTGCCTGAGTTAGGCCCCGAGCAAGGCCCACTGGCCGGACCCAGAAATGCTGGCAGAGAAACTTTCTGGCGGTGTCATCCCTCGTGCTTGTTAGTTCTTAGAGAAGGACTTGGCTCTGTCCACAGGACTGCCCGCTTCCTGGAATTTCAGCCCTGGGAGAAGGCCTTCCCGTCCCCACTGGCTGATGCTGTCATCACCCAGGAACTGGAGCAGGAGCTTGACAGGCACAGGGAAGGGCTGGGGTCGGGAGCATCACACTGCCTCACTCTGACCCTGCGCAGGCTGAGGGAGGGTCCAGACTTCCCAGAGAGGGGAGTGCAGTCTATCTGGTCTGGAGCCTTGGTCCTTTGCAGTGTACCAGGCCCCCAAGAGCTGGGAGAGCCCCCAGGAGCCTGGTCCTGTTGAGTCGGGGCAGCTTGGTTTTCCTTGAAGGTGGAATAGATGATTTCTGAGGAGGTCAGGGCTCTGCTTAGCTCGTTCACAACATTTCAAGGGAGTCCAAAAGAGGAGAATGATCTTAGAAAGCGGTGGGTCTGCCGGGCGCGGTGGCTCACGCCTGTAATCCCAGCACTTTGGGAGGCCGAGGCGGGTGGATCACGAGGTCACGGGATCGAGACCATCCCGGTCAACACGGTGAAACCCCGTCTCTACTAAAAATACAAAAAATTAGCTGGGCATGGTGGCGCGTGCCTGTAATCCCAGCTACTCGGGAGGCTGAGGCAGGAGAATTGCCTGAACCCAGGAGGCGGAGGCTGCGGTGAGCCGAGATCGCGCCATTGCGCTCCAGCCTGGGTAACAAGAGCGAAACTTCGTCTCAAAAAAAAAAAGAAAGAAAGCGGTGGGTCCAAGGACGGTGGTGCTCTCACATGCTGACTTTCATTAACAGGAACTCGTAGAGAACAGTGGCTGCCGGGTTTTGTTCTCAGATACACTTTCCTTTTGAGGTTCGTTTGTCCTCATTTTACTAGTTTGACTTTGCCTTTGTTTTCCCTTCACTGTTGCTGGTGACTGAGGAAATTGGGAGTTAATTCCAGAGGCAGTGGGGTTGCTCCTGTTGTCTGTGCTGTTGGGAAATCCTGTGCCTCTGTCCTTCCCCAGCCTGCGCAGAGGCCAGCGACGGCCTGTGTCCCCCGTGCTCCCCGGCAACGGCCTGTGTCCCCCGTGCTCCCCGGCGACGGCCTGTGTCCCCCGGGCACACCGAGACAGGCGATGTCCCTTTGGCTGTGTCCCAGGCCCTGTTCTCGGCAAGTGAGCCTAGCCCCAGCACGGGTGCGGGGAGTGAGGAGGTGGGAGTAGCAGGGACCAGGGGAAGTGGCAGCTGTTCACAACTCTGCTGTCTCTGTCTGAATTCAGTGGGAGGGCCTGTCTTCTCAGCTTGCAGGGAAGGAGGCTCTGAAGCAGCTGCACCGTCACATGTTTAGGGGCCCCTGGACTTAAATGGCAGAACGCCCCGACCACTCTGGAAGGCCGTGTTCGTGTTTGCGTGCTTGACTCTGTCGGTGGGAGGGCTGTTGTGCAGGTGATCGCCTGTGAGATTTAGACAGTCGGTTCAGGTGCACACGTCCCTGCAGAGATTCCGGCGAGGCTGAACGCCGGTACAAACGTGCCGGCACCTGCTTGTTGCCTCCTGAGTCAGTAAGGCTGCCACAGTCATGCAGGTAGTGGGATTCGAGGGAACGGGGCAGGCGGGGCACGCCCTCCGGGGTGGCCGACGACACCTGGTGCGTCCACACGCCTTCAGAGCCGTCTGCCCTGGGAGGCCTTTTCAGGACCCGCTCGGGGAGCACCCAGACGGGCAGTGGCCCTGTGGATATTGGAATCCTAGCCCTCGGTGGCCCTGCAGTGACTTGGTCCTTTCTGTGGCCGCTCTGCCTCTGTGCTCCTCAGTCCCTCGTGGCAGGTGGGGGGGCGCGTCCCTCAGCTACTCCCGTTCCCCTACATTGACACTTGTGTAACTAGAAGCCGCCTGTGAAATTTTAGTTTCAAAGCATTGTCTGGTGATGAGTGAATCATCCAGAATTTTCTTATCTAATAAACATAATAAAGTCAACAAGGACTTTAGAAAATAACTTCCCTGGGTTCACGAAACTGAGCGTGGCGCCCCGTGGGGGCTGTTTTGTGAGTGCTTCCCTGGGACGAGTGGTTACTTCACGAGTGACTTCACACCAGCTTTCGGGACAATGGCGGCTTCCCACTCACTCCTCCTTCCAGGGTGATGGTCTCTAGGGGTGACTTCACGCACTGGAGATACAAGTTCATTACAGAACTGTGTATTCGGGAAGCGTCTCGGTTCTGAGTGCCTTTGAGTGAATTTGCACTTCTGTTCCCACCCAGCCTTGCATCGTGTGTTAGAGGCTGTGGGCCTTGGGAGGGAGGCTGTGGGCGTCGCACACACCTCGCGTCTCCCAGCCCTCCCTGACCCCGCCTTTCCCTCCTCAAGGCTACCGGCTCTCTGACCAGTTCCACGACATCCTCATTCGCAAGTTCGACAGGCAGGGACGGGGGCAGATCGCCTTCGACGACTTCATCCAGGGCTGCATTGTCCTGCAGGTGACCAGGGGCTTCTCGTGGGTTTGCTGTGGGGGCGGGAGGGGGTTGCCCGCCCACGAGGTGCGCCTGACCATCGATCTAAGGAACCAGGCATATGTAGAATTAGTTTTTGGAGCTTATAAAAGTTAGTCTCATCTTTGGAGAAGTAGCTGGTTCGTGAAGTGTAGACAGCCGTGTTTTCCTCCCCATGGAAATGGCAAAGAGCAGCCTACCTGAAAGACGCCATTTAGGTGGTATCTGGTGGGTTATTTCCACTTACGTCCTGGTGTATTTTTTTTTTTTTTGAGGCGGAGTCTTGCTCTGTCACCCAGGCTGGAGTACAGTGGCATAATCTCCGCAACCTCTGCCTCCTGGATTCACGTGATTCTGCCTCAGCCTCCCCAGTAGCCAGGATTACAAGAGTGCACCACAACACCTGGCTGATTTGTGTGTGTGTTTTTTTTTAGTAGAGATGGGGTTTCGCCGTGTTGGCCAGGCCAATCTTGAACTCCTGACCTCAGGTGATCTGCCCACCTCGGCCTCCCAAAGTGCGGGGATTGCAGGTGTGAGCCACTGTGTCTGGCCAACTATGGTGTATTTTTGCAAAAACTTTTATTCTGAGAAAATGGACAAGTTTTCTGTGGCCCCACCTGTATCTCCCTGTGCTGGGCTCCATCAGGAGATGGCGTGTGTACTCCTGAAATTGGGCCCCTAAATGTCTTTCTCCCAGTGCACCTTGCTCCCGCCTCTGTCGAGATTTAAATGCCTGCTTTCTCCCCAGAGGCTGACGGATATATTCAGACGTTACGACACGGATCAGGACGGCTGGATTCAGGTGTCCTACGAACAGTATCTGTCCATGGTCTTCAGTATCGTATGACCCTGGCCTCATGAAGAGCAGCGGGACCGACGCATGGAAACAGGAGCCAAAAAGCCCAGGTTCCTACCTGTGAGGGAATGGAACGCGGCTGCAGTTAGATGGCGTTCTTCCTTCAGATTGTACCACGTGGGGACCTGGCTGTACATATGTGGATACGCTGATTAACGTTTCTGCAACCCTCACCGGAGCTGTATCATGATATCACAAGCCTTGGATTTGGTGACTGTCTCGTTGTGCCATGAGGTAACTAATAACGTTTCAGGCATTCTGCTTGCAAAAAATCTGTCATGAGCTTTTCTAGGTGTCTCTGGTTCTGTAGTGGAAATGCTGTTGTTAGTCGGAATTTTAAGATCACACAGAACTTGCTCACAGGAGGCCGTTCACGTGCCTTACTTTGTAAAAGAGTTTATTGTATTCCTTGGAATATGCAGCGTACACAATAAAGGCAATGTGAGACGCGTGGTCCGCCCTCAGCTTTTCAAATCACATGGGTCCAAGAACCAAGTCCCACGGCCTGGTCGTCCGGTCACTGTCAGATGCGCCGGCTCGCCCGGGACCTCCCGAGGTCCCGGACACCTTCTGGAACATTCTTCAGCCCAGCTTGCATGGCTCCGCTTGTGAAAATCCAGAGGGACCGTCCCACCCTCTGTTGAGGTGGTTACATTTCATAAAACTGCTCCATTTGGATGAAGAAATCTAATCCGGTGTCGCAGGTCAGGTATTTCCGTCATGAACGATTTAGCCACGCCGTGCCCCGCGTCAGCCGTGGTCTTCTCACGTGGCCAGCCGGCTGCTCAGTGCCGGGCCCCCCCGGGTTCACGTTCCCGGGCCCCAGCCCCGTGCTCTGGACGCTGCGCTCCTTACGCAGCCGTGTCTGGTGTCTGGGCCGCAGCCTCTCCGCCTCGACGCCGCTCCTCCCACGCCGGCCTGCACGGTTTTCTCTGTTGTTTCGGTGTCTTGGGATCTTCTATCTGTTCAAACCCCTGCTCAGTGTGTTTGGGGGTGACGGGAGGGGGCGTGGTTTCCTGGAAAAATCCCCATTTCTTAACGTTGGACATGTGCGCTGGGGGGCTGGGGCTGTATCTGCACTCCAGGTGGGACCCCCTCCCTCCCCACCACCCACCTGCACTTGGCCTGGGGCCCTCTGGCTACAGATCCCTCCCGGCTCCCCGGGGATGGGAGGAGGAGGGACGTGGGCTTGGGGGTCTGGCTGCTCCCTCTGGCCACACCGGCAGCCTGTGCTGGCCCCTTCTCAGGTGCCCAGGCCCCATGTGGTCCCCTTGTCTGCTCCATGTTCGCCACTCTGCTGGTCGGGCCACCTGCCGGGCTGCGGGTCATCTGTGCCCACAGCCGTCTGTGCTGCCTGTGGCTGTGTGTGTGGGTCCCGCGGTCCTGGCTGGCGTGTGTGTCCCCCAGCGGCACCTGCAGCCTCGTTCACCTCATCCCCTTGCAGCCCCCACCCCTCGCACTGGCACGTGGGCCTCCCCGAGGACCCACTGGAGCCAGAGCTTTCCTGGGAGAAGCAGGCGGGGTATTCAGATCGCAGATTTGGGTTCTGGTGGGTGTCACTGATGAGAAATTGGGGGTCTGTTGGGGGCCTGTGGCGGCCACGGCGGGGCTGGTACTGGGTTTCTCATCGGTGCTTGTGGTTAGTGGATCAGAACATCACTGGGCAGGAGGCCTGGGTGTGGCAGGGTCAGACCCCAGGTGTGTGGGGCTGGGACTGACCTCGTGACCTCAGTCATGGGGATCCCAGGGCGGTCTCTGAGGATTCCCTGCCATTCACACTGGGTGCCTCCCTAGGCCACGACAGCCCCATGACTCAGCAGCAGGTGACCCCCAGCCCCACTCCAGTGAGGTCAACTCCCTTGCCCAGGCCCCAAGCTCCCAATTCCATGAGGCCTTCCTCACCCAGGCCTCCACGGCCGGGCGCCCAGTGACTTCTCCCTCGCCTTACGGGACCTGGACTCAGTGTCCAGGAGCCGCACCCACCCCACCTTGGGAGCAGCCCTCGCTCCTCCAGCCTCAGGCCCACGAGGTCCCCATGCTTGGGGTGAGGGCAGCTGCTGTCGCCACCCTGCAGCCCCCACAGCCACGTCTCCAGGCCCTTGCTCATGCCGTCTGCCTGTGCAGGGGGCAGCCCCGAGCCCACACCTGCAGCCTCTCTGGCCCCTGCATTCCTACCTGTGCCGGCAGCGTGGCTGGGTGGGGGAGCCTGTGACCCTGGAGGAGCTGCCAGCCCATGTGAGACACCTGCCCCCAGGCACACGACCGAGGTTTGTCCTCCATGCAGGATACGGGCCAGCAGTTGATGCTGAGGGTCATCCTGTGTATCAGCTGATGGGGAAGGAATTTTGTACGTGTGCGGTTAGGTCCATGTTCCTAGAAAGCAGGTGAAGGCCAAGTGAGACGGAGACTTACAGAGAAAATGTCAGATCGTGGATGAAGTTTTCTTCCTTCTTTTTCACAGCACAAAGATGTTCCTCTGATGGGAGATAAAGTATGTGGTTCTCAGCACCTCACAGGTGTGTGCTACAGAAGATAACAGGTGTGTGGTGCAGAAGACAGGTGTGTGGGGCAGGTGCACAGGTGTGTGGTGCAGAAGACAGGTGTGCAGGTGCACAGGTGTGTGGTACAGAAGATAACAGGTGTGTGGTACAGAAGACAGGTGTGTGCGGCAGATGCACAGGTGTGTGGTGCAGAAGACAGGTGTGTGCGGCAGATGCACAGGTGTGTGGTGCAGAAGACAGGTGTGTGCGGCAGATGCGCAGGTGTGGTACAGAAGACAGGTGTGTGGTGCAGAAGACAGGTGTGTGGTGCAGGTGCACAGGTGTGGTACAGAAGACAGGTGTGTGGTGCAGGTGCACAGGTGTGGTACAGAAGACAGGTGTGTGGTGCAGAAGACAGGTGTGTGCCGCAGATGCACAGGTGTGTGATACAGAAGACAGGTGTGTGCGGCAGATGCACAGGTGTGTGATACAGAAGACAGGTGTGTGCGGCAGATGCGCAGGTGTGTGGTACAGAAGACAGGTGTGTGCGGCAGATGCGCAGGTGTGTGATGCAGAAGACAGGTGTGTGCGGCAGATGCACAGGTGTGTGGTACAGAAGACAGGTGTGTGCGGCAGATGCGCAGGTGTGTGATACAGAAGACAGGTGTGTGCGGCAGATGCGCAGGTGTGTGGTACAGAAGACAGGTGTGTGCGGCAGATGCACAGGTGTGTGATGCAGAAGACAGGTGTGTGCGGCAGATGCACAGGTGTGTGGTGCAGAAGACAGGTGTGTGCGGCAGATGCACAGGTGTGTGGTGCAGAAGACAGGTGTGTGCGGCAGATGCACAGGTGTGTGATGCAGAAGACAGGTGTGTGCGGCAGATGCACAGGTGTGTGATACAGAAGACAGGTGTGTGCGGCAGATGCGCAGGTGTGTGGTACAGAAGACAGGTGTGTGCGGCAGATGCGCAGGTGTGTGGTACAGAAGACAGGTGTGTGCGGCAGATGCGCAGGTGTGTGGTACAGAAGACAGGTGTGTGCGGCAGATGCGCAGGTGTGTGGTACAGAAGACAGGTGTGTGCGGCAGATGCGCAGGTGTGTGGTACAGAAGACAGGTGTGTGTGGCAGATGCGCAGGTGTGTGGTACAGAAGACAGGTGTGTGCGGCAGATGCGCAGGTGTGTGATACAGAAGACAGGTGTGTGCGGCAGATGCGCAGGTGTGTGATACAGAAGACAGGTGTGTGCGGCAGATGCGCAGGTGTGTGGTGCAGAAGACAGGTGTGTGCGGCAGATGCACAGGTGTGTGGTGCAGAAGACAGGTGTGTGCGACATGCGCAGGTGTGTGGTCTGAGGTGGGTAGATGCAGTGGTGTGAGCTACAGGTATACATGTGTACAGATGCACAGGTGTGAGGCACCTGGGTGTGTGGTGCAGATGCACAGGTGTGTGGTACACTTGGTGTGAGGTACAGGTACCCTCAGGTACTCTGCACATGGCTGCCGGGGGGACCCTGTTCTTGGGGAGGCTGCCTTGGAGAGGGGCCCCCATGAAGAGTCACAAGAACAAAACCCACTGAAACTTTCAGAGCAGAAGTTCTTTAGCAGAAAGTTGGGAGGGCGGAGGAGCCGCTGCTCCGCACGCTCGGAGGACAGCCGGGCTAGCGCGCTGGACAAGCTCACATCAGGCCAGCCTGCTGGTGAAGGAACCCGGGATGTGGAGAGCCTGTCGGGCTGGTGGGCTGTGGCCCTTGGGAGGGACGTTTGCCCGGGAGCTCCCAGACGCCAGGAGTCAAGGGGAGGCAGTGAGGAGCCTCTTGCAGCTGGAGCTGTGGGGTGGGGACTCCCCTGCTGTCCTGCTGGGTGTCACTGATAACAAAACTGGGGGTCCCTGGAGGGCAGTGGGCTCACGAGTTGGAGGATTCTCTGGGGAGCGGGTGCCAACCCGCGGAGAAGCAGGGCTGCCGTGCTCCCCGCCCAGCCATGCTGCCAGCACAGACCCCATCCTCAGGCGCCTGCAAGGAGCCGCCCATGAAGCTCCAGCCAAACCCCAGCCAGCAGCTGTGTGGTGCCCCAAGGGCCAGTCGGCTGTGCACAGCCTGGGCCACGTGGGGGCAGTGCGGCTGCACCATGGAGCTCCCGGGAGCTGCTGACCAGAAGGACCTGCCAGACGGGACCATGGGATTGAGAGAGAAGACGGAAGACCCGCAGAGACCACAGGCTGTGCCCCGTGTTCCTTTGGGGGTGGAGGGGGTGGACAGCTGACCAGGTGCCCGGCACAGGCCCAGCATGGTGAGGCTGAGTTGGGAAGGCCAGGCCAGCGGCCATGACCACCCACCGGGGACCCTCAGCCAGTCGCTCAAACCCTGGTCCCAAGACCCAGGACGGCAGGACACGGGGACACAGCCACTACTGGGGGCCCCTCCCTCACCCTTCCCAGCTCTCCACTCTCTGCATCCACTTGTGCTGTGCTGGGCTTCAGGGTGCAGTCAGGAGCAAGGTGGGCCAAAGCCGCGGCATGGGGTGTGGAGCGGCTGGGTAGAGCCCATGCAGGCTCGGGGGTCTCTGCTGCAGGGGGGGAGGACAGGCCGTGACCGGGAGGGCTCTCCAGGCACAGGAAGCAGCACCTGTAAGCCCAGGGTAGACACAGATTCCAGTCACAGAAGCCAGGGCCAGAGCGGGGTGGGGCCAGGTCTGCTGGGGCCCTGTGGCGGCCACGGTGGGGCTGGTACTGGGTTTCTCATCGGTGCTTGTGGTTAGTGGATCAGAACATCACTGGGCAGGAGGCCTGGGTGTGGCAGGGTCAGACCCCAGGTGTGTGGGGCTGGGACTGACCTCGTGACCTCAGTCATGGGGATCCCAGGGTGGTCTCTGAGGATTCCCTACCATTCACACTGGGTGCCTCCCTAGACCACGACAGCCCCATGACTCAGCAGCAGGTGACCCCCAGCCCCACTCCAGTGAGGTCAACTCCCTTGCCCAGGCCCCAAGCTCCCGATTCTATGAGGCCTTCCTCACCCAGGCCTCCACGGCCGGGCGCCCAGTGACTTCTCCCTCGCCTCACGGGACCTGGACTCAGTGTCCAGGAGCTGCACCCACCCCACCTTGGGAGCAGCCCTCGCTCCTCCAGCCTCAGGCCCGCGAGGTCCCCATGCTTGGGGTGAGGGCAGCTGCCGCCGCCACCCTGCAGCCCTCCCAGCCACGTCTCGAAGCCTTTGCCCACTGCAGAACCCAGGACCTGTGACCCCAGCGCCTACTCCACCACAACCTTCGACTCACCTCATCTCCCCAACTCTAACCTCTGACCTCTGACCTCACACCCTTGGCCTCTGCGTGAGGATTCCGCAGCGGTCCCGTCCTGGAGCCTCAGCTGTGGCTGGTTTGCTCTTCCTGATGGTGCTGCCTCCTCGGGCTGGCGCTGGATGGAGCCTTGGTTTCTAGATCTTGGAGGAATCAGATGCCCGGGGAGGACAGCAGAGAATAAATAGGGCAGGCGCCTGAGAGCCCCTGCCGTGTCCCCGGCCTCCAGGGCCTGTCCCATCCACACCCTCTGCCCACCCACCTGCCATCCCCAAGCCCAAGCCGAATTTCACCAACTCAAGGGTCCTGGCCAGTGCAGCCCGGTTCACTTTCCGCTCCGCCCCTCCCGGACTCCACATGGCTGTGACACAATTGCACCTGCCTGACCACACCAGGGCCTTCTGAGGGCAGGGTCTGGGGACCGCCCCCGGAGCCTCACCCTGCACCTTCCCCTCACCCTGCACCTCCAGCCTCACCCTGCGCCTCCCCTGCACCTCCCTCCCTCACCTGCTGCAGGCACAGCTGACTCCAGCACGTGAACTTGGAATGACGGAATGTACCTGGAAACAGGAGCCCTGACCGTGACTCTGCCGGGCGTGTGATACCCGGTGGCTTTTAACAAAAGATGAAATTCTCCAGATCCTTCTCTGTCCTCCAGGAGAAAGTGCTGTGGGAGTGGGAACACAGCCGTGACCAGGGCTGCCCAAGCGGCTGCCTGCAGGGCGTCAACACTGGGCGAACCCAGGAAACCCAGCCACTTTCAGAGAGCAGCAGGCGCCTGTGCTGGGTCCTGGCCCGGCCCGAGGGGTCAGCACACCTCTGTCTGCCTCTGAGGTCAGGGCCCTGGTGGCTCCTGGCCTGGCCTCCCTGGGGAAGACAAAGGTGTGGCCAGGAGAGGACAGGAGGGGTCAGTTGAGGTCACCACTCCTGGAGGCCCATGAAGAGCAGCTTTGTCCCCACACTTCTGGGAAGCCAACGTGGGCCTGTTTGGGAGGGGACTGGCACTGCAGCTGGCCGTGAGCACCTGCTGTGTGGCCATCCGTCCGCTGGGGGCTGAATCCAGCTCATATGGCCCTGGGGCCCCGCTGCACCCCTGATTCCTGTGTGGGTGTGCCCAGGGCTGGGGGTGGCTCCTTGGGGGCTTCCGGTCCCCCCCCCATGAGCTGTCATCCCTGCCGGGTGTCAGCCCCTCCAGTTCAGAGTCCCGGGAGGACTGGTGGTCCAGGCGAAAGGAGTGTGTCTCCAGCTGCTGGGAGTGTGGGTGGGAGCCAGAGGGCTCAGTGATGGTGGGGACGGTGAGTCCTGACTGTGGAGGGAGGAGGCCTCCTGAACAGGGTCCCTAGCACAGAGGCAGAGGAGACCCTGTGGGTAGGGGTGTCAGCTGCATCTGGACCTTCATGGTGGCATGCCCGACAGCCCGTCTAGATGGGAGGCAGCTGAGGGATCCCCCATCGTGCTGGTGGGGTGCCCAGAGACTCCAGGACTCCACGTGGGGCTCTGCCTGCCAGACGTGGGACGTCAGGGGCAGTGCCTCCCACCTTCTCCGCGGTCCCACTGGCTGCCTAAGGTTCTGCAGAGACCTGAGACTGTGGGGACAAGCGCGGGACGGGTGGGTGTCCACGGCCTGCGCCAATCGAAGGCGGTGCGAGGGAAGGAGGAGCCGCCTCCTTCTGTTCCCAGGAAACAGAGTAACCGAGTGTCTCATTCCGGTTGGTTCTGGTGGGACGGGGCAGGTGGAAGGTTCGGAACCTGTGCTTGTGCTGAGACGTGGGGGGTCTGTCTTCCTGTGCAGGGAGAGTGTGGCTCTTCCTAGAAAGTTCTAAGAGTTCAGGGAGCGTCTGCACAGCCCAGGTTCTCAGGGCCGCCACCCAGCTCTGCCCACCCATGTTCCCAGTCTGAGGTCCCCCGACAGGCCCAGCCTTGGCCTGGCCTCAGCCTGGCAGATGCCTCGCCTGTGCCGTGCAAGTGCCCACCACTGTCACCTCCTACCCACTGATACCTGTTTTAATAGCTCACAAAGGTACTACGTGCTTCTTGCAAAAACTTACAGGCATTGTGGACTTTTTAAATAGTAAAAAGAAATTAAAGTTCACATGTAACCTCAGAGTTATCCAACCACACATTTTCTGTGCATAATTCACTTGACAAAAATTGGATCAAAATACAACTAATGATTTTTAAAGGTACAGCAATATAGTTACACATTGTCCCATATAAAAAATTAATATGCGTGCACCCAGGGCTCCCGCTGCGCGGTGGCACAGAGGCTCATGCCTGTCATCCTAACACTTTGAGAGGCCAGGCGGGTGGATCAGGAGTTTGAGACCAGCCTGACCAAGATGGCAAAACCATGTCTCTACTTAAAAAAAAAATTAGCTGAGTATGCCTGTAATCCCAGCTACTCGGGAGGCTGAGGCGGGAGAATCGCTTGAGCCTTAGAGGTGGAGGCTGCAGTGAGCCAAGACGGGGCCACTGCACTCAAGCCTGGGTGACCAGAGGTGAGCAGAGCCGACCTGGTGACCCCTGGGGACAGAGCGACAGGCAGAATGCAGGAGCTCCGGGCTGCCCTGAAGGGAGCTACAGCCAGGGATGGGGCGGTGGCCGCCTGGGGGCTGAGTGGCCTTCTCGGCTGCGCCCACCCCAGCTTGGGAGCTGTGTCTGGGAAAGAGATTTCCCCGAGTCGACAGCAGACCGCGAGTGCAAAGGCCCCGAGGCCCGCACGCCCGTATTCGGAGAACCGCAGGAGGCGGCGGGCGGGTTGGGGGCGTCGGGGATATGGGGTTTGACTGCGAGCCTGGGGACGCCGGTGACGGCCTCGGCCGCGCTGCTGAAAACCGACTGTGGCGGAGGGAGCCGGGCTGGGCCGAGGACCGCGGGTGCTGAGGGGCCGACTCCAGGGACCACCTAGCGGCCGGGAAAGAGGGAGGGGCCGGCCCCAGTGAGGCGGACGGCTGGAAGCCGGCCAGGGTCTGCTGGGACCTCAGGGTGCGAGGCCAGGCTGGGGGTGTCTCCGGGGGTCCCCTGAGGGTAGGGGGAATTCAGTCGGGGCCCGCGCGCGGGGACGGAGGACTAGGGGGCCAAGGACCGCTGGGAGAGGGAAGGAGAGGGCGCAGCCCGAGGTAGGAGGGGCCGGCGGGCGCGCAGAGGGCGCGGGGTGAGGCCTGGGGACCCGCAGGGAGGACCCCGCCCTCGGGGTGGACGGAGCAGGGGCCCCCAGGGCCGCGCACCTGCCGCGTGGGACCCTGAAACGTCCAGGACCAGGAACGTCGCACCGACCACCCTGCGGTGCCTGGCGCACGTCCCCTTCTTGGGAAGCTCAGGATCAAAGGGTATCTTAATATTTAATATAATTCGCAGAAAACAGGACTCCTCTTACATTTTCCAAACGACCCCATAGGGCAGGCGAGCGGGGACACGCTCTCCTCACGTGGCCTGTTCGGGTCCGCACCGCCTGGCCTGGGGCGGAGGGGACGGGTGCTCTGGGAGGGGACGCGGGCGCGGGGAGAACCGCGGGCCCGGAGCGGCCGGGAGCCTGGGGCGCGCACAGAGCCCGACTGGGGCGCGCACAGACCCCGAGGCAACTCACACGGACCCCGAGTGGGGCGCGCATAGACCCCGGGGAGGGGCGCAGGGCGCCACCCCCGTCTCGGAGCACGGAGACCCCGGGGTCCACGGGACGCGAAGGACACGGGGCGGACCCCGGGGGAAGCGGATGGCGCCTCGGGTTCGCCGGGGCAGCCGGGACAGCGGGACCCGAGGCAGCCGGACCCGCGGGCGCCCTCTGCCGCCTCCCGGGCCAGGGCGTTGCGGGGCGGGGCGGGCGGCTCGCGTGCCGGGGTGGGGCCGTCCCAGGAGCCGCCGCCGGTCCCCGGGATGCGAGCGCCGGCCGCAGCCTCCACAGCTCCGGGCCCGGGCGCGCTGCCCCGCGGGTGCGACTGAGCCTCCGCGCCCCGCCAGCCCCGGGTAAGTGCCCTGGGTGCCCCCGCCGGCCCCACGCGCGCAGCCCGCAGCGGACGCACCCCCGGGTGCGGGGCCGAGGGGCGGGCGCCGGCGTCAGGACCCGCCTCACGCCCCAGCCTCGCGTCGCCAGGCCCCGCGGCCCCTGGACGGGGCGGGCACTCGGGCTGCGGCCGGCGGGTCTCCCTGGAAGCGGGTCCTCGGGAGTGTTCCGAGCCCTCATCCCCCGGCGGGCGTTCCTCGCGGGCGGCGCTCCCTGGGGCTGGGCGGGGGCGGGCGGCGGAGTGGGGCGCACTGTGGGGCCGGGGGCGCCAGGCCTTGGGGTCTCAGTCCCGGGAAGGGCCCGTGTTCTAGGCTCGGTTTCAGGAGCACCCAGAAGTTTTTTCACCGAAGTCTTATTTTGAGCGGCCCAAATCCCCAGACCGGATGCCCTGAAGGAGGATGTGGACCTGGAGCCGCTGCCGGGATCCCTGCTAGGGAGGGTCGCCACGGGCCCCCGAGCGGCAGGGCCACCCTCCGCGCTCCCCCGGGAGGCCCGAGGGCAGAGGCCTCGTGCGGAACGTGGCCTCCGGGAAGGCACGGGGAGGCAGGACGGGCTCCCTCGCGGACCTCTGCGCGTGGCGCGGGCTCTGGTCTGCAGGGGCCGGGGAGGGGCTGGCAGGAGGGCGGCCGCGCGCGCATCCTCCAAACGCCACCTCCGCGGGGCCTCGCGGCCGCCCTGGCCTGGCAGGTGAGGACGCCGAGGTCGGCCACGCATCCATCCGGCGTCTCAGAGCAAGTGACCAGCGGCGTTTGGACCGGGCCGAGCGTGTCACTTGCGTCCCGCGCACAGCCGGGCCCCACGCGACTGCACAGTCTCTGGAAAGCGGAGTAACAAGAACCGCAGGGCCCGAGGCCGACGGGGTGGACGCCGCTGCCTGGGGAGTAGCTTTGGTTTTTGTTCTCAGAGAGATGCCGTCGGCTCACAGCCCGGTGGGGACGGGGGGTCCGCATTCGGCCCCGGCGGACCCCTGTCCTGTGGGACCTGCCTGTGAGCCGCACCCAGGAGGCTGTCAGGCCCCACGCGTGGCCCCCGCTGAGCCCGGCTGCAGTGGGTAGGGGCCTCCCCCGTCCTCCGTACTTATGAGGCTTTTCTCTAAGGCGCTGTCAGCAACTCTCTCAAACCACTTTCACTTGATCCTTGTGCCAAATTATTTATTTCCTTCAACTGTGAGCCCCCCCCCCTTTCACGTGGCCTGGTGTCCTCAGGAGCAGGTGTTGTGATTGGAGGTGTGAGCCCCCCCTTTTCACGTGGCCTGGTGTCCTCAGGAGCAGGTGTGATTGGAGGTGTGAGGTCCCCCCTTTCACGTGGCCTGGTGTCCTCAGGAGCAGGTGTTGTGATTGGAGGTGTGAGGTCCCTCTTTCATGTGACCCGGTGTTCTCGGGAACAGGCCTTGTGATTGGAAGGAGACAGCTTGTTGCCCACAGGGTATTCCCACCTGGTTCACCCATGCTAGGTGCTGAGACGGGGCGGAGGGGGGGGTGGGCAGCCGAGGTTCCAGTCGGCGTCATTTGCAATGCACTTGGAGAGATGGGGCCGGGTGGCCCTGGCCCGTGTTAAGTGGTTAACAGGGCACAGAAGTGCGGAAGCACCGTGTGGTCTGCGGCGACCACGCATCGGAGGAGATTCAGCCCAGCTCCTTGAGGAGGACGGTGGCCTCGCACACAGGCAGGAGTGAATCAGCTGATCTGGAGGGGGCTGATGGCTCTGCTGGGAGGGACTTGGAGGCCCTGAAACCCCTTGCCTAGCTGTTTCTTTCTCTCTCTCCCCTTTCCTTCCTGAGTCTCGCTGTCACCCAGGCTGCAGGGCAGTGGTGCAATCTCAGCTCGCTGCAATCTCTGCCTTTTGGGTTCAAGTGATTCTCGTGTCTCAGCCTCCTGAATAGCTGGGACGACAGGTGCAGACTATCAGGCCCGGCTAATTTTTGTATTTTTACTAGAGACAGGGTTTTTCTATGTTGGCTGGGCTGGTCTCGAACTCCTGGCCTCGTGATCAGCCCTCCTCGGCCTCCTAAAGTGCTGGGATTACAGGCGTGAGCCGCCGCGTCCGGTCACCCAGCTGTTTCAGTGAGATGAGTTATAGTCAAAGGTGTTTCTGCTTGGAAATTTTTTTTAAAATAATATATATTCATTTATGGGAAAAAAAAAAGAACTGAGGCACAAACAGAAACTGGTTATTGAGGGGGCAGCAGGCCGTGGGGGGGGGCAGCAGGCCGTGGGGGGGCAGCAGGCCGTGGGGGGGGGGCAGCAGGCCGTGGGGGGGGCAGCAGGCCGTGGGGGGGGCAGGAGGCCGTGGGGGGGGGGCAGCAGGCCGTGGGGGGGGCAGGAGGCCGTGGGGGGGGCAGCAGGCCATGGGGGGGGCAGCAGGCCGTGGGGGGGGCAGGAGGCCGTGGGAGGGGCAGGAGGCCGTGGGGGGGGCAGCAGGCCGTGGGGGGGGGCAGGAGGCCGTGGGGGGGGCAGCAGGCCGTGGGGGGGGCAGGAGGCCGTGGGGGGGCAGGAGGCCGTGGGGGGGCGGCAGGCCGTGGGGGGGGGCAGCAGGCCGTGGGGGGGGGCAGGAGGCCGTGGGGGGGCGGCAGGCCGTGGGGGGGGGGCAGGAGGCCGTGGGTGGGAGGCAGGAGGCCGTGGGGGGGGGCAGCAGGCCGTGGGGGGGCAGCAGGCCGTGGCGGGGGGCAAGAGGCCATCGGGGGGCGGCAGGCCGTGGGGGGGGGCGGCAGGCCGTGGGGGGGGCGGCAGGCCGTGGGGGGGGGCAGGAGGCCGTGGCGGGGGGCAGGAGGCCGTGGCGGGGGGCAGGAGGCCGTCGGGGGGCGGCAGGCCGTGGGGGGGGGCGGCAGGCCGTGGGGGGGGGGCGGCAAGCCGTGGGGGGGGCAGGAGGCCGTGGGGGGGCGCAGCAGGCCGTGGGGGGGGGGGCAGCAGGCCGTGGGGGTGGCAGCAGGCTGGCTGCTTAGATTTCCTCTGGCCCCTCCCCTACCGACCCACAGGGAATATTTATCCCCTCCCCGCCCCCGACAGGGACTATTTATCTGCTCCTGCAGATTTTTACCAGAACGCTTGGTTTTAGGGCCGTTCCCCAGCACTGAGCTAGAGACACCCAGGAGAACGTGGCTTTGCTCAGGCATTGCCGTGCGAGTACTCGCCGGTGTGTGAGGCTGAGGGCACCCAGGCTCCCATCCCAGTTCTGGCTGCCCGGAAGGGAGTTTGGGACATCAGGGACAAGCAGGACCCACAGTAGCACCCCCCACAGCATTCCCTGCCTGCCTTCATCTTCCCAGCTGTCCCTCCACCCCCCGGCCCACTCCTGCCCTGCGGCTCTGAACTCATTTGGGGACGAGGGTTGCTTAGGCTGGTGGTGCTGGGGCCCAGGGTCTTCTGGGGTCGCTGTAGGTCACCCCACCCCTTCACCTTCCTTGACCTCAAGGGGTGGTTGAGTGAGTTTGCACTGTGCCTGGCCCGTCTTGGGGTGCTGGGAACTGTCCCTGGCCTGTTCTCCCCACGAGGCTGGGGCCAGGCTTGGGTGTGGCTTGGGAGTTTCCTGTTTCAGTCGAAAGGCCTTGCAGTTCTGATGGGATGGCCTTGCACGCCGGCCTCCAGCCACCAGTGCCCAACCTGGCTTCTTGGAGAAGTGCACTGAGCCAGGGGCGCGGCCATGGTGGAGGGGAGGCTGGGCATCCCGCGCCACCTCGAGGGGACGGCCGGACCCTGCTGAACCCCCGCACCGCCCCCACCCCCCCGCCGGCACCTGTCCCTGCTCCAGTCTGCCATTTGATTGCTTTCTTAACACTCCAGAGATTCTATTCATATTTATTTGTAAATTTGTGTTATATGTGTTACGTGGTGTTTGTTTGTTTGTTTTTTGAGATGGAGTTTTGCTGTTGTCGCCCAGGCTGGAGTGCAATGGCACCGTCTCACTGCAAACTTCACCTCCTGGGTTCAAACGATTCTCCTGCCTCAGCCTCCCCAGTAGCTGCGATTACAGGTGCCCACCACCATGCCTGGCTAATTTTTGTATTTTTAGTAGAGACAGGGTTTCTCCTTGTTGGCCAAGCTGCTGTCGAGCTCCTGTCCTCAGGTGATTCACCTGCCTCGGCCTCCCCAAGTGCTGGGATTATAGGCATGAGCCACTGCACCTGGCCTGTGTGACTTTTTGCTGAGGCAAAATCACATAACATAGAATTACCCACGTAAAAGTGAACAGTTCAGGGCATTTGTACATTGACAAAGCCGTGCAGGCACCACCTCTGTCTGCTTCCAAAACACCATCGCCCCGGCAGTGCTCACCCACCACGCAGTTGCTCCCTGTTCCCGCTCCCCGTCCCTGGCCGCCGTCGACCTGTTCATCCCTGAGTTTGCCTCTGGGCGTATCACGCAGTGGCGTCAGCGTGTGGCCTCCTGTGTCCGGCTGCTCCCACGCGGCACGGCGTTTTCAGGGTCCATCCGTGTTGTGGCAGGTGCCTCGGCTTCCTTCCTTTTCACGGCTGAAAAATATTCATTGTACGAAGGTGCCACGTCCTGTTTACTGGTCCGTCACTGATGGACATTTGGGGAGTTTATCCTTGCTGGCTGCTGAGAGTTATGATGGGCATTTGTGTGCAGGTCCCTGTTAGAACAAATCCTTTCACTTCTGTTAGGTGTGTACCTAGGAGTGGCGTTACTGGGTCACGTAGTGCTTCTGTGTTTAACTCTGTGAGGAAAACCACACTTTTCCACAGCAGGGGCACCATTTAGCATTTCCACTGGCAAAGCGCCGGAAACGTTCCGATTTCTCCACAGCCCCACTGACACTTACGTTACGTTCCATTAAGAAATAAGACAGCCATCCTAGTGCTGTGAAATGCTTTTTAATGATGGATTTTTGCTTGCGTTTCCCTAGTGATCTACAGGGCCGAGCATTTTTTCGTGTGTTGACCATTTGTGTATCTTCTTTGGAGAAATGTCTCCTCGAGTCCTTTGCCCACTTTCTTATTCGCACACATTTATGGGGTGCACTTCTAATTTTGTTACGTGCACAGGTTGCAGCGATCAAGTCAAAGTTTTCAGGGTGTCCATTAACCGAACAACGTAATAGTGCCCCTTAACTAAGATGTCATCAGCAACGCCCCTGTCACCCTCACCCCTCCCGGCCTCTGTCGCCTGTCAGTCCACTCACCACGTCCGCGTGCAGGTGATTTTAGTGCGCACTCGTGAGTGAGAACGTGCAACATTTGACTTTCTGTGCCTGGCTTGTTTCACTTGAGATAATGACCCCAGTTCCATCCATGTTGCTGCGAAAGACATGATTTCATTCTTTTTCTATGGCTGAATGATGTTCAATTGTGTGTGTGTAGCACACGTTCTTTTTACTCATCCACTGAGGGACACTTAGGTTTATTTCATCTCTTTGCTATGGTGAATATGCTGCAATAAGCATAGGACTGCAGATATCTTTTTGATATATTGATTCTTTTCCGCTGGGTAGGGGCCTCGTAGTGGGGTTGCTGGATTAAACGGCAGCTCCGTTTTTAGTTTCTGAGAAGTCCCCATATACTGTTTTCCAAAGACGTTGTGCTGGTTCACGTTCCTGCATCTTCAGCAGCGTCTGTGCTTTTTAATGTTTTCTGAGACAGAGTCTCCCTGTATTGTCCGGGCTGGAGTGCAGTAGCGCAACCTCAGCTCACTGCAACCTCTGCCTCCCGGGTTCAAGTGATTCTCCTGCCTCAGCCTCAGAGGCGCCCACCACCATGCCGGCTAATAATTTTTGTATTTTTAGTAGAGACAGTTTCACCATGTTGGCCAGGCTCATCTCAAACTGCTGACCTCGAGTGATCCACCTGCCTCGGCCTCCCAAAGTGTTGGGATTACAGGCGTGAGCCACCGTGCTCGGCGCCACCGTCTTTTTAATAATAGCCATTCTGACTGGGGTAAGATGGTATCTCACTGTGGTTTTAATTTGCATTTCTCTGATGATTAGTGATGTTGAACTTTTTTTCATAGACCTGTTGGCCATTTGCATCACTTCTTTGGAAAAACGTCTATTCATGTCCTTTGCTTACTTTTTGTTTTTTGAGACGGAGTCTCGCGCTGTCACCGAGGCAGGAGTGCAATGGCGCAATCTCGGCTCACCGCAACCGCTGCCTCCTGGGTTCATGAGATTCTCCTGCCTCGGCCTCCCGAGTAGCAGGGATTACAGGTGCACACCCCCACGCCCGGCTAATTTTTTGTATTTTTAGTGGAGACGGGGTTTCATTATGTTGGCAAGACTGATCTCGAACGCCTGGCCTCGTGATCTGCCCACCTCAGCCTCCCAAAGTGCTGGGGTTGCGGGCGTGAGCCACTGTGCCCGGCCCCTTGGCTCACTTTGTAACGAGATCACTTGGGGCTTTGATGTTGTCGTTGAACTGTTTGCGTTCCTCGTATATTCTGGTCACTAGTCCCCTGTTGGATGAACAGTTTGCAAATATTTTCTCCCATTTAACGGGCTGCCTTGCCACTCTGTTTATCGTTTCTTTTTGCTGTGCAGAAGGTTTTTAGTTTAAGTCCGTGCTACGTACAGACTAGTGTGATTTGAAGCCAGATCTTGATGCGGTTACGCTTTGTCCTCACCCAAGTCTCACCTGGAGTGGTAGTCCTCAGGTGTTTAGGGAGAGACCTGCTGGGAAGTGATGGGATTCTGGGGGCGGTTTCTTCCATGCTGTTCTCATGATAATGAGTGAATTCTCACGACATCTGATGGTTTTATAAATGGTAGCTTTTCCGTGTGCTGACACACACCTCTCTTTTTTTGTGCTTATGAATTTTAGGATTATTCTTTCTCTCTCTCTCTCTCTTTTTTTTTTTATAAGACAGGGTTTCACCATGTTGGCCAGGCTGGTCTTGAACTCCTGACCTCAGGGTATCCACCCACCTCGGCCTCCCAAAGTGCTGAGGTTACAGGCGTGAGCCACCATGCCCGGCCTATTCTTTTTCTCTTTTCTTCTCCTTCTCCTCCTTCTTTTTATCTCTTTTTTGTTCAAGATGGGATCTTGCTTTGTCACCCAGGCTGGAGTGAATTGGTGCAATCATAGCTCACTGCAACCTTGAATTCCTGGGCTCAAGCGACTCTCGCCTCTGCCTCCTGAATAGCTGGGACTACAGGTGTGTGCCACCATGCCTGACTAATTTTAAATTAAAATATGTTTTTGTAGAGACGGGGTCTCACTGTGTTGCCCAGGCTGGTTTCGAACTCCTGGCCTCAAGCAATCCTCTTGGCTTGGCCTCCCAAAGTGCTGGGATTAAAGGCGTGAGCCACTGTGTGCAGCTCACAATCTAAAAAATTAGATTGTTTTTTCTGATTCAGTGAAAGATTGCTTTGATATTTTGATAGGGATTACACTGAATCTGTAGACTGCTTTAGGCAGGTGGTGATTTTAACAATGAACTCTTCTGATCTGTGAGTGTGGATGTTTCTGTTCGTGTCCTCTACAGTCTTCTTCCATCAGAGATTTATTCCCAGGTATTTTTAATGCTTATTGGGAATGAGATTGCCTTCTTGATTTTTTCTCATCTACATCATTGTTGTTGTATAGAAATGCTACTGGTTTTTGTATGTTGATTTTGTCTTCTACAACTTTACTGAATTCACTTACCAAAGCTAAGAGTTTTTTGGTGAAATCTTTAGGTTTTTCTAGATAAAAAATCATATAATTGGCAGATAGGAATAATTTGACTTCCTCTTTTCCAATCTGAATGCCTTTTGTGTACTTTCTCCTGCCTGATTGCTCCGGATAGGACTTCCAGTATTATACTGAATAGGAGTGGGCATTCTTGTCTTGTTCCAGTTCTTGAGGAAATGCTTTCAACCTTTCTTCATTCAGTAGGATGCTAGCCGTGGGTTTGTCATAAATAGCCTTTATTATTTTGTGCTATGTTTCTTCTGTGCCAGTTTTTTGAGGAGTTTTATCATTAAGGGATGCTGAATTTTATTAAGTGCATTTTCTGCATCTACTGAGTTGATCGTGTGGTTTTTGTCCTTGCTTCTGTTTATGTGATGTATCACGTTTATTAATTTGCATATGTTGAACCATCCTTACACTCCTGATACGAAGCCTACTTGATTGTGGTGTATTATCTTTCTGATGGGCTTTGGATTCAGTTTGTTAATATTTTTTTGATTTTTTTTTAGGTGGGGTCTGGCTATGTTGCCCAGGCTGGAGTGCAGTGGCTATTCACGGGCGTGATCCCACTACTGGTCAGCACAGGAGTTTTAACCTGCTCCGTTTCCAGCCTGGGCCAGTTCACCCCTCCTTTGGCAACCTGGTGGTCCCCCACTCCCAGGAAGTCACTATATTGATGCCGAACTTAGTGTGGACACCCGATTGGCATAACACACTACAGCCGAGAACTCCTGGGCTCAAACGATCTTCCCATTTCAGCCTCCTGAGTAGCTGGGACTACAGGCACGTGCCACCGTGCCTGGCTGATTTTTTTTTTTTTTTTTTTTTTTTGAGACAGGGTCTTACTCTGTCACCCAGACTGGAATGCAGTGGCATCTTCTCAGCTCACTGTAACCTCTTCCTCCTGGGTTAAAGCGATTCTCATGCCTCAGCCTCCCAAGTAGCTGGGAATACAGGTGTGCACCACCACGCCCTGAAAATGTTTATGTTTTCAGTAGAGACAGGGTTTTGCCATGGTGGCCAGACTGGCCTCGAGCTCGTGACCTCAAGGGGTCTGCGTTTGCTGGTCTCCCAAAGTGGGATTACAGCGTGAGCCAGGGTGTGCCACGGAGGACTTTTTAGTCTATTGGTCTGTAGTTTTCATGTTTTGTGTTCTCGTCTGATTTTGGTATCTGGGTGACATTGGCCTTCTACAATGAGTTAGGGAGAATCTTCTCCTACTCCATTTTTTGGAACAGTTTCAGAAAGATTGGTCCTAGCTGTTGTTTGTATGTTTGGTAGAATTCAGCTGTGAATCCATCTGGTTGCGGGCTTTTATTTGGGGGGAGGTTTTTAACTAGTGATTAAATATCGCTTCTCATTATTTATCCGTTCAGGTTTTCTATTTCTATTTATTCCTATTCAATTGTGTTTCCAGGAATTTATCCATTTCCTCTAGGCTTTCTGATATGTGAGGACATAGTTGTTCACAACAGTCTCTGATAATCCTTTGAATTTCTGTGGTATTAGTTGTGACGTCTCCTTTTTCATTTCTGATTTTATTTAGGTCTTCTCGCTGCTTTTCTTGGTTAGTCCAGCGAGCAGTTTATCAATTTTGTTTATCTTTTTGCAGAACCAGCTTTTTGTTTCGTTGATTCTTTTGTGTTTTTGTTGTTTTGGTCTCTATTTTGTTTAGCTCTGCTCCGGTCTTTGTTATTTCCTTCCTTGAGGCGCGTAATTAGATTGTTAATTTGTAATCTTTCTACTTTTTGGATATAGACATCTAATGCTATAAACTAGGGGCCCTCAACCCCCAGGCCTCGGACCCATCCATGGCTTGCTAGGAACCAGACCACACAGCAGGAGTGAGTGGTGGGCAAGCGAGCGTTGCCACGCAGGCTCCTCCTCCCGTCAGCTCAGCTGCAGCAGGAGATTCTCATGGGAGCGTGAGCCCTACTGTGAACCGTGCATTCGGGGGATCTCGGCTGCACACTCCTTATGAGAATCTAACTGATGCCTGATGGTCTGAGGTGCAACAGCTTCATCCCCAAACCGTCCCTGCCCCGACCTCTGCAGTCTTCCACAGAACCCGTACAGGATGCCAAAAATGTTGGGGACCAGCACTATAAACATCCCTCTTAGCACTGCTTTTGCTGTATCTGTATCTCACAGGCTTTTAAAGTATGTTGTGTTTAATTTTCATTTGTTTCAGCAATTTTTAAATTTCCATCTCAATTTCTTTGTTGACCCAGGAGCATGTTGTTTAATTTCCATGTATGTATAGTTTCCAGAGTAGTTCTTGGTATTTCTGATTTTATTCCACTGTGGTTTGAGAAGACACTTAAGATAATTTTGATTTTTAAACATTTGTTGAGAGGAAGAGGAGGAGAAGGAGAAGGAAGAAGAGGAAAAAAAGAAGAAAAATCTGTTAAGACTTAATTTTTTTTTTTTGAGATGGAGTTTTGCTCTTGTTGCCCAGCCTGGAGTGCAGTGGCGCAATCTCAGCTTCCTTCAACCTCCGCCTCCCGGGTTCAAGCGATTCTCCTGCCTCAGCCTCCCGAGTAGCTGGGACTACAGGCACATGCCACCACACATGGCTAATTTTTTGTATTTTTAGTAGAGACAGGGTTTCACCATGTTAGCCAGGATGGTCTCAATCTCCTGACCTCGTGATCCACCTGCCTCAGTCTCCAAAGTGCTGAGATTACAAGCGTGAGCCACAATGCCTGCCCACGTCTGTTTTTAAAATAGAGAAAGGATCTCGCTATGTTGCCCAGGCTGGTCTCAAACTCCCAGTCTCAAGCAGTCCTCCCATCTTGGCCTCCCAAAGTGCTAAGATTACAAGCTTGAGGTACTACGCCCAGCTTATGTGTGTCTTTAGAGGTAAAGTGAGTTTCTTGTGTGCAGTGTATAGTTGGATCATGCTTTTAAAAATCCATTCTGCCAAACTGTATCTTTAAATTGTAACATTTGCCTGGGCGTAGTGGCTCATGTCTGCAATCCCAGCACTTTGGGAGGCTGAGGTGGGTGGATCACTTGAGGTCAAACTTCTTCCCATGAGTTTGAGATTAGTCTGGCCATCATGGTGAAACCCCATCTCCACTAAAAATTCAAAAATTAGCCAGGAGTCGTGGTGCAGGCCTGTAATTCTAGCTACTCAAGAGGCTGGGGCAGGAGAATCACTTGAATCTGGGAGGTAGAGGTTGCAATGAGTCAAGATCATGCCATTTCATTCCAGCCTGGGTGACAGAGTAAGACTCCATCTTAAAAAACAAAAACAAAAACAAACAAAAAAAGTGGAGTGTTGGAGCTGTTCACATTCAAGGTTAACATTGGGGCGTGGGACCCGGTCGCATTCAAGGTTAACATTGGAGCGTGGGACCTGGTCACATTCAAGGTTAACATTGGAGTGTCAGAGCTGTTCACATTCAAGGTTAACATTGGAGCGTGGGACCTGGTCACATTCAAGGTTAACATTGGAGCGTCCGACCTGGTCGCATTCAAGGTTAACATTGGAGCGTGGGACCCGGTCGCCTTCAAGGTTCACATTGGAGCGTGGGACCTGGTCACATTCAGGGTTAACATTGGAGCGTGGGACCTGTTCACATTCAAGGTTAACATTGGGGCGTGGGACCCGGTCGCATTCAAGGTTAACATTGGAGCGTGGGACCTGGTCACATTCAAGGTTAACATTGGAGTGTCAGAGCTGTTCACATTCAAGGTTAACATTGGAGCGTGGGACCTGGTCACATTCAAGGTTAACATTGGAGCGTCCGACCTGGTCGCATTCAAGGTTAACATTGGAGCGTGGGACCCGGTCGCCTTCAAGGTTCACATTGGAGCGTGGGACCTGGTCACATTCAAGGTTAACATTGGAGCGTGGGACCTGTTCACATTCAAGGTTAACATTGGAGCGTCCGACCTGGTCACATTCACGGTTAACATTGGAGCGTGGGACCTGGTCACATTCAGGGTTAACGTTGGAGCGTCGGACCTGGTCACATTCAAGGTTAACATTGGAGCGTGGGACCTGGTCGCCTTCAAGGTTCACATTGGAGCGTGGGACCTGGTCGCATTCAAGGTTAACATTGGAGCGTGGGACCTGGTCGCATTCAAGGTTAACATTGGAGCGTGGGACCTGGTCGCATTCAAGGTTAACATTGGAGCGTGGGACCTGGTCGCATTCAAGGTTAACATTGGAGCGTGGGACCTGGTCGCATTCAAGGTTAACATTGGAGCGTGGGACCTGTTCACATTCAAGGTTAACATTGGAGCGTCCGACCTGGTCACATTCACGGTTAACATTGGAGCGTGGGACCTGGTCACATTCAGGGTTAACGTTGGAGCGTCGGACCTGGTCACATTCAAGGTTAACATTGGAGCGTGGGACCTGGTCGCCTTCAAGGTTCACATTGGAGCGTGGGACCTGGTCGCATTCAAGGTTAACATTGGAGCGTGGGACCTGGTCGCATTCAAGGTTAACATTGGAGCGTGGGACCTGGTCGCATTCAAGGTTAACATTGGAGCGTGGGACCTGGTCACATTCACGGTTAACATTGGAGCGTGGGACCTGGTCACATTCAGGGTTAACGTTGGAGCGTCGGACCTGGTCACATTCAAGGTTAACGTTGGAGCGTGGGACCTGGTCGCCTTCAAGGTTCACATTGGAGCGTGGGACCTGGTCGCATTCAAGGTTAACATTGGAGCGTGGGACCTGGTCGCATTCAAGGTTAACATTGGAGCGTGGGACCTGGTCGCATTCAAGGTTAACATTGGAGCGTGGGACCTGGTCGCATTCAAGGTTAACATTGGAGCGTGGGACCTGGTCGCATTCAAGGTTAACATTGGAGCGTGGGACCTGGTCGCATTCAGGTTAACATTGGAGCGTGGGACCTGGTCGCATTCAAGGTTAACATTGGAGCGTGGGACCTGGTCGCATTCAAGGTTAACATTGGAGCGTGGGACCTGGTCGCATTCAAGGTTAACATTGGAGCGTGGGACCTGGTCGCATTCAAGGTTAACATTGGAGCGTGGGACCTGGTCGCATTCAAGGTTAACATTGGAGCGTGGGACCTGGTCGCATTCAAGGTTAACATTGGAGCGTGGGACCTGGTCACATTCAAGGTTAACATTGGAGCGTGGGACCTGGTCGCATTCAAGGTTAACATTGGAGCATGGGACCTGGTCGCATTCAAGGTTAACATTGGAGCATGGGACCTGGTCACATTCAAGGTTAACATTGGAGCGTCGGACCTGTTCACATTCAAGGTTAACATTGGAGCGTCGGACCTGGTCGCATTCAAGGTTAACGTTGGAGCGTGGGACCTGGTCGCATTCAAGGTTAACATTGGAGCATGGGACCTGGTCACATTCAAGGTTAACATTGGAGCGTCGGACCTGGTCACATTCAAGGTTAACATTGGAGGGTCAGAGCGGTTCACATTCAAGGTTAACATTGGAGCGTGGGACCTGTTCACATTCAAGGTTAACATTGGAGCGTGGGACCTGGTCGCATTCAAGGTTAACATTGGAGCGTGGGACCTGGTCGCATTCAAGGTTAACATTGGAGCATGGGACCTGGTCACATTCAAGGTTAACATTGGAGCGTCGGACCTGGTCGCATTCAAGGTTAACATTGGAGCATGGGACCTGGTTGCATTCAAGGTTAACATTGGAGCGTCGGACCTGTTCACATTCAAGGTTAACATTGGAGCGTCGGACCTGGTCGCATTCAAGGTTAACATTGGAGCGTGGGACCTGGTCGCATTCAAGGTTAACATTGGAGCATGGGACCTGGTCACATTCACGGTTAACATTGGAGCGTGGGACCTGGTCACATTCACGGTTAACATTGGAGCGTGGGACCTGGTTGCATTCACGGTTAACATTGGAGCGTGGGACCTGGTCGCATTCAAGGTTAACATTGGAGCATGGGACCTGGTTGCATTCAAGGTTAACATTGGAGCGTCGGACCTGTTCACATTCAAGGTTAACATTGGAGCGTGGGACCTGGTTGCATTCACGGTTAACATTGGAGCGTGGGACCTGGTCGCATTCATGGTTAACGTTGGAGCGTGGGACCTGGTCACATTCAAGGTTAACGTTGGAGCGTGGGACCCGGTCGCATTCAAGGTTCACATTGGAGCGTCGGACCTGGTCGCCTTCAAGGTTCACATTGGAGCGTGGGACCTGGTCACATTCAAGGTTAACATTGGAGCGTGGGACCTGGTCGCATTCAAGGTTAACGTTGGAGCGTGGGACCTGGTCGCATTCAAGGTTCACGTTGGTATTTCAGGGCTGGTTCCTGTTGCGTTGTCAGTTGTTCCCTAGTTGTTTTATAAGTTCGTTGCTTCGTTCTTTTCCTCTGGCTGTTTGTCATTGTGGTTTGGCTGAATTCTGTAGTGATGCTGTGATTCCTTTCTCTTCCTCTGTGTGATCGCTCTACCAGTGAGTTTTATACCTTTGTGTGTTTTCATCATGGTGAATGTCGTGCTTTCGCTTCCAAGTTAGGGCTTCCTTGAGCAGTTCTTGTAGGACTAGTGGTGATGAATTCCCTCAGCACCGGCTTTTCTGGGAAAGACTTTATTTCTCCTTCATTTATGAAGGTTAATCTTGCTGGGTATTGAATTGTTGACTGAAGGTTTTTTCTTGCAGCAGTTTGAATGTGTCACCTTGTTCTCTTCTTTCCTGCAAGGTTTCTGCTGAGAACGCCACTGTTAGTCTGATGAGGTTTCCTGTAGAGGTGACTAGACGCTTTTCCCTTGCTGTTTTAGAGTTTACTCTTTCACTGTGACTTTGGGCTGATTCATGGTGCACTGTGGCAGTGTCTCTGTCGCATGTTGGTTTCCTGGGGATTGCTGAGGCTCCTGGTTCTGGATGCTTAGGTCTCTTGCTGGACTTGGGAGGTTTTCATCTATTACTTCATTAAATACGGTTTCTGAGCCTTTCAACATCTCTGTGCCCTCAGGAAGACCAATAGCTTGTACATCAGTCACTGTATGTAGTCCCAGCTCATTTTTTCTCATTCTTTTTGCTTTGTTTTTGTTTGATTGGATAATTTCAAAAAACCTGTGTTTTAGGTTCTGAAATTCTTTCTTTTGCTTGGTCTAGTCTATTGTTGAGGCTTTCAAATATATTTTGTATTTCTGGGTTTCTTTAGAGATATATATCTCCTTGGGAAATATCTCATTCGTATTCTGAATTAATCTCTGAATTCTGTGTATTGATTTTCAGATTTTTCACGCATCTCATTGAACTTCTTTAAAATCAATATTTTGAATCCTTTCTCTGGGATATTGAGGATTTCTTTTTGGTTGAGATTTATCTACTGTCGGAGAATTGTGTTTCTTTGGGATTGTCATATTTCCCTGATTTTTTATGTTTCTTGTGTCTTTATGTTGCTTTCTGAACACCTGGCGTAATAGTTGCTTTTTCTTATTTTTGGATTTACTTTTGTTGTTGGGGGCACCTTTTGCTGGAGCAGTGACTGGGATGTTGGTTGGTAGGGCCCTTTGGATTGACTTCTGAGGCATGCAGCAGCGAAGCCTCTGTATGATTTATCTGGCTGTTAGCAGTGTTAGTGGTATCTGTGCCTTCCTTGGTGTGTTAGGGTGCAGTTATTGTTGGAGGCTGTGGTGAGTTTCTTGTCTGCAGTTGTGCTGGGGACTGGGATGCCGGGTGGGCCCATCTTCAGGCTCCAGTGGTAGCAGCTGTGTGCCAGCCGTGTCTATCCTTGTGCCCCAGGGTGGCACACACTGGCACCTGTGTTGGCAGTACCAGGCAGGCTGATTCTTGGGCCTCTGGATGGCTTTCTCAGAAGCTGGTTGCAGCAGCAGTGTACTATGAAAGTGAGCAGGCTTCCAAGTTTTTGGGCAGCCAGGGTGGTGTGGGCGATGGTGGTGGCAGTGGTGGTGAGATGCCCTTTTGGGTCCCAGGCAGTGTGTGCATGTGTTGGCAGTGGTTGCAATGGACTGTGGTTTTGGCCAGCCTCCAGTCCAGCAGCTGGCACTTGCAGGTAGGTGCCAGCTGAGGTGGTAGTGGCAGGGTATCCCCTGTGAGAAGGGCTTGGTGTCCCAGGTGGTAGACTGGGTTGTGGGTCCTCCAGGTCCCTGGATCCCACACTGTCTTGTGGGTGGGCTGGGGAAGGGGGATGCCAGGCAGAACTGGACCAGGCAAGCTTGCTCTAGCCCCCTGAGTGCATGCACCAGCTATGACAGGTGTGGCTGAGTGATTTTCAGGGCCTATGGCCGAATGTCTGGATGAGGGGCAGCTGCCACAGGGAGGATGGGGCCAGTCCCGGCAGCCGGAAACTTGGCCATGGATGGAAGACCCGCGTCCCTCTCATGCCCCTCCCATGGGGCTTGCTCCCCTATCCTGGCTGTTGGAGACAAAAACTGTTCCATCAGCCCTGACACTTTGTGCCTGGCCCGGGACTTAGCTCCAGGCTGTAGGCCCTGCACAGCTCGAGACCAAACCTCCACGGCAAATCTTACCTCACTCAAGTCCCGAGGGTGGGACCTGCTTCCAGTGCTGGGAGCTGCAGCCCCTCCCACACTTGCCTCTTAGTCCTGGCCACAGGAGTCCACTTTCATGCCTCAGTTCTGCAAGCAGCAGTCCAGGTTTCCCTAATGCCTTGGACTGGCGCCACTTGTACCCAGGAGGCTGCTAAGAGCTAGGGCTGAGAATGGTGTCTGTTCCAGCTGCTTAAATTCCTTCTCAGTCTCTAAATCAGATGCAGAGATTGGGAGGGTTCAGTTGCCTCTCCTGTGTCAGACTGACATGATTCTCCATTGGGAACGTGGACTGTGGGAGATCTTCCTCACCCTCACTCTGGGGAGTCACTCCAGTTCCCGGTGGGAACGTGGACTGTGGGAGATCCTCCCTCACCCTCACCCTGGGGAGTCGCTCCAGTTCCCGGTGGGAACGTGGACTGTGGGAGATCCTCCCTCACCCTCATCCTGGGGAGTCGCTCCAGTTCCCGGTGGGAACGTGGACTGTGGGAGATCCTCCCTCACCCTCATCCTGGGGAGTCGCTCCAGTTCCCGGTGGGAACGTGGACTGTGGGAGATCCTCCCTCACCCTCACCCTGGGGAGTCGCTCCAGTTCCCGGTGGGAACGTGGACTGTGGGAGATCCTCCCTCACCCTCATCCTGGGGAGTCGCTCCAGTTCCCGGTGGGAACGTGGACTGTGGGAGATCCTCCCTCACCCTCACCCTGGGGAGTCGCTCCAGTTCCCAGTGGGAACGTGGACTGTGGGAGATCCTCCCTCACCCTCACCCTGGGGAGTCACTCCAGTTCCCGGTGGGAACGTGGACTGTGGGAGATCCTCCCTCACCCTCATCCTGGGGAGTCACTCCAGTTCCCGGTCGGCGGTGACCACACAGGCTCCCTGCTTTCTCTCCTCCTCAGTTCTGGTGTTTCCTGTCACTTTCCTGCCGAACTCCCATGTTGTTTCTTGGAAAATATATTCAAAGTGTGATCATCTGAAGTCTCCTTTGTCTGGGACTCTCAGTTGCTTCATTTGATTAATGTTTGCCTGGTGTATCTTTTTCTATCCGTTTTATCTACCAAGTCTTTATATTCAGAGTAGATCCGCGACACATTTCTGACAAGGTGGATATTGTGTGTTTGCCTCCTCCTCCAGGCTGCACACAGCCTCACACAGGTGAGGGCTCCTTTGCTTCCTCCCCAAGCCTTTGGCCCAGAGCCTGGCATGGGATGGTTACTGCACACAGGTCTGCAGGATGTTTGTGAGCGCTCAGCTGCCCCTATTGCATGGAAGAATCAAGATTCTGTGACAAGAAGGGTGATGCCTTCTCTGAGGTGAATGACAGGTGAGCAGACTGGCCTGGGCATAGATACTGGACTGCTCCTCAGGGGCCCTGCTGGGAGGTCCACGCCTGTGTCCAGCACTGTTGGTGGCGGCTGGTGGGTGTAGTCAGCTGGACTCAGGGTGCTGTGAGCTAGTGACTTAAGTGGAATCCCAGGATTGTAGAGTGGAGCAGAATTTTACATAGCAAAGAGAAAGCCTGTTGGCCCAAAGCACAAGGCCACCGAGGGCAGGGATGAGAAGAAGAGCTGCTGCGAACACCACAGGGAGGTCACACCAGAGAGGAGATCACGCTGCTGCCTGCACACTCTCAGGGGTGATGGGATCACGTGGTCCCGTGTGTCCCCTTGGGGTGACAGGAACATGGGACCCTGGGTACCCTCTCGGGGCTGATGGGAACATGGGACCCTGCATACCTTCTCAGGGTGACAGGAACACAGGACCCCATGTACCATCTCAGGGATGACGGGAACATGGGACCTCATACCCTCTCGGGGGCAACCAGAACACAGGACTCCGCATACCCTCTTGGGGGTGATGGGAACACGGGACCTCATGTACCCTCTGGGGACGACAGGAACACGGGACCCTGAGTACTGTCTCGGGGGTGATGAGAACATGGGACCCCACATACCCTCTCAAGGATGGTGGGAACGTGGGACCCTGCGTACCCTCTTGGGGGTGACGGGAACATGGGAACCCACATACCTTCCCGGGGTGACGGGACCGTGGGACCCAGCGTGACGACCTGCAGGCTGCCCAGGCCTCGGCCGCGCCTCGTCCGCACGTGGCTTCCTTGATGGCTTCCTGGTCAGGACCTCGGCCTCCCGTCATGGCGCCGTGGGCCAGGCTCCAGCGCAGCCGCTTCTGTGGGGGGGGCCGGGACCCGGCTGCCGTGAGGGGTGACCCAGGGGAGGCCTGGCCGCGGCGGGTTCTCCGCACGGGGGGCTGGAGAGCAGGGGTCCCGGGCCAGGGGGTCCCACGGGGAGGAGGAGGCCGTGGGTGTGGGGGCGTCGCAGTGGGAATGGGCGCGCTTGGCGTTCCGGTGACCCGGGTGCCCCTGTGTTCCAGGCCGCGGACGATGATCCCGCCGGGGGAGTGCGCGTACGCCGGCCGCAAGCGGAGGAGGCCGCTGCAGAAAAGGTAACGTATCCGCGCCGCCCGTGCGGGTCACGTCACCCGGGAAACCGGTGGAGGGGGCGGCGGGCACCATGGGGCTCAGGCCGGGGAGGCGGGTGCAGCTCCGGGCGGCGGGGGCGGGGGCCGTGGCGGCTTCCCAGGCTCCACAGGTGAGACCGCCACCTGCTGGGACGGAGGGTGTGGCACAGCCGTGTGTGCGGGTGTGTGAGACTGTGTGGGTGTGTGAGACTGTGGGTGTGTGAGACTGTGTGGGTGTGAGACTGTGTGGGGGTGTGAGACTGTGGGGTGTGAGACTGTGGGGTGTGAGACTGTGTGGGTGTGTGAGACTAGGTGTGTGAGACTGGGTGTGTGAGACTGTGTGGGTGTGTGAGACTGTGTGTGGGTGTGTGAGACTGTGGGTGTGTGAGACGTGTGTGGGTGTGTGAGACTGGGTGTGTGAGACTGTGTGGTGTGTGAGACTGTGGGTGTGTGAGACTGGGTGTGTGAGACTGTGTGGGTGTGTGAGACTGTGTGTGGGTGTGTGAGACTGTGGTGTGTGAGACTATGTGGGTGTGTGAGACTGTGGGTGTGTGAGACTGTGTGTGTGAGACTGTGTGGGTGTGTGAGACTGTGGGGTGTGAGACTGTGGGTGTGTGAGACTGTGGTGTGTGAGACTGGGTGTGTGAGACTGTGTGTGGGTGTGTGAGACTGTGGGTGTGTGAGACTGTGTGGGTGTGTGAGACTGTGTGTGGGTGTGTGAGACTGTGTGGGTGTGTGAGACTGTGTGTGGGTGTGTGAGACTGTGTGGTGTGTGAGACTGTGTGGGGTGTGAGACTGTGGGGTGTGAGACTGTGTGGGGGTGTGAGACTAGGTGTGTGAGACTGTGTGGGTGTGTGAGACTGTGTGTGGGTGTGTGAGACTGTGGGTGTGTGAGACGTGTGTGGGTGTGTGAGACTGGGTGTGTGAGACTGTGTGGTGTGTGAGACTGTGGGTGTGTGAGACTGGGTGTGTGAGACTGTGTGGGTGTGTGAGACTGTGTGTGGGTGTGTGAGACTGTGTGGTGTGTGAGACTGTGTGGGTGTGTGAGACTGTGGGTGTGTGAGACTGTGTGGGTGTGTGAGACTGTGTGGGTGTGTGAGACTGTGGGGTGTGAGACTGTGGGTGTGTGAGACTGTGTGGTTGTGAGACTGGGTGTGTGAGACTGTGGGTGTGTGAGACTGTGTGGGTGTGTGAGACTGTGTGTGGGTGTGTGAGACTGTGGGTGTGTGAGACTGTGGGTGTGTGACTGTGTGTGGATGTGTGAGACTGTGTGGGTGTGTGAGACTGTGTGTGGGTGTGTGAGACTGTGTGGTGTGTGAGACTGTGGTGTGTGAGACTGTGCAGGTGTGTGAAACTGGGTGTGTGAGATGGTGTGGGTGTGTGAGACTGTTGGTGTGTGTGCAGGTGTGCAAGGCTGTGTGTATGTGTGTGAGGCTATGTATGTTAGTGCTGTCTGTAAGGCTGTGTATGGAGGGCTGTGGGAGGGCTGTTTGTGTGTGGGTGCTGTGTGTGTGAGGCTGTTTATGAGGCTCTGTGTGCATGCAGGTGTGTGTGAGGCTGTGGGGGCTGGGTGTGAGGTTGTGTGTATGTGTATGGGTGTGTGTGAGAGGCTGTGTAGGGGGCTGTGTATGAGGCTGTGTGCTTGTGTGTGCACATGTGGGTGTGTGAGGCTCTGGGGGGTTGGGTGTGAGGATGTGTATGTGTGTGTGTGAGGCTGTGTGGTGGGCTGTGTGTGTGAGGCTGTGTGCATGTGTGTGCATGTGTGGGTGTGTGAGGCTTTGGGGGGCTGGGTGTGAGGCTGTGTGTATGTATGTGTGTGTGTGTGTGAGGCTGTGTGGTGGGCTGTGTGTGTGAGGCTGTGTGCATATGTGTGCGTGTGTGGGTGTGTGAGGCTTTGGTGGCTGGGTGTGAGGCTATGTGTATGTGTGTGTGTGTGTGTGAGGCTGTGTGGAGGGGCTGATGGGGGAGGCTGTGCAGCAGTGTGTAAGGCTGCAGGGGGGCTCCATGTGTGGGAGACTGTGCATCGGGGAGGTTGTGTGTGTCAGAAGATGTCCCCAGCTGTGTGTGTGTGTATGGTGTGTGAGGCTGTGTGCGTGAGGCCGTGGGGGTGCTGTGGGGGGAGACTGTGTGTGGGGGCTGTGTGTGTCAGATGATGTCCCCAGCTGTGTGTGTGTGTGCGCGCGTGAGGCTGTGGGGGGGCTGTGTGTGTGTGTGTGCGGTTGTGTGTCTGTGAGCCTGTGTCAGATGATAATCCCGGCTTTGTGTGTGAGGCCGTGTGTGTGAAACTGTGTCAGATGTCCCTGCCTGTGTGTGTGGGGAGGTGTGTGTGTGATGCATGTATGAGGCTGTGTGTTTGAGGCTTTTGTGTGGTGTGTGTGAGGCTGTGTGTGTGGTGTGTGAGGCTGTGTGGTGTGTGTATGTGGTGTGTGTGTGTATATGGTGTGTGTGAGGCTGTGTGTCAGATAACCCTGGCTCTGTGTGTGGTGTGTGTGTGTGAGAGAGAGAGAGGCTGTGTGTGTGTGTGTGAGGCTGTGTGTGTATGGTGTGTGTGAGGCTGAGTATGTGTGAGGCTGTGTGTGTGGTGTGTGAGGCTGTGTGGTGTGTGTATGTGGTGTGTGTGTGTATATGGTGTGTGTGAGGCTGTGTGTCAGATAACCCTGGCTCTGTGTGTGGTGTGTGTGTGTGAGAGAGAGAGAGGCTGTGTGTGTGTGTGTGAGGCTGTGTGTGTATGGTGTGTGTGAGGCTGAGTATGTGTGAGGCTGCGTGTGTGGTGTGTGAGGCTGTGTGGTGTGTGTATGTGGTGTGTGTGTGTATATGGTGTGTGTGAGGCTGTGTGTCAGATAACCCTGGCTCTGTGTGTGGTGTGTGTGTGAGAGAGAGAGAGAGGCTGTGTGTGTGTGTGTGAGGCTGTGTGTGTATGGTGTGTGTGAGGCTGTGTGTGAGGTTGTGTGTGTGTGTATGGTGTGTGTGTGGTGTGTGTGTGTGTTGTATGTAAGGCAGTGTGTGTCAGATGATGTTCCCAGCTGCTGGGGCTGTTGGATTCTGTGCAGATTCACAGCAACGCCTCACTGCCCTGTCACCTGCTGTGACGCTGACGTCGGGCCCCTGATGGGTCAAATGCTGGGCCTTAGTGTGTGGCCATAGTGCCTCCAAGCACTGTAGGGTCAAGGTTAAGGTCAGGGTTAGGGTCAGGGTTAGAGTCAGAGTCAGGGTCAGGGTCAGGGTTCGGAGGAGCTGGGGCTGGGAAACGGGGAGGTAAGGCCCCCCTTGGGAAGGAAGGGTTTGTTTGCTGTGTGAACAGTAGAGAGATCCCTTGTCCCACAGGGAGAGCTGACCTTGTCCCTCGCACTCTCCTTGCATCGAACGCCAGCGTGCAGCAGGCTCACTGCCCAGGCGGCCGCTGGCCCAGCGGTGAGCACAGGCGCAAAGCCACACCTGGGGCCGTGCACACAGCTGAGGCCGGCCGAAGGCTCAGGAGGGACCCAGCACAGCCCTGCGCTGACGGCGGGCAAGCTCTAGGGCAGGCAGTTGTAGATGCAGATGCTGCAATTCGCATATAAAGGGAGGACGCATAAATACCACGTGTGCACATGTAGTTTATTCATGTCTCCTGAGGGAGTCACAGAAAACTGCAAGTCAGCGGCCTCTAGGCAGGGAGGCAGCCTGAGGACACGTTCCTCTGAGTGTTGAACCAGGAGAGCATTCAACCAGCCATTGAAAACACCAGTGCATAAAATGCAAAGGCCCCAAAACTCCTTTCTCAGGCCTTTGCAGTGGAATAAAAACAAGAAAAGCAGGACATTTAGTTGTGATTCTTCCCTAGACTTCCCCACCATGGGGACCGCATTTGCAGCTGTGGGGCCAAGCTATTTTCTCTCTTTACGAAATGTGACAAGTATGTCACCTACACAAATCTCTCAAGTGCAGAGACTGAGGAGCATGTACATCTCATGGCCCACCCCTGGAGGAAGAACCAGCTACGGAAGCTTCTCAGCCCTTCCTGGCCCCCGGCGTGCACCCCGCACCATCCTCCCTGGCCCCCAGACATGGCCGCCCTTCACCTGCAGACCTCAGCCTCACCCTGTATAAAGCTCAGTCTTCCTTGGTTGCTGGAAGAACCCACTGTGCACACAGCATCAGCCAGGGCGCTTCCGCATCCCCCCACGGGACTTGGGGACCTGGGTGAGTGCTGAACGCGTGGAAGCTCACGTGGCTTGCCGAGCCGTGAGTCCTAAGCCCTTTATCTCCCCCTCCGGGGCCTCATGTCTTCTTCCAGCGTCCACGAAACAGAAATGCGTTGTTAGCGTGCGAGAAGTAAAATCGAATCCCCTACACTCATATATTGGGAGGATGAAAACCCAGGCGTGGAATTGCTCAGCCAAAGCGCAGGCGTTTGTCGTTCCGACAGTTGTTACCAGACCTCCCAGCGTAAAGGTGAAGGTTCGAGGTCCTTGCCAGCGCCTCCTCCCCATGCCCCAGCACTTACTGCATTCCCGGTGCCGCGATTGTCATTTGCTTTCTTGTGCCGTGAGTGAGGTTTAAGGGCGATTTACATGTCGTCTTCTCTGAACGGTGCTTACGGCTTGTGCTCATTTTTCTACGGGGTTGTTTTTGTGTTGTGCGTCTTGATTCGTAAGAGGTCGGAAACTAGGGAAATTAATGTTCGAAAGGGTTTCAAATGCTTTACCCCAGTTTTGATTTTGCGTATAGTGTTCTTGCTGTGCAGAAAAAAATTGAATTTGTATGAAGTTGAATTTGTCAGTCTTGACTTTTGTGGCTGACCTGACATCGTGGTTAGGAAGAGCTCCCCTGCTTCAAGTTTATCGGAGAATATTCCCATTAGTTCTTCAAACACATTCCTTAAATTATATGCATTTGTGGTTGAAACTTTTCAGCATGTGAGGAAGAAAGAGGGAAAAAAGAAAAGCAGTTGTGATGTGAGTGGCAAAGGCAGTGGATGACTTGAGTGCCGTGAACTGTTTTCACACTCAGACACACACGCCCACTGCCGCACACGCTCACCTCTGCACGAGGTGATGGAGGCTGGCGCGTCCCAGTGCGGGCGTCTCTGGGAAGGCTGCGTGTCTTTCTCCTAGAGGGGCTGCTGGGCACATGCTGGGCTCCTGGGCTCAACGTCGAAACAGTGTTTTGGCCTCTAGTTTCCCTGCATGTTTTGAGTTGCAGGCGCCCATCCTGTAGCCCCTCCTGGAGTGGGGGCCCCCTCCGCTCTGGCCATCCCAGCTGTGAACCCTGATGCACCTGAGGGCCACGTCCAGTGCTCTGGTCTGGCTGGCTCTTCTGTGGTGATGGGGGATGGGTCCGTGTGTGCCCCCAATCTCATCTGGAAGGGGTGGCTGGTAAAGGCTGTGGACGGCGCCATCGGAGGGGGAGTTGGTCTAGAACCTGCTCCTGAGAGGCCCCCACAGGCACCGAGTGCAGGGGGCAGCTGACGTGGAGGAAGCTGGGCAGCCGGCTGGACGGCCCTCCCCTCGGTGGTGCCCGTGACTCCTGCTCAGCCTCAGTATCTTTTGGGTCACACGGGGGATCCTGAATCCACAGCGCTCTTCCGGGGGTGAATGCCCTGTGCCACTGGCAGCCTGTTTGAAGCTCCTCGTCTTCTGGGATCGCCAGAGTTTTCTGCAGGGACAGTGCCTTCAGCTCATGACACTGTGGAAACCATGGGAATTCCCGTTTTTGGCATTTTAATCTTTATCGGGATATAACTGAAGCACACGTGTTTCAGTTGAACTGCACGTCGGAGGTGCGTCGTTGGGTCCGTTTGGACGTTTGTGTACACCAGCGAAGCCATCGCCAAAATCCGGATGAAGCGCTTCCGTCACTGCACAAGCTTCTCTGTGGCCCCTCATAATTCCTCCCTTTAGCTCTGCCCCAGGCGACCTCTGATCTGTTTCCTGTCGCTGTAGGTGGTTTGCGTGTCCTGGCATTTTGTGCAAATGGAATCACATAGGATTTTGTGGTCTGCGTGCATTTGTCATGAAGGTCCTGGGATTCGTGCGTGTTTCCAGCATCAGCCACGTGTTCCTTTTTATTGCCGTGAACTGTTCTGTTGTGTGGACAGACCAAATCTGCTAATTTACCTGCGATGGAAGTTCAGGCTGTTCTCCATTTGGGACTATTACACATACAGCCACCGAGAACATTTTCGTACAAGTCTGTACGTTGTTATGTCTCTTGGATAAAGCAGTGCAGGGGAGCTGCTGCCGGGTGACTCTCGGGGCGCCGCTGCCGGGTGAGTCTCGGGGCGCCGCTGCCGGGTGACTCTCGGGGCGCCGCTGCCGGGTGAGTCTCGGGGCGCCGCTGCCGGGTGACTCTCGGGGCGCCGCTGCCGGGTGACTCTCGGGGCGCCGCTGCCGGGTGACTCTCGGGGCGCCGCTGCCGGGTGACTCTCGGGGTGCTGTTGCCGGGTGACTCTCGGGGTGCTGTTGCTGGGTGACTGATTAAGTTAGTACTGTTAACTGTTTTCCAGGGCAGTCGTGCCATTTCCCACTCCCAGAAACTCCCAGTCCCTCTGCACCTCCGCCGGTGCCTGGTGTGCTCAGCCTTCTTGGGTTTTGACCGTCCTCATGTGTTGGTGGCACGTCCTCAGGGTTTTAATGTGCATTTCCCTGGTGACTGATGGCGTTGAGAACACCTTATGTGCTTCTTCACCACCCACGTGTCTTCTCTGGGGGTGTCAGTTTAAATAACTGGCCATGTTCTTATTGGCTTCTTTAACCTTATTATTGAGTTGTAAGAGTTCTTTACAGATTCTGGATATAAACCCTTGTTGTGAATATTTTCTTCCAGTCTAAGGCTCATCTTTTTCATCTTGTTGCTATTGACTTTCAAAAGATGTTTGAAAACCTTTTGACGAAGACCAACTTGTGAGCTTTTTTGTGTGTGTGTTCTAAGAGTCCCGTGACTACCCCGAGGTCTGAAGGACTTTTGCGTGTTTTCTTCTAAGGTTTTACAGTAGTTTGAAGCCCCTTGAGGTCTACGCTCCTTTTTGAGTTAATTTTTGGGGATCACATGAGGGCGGAGCTGGTGTCCATTTCTTTCATGGATATACAGTTACTGGAAACATTTCCCTTGCCCTATTGAGTTGCCTTAGTATCTTACGAAGACCCAAGAAAAACCAGCGTGTCTATTGCTAGACTCACACCATTCTTTTCTATTCACTTTTATTTCTATGTTTTCTCTAATAACCAAATCATCTTTAATGTCGTAGCTTTAGAGAGGGCCTAAACTCGGTGCCCTTCTCTTTATTCTAGGTCCTTTGTATTTCCACGTAAATTTTAGAATCAGCTTGTCAGTTTCTGTAGAAATTGCTGTTGGGGTTTTAATTAGGATTACACTGACTCTATAGATCAGTTTTGGGGAGAATTAGCATCTTAACAATATTGAATCATCCAGTCCAAGAACATGGTGTATCTTTCTGCGTATTGAGGTCTTTCGATTTTTCTCAGCTCTGGTTTGGGTGTCTTTTGTTAGGTTTGTTCATAGGCATTGCATATTTTGGGGCCTCTCTTTCCCCCTGAGCTGCCTTGGGGCTCCTCCCGCACCCATTTCTGTGCTGACAGCACTGGAGAATCCTCCTGGAGTCTCCTCTGCCCTGGACCGAACTGGAGCTTCTCCTGCATGGTTCTGGACCTCGTGGTTCTGTCCGTGATCAGGGCTCCTGGACCTGGCGGTTCCGTCCGTGATCAGGGCTCCTGGACCTCGCTGTTCCGTCCGTGATCAGGGCTCCTGGACCTGGCGGTTCCGTCCGTGATCAGGGCTCCTGGACCTGGCGGTTCCGTCCGTGATCAGGGCTCCTGGACCTGGCGGTTCCGTCCGTGATCAGGGCTCCTGGACCTGGCGGTTCCGTCCGTGATCAGGGCTCCTGGACCTGGCGGTTCCGTCCGTGATCAGGGCTCCTGGACCTCGCGGTTCCGTCCGTGATCAGGGCTCCTGGACCTGGCGGTTCCGTCCGTGATCAGGGCTTCTGGACCTCGCGGTTCCGTCCGTGATCAGGGCTTCTGGACCTCGCGGTTCTGTCCGTGATCAGGGCTTCTGGACCTCGCGGTTCTGTCCGTGATCAGGGCTCCTGGACCTGGCGGTTCCGTCCGTGATCAGGGCTCCTGGCTGTCCTCTCTGCGCTGCCGTCCCCCACCTCCCCCATCTCTCTGGCACCCCACTCTGTGGTCTCTCCCAGCCCCTGCCTGCCCACTAGGTGCCCCTTTGTCTTCTGGGGAGGCCTTGGGTACGGTTCACTGAGAGGTGGGCCCCTCCAGCCAGGGGATGGCAGCGCACACGAGAGCAGATCCGGGTCGTCCCTGGATTCTCCTGCCTATTTTTAAATTTTTGTTGGAGGTGACATTAAAAACAACAACAACCAGAAAGTGGAAAGATAACCAAAGATAACACACAGAATGAGAGAAAATAAATACAAATCATATACTCATTAAGGGCCTGGTATCCAGAGGACACAAAGAATTCTTACAACTCAAAAAGAAGAAGATAACCCAAATTTAAACTGGGCAAAATGCTTGAATAGCCGTTTCTCCAAAGAAAATATAAAAACGGGCAACAAGCATTTGAAAAGGTGCTGAACATCATAAGTCATTAGAGAAATGCAAATCCAAACCATAACAAAATACCACTTCACGCCCACCAGAATGGCTGTCATCAAAAGACCAGAAAATCCGTAAGTGGGGGTGAGGATGTGGAGAACCAGGAGGCGGGCCACGTCGCGGGTGGGAAAGTGAAATAGTGCCGCCACGTGGAAAGCAGCTTCGTGGTTCAAAAAAAATGAAGCAGAATTAACATATGATCCAGCAACTGTACTGCTAAGTGTATGCTCAGGAGGATTGAAAGCAGCAGTTCACACAGAATCTTCCAGACGAGTGTTCCCTGCAGTGATAAACAGAGGAGACAGCACAAACACCATCAGCGTGTGGATGGATAAACCGACGTGGCCCATCCACACACGGGAATATGACTCAGCCACGAACAGTAGGGAAGGAGGCACCGGGGACGAGGTGGATGAACCTTGAAAACGCTGTGCTGTGAGAAAGAAGCCGGGCACAGAAGGCCACGCCTCGATTCCATTTCTGTGACACGTCTTTAGTAGGAAGGTCCATGCCCAGGGCCGACTGGGCGCTGCCAGGGCTAATGGAAGGGGAATCTGGAGAGACTGCTGATGGGGAAGCGGTTTCCCTCAGGGCTGGAACTAGATAGCGCTGATGTTTGCACGGCTTAGCGACTGCCCTAAGGGTCTTTGACCTGCTCACTTGTAACTGGTTAGTTTTGTGTCGAAGGAAATAGCTCTGGATTTGGCACTGTCAGGCTGCTCTGTGACTGGCATATGGCGGGGGTCGTTAGACAATGAGAAATGGAGTTTGTGGCGCGGGGTTCCTGACAGGACATCGCTTCAGACTTACAACATGCACGTGTCGGCTCACTCATAAGTGCAAACACTGGAGAAAAATTAGGGATTTCTTGACAAAAGAGACCCAAACCCCTGGAAACAACAGGCTCACTCCTATGTGTGCCCGGTCCCGGGAGGGTTAGTGGAGAAAGTCAGGCGGCCTCGTTCCCATGGTCCTTCCGGTGACCTGCCCCTTCTCAGTCTCCCCACGCAGCCTCAGTGGACTCCACACTGGCTGCCATCTTTTCTTTGCAGATGAATGTGTGTGGAAATGATATCTAGAATGAGAGGTCAGTCGATGTGGTTTCTGTGCAATGATGGTAAATGGGTCAGTCATAGGGGATGGTCACTCTGAGGTTAAAAGGGTCATCTGTAGAGGATGGTCACTCTGAGGTTAAATGGGTCAGCCATAGGGGACGGTCACTCTGAGGTTAAATGCATCATACATAGGGGACGGTCACTGTGAGGTTAAATGGGTCAGCCGTAGGGGACGGTCACTGTGAGGTTAAATGGGTCAGCCATAGGGGACGGTCACTGTTGATTAAATGGGTCAGCCGTAGGGGACGGTCACTGTGAGGTTAAATGGGTCAGCCGTAGGGGACGGTCACTGTGAGGTTAAATGGGTCAGTCATAGGGGACAGTCACTCTGAGGTTAAATGGGTCAGTCATAGGGGACAGTCACTCTGAGGTTAAATGGGTCAGTCATAGGGGACAGTCACTCTGAGGTTAAATGGGTCAGCCATAGGGGACGGTCACTGTTGATTAAATGGGTCAGCCGTAGGGGACGGTCACTGTGAGGTTAAATGGGTCAGCCGTAGGGGACGGTCACTGTGAGGTTAAATGGGTCAGCCGTAGGGGACGGTCACTGTGAGGTTAAATGGGTCAGCCGTAGGGGACGGTCACTGTGAGGTTAAATGGGTCAGTCATAGGGGACAGTCACTCTGAGGTTAAATGGGTCAGCCGTAGGGGACGGTCACTGTTGGTTAAATGGGTCAGCCGTAGGGGACGGTCACTGTGAGGTTAAATGGGTCAGCCATAGGGGACGGTCACTGTGAGGTTAAATGGGTCAGCCGTAGGGGACGGTCACTGTGAGGTTAAATGGGTCAGCCGTAGGGGACGGTCACTGTTGGTTAAATGGGTCAGCCGTAGGGGACGGTCACTGTGAGGTTAAATGGGTCAGCCGTAGGGGACGGTCACTGTGAGGTTAAATGGGTCAGCCGTAGGGGACGGTCACTGTGAGGTTAAATGGGTCAGCCGTAGGGGACGGTCACTGTGAGGTTAAATGGGTCAGCCGTAGGGGGCGGTCACTGTGAGGTTAAATGGGTCAGCCGTAGGGGATGGTCACTGTGAGGTTAAATGGGTCAGTCGTAGGGGACAGTCACTCTGAGGTTAAATGGGTCAGCCATAGGGGACGGTCACTGTGAGGCATGGGTGAGCTGTACTTCCCTGGTGTGTGCTGTGGGTTTCAGTGTCTGTGTCTTGAGGCATGGGTGAGCTGTACTTCCCTGGTGTGTGCTGTGGGCTTTAGTGTCTGTGTCTTGAGTCATGGGTGAGCTGTACTTCCCTGGTGTGTGCTGTGGGTTTTAGTGTCTGTGTCTTGAGTCATGGGTGAGCTGTACTTCCCTGGTGTGTGCTGTGGGCTTTAGTGTCTGTGTCTTGAGTCACGGGTGAGCTGTACTTCCCTGGTGTGTGCTGTGGGCTTTAGTGTCTGTGTCTTGAGGCGTGGGTGAGCTGTACTTCCCTGGTGTGTGCTGTGGGTTTTAGTGTCTGTGTCTTGAGTCATGGGTGAGCTGTACTTCCCTGGTGTGTGCTGTGGGCTTTAGTGTCTGTGTCTTGAGTCATGGGTGAGCTGTACTTCCCTGGTGTGTGCTGTGGGCTTTAGTGTCTGTGTCTTGAGGCATGGGTGAGCTGTACTTCCCTGGTGTGTGCTGTGGGCTTTAGTGTCTGTGTCTTGAGTCATGGGTGAGCTGTACTTCCCTGGTGTGTGCTGTGGGCTTTAGTGTCTGTGTCTTGAGTCATGGGTGAGCTGTACTTCCCTGGTGTGTGCTGTGGGCTTTAGTGTGTATGTCTTGAGGCGTGGGTGAGCTGTACTTCCCTGGTGTGTGCTGTGGGCTTTAGTGTCTGTGTCTTGAGTCATGGGTGAGCTGTACTTCCCTGGTGTGTGCTGTGGGCTTTAGTGTCTGTGTCTTGAGGCGTGGGTGAGCTGTACTTCCCTGGTGTGTGCTGTGGGCTTTAGTGTCTGTGTCTTGAGGCGTGGGTGAGCTGTACTTCCCTGGTGTGTGCTGTGGGCTTTAGTGTCTGTGTCTTGAGTCATGGGTGAGCTGTACTTCCCTGGTGTGTGCTGTGGGCATTAGTGTCTGTGTCTTGAGGCGTGGGTGAGCTGTACTTCCCTGGTGTGTGCTGTGGGTTTTAGTGTCTGTGTCTTGAGTCATGGGTGAGCTGTACTTCCCTGGTGTGTGCTGTGGGTTTTAGTGTCTGTGTCTTGAGTCATGGGTGAGCTGTACTTCCCTGGTGTGTGCTGTGGGCTTTAGTGTCTGTGTCTTGAGTCATGGGTGAGCTGTAGTTCCCTGGTGTGTGCTGTGGGCTTTAGTGTCTGTGTCTTGAGGCATGGGTGAGCTGTACTTCCCTGGTGTGTGCTGTGGGCTTTAGTGTCTGTGTCTTGAGGCGTGGGTGAGCTGTACTTCCCTGGTGTGTGCTGTGGGCTTTAGTGTCTGTGTCTTGAGTCACGGGTGAGCTGTACTTCCCTGGTGTGTGCTGTGGGCTTTACTGTCTGTGTCTTGAGTCATGGGTGAGCTGTACGTCCCTGGTGTGTGCTGTGGGCTTTAGTGTCTGTGTCTTGAGGCATGGGTGAGCTGTACTTCCCTGGTGTGTGCTGTGGGCTTTAGTGTCTGTGTCTTGAGTCACGGGTGAGCTGTACTTCCCTGGTGTGTGCTGTGGGCTTTAGTGTCTGTGTCTTGAGGCATGGGTGAGCTGTACTTCCCTGGTGTGTGCTGTGGGCTTTAGTGTCTGTGTCTTGAGGCATGGGTGAGCTGTACTTCCCTGGTGTGTGCTGTGGGTTTTAGTGTCTGTGTCTTGAGTCACGGGTGAGCTGTACTTCCCTGGTGTGTGCTGTGGGCTTTAGTGTCTGTGTCTTGAGTCATGGGTGAGCTGTACTTCCCTGGTGTGTGCTGTGGGCTTTAGTGTCTGTGTCTTGAGGCGTGGGTGAGCTGTACTTCCCTGGTGTGTGCTGTGGGCTTTAGTGTCTGTGTCTTGAGGCGTGGGTGAGCTGTACTTCCCTGGTGTGTGCTGTGGGCTTTAGTGTCTGTGTCTTGAGGCGTGGGTGAGCTGTACTTCCCTGGTGTGTGCTGTGGGCTTTAGTGTCTGTGTCTTGAGTCATGGGTGAGCTGTACTTCCCTGGTGTGTGCTGTGGGCTTTAGTGTCTGTGTCTTGAGGCGTGGGTGAGCTGTACTTCCCTGGTGTGTGCTGTGGGTTTTAGTGTCTGTGTCTTGAGTCATGGGTGAGCTGTACTTCCCTGGTGTGTGCTGTGGGCTTTAGTGTCTGTGTCTTGAGTCATGGGTGAGCTGTACTTCCCTGGTGTGTGCTGTGGGCTTTAGTGTGTATGTCTTGAGGCGTGGGTGAGCTGTACTTCCCTGGTGTGTGCTGTGGGCTTTAGTGTCTGTGTCTTGAGGCGTGGGTGAGCTGTACTTCCCTGGTGTGTGCTGTGGGTTTTAGTGTCTGTGTCTTGAGTCACGGGTGAGCTGTACTTCCCTGGTGTGTGCTGTGGGCTTTAGTGTCTGTGTCTTGAGGCGTGGGTGAGCTGTACTTCCCTGGTGTGTGCTGTGGGCTTTAGTGTCTGTGTCTTGAGGCATGGGTGAGCTGTACTTCCCTGGTGTGTGCTGTGGGCTTTAGTGTCTGTGTCTTGAGGCGTGGGTGAGCTGTACTTCCCTGGTGTGTGCTGTGGGTTTTAGTGTGTATGTCTTGAGGCGTGGGTGAGCTGTACTTCCCTGGTGTGTGCTGTGGGCTTTAGTGTCTGTGTCTTGAGGCGTGGGTGAGCTGTAGTTCCCTGGTGTGTGCTGTGGGCTTTAGTGTCTGTGTCTTGAGGCGTGGGTGAGCTGTACTTCCCTGGTGTGTGCTGTGGGCTTTAGTGTCTGTGTCTTGAGGCGTGGGTGAGCTGTACTTCCCTGGTGTGTGCTGTGGGTTTTAGTGTCTGTGTCTTGAGTCATGGGTGAGCTGTACTTCCCTGGTGTGTGCTGTGGGCTTTAGTGTCTGTGTCTTGAGTCATGGGTGAGCTGTACTTCCCTGGTGTGTGCTGTGGGTTTTAGTGTCTGTGTCTTGAGTCATGGGTGAGCTGTACTTCCCTGGTGTGTGCTGTGGGCTTTAGTGTCTGTGTCTTGAGTCACGGGTGAGCTGTACTTCCCTGGTGTGTGCTGTGGGCTTTAGTGTCTGTGTCTTGAGGCGTGGGTGAGCTGTACTTCCCTGGTGTGTGCTGTGGGTTTTAGTGTCTGTGTCTTGAGTCATGGGTGAGCTGTACTTCCCTGGTGTGTGCTGTGGGCTTTAGTGTCTGTGTCTTGAGGCATGGGTGAGCTGTACTTCCCTGGTGTGTGCTGTGGGCTTTAGTGTCTGTGTCTTGAGTCATGGGTGAGCTGTACTTCCCTGGTGTGTGCTGTGGGCTTTAGTGTCTGTGTCTTGAGGCGTGGGTGAGCTGTACTTCCCTGGTGTGTGCTGTGGGCTTTAGTGTCTGTGTCTTGAGGCGTGGGTGAGCTGTACTTCCCTGGTGTGTGCTGTGGGCTTTAGTGTCTGTGTCTTGAGGCGTGGGTGAGCTGTACTTCCCTGGTGTGTGCTGTGGGCTTTAGTGTCTGTGTCTTGAGTCATGGGTGAGCTGTACTTCCCTGGTGTGTGCTGTGGGCTTTAGTGTCTGTGTCTTGAGGCGTGGGTGAGCTGTACTTCCCTGGTGTGTGCTGTGGGTTTTAGTGTCTGTGTCTTGAGTCATGGGTGAGCTGTACTTCCCTGGTGTGTGCTGTGGGCTTTAGTGTGTATGTCTTGAGGCGTGGGTGAGCTGTACTTCCCTGGTGTGTGCTGTGGGTTTTAGTGTCTGTGTCTTGAGTCATGGGTGAGCCTTACTTCCCTGGTGTGTGCTGTGGGCTTTAGTGTCTGTGTCTTGAGTCATGGGTGAGCTGTACTTCCCTGGTGTGTGCTGTGGGCTTTAGTGTGTATGTCTTGAGGCGTGGGTGAGCTGTACTTCCCTGGTGTGTGCTGTGGGCTTTAGTGTCTGTGTCTTGAGGCGTGGGTGAGCTGTACTTCCCTGGTGTGTGCTGTGGGTTTTAGTGTCTGTGTCTTGAGTCACGGGTGAGCTGTACTTCCCTGGTGTGTGCTGTGGGCTTTAGTGTCTGTGTCTTGAGGCGTGGGTGAGCTGTACTTCCCTGGTGTGTGCTGTGGGCTTTAGTGTCTGTGTCTTGAGGCATGGGTGAGCTGTACTTCCCTGGTGTGTGCTGTGGGCTTTAGTGTCTGTGTCTTGAGGCGTGGGTGAGCTGTACTTCCCTGGTGTGTGCTGTGGGTTTTAGTGTGTATGTCTTGAGGCGTGGGTGAGCTGTACTTCCCTGGTGTGTGCTGTGGGCTTTAGTGTCTGTGTCTTGAGGCGTGGGTGAGCTGTACTTCCCTGGTGTGTGCTGTGGGCTTTAGTGTCTGTGTCTTGAGGCGTGGGTGAGCTGTACTTCCCTGGTGTGTGCTGTGGGCTTTAGTGTCTGTGTCTTGAGGCGTGGGTGAGCTGTACTTCCCTGGTGTGTGCTGTGGGTTTTAGTGTCTGTGTCTTGAGTCATGGGTGAGCTGTACTTCCCTGGTGTGTGCTGTGGGCTTTAGTGTCTGTGTCTTGAGTCATGGGTGAGCTGTACTTCCCTGGTGTGTGCTGTGGGTTTTAGTGTCTGTGTCTTGAGTCATGGGTGAGCTGTACTTCCCTGGTGTGTGCTGTGGGCTTTAGTGTCTGTGTCTTGAGTCACGGGTGAGCTGTACTTCCCTGGTGTGTGCTGTGGGCTTTAGTGTCTGTGTCTTGAGGCGTGGGTGAGCTGTACTTCCCTGGTGTGTGCTGTGGGTTTTAGTGTCTGTGTCTTGAGTCATGGGTGAGCTGTACTTCCCTGGTGTGTGCTGTGGGCTTTAGTGTCTGTGTCTTGAGTCATGGGTGAGCTGTACTTCCCTGGTGTGTGCTGTGGGCTTTAGTGTCTGTGTCTTGAGGCATGGGTGAGCTGTACTTCCCTGGTGTGTGCTGTGGGCTTTAGTGTCTGTGTCTTGAGTCATGGGTGAGCTGTACTTCCCTGGTGTGTGCTGTGGGCTTTAGTGTCTGTGTCTTGAGTCATGGGTGAGCTGTACTTCCCTGGTGTGTGCTGTGGGCTTTAGTGTGTATGTCTTGAGGCGTGGGTGAGCTGTACTTCCCTGGTGTGTGCTGTGGGCTTTAGTGTCTGTGTCTTGAGGCATGGGTGAGCTGTACTTCCCTGGTGTGTGCTGTGGGCTTTAGTGTCTGTGTCTTGAGTCATGGGTGAGCTGTACTTCCCTGGTGTGTGCTGTGGGCTTTAGTGTCTGTGTCTTGAGTCATGGGTGAGCTGTACTTCCCTGGTGTGTGCTGTGGGCTTTAGTGTGTATGTCTTGAGGCGTGGGTGAGCTGTACTTCCCTGGTGTGTGCTGTGGGCTTTAGTGTCTGTGTCTTGAGGCATGGGTGAGCTGTACTTCCCTGGTGTGTGCTGTGGGCTTTAGTGTCTGTGTCTTGAGGCGTGGGTGAGCTGTACTTCCCTGGTGTGTGCTGTGGGCTTTAGTGTCTGTGTCTTGAGTCATGGGTGAGCTGTACTTCCCTGGTGTGTGCTGTGGGCTTTAGTGTCTGTGTCTTGAGGCGTGGGTGAGCTGTACTTCCCTGGTGTGTGCTGTGGGTTTCAGTGTCTGTGTCTTGAGGCGTGGGTGAGCTCTAGGCCTCCTCCCAGTTTTTGTCCTGGGGGCAGCTTAAATGCTCCTAGTAAGGTAACTGCAGAGGACAGTTCTGCTGGAGAAGCCCATCTGACCCAGGCCATTTCCCTACAGGAGGCCTGCCTTGGGGGTGGAGAAGTCCAACCCCTCCAAGCGGCACCGGGACCGCCTCAACGCTGAGTTGGACCACCTGGCCAGCCTGCTGCCCTTCCCAGCTGACGTCATCTCCAAGCTGGACAAGCTTTCTGTCCTGCGCCTCAGTGTCAGTTACCTCCGGGTGAAGAGCTTCTTCCAAGGTAGGAGTCTCCCCTGTGTCCACCTGTTCACCTGAGTCAGGCCAGGTCTCCCCTGTGCCCACCTGTTCACCTGAGTCAGGCCAGGTCTCCCCTGTGTCCACCTGTTCACCTGAGTCAGGCCAGGTCTCCCCTGTGTCCACCTGTTCACCTGAGTCAGGCCAGGTCTCCCCTGTGTCCACCTGTTCACCTGAGTCAGGCCAGGTCTCCCCTGTGCCCACCTGTTCACCTGAGTCAGGCCAGGTCTCCCCTGTGTCCACCTGTTCACCTGAGTCAGGCCAGGTCTCCCCTGTGTCCACCTGTTCACCTGAGTCAGGCCAGGTCTCCCCTGAGTCCACCTGTTCACCTGAGTCAGGCCAGGTCTCCCCTGTGTCCACCTGTTCACCTGAGTCAGGCCAGGTCTCCCCTGTGCCCACCTGTTCACCTGAGTCAGGCCAGGTCTCCCCTGTGTCCACCTGTTCACCTGAGTCAGGCCAGGTCTCCCCTGTGCCCACCTGTTCACCTGAGTCAGGCCAGGTCTCCCCTGTGTCCACCTGTTCACCTGAGTCAGGCCAGGTCTCCCCTGTGCCCACCTGTTCACCTGAGTCTGGCCAGGTCTCACCTGTGCCCACCTGTTCACCTGAGTCAGGCCAGGTCTCACCTGTGCCCACCTGTTCACCTGAGTCAGGCCAGGTCTCCCCTGTGTGCACCTGTTTACCTGAGTCAGGCCAGGTCTCCCCTGTGTCCACCTGTTCACCTGAGTCAGGCCAGGTCTCTCCTGTGCCCACCTGTTCACCTGAGTCAGGCCAGGTCTCCCCTGTGTCCACCTGTTCACCTGAGTCAGGCCAGGTCTCCCCTGTGTGCACCTGTTTACCTGAGTCAGGCCAGGTCTCCCCTGTGTCCACCTGTTCACCTGAGTCAGGCCAGGTCTCACCTGTGCCCACCTGTTCACCTGAGTCAGGCCAGGTCTCCCCTGTGCCCACCTGTTCACCTGAGTCAGGCCAGGTCTCCCCTGTGTCCACCTGTTCACCTGAGTCTGGCCAGGTCTCCCCTGTGCCCACCTGTTCACCTGAGTCTGGCCAGGTCTCACCTGTGCCCACCTGTTCACCTGAGTCAGGCCAGGTCTACCCTGAGTCCACCTGGGTCCACCTGGATCCCACCTGTGCCAGCTGTGCCTCCTCTGAGTCCCGCTGGGTCTCCCCAGGGTCCTCCTGCATCCTGCGTGGCCTGGTGACGTGTGTCTGGTGGGCTGTACCGTGTGCACTCCCTTCTTCCCCTGTTGCCCCCAGACTCACCTGGAGACTTGGCCCCGGGCTGGGAGCTGGCAGGGCTGTGGATTTTCCTTGGGGCCGGGTCTGGCCCTGGCTGTCTTCGACACTCTCAGGGTGGGGGTCTCACCCCACTTTGCTGGGATGGGCCAGTTTGCGCCTCTGGTTCTGGGTTCACTGAAGCGGCCCAGCTCCTGTGGGAGGGGCTAGGGCTGTTCCCCCCACTGCCGGGCCTCACTGGGGCTTCCCCACAGCACCCAGCTCCAGCGAATGGGGGTCGGCTTGGTGGGTGAGCAGGGCTGGGCATGGTCAGGAGGCTGAGGTAGGACTCGGGGGCTGCCCTGGTGTGCTGGGCGCCTCCCCCTGCCCATGCCAGGCCCTCCCCGGATGCAGCTGCTGGGGCTGCCCTCCATGGGGAGGGGCTTCCTGGGCTCCTGCCTCTCTGGTGGGGCCTCCCCAGGCCTGTGCCTGTCTGTCCTTGGAGTGTGGCATTTTGTGGTTATTGCTGCCCTGGGAGCTGGGATCTCTTCAGAGAACTCGAGGTGTAGACTGTGGGGCCTTGGCATTGCGGGAGGGTCGGGGAGGAGCTGCTTCCAGCTTCTGTGTTGGGTGACATGCCCACACGTAGTTTGATTGCACCACTTTTAGAATTAAAAGCCTGTCATCAGCAGCACGTGGCAGTTGTGCCCAGCACCTCGTCTTCTGAGTTCTGAGTCAGGGTGGGGACCTCGTCTCGGGGAGGGTGTCTGTCTCGGCATGTGAGAGGGTCTCAGTGCCCGGGCCTGTGCAGCCCCCACACACCCTCAGACACCCCCAAGGAAGGACGTGGCCTGTGGGATATGGGAATGAAAGCCACGGGGACCTCAGCGTAATGTGCTGTGTGCCCCCACACTGAGGGTCTTCCCAGCGTCCTGGCGGCCCCAGCCCCAATGAAAATCAAATCCCACAAAGTGTTAACAGATCTTATCTGAGTGATGAGGTCACAGCAAGTTTTAGTTTTAGGTTCCAGGTTTTCTAGTTTTATGCTGAAAATATTAATTTTATATTTACCTTCATCCCCAGCCCGGGCCTCTGGTGCCCAGGGCCGCTGGGTGGTGTTGGACTCACTTTACCTGTGAGACTTGGGGTTTGCTGTGTGCACAGGATGGCGGCTTGTCCACGAGGATTAAGATGTGGTGCAGTTGGTGTGGTCTGGTGTGGCAGGGTGGGCACCAGCATGGAATCCAGGGCAGGCTCCCGGGTTTGCCTTCTGGGACACGCTTTTCATGGCTGGGGCGGTGTGGCTCGGCAGCCCCCGTGTCTGGACGGCGCAGGAAGGGCTGGGGCAGCCGGCAGGGAGGCTTTGTACCGAGCTGAAGACCTGGTGTGTCTGCCATCGTCCCGGGTGATGGCACGGGGTGGCCGTCCTGTGCAGGGCCCCGCACGTGTCTTGTGAGAGCGCTGCAGCTCTCACAGTCAGGGAACGCAGTCAGCTTCTTGATTTTTCTTTTTTGCTTTTTTTAAAAATTTTGAGACAGAGTCTTGTTCTGTTGCCCAGGCTGAGTGCTATGGCGTGATCTTGGCTCACTGCAACCTCCATCTTCCAGGTTCAAGCGGTTCTCCTGCCGCAGCCTCCCAAGTAGCTGTGGTTACAGGCGTGAGCCACCGCGCCCGGCCAACTTCCTGATTTTACTACCAAGGATTGTGGGTTTTGTGATCCCCTTCAGGCTGTACATGTTACAGGAAATTGTAAAAACCTTTCTGAAGCCATGTCCACTGTGTAATTAGAAACAAGTCGGGCTATAAAAGTTGTATCTTAAACTATGCCTCGACTTAGAGATGGGTAAGCTAATTTCATCAAGGCTGCCATAAAAAGTTGCCTTTGGGAAGGATATGAACCAGGTTCACCTCAAAGGGTGATGATGGCCTGAGCGTTTGCTTGTGACGTTAATGTTTTCCTTCGTGGATTTCTGGAATGCAGTGGGTTTATTTTATGTTTGTTTGCGGACTGGCACTTCAAATTATAAGATCCCTCTCCTGGGCGACGGTTAAGGTGGGCATTTTCCGCTCTCGGCGATTCCCTGCTCACACCGGGGGAAGCCAGGCACGGAAGAGGGAGGGAGGGAGGTGGTGCGGGGCAGACGGTCGCGCTGCCGTCTTGAGAGTAACCTCTGGCCTCCTGTTGTGGGCAGGGAGGGGAGCTGGGCCCCTTCTAGGCTCAGTCCTGGTCACAGCCTGGGACGTGGGACCCTAACGCTGGCTGGAAGGGTCCAGAAGCTCCGCCTCGGTGGCTGAAGCCCAGCTGTGGGTCAGGCCACCCTCCCGGAGCTCCCTGGGGGTGTCTGTGTTTCCCAGGACCCTGCAGTGAATGGCTAAGGGTGCCCGGCACTGGAGACCCTCAGGCATGGAGTCTACCCAAGCCTGGCACGCAGCTGTGTCCGCCTCCACGCGTGGGACGGCAGGCGGCACAGCCTCGCTCTGAGAGCCCGGGGGATCTTCCCGTCGGGATGACTCTGCTCCTGCTCCTCCGGCTCGTCGCCCGCAGCGGCATCCAGGGCCCTCTCGTGGCTCGACGTCCGCCGCGCTCCACTGCACACCTGTGTCCATCCTGGCTCCGAAACCCACCTGGGCCGAACGGGCACGTCCGCGTCACCGCACGTGGCTGGGCAAGAACCGAGGCCCCGCAGCGCCACGGGGGCTCCTGGGATCTGGAGCTCCGGAATCCACGCTTGCTGTGAGTCACAAGTTCTGTGCTCCCTGCGACCGTGGGTGATCGCGTAAGCCCAGGCCTGAAGTCACAGGTTCCTCAGCCACATCGTGCCCATTTCCAGCTTCCACCGAAGACGTGCCGGTTCCTCCACGATGGTCTTACGGACGGGATGTCGGCCTCGCCCCTTCGGCCATTCACACGGTGAAACCCTGGTTCCCAGTGTGGCTGTATTTGCAGATGGGCCTCTCAGGAAGAAATTAGGGTGAAACAGCGTTGTGAGGGTGTGGCCCGATCGGATAGGACCGGTGTTCTTCACAAGGAGACGTAAGAGAACCGTCTGTCACCCTGTGCTGAACACCCCCCTAAGGAAGGCCGTGACGTGACGGGGAGAAGGCGGCCGTCTGCAAGCCGGAAAGACGACCCTCGCCAGCGCCAGATCAGCTGCATCCTGATGACGCCGTTTAGTTCCACGCAGAGAAGTGGGGTGCCCTGTACCACAGACCACGTACCTGAGAATGGCTGGCTGACGGGTGGCGGCTGGAGTTTTGAGGCCTGCGCTAGAAAGAGCCCCGATGGCTGTGAAGCGGTGGTTGGTAGAACTGTGGGTGTTAAAGGCATCGTTGGCGGGGGCTCTGGGAGGAAAGCCTTGTAGGGAGAGCGGCCGTGGTCGTAGAGAACACACGCAGCCCATCAACAGAATGCCGGTGGAAGCGTGAGCATGAAAGCTGACTCTGGTGAGGAACGTGCCCGTGGAAACGCGAGGAAAGTGATTCTTGTTGTAAAACCGCCAGGACTGCGGAAAGTGGAACTCGAGTGATGAGATGGGATGTTTGCTGGGGCGATTTCTAAGCCAAGTGTTGAAACCCCTGCCTCTCCTTGCTGTGCACAGTGAAACGTCGGGAGATACGTCGAAGGAACTGTCAGGAGAAAAGGAACCAGAACTTGCAGATTTGGAGAAGTCTCAGTCTACCCACATTGCAGAAAGTGAGAAAATGTCCTGGACAGAACACTCTGCATGCAGCAGAATGACCCTTTGACAGGGAGACTGGCAGGAATCAGGAGTCCAACCAGGAAGCCTCCTCAGCAGAGGCCAGGAGTGGGGATGGGACCAGCTTGCAGAGACAGTGTCAGCTTGGCCTCAGGAGAGCAGGACGGGAGGCAGCCCTCTCTAGCGGCCAGATGCTTCATCTTTTCAGAAAGGGGAGAGTGTGACTGGGGGTGACTCAGAGGTCATGGGGTGCCACTCCCAGGCCCAGGGCAGGGCTGCCTCCTCCTGGGTTTCCAAGGGTGGGGCCACTGTAGAGCTGGGGGTGAGGCAGGGCCTGTGGGCAGAGCACAGAGCCGAGGAGGATTGTCCCCAGGCCTCCGGGTCTCAGGGGCTTTGCCTTGCCAGCTGTGTGACTTGCATGGGACCCGTCTCCTGTCTCTCCCTTCTGTGCTCTGCCTTTCAGCACGGGAGTTCCATCCTGTGCCTCTTCACCGCTGTATTTTAGAAGCACAGGGCTTGTCCGGCTTCACAGGTTCTTGGCTGGAGAGCGATTCTGCCTTAGGAGAAACTGGACCTTGAGTCTTACCCACTTCTGATTTAGATAGTGGGTAAATGCATTTTGGCTTCAGGCTTTAGAGTTGATGCTGGAATGGGTTAAGACTTTCAGGGCTGTTGGGATGGAATTAATGTATTTTGCATGTGAGGACATAAATTTTGGAGGCTAGGACTGAATGCTATAAACTGAACATTTATGTCCCCTAAAACTCGTATGTCAAAGCCCTAGCCTCTAGTTTGGCTGTATCTGGAGAAGGGGCCTCTAAGGAAGTTAAGTTTAAGGTTAAATGAGGCCGTAAGGGCAGAGCTCTGATCTGACGGGATTAGCACATGGATAAGAAGAGACCCTGGAGGGCTGGCTGTGTCCACAAGCACAGCAGGAATTCCACGTGAACATGCAGTGAGAAGGCGGCCGTCCACCAGCCGACGAGAGAGCCCTCACCAGAAACGGGCTTCTAGTTTCCAGAACTGCAAGAAAATAACTTTCTGTAGTTTAAATCATTTCGTCATAGCAGCCCTGGAGACTAAGGCAAGCTCCCATGGCAGGGCCGCAGGTCGGGGGCTCGACTTTTCTCATCCTGTGGCGGCCGTGGGCACGTGTGGCTCGCGTGGCTTCCAGCTCTCCAGGCTGTGCTCCAGCTTTCTACCTCGCCCCTTCCTCTCCATCACTGGTGCTTTCTGGAAGACGGCTTCCCCTTGGGGAGAGTTTCCTGCAAAGACTCACACGTTTAAAATAATTTAGGATATTTCTCTGTACTTGAGAGCCAGGAGAGGATGAGAGCTGGTCCTGCCCTGATGTTGTGAGGCCACGCCTGCCTCTGACCCTGAGGCCCTCAGGAGGGGTTTCCCGAGCACTGCTGTGGTTGTATGGCAAGATCGCCCTTATTTTATGAGCTGATTTTACTTTTCCTGCCTCTTTTAAATGCTTCTGAAAGATGAACCTGGCCAAGAAGAGCAAGGGCTCATTCACTCATTCATTCCTGGTGCTTGAGTTTACTCCTGAAGGAAGGGTTGAGAGAAGACAACTTTGATTTTTCTCATGTCTGCCCCAGCAAGTGTCCTTTGTGGACTGATTCTCCTGTGCTCAGAAGAAATGGGGATAATCTCAGGACTTTTCTGGTCCCTTCTAGGTAATTCAGTGTCTTCCACTAATGTGGCCCAAGCAGGCTGGGCTTGGTGATTAGTATAGGTCCAGCAAAACCGTTAAAACTCTACATGTCTTCCTGTGAACCTCTTTCTTTCTTTCTTTTTTTTTTTGAGACAGAGTTTCGCTCTTGTTACCCAGGCTGGAGTGCAATGGCGCGATCTCGGCTCACCGCAACCTTCGCCTCCTGGGTTCAGGCAATTCTCCTGCCTCAGCCTCCCGAGTAGCTGGGATTACAGGCATGCGCCACTGTGCCTGGCTAATTTTTTGTATTTTTAGTAGAGACAGGGTTTCACCATGTTGACCAGGATGGTCTCGATCTCTTGATGTCGTGATCCACCCGCCTCGGCCTCCCAAAGTGCTGGGATTACAGGTGTGAGCCACCGCCCCCGGCCCCGTGAACCTCTTTCTAACCTCACCTGGCGCTGTGGCAGGTGGGAGGCTGGGTGTTAGGCTGCTGCCCCATGGGTCCTCCCCAACTGGTAGCTATGACTTCTGACACTGCAGGGTGGGAGGATAAGAGGTAAGGACAGGAGAGGTTCTGTATGGCTGGCATGGCAGAGAGCTGGCACATGAGGCTGGCAGGGAATCCAGGGGCCTCCTGGGGCATTCTCATGGTCTCTTGAGTGACCACCCCACCCTGGGGTGTCTCTGCCACAATTGGCCAACACAGGCGGTACATCCTCTCCAGCTGGTCCCTTACCCTGACTTCCTTAGCCCAGATGGCCGTGGTACCTCTAGCCTCTTGCCACAGTCTGCCCTCATATCTCCAGGCACTGACTTAAGACATCCCAGGCCAGTGCTCAGGCAGTACGACCCCACCTGGTCCACAGGAAATGTGCCACTTTGATCCACTGGGTTAGGGTTATTTCCACATGCAGCCCGGCTGCCTTTTGCCCTTTAGATTTCTTGAAGAGTAAGAGGGACACCAGTTCTCAGTACCCCCGACCAGCCTCAGGAGGCACACGGTAGGCCCTTGCAGGCCTGGTGAAACCTGTCTTGGAGTGGAATGAGGAGAAGGCTGCCCAACCCCCCATGGTGCAGGTGGGGTGCAGAGAGCACAGCCCCCCTCCCTGAAAGAAGCCCTCCTATCAACCTTGAACTTGTCTCATCTTCAGCACCTCCTCTACCTAGGTCACCCAGAATTTCACATGGGAACAATCGGCACTTCTTGTCTTGGGGCCTGAGCTAAAATTCAGACTGGAAAAGTTGCGTATGAACATCCTGCCTAATGCAAGTTAAAAGAGAGCTACCATGGTCCTTGCTTCCTGGCATTTAGAGTCTAGTGGGAGAGTATCTGCTACTTAATTCAGTCTCTTCCATTTCCAGTATGTAACTGAGTCATCCTTCTACTGATAACAGCCAAAACTTTAAGAGAAGATATTTTAAGCCTTTAAAAATACATTTTTGTGCTGGTAGGAAGTTAAGGAATACTCAGAGACCGAAAACTAAGTGAAGCTGAGAATCCAGAGATAACTTTATTAAAGGAAATTATTAAAGATATACTTCATGCAGAAGGAAGAGAATTCCAGGTGGAAGATTTGAGATGCACGAGGGAATGAAGAACAAGAAGGTGGTGACTTTATGGGTAAATCAAATGAAATCAAACATTAACTGTGTAAAATAATAATGATGACATAAGAATTTAAAAAAGAGAAATAAGTGTATAGTCACAATGTCATATAAATTTGAAGAGGGTAACTTGAGTTGAAAAGTTCTAACTTTGGAGGATGGTTATCTAATATATAATAAAATCTTCAGGATAATTTCAAACTAATGGAAGGAGAAAAGAATGAGAAAATGTAATCAATCAAAAGGAAAAGACAAGAAAGGGAAGGGAAAAAACAAACACAAAAGAGGTGGAACAAAAGTCCAAATATATCAGTAGCTACAATAAATGTAAATGGAATAAACATAATTAAGGATAAAGATAATTAAAGTGGATTACTATCTGCTGTTTACAGAAAACACATCTACACTCCAAGGACACAGAAAGAATGAAAGTAACTGGACGGGAAAGGGCATACTGCGGAAATATAAACTGAAAGAGACAGAGAAAATCACTACACAATGATTAAACAATTCATTTCATCAAGCAGATAATATAATTTTGAATTTTTATGCTTCCAGTAACATAATTTCAAAATCTATAAAGCAAATATCATCAGAACTATAAGGAAGAATAACTAAATTCATTATCAGAGAGAAATATTTTAAATACCGTAACTCAGTATTTTAAAGAAGAAGTAAACAAAAGCCAATAAAGGTTCTAGAATATTTGAAAAATGTTAAAAAAAAAAAAAAGTTAATCTAGTGGTCATACATAAAGCACTATACCCCCAAACTACAATATTCGCGTGTGTTCAAAGCCCACATGGAACTTAGAAATATATGGAAACATTATTGGCCAATAAAGTAAGTCTCTGTAAATTTCCAAAGACAAAATAATGAAGAATTTATGATGGGACCTCAATGCAAATAAACTAGAAATCTGTAATAACAATATAATTTGAAAACCCTTATATTTGGAAATAAATAAACACACATAAATAACTCATAGGTCAAAGAAGAAAACATGATGTAATTTTAAAATATTTAAAATGTGTGGGATGTAGGCAAAGCAATACTTATAAATAACCTTAAGTGTTTATGTATAAAAGAAGAAAGGCTAAATATTAATGAGCTAAGCATTCAATTTAGTAGTTCTGATAAAGAATAATAAAATAAAAAGAGAGTCAAATAAAGAAAATAATAAAAGAAGATATTGATGAAATAGAAAGAAACATACAATAGAGTTCTTTTAAATGAAAAACTTTACAAAGATCTGCTGAAACTGATCAAGGAAAACGTAAGCAGTGTTACATATATAAAGGGAGACTATTAGGAACAAATTAATGCTAATAAATTTGAAGTTTGAAAACATAACTAAATTCTTAGAAAATATAACTTATTAAAACTGACTCAAGAAGAAATAGAAAACCTGAATAGTCATAGGACAATTAAAGAAATTGATTCAGTTGTTTAAAATCTTTGCACAGAGAAAATCCAGGTTCAGACAACTTTAAAGCAATTTTTACCAAATACTAGAGAAAAAACAATTCCATTCTATGGAATCTGTGATGTTGAATTGGAACTGGAGGTATTGGTGTGAAGTCATGGTTTTCAATATATAAAGAGAGACATGAATATGTATGTAACATGTGTGTACATTCACACCCCCCCACACACATACACACTCTGTCCACTGAGAGGGCCTTGGAGCAGCGACACCCCTGCAGCAGCAAGCACACCTAACGTTCAGATGCTGATTTCTAAATGCTTCTTGCCACTAAAAGGAACTAAGGCTTTTGGGGCTCTTTCAAGAGCTGGAATAGAAAAGGTACAAGGTAAGTTTGTGCTTATCTCATGCCAGAAAGCAAGGCAGTGCTCCCCAGCGAGGGAAATGTGTCACAGGACACAGAAGCTGTCTTGAATGGGCTCCCACTGGCCAAGTCTGAGACAATTTCAGCATTAAACAAAGAATAATAGTACTGGATTATAACCCAGTAAATAAAATATGATTTTATACGGCCACACTTACATAAATGAATGACTAAAGAAGTAAATAATAAGATAGGTTTTTCCTCACAATGGGCTGCTAATTAATGACTGTAAGAAGAGAGAGGACTGTAGCGAGAAGAGGTGAATTACAAATCAAATATGGTGATCACCACAGTCATAATTCAGGCAAGGAATAGCAACTGGTGCTAAAATTGGTGGTGAAAATGGGGTGAGATGGCATTTTTATACTCTTTAACAAAATATCTATTAATTACGAAGCAGAAAAGCCCAGCATTCACTGTCCTAAGTCACCAATCTGACCGTGCCAATCGTGGAACAAGCGACATTTGCGCCACGCGATAGGGTATGTGAGGGGAGCACAGCGCTGCTTTGTTGATGATACTCCAGCGCCACGCGGTAGGGTATGTGAGGGGAGCACAGCGCCGCTTTGTTGTTGACACTCCAGCGCCACGCGGTAGGGTATGTGAGGGGAGCACAGCGCCGCTTTGTTGATGATACTCCAGTGCCACGCGATAGGGTATGTGAGGGGAGCACAGCGCTGCTTTGTTGATGATACTCCAGTGCCACGCGGTAGGGTATGTGAGGGGAGCACAGCGCTGCTTTGTTGGTGATACTCCAGCGCCACGCGATAGGGTATGTGAGTGGAGCTCAGCGCTGCTTTGTTGATGATACTCCAGCGCCACGCGATAGGGTATGTGAGTGGAGCACAGCGCCGCTTTGTTGATGATACTCCAGCGCCACGCGATAGGGTATGTGAGTGGAGCACAGCGCCGCTTTGTTGATGATACTCCAGTGCCACGCGATAGGGTATGTGAGTGGAGCACAGCGCTGCTTTGTTGATGATACTCCAGCGCCACGCGATAGGGTATGTGAGGGGAGCACAGCGCTGCTTTGTTGTTGACACTCCAGCGCCACGCGGTAGGGTATGTGAGGGGAGCACAGCGCCGCTTTGTTGATGATACTCCAGTGCCACGCGGTAGGGTATGTGAGTGGAGCACAGCGCTGCTTTGTTGATGATACTCCAGCGCCACGCGATAGGGTATGTGAGTGGAGCACAGCGCTGCTTTGTTGATGATACTCCAGCGCCACGCGATAGGGTATGTGAGGGGAGCACAGCGCTGCTTTGTTGTTGACACTCCAGCGCCACGCGGTAGGGTATGTGAGGGGAGCACAGCGCTGCTTTGTTGATGATACTCCAGCGCCACGCGATAGGGTATGTGAGTGGAGCACAGCGCTGCTTTGTTGGTGATACTCCAGCGCCACGCGATAGGGTATGTGAGGGGAGCACAGCGCCGCTTTGTTGTTGACACTCCAGCGCCACGCGGTAGGGTATGTGAGGGGAGCACAGCGCCGCTTTGTTGATGATACTCCAGTGCCACGCGATAGAGTATGTGAGGGGAGCACAGCGCTGCTTTGTTGATGATACTCCAGTGCCACGCGGTAGGGTATGTGAGGGGAGCACAGCGCTGCTTTGTTGGTGATACTCCAGCGCCACGCGATAGGGTATGTGAGTGGAGCTCAGCGCTGCTTTGTTGATGATACTCCAGCGCCACGCGATAGGGTATGTGAGTGGAGCACAGCGCCGCTTTGTTGATGATACTCCAGCGCCACGCGATAGGGTATGTGAGTGGAGCACAGCGCCGCTTTGTTGATGATACTCCAGTGCCACGCGATAGGGTATGTGAGTGGAGCACTGCGCTGCTTTGTTGATGATACTCCAGCGCCACGCGATAGGGTATGTGAGGGGAGCACAGCGCCGCTTTGTTGTTGACACTCCAGCGCCACGCGGTAGGGTATGTGAGGGGAGCACAGCGCCGCTTTGTTGATGATACTCCAGTGCCACGCGATAGGGTATGTGAGGGGAGCACAGCGCTGCTTTGTTGATGATACTCCAGTGCCACGCGGTAGGGTATGTGAGGGGAGCACAGCGCTGCTTTGTTGGTGATACTCCAGCGCCACGCGATAGGGTATGTGAGTGGAGCTCAGCGCTGCTTTGTTGATGATACTCCAGCGCCACGCGATAGGGTATGTGAGTGGAGCACAGCGCCGCTTTGTTGATGATACTCCAGCGCCACGCGATAGGGTATGTGAGTGGAGCACAGCGCCGCTTTGTTGATGATACTCCAGTGCCACGCGATAGGGTATGTGAGTGGAGCACAGCGCTGCTTTGTTGATGATACTCCAGCGCCACGCGATAGGGTATGTGAGGGGAGCACAGCGCTGCTTTGTTGTTGACACTCCAGCGCCACGCGGTAGGGTATGTGAGGGGAGCACAGCACCGCTTTGTTGATGATACTCCAGTGCCACGCGGTAGGGTATGTGAGTGGAGCACAGCGCTGCTTTGTTGATGATACTCCAGCGCCACGCGATAGGGTATGTGAGTGGAGCACAGCGCTGCTTTGTTGATGATACTCCAGTGCCACGCGATAGGGTATGTGAGGGGAGCACAGCGCTGCTTTGTTGTTGACACTCCAGCGCCACGCGGTAGGGTATGTGAGGGGAGCACAGCGCTGCTTTGTTGATGATACTCCAGCGCCACGCGATAGGGTATGTGAGTGGAGCACAGCGCTGCTTTGTTGATGATACTCCAGCGCCACGCGATAGGGTATGTGAGGGGAGCACAGCGCTGCTTTGTTGTTGACACTCCAGCGCCACGCGGTAGGGTATGTGAGGGGAGCACAGCGCCGCTTTGTTGATGATACTCCAGCGCCACGCGATAGGGTATGTGAGTGGAGCACAGCGCTGCTTTGTTGATGATACTCCAGCGCCACGCGATAGGGTATGTGAGGGGAGCACAGCGCTGCTTTGTTGTTGACACTCCAGCGCCACGCGGTAGGGTATGTGAGGGGAGCACAGCGCCGCTTTGTTGATGATACTCCAGCGCCACGCGATAGGGTATGTGAGTGGAGCACAGCGTTGCTTTGTTGATGATACTCCAGCGCCACGCGATAGGGTATGTGAGTGGAGCACTGCGCTGCTTTGTTGATGATACTCCAGCGCCACGCGATAGGGTATGTGAGGGGAGCACAGCGCTGCTTTTTTGATGATACTCCAGCGCCACGCGATAGGGTATGTGAGGGGAGCACAGCGCTGCTTTTTTGATGATACTCCAGCGCCACGCGATAGGGTATGTGAGGGGAGCACAGCATCGCTTTGTTGATGATACTCCAGCGCCACGCGATAGGGTATGTGAGTGGAGCACAGCGCTGCTTTGTTGATGATACTCCAGCGCCACGCGATAGGGTATGTGAGGGGAGCACAGCGCTGCTTTGTTGATGATACTCCAGTGCCACGCGATAGGGTATGTGAGGGGAGCACAGCGCTGCTTTGTTGATGATACTCCAGCGCCACGTGACAGGGTATGTGAGTGGAGCACAGCGCTGCTTTGTTGGTGATACTCCAGCGCCACGCGATAGGGTATGTGAGTGGAGCACAGCGCTGCTTTGTTGATGATACTCCAGCGCCACGCGATAGGGTATGTGAGTGGAGCACAGCGCTGCTTTTTTGATGATACTCCAGCGCCACGCGATAGGGTATGTGAGGGGAGCACAGCGCCGCTTTGTTGATGATACTCCAGCGCCACGCGATAGGGTATGTGAGTGGAGCACAGCGCTGCTTTGTTGATGATACTCCAGCGCCACGCGATAGGGTATGTGAGGGGAGCACAGCGCTGCTTTGTTGATGATACTCCAGTGCCACGCGATAGGGTATGTGAGGGGAGCACAGCGCTGCTTTGTTGATGATACTCCAGCGCCACGTGACAGGGTATGTGAGTGGAGCACAGCGCTGCTTTGTTGGTGATACTCCAGCGCCACGCGATAGGGTATGTGAGGGGAGCACAGCGCTGCTTTGTTGGTGATACTCCAGCGCCACGCGATAGGGTATGTGAGGGGAGCACAGCGCTGCTTTGTTGATGATACTCCAGCGCCACGCGATAGGGTATGTGAGGGGAGCACAGCGCTGCTTTGTTGATGATACTCCAGCGCCACGCGATAGGGTATGTGAGGGGAGCACAGCGCTGCTTTGTTGATGATACTCCAGCGCCACGCGATAGGGTATGTGAGGGGAGCACAGCGTTGCTTTGTTAATAATACTCCAGCGCCACGCGATAGGGTATGTGAGTGGAGCACAGCGCTGCTTTGTTGATGATACTCCAGCGCCACGCGATAGGGTATGTGAGGGGAGCACAGCGCTGCTTTGTTGATGATACTCCAGCGCCACGCGATAGGGTATGTGAGGGGAGCACAGCGTTGCTTTGTTAATAATACTCCAGCGCCACGCGATAGGGTATGTGAGGGGAGCACAGCGCTGCTTTGTTGATGATACTCCAGCGCCACGCGATAGGGTATGTGAGGGGAGCACAGCGTTGCTTTGTTGATGATACTCCAGCGTCACGCGATAGGGTATGTGAGTGGAGCACTGCGCTGCTTTGTTGATGATACTCCAGCGCCACGCGATAGGGTATGTGAGGGGAGCACAGCGCTGCTTTTTTGATGATACTCCAGCGCCACGCGATAGGGTATGTGAGGGGAGCACAGCGCTGCTTTTTTGATGATACTCCAGCGCCACGCGATAGGGTATGTGAGGGGAGCACAGCGCTGCTTTTTTGATGATACTCCAGCCCCACGCGGTAGGGTATGTGAGTGGAGCACAGCGCTGCTTTTTTGATGATACTCCAGCGCCACGCGATAGGGTATGTGAGGGGAGCACAGCGCCGCTTTGTTGATGATACTCCAGCGCCACGCGATAGGGTATGTGAGTGGAGCACAGCGCTGCTTTGTTGATGATACTCCAGCGCCACGCGATAGGGTATGTGAGGGGAGCACAGCGCTGCTTTGTTGATGATACTCCAGTGCCACGCGATAGGGTATGTGAGGGGAGCACAGCGCTGCTTTGTTGATGATACTCCAGCGCCACGTGACAGGGTATGTGAGTGGAGCACAGCGCTGCTTTGTTGGTGATACTCCAGCGCCACGCGATAGGGTATGTGAGGGGAGCACAGCGCTGCTTTGTTGATGATACTCCAGCGCCACGCGATAGGGTATGTGAGGGGAGCACAGCGCTGCTTTGTTGATGATACTCCAGCGCCACGCGATAGGGTATGTGAGTGGAGCACAGCGCTGCTTTGTTGATGATACTCCAGCGCCACGCGATAGGGTATGTGAGGGGAGCACAGCGCTGCTTTGTTGTTGACACTCCAGCGCCACGCGGTAGGGTATGTGAGGGGAGCACAGCGCCGCTTTGTTGATGATACTCCAGTGCCACGCGGTAGGGTATGTGAGTGGAGCACAGCGCTGCTTTGTTGATGATACTCCAGCGCCACGCGATAGGGTATGTGAGTGGAGCACAGCGCTGCTTTGTTGATGATACTCCAGCGCCACGCGATAGGGTATGTGAGGGGAGCACAGCGCTGCTTTGTTGTTGACACTCCAGCGCCACGCGGTAGGGTATGTGAGGGGAGCACAGCGCTGCTTTGTTGATGATACTCCAGCGCCACGCGATAGGGTATGTGAGTGGAGCACAGCGCTGCTTTGTTGATGATACTCCAGCGCCACGCGATAGGGTATGTGAGGGGAGCACAGCGCTGCTTTGTTGTTGACACTCCAGCGCCACGCGGTAGGGTATGTGAGGGGAGCACAGCGCCGCTTTGTTGATGATACTCCAGCGCCACGCGATAGGGTATGTGAGTGGAGCACAGCGCTGCTTTGTTGATGATACTCCAGCGCCACGCGATAGGGTATGTGAGGGGAGCACAGCGCTGCTTTGTTGTTGACACTCCAGCGCCACGCGGTAGGGTATGTGAGGGGAGCACAGCGCCGCTTTGTTGATGATACTCCAGCGCCACGCGATAGGGTATGTGAGTGGAGCACAGCGTTGCTTTGTTGATGATACTCCAGCGCCACGCGATAGGGTATGTGAGTGGAGCACTGCGCTGCTTTGTTGATGATACTCCAGCGCCACGCGATAGGGTATGTGAGGGGAGCACAGCGCTGCTTTTTTGATGATACTCCAGCGCCACGCGATAGGGTATGTGAGGGGAGCACAGCGCTGCTTTTTTGATGATACTCCAGCGCCACGCGATAGGGTATGTGAGGGGAGCACAGCGCCGCTTTGTTGATGATACTCCAGCGCCACGCGATAGGGTATGTGAGTGGAGCACAGCGCTGCTTTGTTGATGATACTCCAGCGCCACGCGATAGGGTATGTGAGGGGAGCACAGCGCTGCTTTGTTGATGATACTCCAGTGCCACGCGATAGGGTATGTGAGGGGAGCACAGCGCTGCTTTGTTGATGATACTCCAGCGCCACGTGACAGGGTATGTGAGTGGAGCACAGCGCTGCTTTGTTGGTGATACTCCAGCGCCACGCGATAGGGTATGTGAGTGGAGCACAGCGCTGCTTTGTTGATGATACTCCAGCGCCACGCGATAGGGTATGTGAGTGGAGCACAGCGCTGCTTTTTTGATGATACTCCAGCGCCACGCGATAGGGTATGTGAGGGGAGCACAGCGCCGCTTTGTTGATGATACTCCAGCGCCACGCGATAGGGTATGTGAGTGGAGCACAGCGCTGCTTTGTTGATGATACTCCAGCGCCACGCGATAGGGTATGTGAGGGGAGCACAGCGCTGCTTTGTTGATGATACTCCAGTGCCACGCGATAGGGTATGTGAGGGGAGCACAGCGCTGCTTTGTTGATGATACTCCAGCGCCACGTGACAGGGTATGTGAGTGGAGCACAGCGCTGCTTTGTTGGTGATACTCCAGCGCCACGCGATAGGGTATGTGAGGGGAGCACAGCGCTGCTTTGTTGATGATACTCCAGCGCCACGCGATAGGGTATGTGAGGGGAGCACAGCGCTGCTTTGTTGATGATACTCCAGCGCCACGCGATAGGGTATGTGAGGGGAGCACAGCGCTGCTTTGTTGATGATACTCCAGCGCCACGCGATAGGGTATGTGAGGGGAGCACAGCGCTGCTTTGTTGATGATACTCCAGCGCCACGCGATAGGGTATGTGAGGGGAGCACAGCGTTGCTTTGTTAATAATACTCCAGCGCCACGCGATAGGGTATGTGAGTGGAGCACAGCGCTGCTTTGTTGATGATACTCCAGCGCCACGCGATAGGGTATGTGAGGGGAGCACAGCGCTGCTTTGTTGATGATACTCCAGCGCCACGCGATAGGGTATGTGAGGGGAGCACAGCGTTGCTTTGTTAATAATACTCCAGCGCCACGCGATAGGGTATGTGAGGGGAGCACAGCGCTGCTTTGTTGATGATACTCCAGCGCCACGCGATAGGGTATGTGAGGGGAGCACAGCGTTGCTTTGTTGATGATACTCCAGCGTCACGCGATAGGGTATGTGAGTGGAGCACAGCGTTGCTTTGTTAATAATACTCCAGCGCCACGCGATAGGGTATGTGAGTGGAGCACAGCGCTGCTTTGTTGATGATACTCCAGCGCCACGCGATAGGGTATGTGAGGGGAGCACAGCGTTGCTTTGTTAATAATACTCCAGCGCCACGCGATAGGGTATGTGAGGGGAGCACAGCGCTGCTTTGTTGGTGATACTCCAGCGCCACGCGATAGGGTATGTGAGGGGAGCACAGCGCTGCTTTGTTGATGATACTCCAGCGCCACGCGATAGGGTATGTGAGGGGAGCACAGCGCTGCTTTGTTGATGATACTCCAGCGCCACGCGATAGGGTATGTGAGGGGAGCACAGCGCTGCTTTGTTGATGATACTCCAGCGCCACGCGATAGGGTATGTGAGGGGAGCACAGCGCTGCTTTGTTGATGATACTCCAGCGCCACGCGATAGGGTATGTGAGGGGAGCACAGCGTTGCTTTGTTGATGATACTCCAGCGCCACGCGATAGGGTATGTGAGGGGAGCACAGCGTTGCTTTGTTGATGATACTCCAGCGCCACGCGATAGGGTATGTGAGGGGAGCACAGCGCTGCTTTGTTGATGATACTCCAGCGCCACGCGATAGGGTATGTGAGGGGAGCACAGCGCTGCTTTGTTGATGATACTCCAGCGCCACGCGATAGGGTATGTGAGGGGAGCACAGCGCTGCTTTGTTGATGATACTCCAGCGCCACGCGATAGGGTATGTGAGGGGAGCACAGCGCTGCTTTGTTGATGATACTCCAGTGCCACGCGATAGGGTATGTGAGGGGAGCACAGCGCTGCTTTGTTGATGATACTCCAGCGCCACGTGACAGGGTATGTGAGTGGAGCACAGCGCTGCTTTGTTGGTGATACTCCAGCGCCACGCGATAGGGTATGTGAGGGGAGCACAGCGCTGCTTTGTTGATGATACTCCAGCGCCACGCGATAGGGTATGTGAGGGGAGCACAGCGCTGCTTTGTTGATGATACTCCAGCGCCACGCGATAGGGTATGTGAGGGGAGCACAGCGCTGCTTTGTTGATGATACTCCAGCGCCACGCGATAGGGTATGTGAGGGGAGCACAGCGCTGCTTTGTTGATGATACTCCAGCGCCACGCGATAGGGTATGTGAGGGGAGCACAGCGTTGCTTTGTTAATAATACTCCAGCGCCACGCGATAGGGTATGTGAGTGGAGCACAGCGCTGCTTTGTTGATGATACTCCAGCGCCACGCGATAGGGTATGTGAGGGGAGCACAGCGCTGCTTTGTTGATGATACTCCAGCGCCACGCGATAGGGTATGTGAGGGGAGCACAGCGTTGCTTTGTTAATAATACTCCAGCGCCACGCGATAGGGTATGTGAGGGGAGCACAGCGCTGCTTTGTTGATGATACTCCAGCGCCACGCGATAGGGTATGTGAGGGGAGCACAGCGTTGCTTTCTTGATGATACTCCAGCGTCACGCGATAGGGTATGTGAGTGGAGCACTGCGCTGCTTTGTTGATGATACTCCAGCGCCACGCGATAGGGTATGTGAGGGGAGCACAGCGCTGCTTTTTTGATGATACTCCAGCGCCACGCGATAGGGTATGTGAGGGGAGCACAGCGCTGCTTTTTTGATGATACTCCAGCGCCACGCGATAGGGTATGTGAGGGGAGCACAGCGCTGCTTTTTTGATGATACTCCAGTGCCACGCGATAGGGTATGTGAGGGGAGCACAGCGCTGCTTTGTTGATGATACTCCAGCGTCACGCGATAGGGTATGTGAGGGGAGCACAGCGCCGCTTTGTTGATGATACTCCAGCGCCACGCGATAGGGTATGTGAGTGGAGCACAGCGCTGCTTTGTTGATGATACTCCAGCGCCACGCGATAGGGTATGTGAGGGGAGCACAGCGCTGCTTTGTTGATGATACTCCAGTGCCACGCGATAGGGTATGTGAGGGGAGCACAGCGCTGCTTTGTTGATGATACTCCAGTGCCACGCGATAGGGTATGTGAGGGGAGCACAGCGTTGCTTTGTTGATGATACTCCAGCGTCACGCGATAGGGTATGTGAGGGGAGCACAGCGCCGCTTTGTTGATGATACTCCAGCGCCACGCGATAGGGTATGTGAGTGGAGCACAGCGCTGCTTTGTTGATGATACTCCAGCGCCACGCGATAGGGTATGTGAGGGGAGCACAGCGCTGCTTTGTTGATGATACTCCAGTTCCACGCGATAGGGTATGTGAGGGGAGCACAGCGCTGCTTTGTTGATGATACTCCAGCGCCACGTGACAGGGTATGTGAGTGGAGCACAGCGCTGCTTTGTTGGTGATACTCCAGCGCCACGCGATAGGGTATGTGAGGGGAGCACAGCGCTGCTTTGTTGATGATACTCCAGCGCCACGCGATAGGGTATGTGAGGGGAGCACAGCGCTGCTTTGTTGATGATACTCCAGCGCCACGCGATAGGGTATGTGAGGGGAGCACAGCGCTGCTTTGTTGATGATACTCCAGCGCCACGCGATAGGGTATGTGAGTGGAGCACAGCGCTGCTTTGTTGATGATACTCCAGCGCCACGCGATAGGGTATGTGAGGGGAGCACAGCGCTGCTTTGTTGATGATACTCCAGTGCCACGCGATAGGGTATGTGAGGGGAGCACAGCGCTGCTTTGTTGATGATACTCCAGTGCCACGCGATAGGGTATGTGAGGGGAGCACAGCGTTGCTTTGTTGATGATACTCCAGCGTCACGCGATAGGGTATGTGAGGGGAGCACAGCGCCGCTTTGTTGATGATACTCCAGCGCCACGCGATAGGGTATGTGAGTGGAGCACAGCGCTGCTTTGTTGATGATACTCCAGCGCCACGCGATAGGGTATGTGAGGGGAGCACAGCGCTGCTTTGTTGATGATACTCCAGTGCCACGCGATAGGGTATGTGAGGGGAGCACAGCGCTGCTTTGTTGATGATACTCCAGCGCCACGTGACAGGGTATGTGAGTGGAGCACAGCGCTGCTTTGTTGGTGATACTCCAGCGCCACGCGATAGGGTATGTGAGGGGAGCACAGCGCTGCTTTGTTGATGATACTCCAGCGCCACGCGATAGGGTATGTGAGGGGAGCACAGCGCTGCTTTGTTGATGATACTCCAGCGCCACGCGATAGGGTATGTGAGGGGAGCACAGCGCTGCTTTGTTGATGATACTCCAGCGCCACGCGATAGGGTATGTGAGGGGAGCACAGCGCTGCTTTGTTGATGATACTCCAGCGCCACGCGATAGGGTATGTGAGGGGAGCACAGCGTTGCTTTGTTAATAATACTCCAGCGCCACGCGATAGGGTATGTGAGGGGAGCACAGCGCTGCTTTGTTGATGATACTCCAGCGCCACGTGACAGGGTATGTGAGTGGAGCACAGCGCTGCTTTGTTGATGATACTCCAGCGCCACGCGATAGGGTATGTGAGGGGAGCACAGCGTTGCTTTGTTAATAATACTCCAGCGCCACGCGATAGGGTATGTGAGTGGAGCACAGCGCTGCTTTGTTGATGATACTCCAGCGCCACGCGATAGGGTATGTGAGGGGAGCACAGCGCTGCTTTGTTGATGATACTCCAGCGCCACGCGATAGGGTATGTGAGGGGAGCACAGCGTTGCTTTGTTAATAATACTCCAGCGCCACGCGATAGGGTATGTGAGGGGAGCACAGCGCTGCTTTGTTGATGATACTCCAGCGCCACGCGATAGGGTATGTGAGGGGAGCACAGCGCTGCTTTGTTGATGATACTCCAGCGCCACGCGATAGGGTATGTGAGGGGAGCACAGCGCTGCTTTGTTGATGATACTCCAGCGCCACGCGATAGGGTATGTGAGTGGAGCACAGCGTTGCTTTGTTGATGATACTCCAGCGCCACGCGATAGGGTATGTGAGTGGAGCACTGCGCTGCTTTGTTGATGATACTCCAGCGCCACGCGATAGGGTATGTGAGGGGAGCACAGCGCTGCTTTGTTGATGATACTCCAGCGCCACGCGATAGGGTATGTGAGGGGAGCACAGCGCTGCTTTTTTGATGATACTCCAGCGCCACGCGATAGGGTATGTGAGGGGAGCACAGCGCTGCTTTGTTGATGATACTCCAGCGCCACGCGATAGGGTATGTGAGTGGAGCACAGCGTTGCTTTGTTAATAATACTCCAGCGCCACGCGATAGGGTATGTGAGGGGAGCACAGCGCTGCTTTGTTGATGATACTCCAGCGCCACGCGATAGGGTATGTGAGGGGAGCACAGCGTTGCTTTGTTGATGATACTCCAGCGTCACGCGATAGGGTATGTGAGGGGAGCACAGCGCTGCTTTGTTGATGATACTCCAGCGCCACGCGATAGGGTATGTGAGTGGAGCACAGCGTTGCTTTGTTAATGATACTCCAGCGCCACGCGATAGGGTATGTGAGTGGAGCACAGCGCTGCTTTGTTGATGATACTCCAGCGCCACGCGATAGGGTATGTGAGGAGAGCACAGCGCTGCTTTGTTGATGATACTCCAGCGCCACGCGATAGGGTATGTGAGGGGAGCACAGCGCTGCTTTGTTGATGATACTCCAGTGCCATGCGATAGGGTATGTGAGGGGAGCACAGCGCTGCTTTGTTGATGATACTCCAGCGCCACGCGATAGGGTATGTGAGTGGAGCACAGCGCTGCTTTGTTGATGATACTCCAGCGCCACGCGATAGGGTATGTGAGTGGAGCACAGCGCTGCTTTGTTGATGATACTCCAGCGCCACGCGATAGGGTATGTGAGGGGAGCACAGCGCTGCTTTGTTGATGATACTCCAGCGCCACGCGATAGGGTATGTGAGTGGAGCACAGCGTTGCTTTGTTAATAATACTCCAGCGCCACGCGATAGGGTATGTGAGTGGAGCACAGCGCTGCTTTGTTGATGATACTCCAGCGCCACGCGATAGGGTATGTGAGTGGAGCACAGCGTTGCTTTGTTAATAATACTCCAGCGCCACGCGATAGGGTATGTGAGTGGAGCACAGCGCTTCTTTGTTGATGATACTCCAGCGCCACGCGATAGGGTATGTGAGGGGAGCACAGCGTTGCTTTGTTAATAATACTCCAGCGCCACGCGATAGGGTATGTGAGTGGAGCACAGCGCTGCTTTGTTGATGATACTCCAGCGCCACGCGATAGGGTATGTGAGTGGAGCACAGCGCTTCTTTGTTGATGATACTCCAGCGCCACGCGGTAGGGTATGTGAGGGGAGCACAGCGTTGCTTTGTTAATAATACTCCAGCGCCACGCGATAGGGTATGTGAGCGGAGCACAGCGCTGCTTTGTTGATGATACTCCAGCGCCACGCGATAGGGTATGTGAGTGGATCACAGCGTTGCTTTGTTGATGATACTCCAGCGCCACGCGATAGGGTATGTGAGTGGATCACAGCGTTGCTTTGTTGATGATACTCCAGCGCCACGCGATAGGGTATGTGAGGGGAGCACAGCGCTGCTTTGTTGTTGACACTCCAGTGCCACGCGATAGGGTATGTGAGTGGAGCACAGCGCCGCTTTGTTGCTGATACTCCAGCGCCACGCGATAGGGTATGTGAGTGGAGCTCAGCGCCGCTTTGTTGATGATACTCCAGCGCCACGCGACAGGGTACGTGAGGGGAGCACAGCGCTGCTTTGTTGATGACACTCCAGCGCCACGCGATAGGGTATGTGAGTGGAGCACAGCGCTGCTTTGTTAATACTCCAGCTGGAGGTGCATAACTTTGGTCTAATCACAAGGAAACACCAGACAGACCCAAACTGCAGGTTAGTCTGCACCAAAACTCAGCTGTCATCTCCAGAAAATCCGAAGGCCATGAAAGCCGAAGAGATACTGGAAGGGATGGAGAGGTGGTAGCTACTGGGGCATCATGGCGATAGCTGCTGCCACGCTCCAGCACCACTGTGGCTAAAAGGATGTTATTGGGACACTGGTGAAACCCAGCGGCCTCCGTGGGCAAAGGGTATCTGGGTGCTTTATGTCATTCTTACAGCTTTTCTGTAAGTTTGATACTCTCTCAAAATGTGAGCAGGAGGAACAAGGAAACCTAGAATGGAGAAGTTGCAGGGTGTTTATATCAGCCCCAAAGTGAGTCCTTGGTGGGTAGCAGCAGAGCCCTGGCTTCTCCTGCGCACTGGGAGCTGGGGGGAAGAGCAAGTGTCCAGGTAGCCAGCGGGAGAACGGGAGGTCTCGGGCATGCAGTGGGCCCTCAGCATAGCCAGATGTGGGACAGCAGGATGTGCATTTGTATGTTTGTGAGGCAAGTCACGTCTTAGTGCTTTTAGGAGCACTTGGCATTTTGTGCAGCTGGGCCTTTTGTAAAGAGAAATATAAGAATAACTGGCTGAGTGTGGTGGCTCATGCCTGTAATCCCAGCACTTTGGGAGGCCGAGGTGGGCAGATCATGAGGTCAGGAGATCGAGACCATCCTGGCCGACATGGTGAAACCACATCTCTCCAAAAAAATACAAAAATTAGCCGAGCGTGGTGGTGCCTGCTTGTAGTCCAAGCTACTTCGGTGGTTGAGGCAGAAGAATCACTTGAACTGGACGCAGAGGTTGCAGTGAGCCAAGATTGTGCAGCTGCACTCCAGCCTGGTGTCAGAGCAAGACTCTGCCTCAAAAAAAAAAGAGAAATATGAGAGAGATCCAAGATGGCTGATGATTAGCAGCTCGGGCACGTACCTCCCAGTGAAAGCGCAAAGAACGAGAGGACGCCACACTTTCAGACGAATATTAGTTGCTCACGGACCACGAGATTCCCAGTGGAGGAGCTCCACGGGTCGCCAGGGCGACTCTTGTGGCCGGCGTGGCGGTTTTGCTGGTGCCTTAGCATGCCAGTTCTTGGTGCAGAGTCCGGATATTCCCGGGCAGAAAAGCACCATCAATCTTAACACCGCTCTTTTGGCCGGCTCAGTGGATTGCTCAGATTTCGGCGCAGGGAATCAACAAGTTGGACGTCAGAGACCCAGTTAGAAAGTCGGTAATTATAAAGACGACAGACGGACAAATATATAATGAAGGGAAGAAACCAGCGTAAAAAGGTAGAGAATACTCAAAATCAGAATGCCTCTCCCTCTACAGGGGATTGCAATTCCTCATCAGTAACGGAACAAGGCTTAATAGATTACACCGGTATTCCAATAACAGAAGCAGGTTTCCAAACGTGGGTGATAAGAAACTTCTGTGAATTAAAAGAACTTATTCTAACCCAATGCAAAGAAACTAAGAACCTTGAAAAAAGGTTTAACGAAATGTTAATGAGAATGGACAATTTAGAGAAGAATATAAGTGAATTGATGGAGCTGAAAAACACAACACGAGAACTTCGCGAAGCATGCACAAGTTTAAACAGTCGAATTGATCAAGCGGAAGGAAGGATATCAGAAGTCGAGGACCAGCTCAGTGAAATGAAACGAGAAGACAAGAATGCAGAAAAAAGGATGAAAAGGAATGAGCAAAGTCTCCAGGAAATATGGGACTATGTGAAAAGACCTAATTTACGTTTGATAGGTGTACCTGAATGTGACGAAGAGAATGAATCCAAGTTGGAAAATACTCTTCAGGATATCATTCAGGAAAATTTTCCCAACCTGGCAAGGCAGGGTAATATTCAACTCCAGGTAATACAGAGAACACCACAAAGATATTCTTCAAGAAGACCAACCCCAAGGCACATAATCGCCAGATTTATTAGGGTTGAAATGAAGGAGAAAATACTAAGGGCAGGTAGAGAGAAAGTTCAGGTTACCCATAAAGGGAAGCCTACCAGACTTACAGCAGATCTCTCAGCAGAAACCCTACAAGCCAGAAAAGAGTGGGGACCAATATTTAACATCCTTAAAGAAAAGAACTTTCAACCCAGAATTTCCTATCCAGCCAAACTAAGCTTTATGTGCGAAGGAAAAATTAAATCTTTTGCAAACAAACAAGTACTTAGAGAGTTCACCACCACCAGGCCTGCTTTACAAGAGCTTCTGAAAGAAGCACTATACATATAAAGAAACAACCAATATCAGCCTTTCCAAAAATATATCAAAAAGCAAAGAACTTTAACACAATAAAAAATTCACATCAACTAATGGGCAAAACAGCCAGCTAGCATCAAATGCTGGTATTAAACTTACATATATTTTAATTGGATAAAAAGCCAAAACCCATCGGTATGCTGCATCCGGGCCCATCTTACATGAAACAATACACAAAGACTCAGAGAGAAGGAGGAAGATTTACCAATTGAACAGAGAGTAAAAATAAACTAATAAACAAAAAGCAGCAGATGCAATTCTCACCTCTGATAAAGTAGACTTTAAAGCAACAAAGATCAAAAGAGGCGGGGAATGACATTACATAATGGCAAAAGGATCAATGCAACAAGAAGAGCTAACGATTCTATAGATCAACGAGATAGAAAATTAACAAGGATATTCAGAACTTGAACTCAGACCCGGAACAAGTAAACTTAATAAACATTTATAGAACTCTCCACTTCAAATACACAAAACATACATTACCACCTCACACCTATTCCAAAGGTGACTATATAATTGGAAGTAAATCACTCCTCAGTAATCGCATAGCATTTCATAGGTTTAAATTAAATATTGGTTGGCTGTTTGTTTGTTATCTTCTTCCCTTACTCCTTCCTGATTACATCATTAAGTATAATTATCAGTATAAAAGAGGTTTTCAATACCCATTACTAAATTGCATTCTAGCCTGGGCAAGAAAGCAATACTCCCATTCTCTCTCCCTCTTTCTTTTCCTTCTCCCTCCTCCCCATTCTCTCTCTCTCTTTCTCTTCCTTTTTTCTCCTTCCTATTCTCTCTCTCTCTTTCTCTAAAAAAAAAAAAAAAAAAAAAAAAGAAACTGCAATAGTAATCCCAGCACTTTGGGAGGCTGAAAAAAAAAAAAAAAAAGAGGTCATTATTTTGCCTACTGAACAACCCTGTAATAGTTGTTAAAAAAAAAAAAAAAAAAAAAAAGAGAAATATAAGAATAACCACCTTCTTCACTGTCCATCACAACCTCCCTGCCCCACAGACAGGGTCTGAGCCACAGGGCGTGGTCAGGGGCACACAGGAGTCGGCAGTGGTGGCCGTGGGAACCAGACGAGCCGGCCTGGGATCTTGGATATGGCAGCACCAGGCAGTGATGCCACGTGGGCCTTGCTGGGGGCGGCATTTGAGGCCTGGCGCACCTGTAGCTTTTGAAGGCCATGCCCTCCTGTGGGGCCTCTCGTCTTCACCCCTCAGGAGGCCTTCCCCGGCGTCCCTTTTAACATCGCAGCCTCTGCCCCTCTGACCTTACACCGCCCGCCCCCGCCCCGCTCATTCTCTCTTAGTGCTTAACTCATGTGTTGCTGGGTTCTGTCCCCGCTTCTCTGTTGTATGCCCAGGACAGGGGTTGGCAATGGCAGATGCTGAAGAAGTGGATGACCACACAGGCGAACAAGGGCCCACGTTCTTCACGGCCCCATGCATCTGGGCACCGCGGGCCCTGAGACTTTCTCAATTCGGTCTGCATCAGTTGACGGTGACTGTTGCAGGACTCACGGCCGCTGGCCGCCTGGAGTGAAGTGTCAGGACAGTGAAGGCCGTGGTGAGTCACAGGCGGGTCAGCTCCACGTGGGTGTTCGTTGTAAGTTCATGGTTACGTAACTTCATAAATTTACTTACAAATTCATTACTTATAAATAAATCAGAGAAGCTGTCTGACAGCTGAGCTGCCACTCCTCACTGACGTGAAAGTTGACAAGCAGGCAGCATCCATACCTGTGGGCAGACGGCAGACGACTCAGTGAGGGCTCGGCCCCCTCGCCCGCGGTGGGAGAGGCCAGTGGGGCTGCTCGTGAAGGCTCCCTGGGTGTGCAGCGCGCCACCGTATCCTGCCTGAGTGCGAGGGCCAGGGCGCTCTCCGGCCACGGCCACGCAGGGTTAGTGGCCTGCGACGTGGCCTGCTCTCTCCTCTGTACACCTGGGCACCGTGTGCTGATTGGCCGAATACTGGTTTAACAGCAGCACAGGTTTTTGGGTTTTGTTTTACAAAAGGTTTCCTGCACCCTTGGTGTGGCCCCGGTGCGCCTTTCCTTGGTAAGTTGAAATGTAACGAGAATGCCCAAATCGCTGCTTCTAACACATGTTTCGCATCATGAAGAGAATACGGAATATGGATTTGCAATGTGTGCAAGTGTCTTTTTTCCCCAAAGAGCTATTTTTGGTTGCATCTTCCACGATAACATGGGTTCCAAGGCCGGGCTGTGTTTTCTCTGCAGGATGAGCGTGTGACTCTGGTGACCGCAGAGCCCCCCCGAGGCCCCCGGCTTCTGTGATCTCAGAAAGTGGTTAGAGGCGCATTCTCTTGACCAGAGAAGCTCGTGGGCACTGCCAGCTGCCGCCTCCCCGGCCTTCACTGGCTCAGAGGAAATGCATTTTTCTGTGGTTCTTTTTGTACTGTATGGAAGTGTGAAATCTCTAAAGCTCTCTGGTGCTTTATGAAAAATCTGGAAATTCTTGCTACAGGAAATTCGACGCCTCGATGCAGTGTATGTCCTGGGGTGCCCCCCGTTTTATAAATATCATGTCTGTGTGAAATGAGCACGTTTATTTATACTCCTGATGCTTTTTCTTGTGTAAGGGAATTTGGGGCTTTGAAGGGCATTTTTAACCCCCTCTGTCCCATAAGCTGTAACTAAGGATTTTGGAAGGACACCCGCCCATCCAGCACCCACTTGCTGGGACCCCTCCTCACCTGCTGCTCCTCTCTGCCCTCAGTGAGCACCTCGAATGCTTTCCCCCAGGCTGTTAAATAATGCCTGCCCGTGTTTCAGGAGCCACGTGGCACAGTCGTCTGCTTCTCACACTCTTCCTCACACCCTCCCTCTTCCCAGGCATTCTGTCTGAACCCCCAACCTGCTGACTGGTGTTTTCTGGGACGGCTGAGGGCTCTCGCTGTGCTGGTCCCCGCCCACCCACAGCCTGAAGGGTCAGCTTTGTCCCACAGGGTGGACTTGCCTGTTTTCCAAGGCTGGGCACGTGTTCCTCACAGATGAGCAGACCTACAGTGAGGCAAGCACTCAGCACCCCACTCAGGGGCGGAGGCCTCCCACAGCACGAGCCGGGCCCGGGGGGCTCCCTCTGTGGGCACTGGCTTCACTCTGAGTCTTTGTCGCCTGCCCGAGTGCTCCCGATGCCTCCTGGGCCACTGGGGAGAGCTGTGCTCGTCCCCACACTCTGGTACAGGCAGCCCCTGGGTGACCGTCCCAATGTCTCCTCTAAACCTTTCCTGTGCAGAAGCTGGGACAGAATTCTGTGTGTCCAGGTACAGAGCACACCTGTTCAGAAGGTAACTGGGTGGTGAGGAGTTTCCTTTGCAAATAGAATTCACAGCCATCAAGAATCTCTAAATGACATTTTCTTCCAGAATGGACATATTACAGTTCATCTTCAAAACAAAACAGTTTGTCATCCAGTTCTTGAGCAGTGAAGGAAGGGAGTGTTTGAACGCTTTGAAGGTTTGGAAACCTTGAGTCTGTGGTCCCCTAATTTGACGTAAAACTTGCAAAGGCATTTGCAGAAACAGTTGGGGTCAGAGGTGCCCCCAGGAACGTCTTGGCTCTGAGAGTGCTGCCCATCCTCCCGGGCCCTCGATGGAAGCCCTGGTCATTTAGTCCCTTTGTCAGGGTTGTGCGGCGTTTCCTGGATCCACGGTCATGTCAGGCAATTCTGGGGAGAGCAGGCATCGGGGGAGGGTTGGATGGTGTCCCAGGCATCTTAGAGCGTCCCATCCAACTCCCGGAGGGGAGAGGCGCCTTAAAGGTGCCTCAGGAGGGAGCCTGAGCTGGGAGCAGGGGCAAGTGAAATCAGGTTCAACGGGAACTTTCACTGAGGTCCTCTGCCACCCTCAGGACCCTCAGAGTCTCACAGGGGGTGAAGCCCCAGGTAGGTGGCATGCTGGAGGGAGCAGCCCAGGGGAAGGTGCAGGTGATGGGGGTGGGGTAGGCTGCCCATGGGAAGGTGTGGGTGATGGGGTGGGGGGAACAGCACATGGGGAGGTGTGAGTGGTGGGTTGACAGCTCTTGGGAAGGCACGGGTGACAGTGTGGGGTGATGGGGTGACAGCGTGGGGTGATGGGGTGACAGCTCACGGGAAGGTGTGGTGATGGGGTGGGGGGCAGCTCTCGGGAAACACGGGTGACAGCGTGGGGTGATGGGGTGACAGCCCACGGGAAGGTGTGGCTGATGGGGTGGGGGGGCAGCCCATGAAAAGGTGTAGGTGTGGGGGGGCGCCCACGGAAGAGCGAGGCACGTTCCCATCACTCCCTGGATGGCTGGAGGAGGAAGTGGCCCAGAGGAGGGCTGCCTTGGAGGCACCCAGAGCACAGAGGCCAGGCCTGGTGTGGAGCTCTCGGCCGACCTCAGGCCAGGCTTCACCGGGTGTGTCAGTCAGGGCTCTGCAGAAAAACAGAACCAGATACAGGGAGGTTTATTATGAGGAGGTGGCTCAGACAGCTGCAAGCTGGAGACCCAGGACGGGAGAGGTATAGTTCAGTCCAAGCCCAGAGGCCTGAGGCCCGGGTGCCAGTGTCTATTCCAGCCCGGGGCCAGAGGAGGGGATGTGAGCGGATCTGGCTCCAGTCATGAGTCAGGAAAAGGGGCGACAGCTCCTGCCTAGCTCTCTTCAGGCCCCCTGCGAACTGGTCGGTGCCCAGCCACATTGGGGAGGGCCACCAGCTTCACCAAGCCCACGGGTTCAAATGGGACCCGCACCTGTCCTGGGCCTGCCTGTCCTGAACCCACCTGTCCTGGGCCCACCTGTCCTGGACCTGCTGCCTGTCCTGGACCCACCTGTCCTGGACCCGCCTGCCCTGGACCCGCCTGTCCGGGGCCCGCCTGTCCTGGGCTCTCCTGTCCTGGGCCCGCCTGTCCTGGGCTCTCCTGTCCTGGGCTCTCCTGTCCTGGGCCCGCCTGTCCTGGACCTGCCACCTGTCCTGGGCTCTCCTGCCCTGGACCCGCCTGTCCGGGGCCCGCCTGTCCTGGGCTCTCCTGTCCTGGGCTCTCCTGTCCTGGGCTCTCCTGTCCTGGATCCGCCTGTCCTGGGCTCTCCTGTCCTGGACCCACCTGTCCTGGGCCCGCCTGTCCTGGGCTTGCCTGTCCTGGACCCAGCTGTCCTAGACCCACCTGTCCTGGGTCCACCTGTCCTGGACTCACAAGATGGCTCTGACTGTCCTTCCAGGACTGTGGAACTGACTCCCATGGTCGCTGTGGAAGCCCTCTGCTCCCAGGAGCTGCAGACTGTCAGGCAGCTTTACGTAGGAAGATTTCCTAGAGGGAGTCCTAAGCCGAGTGTGCCTGGGGCCCCCTGCTGCGCTCTCCCTCATGCCCCTGTCTGTGGAGCTCTGTCCCTTCCAACGAGGATGCTTAGGGTCCATGTGCCTGCTAAGGGCTGGGTGAAGATGGCGAGACAGGGATCCCGGGCCTTCCTCTCGTCTGGCTGCTTTCACCACTCAGGCCCTGCTGAGGGTAGGGTCAGTCCTGCCGACAGGGACCCTCATGAGGCATCCATGTTCCTTACTCCTTCTCCGGCCCTCACAGGAAGGAAGCTGCAGAGTTTTTGCTGGTTGAGCCCCTCCTCCAGGCTTCCTGGATAGGAAGCACACAGCCCCTCAGCGCCTTCCCTCCTCCCCTAGGGCTGGGGTGGGCTGGGGGCTGCCCCTGCTGCTTCGGCTTCCCCTGTCTGCAGACTGGGGATCGTGTTACTGTGGGCTGGGGCCTCACGGAGGCGTGTCCTCCTTCCCAGCCAAGGTGCTGGGATCCTGACTGTCACCTGCCCCAAATCCAGCCTGGGCCCTGTCTGCTCTGGGGTGGGTCAGAGGATACCTGAGAACCGGTGCAGCTGCCGGGTCCAGGCTGTGGTTTGGCTGAAGGACAAAGGGACGTCTCTTCTGCCCCCTGTCCCGGTTCTGTTTCCTCTGTTTCTTCATCTCTCCTTCCCATGCTCTTTTCAGCTCCCTATCCAGCCCTGAAGATCAGAAATGGACCTTACTCAGCCCTGCACACAGCAGGAAACCAGCTGCAGTCGCTGTGCAGGGCTGGGGTGCGTGATCTCCAACGGCAGGGCCGAGGCTGGGCAGCCCCAGGGCCGACCCCCCATCCTCCATCCGTACCGCCTCCCCCGCCCCTACCAGGGAATTGGCTTCAGGGCGCTGGGAGCAACGTGGCTGTGTTTCTGGGCATCACAGCATCACCCAGACCCAGAGCTGGACCTGCCTTCTGGCTCCTCTTTCGCCAGGGACAGGGGGTCAGACCGAGTCACAGAGCCAGGTGCCCGCGGTGGGGGCCAGATGGGGTGGCCTTGGGTTCCCGGTGACAGCTTGCTCTGAGTCTCCTCTGTGAGAAGAAATGGAGGGACTTAGCAGGAGGCAGGGGCACCTGTGGGATGCCTGAGCCTCCCACTCTGCCTCCAGCCCTGCTGTGGGACAGGGTCACCCGAGACCTCGGTGCTGACTTCACATTCTCTCTATTGCAAACGAGCCTCTTCTTGGCTGCAGGGAACTCTGCAGCCGTGGGCGGAGAGCCGGGGGTGGCCCTGAGACTCTAACGTGGCCGTCAGAGCCCCCCACCTCTGTTTCACAGTTGAGCGGTTGCTGGCAGGACATGGAGGGTGCCTAGGCTTCCGATCCGGGTTCAGGCCCAGCAGTGCGGCCTGTTCACCTCTGAGGGGGCGGCCCTGGCCTGCCCTGCGCCTTATCTAATCTGACACGCAGCCCTCCAGCCTCTCGCTGCCTCGGGGTGGGCCCTGGGAGTGGCCTTGGCCAGACCCTCTCTCTGCAGACCCTGCAGGACCCGCAGGCTGGGCGGCGGCTGGGCGGCAGGGGACAGTTTGGCCTCTCAGGTCCTCCCGCCCTGGGCCTGTGGCCCCCTCCTCCGGTGCCTCGTGAGGGTCGCGGTGATAGGCCGCCCTTCTCACCAGTGCCCAGGAAGGACCCCTGCTCCCAGCTCCCTTCCTCCCCATCCCCTCAGCACTGGCAGCCGTGGTGGTGGCACGTGGGTCTCCCCACATCACAGAGGAGGTCACCGGGCTGGAGAGGTGGAGGATGGGGGCTCCCTCCGGGCAGACCGTCAGGTGGGAGCCCAGGCGCAGGGAGGGCAGGGGGATCTGGGGAGGCTGTGGCCTGGTCCCCCCCCGCCGCGTCGTGTGCACCCGGAGCCCGCGGACCCCAGCACCCCCTCCCCGCCGCGCGCCTGGCGCTCCTGGCGCTCCTGGGGCTCCTGGCGGCCTGCCCAGGAGGGCGGGGGCGGGGATGCTGCTCGCACGCGAGGCCGGGCGGCCCCATCGCGTGACTGTGCCGGCGGCCGCGGGGGAAGTGGGGGGAAGTGAGCGGGCGCCCGCGGGGGGGGGCCCGCGCTGCTGGGAGGGGCGCCCCACCCCCGCCCCCGCGCCGACGCGCTTCTCTTCTGGGGACGAGGCCGGGTGCCGGGAGCGCGGGGCGCCTGCGGGCGGGGCGGGGCGACCCCTGCGATGGGGTCCGCGTGCGCGCAGGTGGCCTCGGCGCGGTCGCGTGGCCGCCTCTGCTGGGAGCGCCCGGGGCCGGCACGGGGCGCGGGGCGCGGGGTCTCGCGGGCGTGGGGCTGCTCCTGCCGGGCCCCCGTTGCGCTCCGGGTCACCGGGGCTGGGACCCGCCCAGCGCCTTGGGGCGCCTCCCCGCACGGGCTGCTCTGGGCCTTCGGCTTAATTAACAGCGTGTTGTGTGAACTGTGGGGTCCCTGCCCGAGCGGGGGGCGCGGGAGGCTGCGCCGCTGGGGTTTCCAGGCCCGCCCCAGCGATGCCCCCACCTGGGGGGGCGGTTCCTGCTTCCTCGGAGCAGCCCTGCTTTGTGGCAGAAGAAAGGGACGTTTCTTGTCGCGTTTAGCGCGGTGAGCAGAGCTCCAGTTGTCACCGGCTACGGGAGTTCAGGAAGCAGCGGGGGCTCAGAGCCCGGGCGCGAGGGGCACAGGGAGGCCAGACGCACCGTCTCCGGGCTCCTGCTGCCTCCCCGCCTCGCTCAGGCCCCGCCCGCACGGACACCCCTGCAGCCGGCACCCCGGATTCTGAATCAGTGGCTCCCGGCATGCCCTTTCCGGTGCAGGGGGTGCGGGCCCCTCCCAGCCGTCGGTTCCGGGGTGAGGGTGAGGGGTCTTCCTACGCAGTGGTCCTGGCCTGACGGGGAGCGGGTTCACCCAGCGTCCAGACCCCAGCCGTGCTCACCGGGGCCTGCGGACGCCACACGCGCTCGTCCTGGGGGCCTGGGGGCCACCGGCCCAGGGACTGCGGGGTGAGCGGAGCTGGGAGGAAAGTGTGACCCACTTTGAATAGCAGGTGGGTGCCTTGATGGAAGCCAGGACGATTCCGGGGGGAGCAGGAGGCAGGGACCCACGACGAGGCTCAGGCCACACACGGTGCAGAACGCTCCCAGGTGACGGTCCAGCCCACCCTGAGTGAGAGGTTAAGCTTCTATTCAAGTGCTAATTCTGTTTCTTGAGAACATACCCAGAAGCCTCACATCATTTTGGGACTGCGATGGGCTGCAGGTGGACACGTGCTTTTTGATGAGGCTGTGGGCCTCAGACCTGGTTTTCTGTGTGTCGGGCTCTTGCTGAGCATCGGGGTGGAGTCTAAGTCTGGCCCAGTGAGGAGGGAGGCTGGTGGAGGGGGCTGCTTTGGAAACGGCTGTGTCTCCCTAGCCGATGGAACTGGGCGGATCCTGGGCTGAGCCGAGCTGGGACCAGCCTGCCCTGAGTGGAAACCCCAGCACAGCCTGGCCTTCAGGTGCTGTGCGCGGTGACAGTTTTTATGCCATCTCGAGGTCAGAACCAGTGGCAAAGTGGCATCTGCCTGAGTGGACACCACCTGTGGCTTCAGCTGAGGATCTGGGAGACGTGGGAGCAGCAGGTGCCCCCCCACGGCCTCAGCGGGGGTGCTTCCATCCACGCACTGGGGTCAGCCGCTTGCCGGGAGGCCTCTCCCCGCTGCCCTCTCAGAAGCTGGAGGGGGCGTCCCTCCCATGAGGACACTGGGCGGGCAGTGAGCACCTGTGCTGGCCGGGAACTCAGCCCTCGGCCAGCTGAGAGGTGAACGGTGTCGTCTGTCCCGAGCTCTGCACTCATCCTCGGGAGTGGGGGTGTCCTTGGGGGCTGCTCACAGTCACCGGGAAAGGGGTGGCACATGCCGCTGTCCTGGGCCTGCCTTTCTTTGCCCTGCTGTGTTCTGTGCAGCCCCTGAAGCCTGGGGCCAGGCCTGCTCCCCACCAGGGAGGGGCTGCGGGGTTCCAGGAGGGAGAGGTGATGTGGCTGTGCAGGGCACAGAAGATCCGGGTGGACGCAGGGGCCTCGGCCCAGCCCTCAAGGGCATGCAGCCCACAGTGTGGTGGGTCTCAGGAGAGGGGCCGTGGGGACCCCCGGGTGGCTGTGGGGGGTTCTGGCAGGAAGCTGGACTTTGTCCCAAGATGGGTGGGAGCCCTGGGGGTTGGGCAGGAGGAGACAGCAGTTTCTGTGGAGCAGAGTGGGGGTGGGGGTGTTCTCAGGTCGGGCTCTGCCCCCACGTCCTGCTGTCCCCTGCCCCCCTGGCTGACCTGGGGCCTGCGTCTCGGCGTCCCTGCCCCCTCGGACCCTCAGGGCTGTGCTGGGAATGCTGCGTGGCCTGCAAGGGGTCAGTGCCGCCCAGGCCAGGTGTCAGGCGCAGGCACGAACCGTGGGGTGAACGTGGGGAAGCGTGAGAAGGACGCCATGAAGCCGAGTGGCCAGGTCGGGGCTGGGGGTTCCTGACGTGTGTGTTCTTCTCTGACAGCTGTGCAGGAGCGGGGCTCACGGCAGCCGGCGGCCGGCACCCCCTCGCCTGGAGACAGCTGTCCTCCTGCAGGGTCTGCGGTGCTGGAGGGAAGGCTGCTGCTGGAGGTGAGTGCCACCCTCGGTTCCCCGAACACGTCACCCTTGGTGCTCGGCGTCAGGAGGCCCTTAGGTTGTGACGTTTGGTGGAGAAGGGTGTCCCTGGATCGGGGTCCGTCTCTGGTGTGAGCCCCGTGGGCTGGGACGGAAAGGGCAGCCTGAGAGCTCACGGCCCTGTGTGCTGCGCCAGAAAGTCCCCCTCATGCTGCACGCTCTGCTCCTGCGTGTCAGTGAGGGAACCTTGTGCAAAATTAAGCCTTTTGCCCCAAAATGAAGGATTTGGCAAAGTCTGCATTGGACTTCCCTGCTGTGGTTTCAATCTCGGGTGGCCTGTGTGACACCCTGGAAGCTGTGGGCCTGGGCAGGAAGTTCCACGGGGGGGACTTTTCACCACATCTCCCCCTCCCCCGTCTCTAAAGTGCTGGGTTTTCCCTCACCTGTAACTCGGGGCCTGTTACCCCTCTGGGAGGGGAGACTGCGGACCATTTTCCCAAACAAGGTAAAATGGTGGCATGGAGCCCTCCGGGTTGAATCCGGTCGCTGTTCTGAAGATGAAGGGGGTTGCTGCCTCCACCAGTGGCCAGAGAGACATGGGCCCCGGGTGTCCCCAGGACGGGGCTGGTGAGCTTGCAGGGAGGAGGTGGGGGCAAATGGCACTTCCCGGGTAACAGGGTGGGCTCCAGCCGGAACTCAGGACCCCTGGGTGGGGCAGGAGGGCACCAGGCAACTCGCTCCAGATGAGAGGGCACTGGGGCCTGGGTGGCAGGCTGCCCCACAGCCAGCAGCCTCTGTCTCCCTCCGAGCTTCACACCCCCGGTGCCTGGGAAAGGGCCCCCGACCCCCTCCCCAGATCTTCCCATGTGACTCCAGGTCAGTTCACAGCCATCAGCTTGCTCTGCCCCGACCCACCTTGATGGGTCCCTGTGCCGGGGCCCGAGAAGCCTGGAGCACGCCCCAAGCTCCCTGCACGATAGAGTCGGAGCTACTAGGTTTTACTTCTGTTTTTTAGGTGGGCCACGGGGCCGTTGTGTTTAGCTCGCTGGAGCCACGGCCGTGAGCTGTGTCTGGATGGGGTGCCGTCACTGACTGCTTAACTTAACTGGGACTAATATAGCTGAAATCAAGCGTGTGGTGATGCGGGGTGCGTTTTCCAACACTTACGTAAAAATCTGCGTGCACTAAAATTCATCCTTTCCGGTATTCAGTGGGATGTGAGTGCCACCGTCATGAAGATTCAGAGCCCTCCCATCCCCAAACGTCTCCCCTCTGCTGCCGTTTGCAGTCACAGGCCCCTGCCCGTGGCTGTGACCGTGTGTGCTCCGTCCCTGCAGCCTCTCCTGTGCCTCCCTCTGGACGTCCTGCACACGGAGTCACGCGTGGCCTTTGGCGCAGTGCCGTTGGGGTTCGCCCACGTGCTCCGGGTCACCGGCTGGTTTCTTGTTATTTCTGCGGGCAGCTGGTTTGTTTCTTGTTGTTGGTGAGGTACGGGTGGACGCCGTGTGCCATTCAGCTGTCGAGGGATATTTGAGTTGTTTCCAGGTTTTGGTGTTTATGACTAGAGCTGCAGTAGACATTCACGTGCAGGTGTTTCCGTGCGCGTAGGTCTCCGTTTCGTGAATAGTAAGCGTGTCTGTGGCTCTTACCCCCCAGCAGTGAGTGAGGGTTTCGGGGCTCGGCATCTTGTGTTTTGCACTTGGTGTTACTGTCGTCAAAGCCATTTGAATCCTGGAATCTCGTCAGGGTTTTAGTTTGGATTTCCCTGCGACTGGCCGTGGTGCCGACCTTTTCACGTGCGTCTGCGTCCGTGTGTCGTCTTTTCGTGTCTGTAGGTTCCGTGGCGATGTGTCATTTCATTGGTAATCTGTGTCTTCTCTCACTTTTTCTTGGTCAGTTGAGTTAGAGGTTTTTTACTTTTACTGATTTTTTTTTTCAAAGCAGCAGCTATTGGTTTTATTTTCTGTTTTCAATTTTATTGATACCTGTTCTTATCTTTATTATTTTTATTTTTGTTCCCTTCTTTCGTCTTTTCTGCCCTCTCTTTGATTATGGGAATGTGTATTGGTATTACATTTTAGCTTATCCACTGGCTGTTGGGTGTATATTTTCTTATTTTTTAGTTGTTGCTTAAGGATTATAACATGTAAATCCTACTTTTAACAAAGTTAAAATTTTACCACTTCAAGTAAAACCTTGAAACCTTAAGCTACATAATCCCCCAGCCCTTTGCCTTGTATTTGTCGTACGTGTTACGTCTACAGACACTAAACCCTACAGACAATATAATTTTTTTTTTCAGACAGAGTTTTCCTCTTGTCACCCAGACTGGAGTGCAACGGTGCGACCGTGGCTCAGTGCAACCTCCGCCTCCTGGGTTCAAGTGATTCTCCTCCCTCAGCCTCCCAAGTAGCTGGGATTACAAGTGCCCATCACCATGCCCGGCTAATTTTTGTATTTTTAGTAGAGACAGGGTTTCACCATAGTGGCCAGGCTGGTCTTGAACTCCTGACCTCATGATCCACCCACCTCGGCCTCCCAAAGTGCTGGGATTACAGGCGTGAGTCACCACGCCTGGCCTCTTTTTAAGAACTCTCATTAGCCCTTCTTATAGTTCAGGTCTGCTGGTGATGAGTCTTTTATGTATCCTTTTGTTTTCTTCTGAGACAGGGTCTCTCTCTGTTCCCCAGGCTGGAGTGCAGTGCTGTGACCCACCTTACTGTAACCTTGAGCTCTTGGGCTCAATAAATCCTCGTGCCTCAGCCTCCCAAATAATTGGGATACAGGTGCACACTACCGTGCTTAGATACTTTTCAAATGTTTCTGTAGCGATACAGGGTTATTATAGTGCCCGAGCCAGTCATAAGCTCCTGGTCTGAAGCGTTCCTCCTGCTTCAGCCTCCCACAGCACCGGGATCACAGGTATAAACCACCAGGCCTAGCTTTGCTTGCATTTCTGATGAACACTCTTGCTGGGTTTACAATTCTGGGTAGTTGTTTTTTGTTTAGCACTTTAAATATGTCGTCCACTGTCTTCTGGCCTCTGTGGTTTCTGATGAGAAATTCGCAGTCGTTCAAATTCTTGTTCCCTGTGTGAAATGTGTTGTTTTTCTCCGGTTACCTTTATGACTATTTCTTTATTTGAATTTCAAGTGTGATGCTGAATTTTGATGTAACCCAGTTTAGATGCTAGAGACTGTCCTGTTTAGGGTTTGCTGATCTTCCTGAACCTGTTTGTTTATTTCACCAAATTTGGGAAGTTTTCAGCGATTTCTCTTTAATTTTTCTTTATGACGTTCATCTTTTTCTTCTCCATTTCAGAGACTCAGTTGAGGAAAATGTTAGACTTTTTAATGTTTCCTCACAGGTCTCTGAGGCTCTGTTCGTTTTTCTCAATGTTTTCTTTCTCAGACTAGATCATTTCTATTGAACTGTCTTTAACTTCACTGACTCTTTTCTCTGTCACCTCCATTTTGCTATTAAACTCATCCAATGAAATGTTTACTCATATATTTTATTTCTCAGTTCTAAAATTCCCATTTCCTTCTTTTTCACAGTGTCTGTTTATCTGCTGGAACTTTTTATGTTTCTTTAAATTTCCAGAGTGTTGACCTTTCCCTCAGGGAGTATGGTTATATTAGTTTCAAAATCCTCATCGATCATGACGCCATCTGTGTCATTTCAGACTTTATTCTCTGCTTATCATCTTTTCCCTTGAATATTAGCCCCGTATTCTGGTGCTTGGGATATGCAGCATGCCGGTTCCCAGAGCGTGTGGATATGTCACTTTACGCAGTAAAAGGGACCATCCAGGTTTGATTAAGCAGGTTCTGAGGTGGGGAGATGATCCGAGTAGGTTCAGTGTAATCACGACAATCCTTAAAAGCAGAGAACCGTTCTCACTGAGCCAGAGGAAGAGAGGTGGCAACAGAGGGTCAGAGGATGCTGCGTAGCTGGCCTTGGCCCGGAGCCAAGGTGTGGAGCGCCAGCAGCCTCTCCAAGCTGGGAATGGCTGCGAGATGGTTCCCCCTAGACCTGCAGAAGGAGTGCAGCCTGCGGGCGCCTTGCTGTAGCCCACTGAGACTCATTTCAGGCCTCAGCCACGGGCCCGAAAGGGAATGTGTTTGTGTTGTCGGAGCTGTGAGTGTACGGTAAGGGACTATAGTAGTAACAGGGAACTAACCCAGACTTCCGCCCGGACGCTCTCACCTGTGCCGTGAGACTCTGGCCTGGCAACGCCGTCTAGGGAAGGTTATTTTTCGTTCTGTCTTAGTCACAGCCAGCCCAGTAGCGAGGTTCAGCTCGCAGGTTCTCTCTCCTCCCGGGAGCCTTATTTCCATATGGGTTCGATTGTCAAAGCCTCTGCTGCGCTGGGTGGGCCGGCCCCTGACAGGCAGCCGTTGGGGTCTCGGGCACAGGTTCACATCAGTGCAGCTCCAAGTGCTTTCTGCCGCGTCTCTGGTGTGTTTCACACCTGCAGCTTGGGGTGAGCCAGGACGCATGTCAGTTTGTACGCAGAAGCGGGCTCCTGTCTCCTGCCCTCTCCTCTGTGGAGACCCTCCACCCTGCTGCCTCCCGGGGACTCCTCCCGGTCTTCTGATGAGAAAGAGGACGTTTCTCTTGGAGTTGCAGCTGCCATTCCTGCTGCATGGTTCTGTGCAACAGGCTTGCTGTCAGGGCAACGTGGTGAGAGAAAGGGAGGAAAAAATATTGAGGATCGTGCTCTCTTTGCACAGCAGGGACGCATTGCTGGGGTCCTCCATCCACAGTGACGGATTTTCTCTCCAGGAACTTATGTCCACACATACCCTTGCCACAGCAGCCATGGCAGCCACGGCAGCCACACAGCACATCCTCCACCTGCCTTTCAACCTGTCTGCTGAGGGATGAGGCACTGTTGGAGGGCCTGGGGCAGGGGCCTGACCTCCTCAGCCTCTCTGTGGCCTCTGACAGCCGCAGAGGTAATATTGGTAACACATAGTGGGGGTGGGGGTGGGGGTGGACACTGTTTTCTGAGTGTGATCGTGGGCCCAGACGCCATGTCTGCCGGACAGCATGTCAGTTTCCTGGGGCAGCCTTAACGAATGCCTGCAAACTGCGTGGCTTGACCAACAGCTCTGGAGGCCAGAACCCAACACCAGCGCCACTGGGCTGCAAGTGAGGTGTTGGCAGGATGGGTCCTTGCTGAAGGCTCTTGGGGAGTGTGTACCCCATGCCCCCTCGCTTCTGGAATGTTGTTCCTGTGAATCTCTGCATCTCCTCAGTGTCTGGGTGCAAATCCTCCTCTTATAAGGACAGCAGTCGTATTGGGCTTAGGGCCACCCTAACCCAGCGTGACCTCATCTTGACTTCACGGCATCTGCCACTGTCCTGTGTCCAAATACGGGAAGGTCACATGCATGGGTGTGGAAGGAAACGAATTTCGGGGGACACCACTCAACCCAGTACCACTGTGCTTACCTCACAGCTTTATTGTGCTGGAGAGGAGGAAGCTCAGGTTGAGAGAGCTGAGGGTTGGAGCAGAAACTCAGGCCTCCCGACCTCCCTACCCCAGCCCTGAACTGCTGCTGTACGCAGAGCTCAGCGCTGACTCCACCTGCTGCCGTCCCAAGACCGTGGAGCTCATGGACTCACGCAGCTGTGATGACCCTACGGGGAGGGTGCTGCCATGACCTCTGTCTAGGCGTGGGGAAACTGAGGCGCTGTAACCTTGCACCTGTCACACCCTAGGAAGGACGAGCGGGGCCCCCACTGCTGCTTCTCTCCCAGTGGGACCCTGGAGGAGCGGGGGTTGGACCCCTGGCAGGTCGCCTCCAAACCAGGGCATCCGCAGTGGGCCTGAGGCGAGGCTGCCCCATGCCAGGCAGCCCTGAGGGGCCGACCAGACTCAAGGGGCACAGCCTGGCATGGGGTGTGGTGACGTGAGGGGCGGGTGTCAGAGCCAGGGGCACCGTCCTCACATCGGCCAGAATAAGGGCTGAGCTGTGATACCCCCGGGGCAGCAGCCGGCCTGTGACCCCTCTGGGCCCTGAAGAGCATTTGGGGGGCTTCAGTTTCAAACCTCGAAGCCACTGGGCAGAGGTTGGGTGGCAGCAGCTTGTGCCAGCTTTGGGGACGCGGTCACAGAGGCCTCAGGTCCCGTGGGCTGAACTGAAACAGGAAGCTGGCGGGAGGACGTGGCGCGCACGGCAAAACCAGCCTCACACCAGAGATAAGATGGAGCCATGTGGGCACCAAGGGTGAGGGGCCCCGAACAGGAGGGCTGGCTGGGCCTGCGGACCGTCCTGAGGGCCCCACTGGACCAGACGCCCCACGAGCCACACGGTCACAGTCCAGGCGTGGTTCTCCCTCCTCAGGGAGACTGGGCAGGGACCAGCCGCTCGGGAGCCAGGTGGCCCTGCTGACGATGCTCTGGTGGAGGGGACCCCAGGGGCCCAGTGGGGCTTGTGGGGTGGGGAAGGCGGGAGTCGGGGAGGGAGGCGAGCTGGGGCCGAGCAGTGAGCAGAGGCTCCGGCAGATGCAGCTGAAGGAACACACTCTAAGGGAAGAGGCTGTGATCCAGGCAGCATCTGCAGCGCGTGACCCCCTGAGCCCTGGAAACCAGAGCGGTCACTGGGAAGGCCAGGCGGGTGGCTGTCGGCACCCAAGCGACTCGGATCACGTTCTCGAAGTGAATCAACGACGCCAGCATCGAGCTGCCTTCCACGCGAGGGAGCCACAAGCCGCAGAGCCGGGAGTCCCAGCGTGGCACGCAGCCCATGTGCTTGAGATGCTGCTGAACGGTCGAGGAGTCCTCAACCTCCCGGGTCCCCCATTCTGTGGAAGAGCACGAGGGGCTCTTCCTGGGCCCTGCCAACGTGGTGGCTGGGAGCCCTGGACATGCAGCCGGGCCCCAGACCAGCGCCAGAGCACTGGGCGCCTCCACCGCAAGGCCTCTGGGGGCGTCTGACGGCCCAGAGAGAGGACCAGGACGCGGACGCGGAGGCCCCCAGGACACGCAGCACAGGCTCGCTCTGGCACCCGTGCCAGCCTTGCTGGGTTCTTAAGGAAAGAGGCCACTGTGAAAGACGGTAGAGAGACCCAACCTGAGAAGACGACTTGGAGGGGACCGAGACACGCAGGATGAAGAAAGGACGGAGGCCCGGCGTCCAGGGACACGTGGCGGGGCGAAGACGGGTGTGGTGAAGAAAGGACGGAGGCCCGGCGTCCAGGGACACATCGTGGGGCGAAGACGGGTGTGGTGGAGAAAGGACGGAGGCCCGGCGTCCGGGGACACGTCACGGGGCGAAGACGGGTGTGGTGGAGAAAGGACAGAGGCCCGGCGTCCAGGGACACGTCACAGGGCGAAGACGGGTGTGGTGAAGAAAGGACGGAGGCCCGGCGTCCAGGGACACATCGTGGGGCGAAGACGGGTGTGGTGGAGAAAGGACAGAGGCCCGGCGTCCAGGGACACGTCACAGGGCGAAGACGGGTGTGGTGAAGAAAGGACGGAGGCCCGGCGTCCAGGGACACATCGTGGGGCGAAGACGGGTGTGGTGGAGAAAGGACGGAGGCCCGGCGTCCGGGGACACGTCACGGGGCGAAGACGGGTGTGGTGAAGAAAGGACGGAGGCCCGGCGTCCAGGGACACGTGGCGGGCGAAGACGGGTGTGGTGAAGAAAGGACGGAGGCATCGGAGGCACAGTGCGGGGACTACAGTCAACAATAACTTAATCGTACATTTCAAAATAACAGTGTAATGGGATTGCTTGTAACCTAAAGGATAAACGCTGAGGGGATGGACACCCCATTTTCCGTGACGTGACTGTTAGACACTGCACACCTGGATCAGAACATCTCAGGCGCGCCATGAATATGTTCACATACTATGTACCGACAAACATTAAAACAAAAAAAAGTCTTAGAAAACCGAGACAAAATCAGCTGCCATCAGGACCCTCGGAGGCCGGCGAAGGCACCACCAAATGAAAATCAGTCGCTGCAGAAAGGGACGTTCAGGCCTGAAAAACGGCTCCATGATCAAAAGCGTGAGAGCAAGCCCTAAAAATCCCGCAGAAGGGTTGACGTTAAAGCTGAAGAGGTCTTTCCACGAGTAAAGGAAGAAGAGTTGGAAATAATGAGGTCACGAAAGGAGCAGAGCCCGAGACGTCGGAGGTCAGAGCAGGAAGACGGGAGGAAGGGGGCTGTGGGGGGAGGCTGAGCTGGCTCCCCAGAGCCGAGGGCAGGAGATTCCGGGTTGGAAGTTCCTGCTGGGATCTCTGTGAAACTCCACACCCTTGGGGACAAGGAGAAGATCCTAAATGCTCCCAGAGAGGACGGATGGGCTTCACGGAAAGGATCAAGAGCAGGTGCCTGGACGCAGGAGGCCAGGAGTTCCCGCACACCCAGGGCTGAGTTCTTCCTTCAGGAGCCCCTGGAGGGCTTCTCCTCCAGAACCAGCCACAGAAGGGGTGCGGTGGGGATGGGAGCCCGTCGGGGAGGTGGTGGGAGAGAAGGGACCCAGCACACGACACAGCATCCTCAGACGGAGGTTGGGAGAGGCTGGGATAGAGACGGCGGGAACCACGCAGAGGAGGTGCATTCAGCTGAGAGACTTGGGGCTGCATCGGTGGTGGGTGAGTGAGCACCTGGGAACCTAAGTCAGCAAAGACGCCGGCAACCCAGGCCACCAGAGCTCTCAGGAGGGGGGACGGGTTCGGGTGACAGGAGCCCTGCAGGTTGAGCTGAGGGTGGTCACCACACAGCCAGATGAGGAGGGTGGGGCTGGAGCGTGCACGGGCGCAGGGCGAAGCGGGCCCAGGGTGTGGGCACAGGGCGAGGTGGGCACAGGGCGAGGCGGGCACAGGGCGAGGCGGGCACAGGGCGAGGTGGGCACAGGGCGAGACGGGCACAGGGCGAGGTAGGTGCAGGGTGAGGCGGGTGCAGATGCGGCACCCACAGGCCTCAAGACAGTGTCTGGAGCTGGGGGAACCCAGCAATGACTCATTACATAAGCGTGTGACTTAGCAAGACAGAGGAAAATGCTCAGACCGCCGCTGAGAAGGGTTCAAAGCAGTCGCTCAAGGGAGCAGGAAACGGTGGCAGGAAGGCTGGTTCTAGGGCCAGCGGTGGGTTTCGGTGGAGGCTGGCATACCGTGTGAGTCTTCAGGCCTGGCACATTAACGTCGACTCTGCTTGCCCGTTGCATTCATTTCTCAGGGCTCACAGGTGCCGCCCCAGGCTGGCTTTGCTTCCTGGCTGCTTGGAGGGCCCACCCGTGCCTTCACCTCCCGCGTTTCCTTCTCCGTGCAGGGGCCCCTTGCGGGCGGCAGGCCGAGGGCTCCCCACACTGAGCACCTCCTTTCACTGGGGCTACCTGCTTAGACTCTCCGTGATTGTTTAGGAGCTGATTCCTGTCATCCTGTTTTGCATTTTCCATTCACCGCACGCCCTTTGCTTTCTTCTTTCCTCTGGCTCTCGGTTAGATGCATCGAGCTTTCTTGAACTAAAGGTGCACATTCTGCTTCTGTCTCATGGGGACGCCTTTGAGATGAGGCCTCTCAGGTTGGTCTGCGGCTTCTCAGACTCGTCCGCAGCGGGGCCTGTGCCGGCGCAGACGTGTCCTTTGGCCGTCCCCGCGGCGGCCGCACGCCGACTGTGTCTGGAGGCTTCATCCCAGATGACACACGTTCTCGTCTCGGCTCCTGACGTTAGGTGTCCCCAACCCCTCGTTCCTCCTCCGAGTGTCCCTGCCGTGGTCTGCTGTGGCCTCGCCGTGGGTCCTGGGTGCCCCTGCGAGTGGGAGAATGCTGCTGCGTCTTCGTGCGTGGACGGCAGCCACGCTGCACACAGAGCTGAGGCCTGTCCCGTGCGTGCAGGCCGCGTGGCCCGGCTGCTGAGCCGGCGGGTCTGGGTCTGCTCCTCCCTCGTGGCCGTGCTCTGGCTCTCCTGGGAGCTGTTGCAATGTTTTCTTTTCTTTTTCTTTCTTTCTTTTTTTTTTTTGAGACAAAGTCTCACTCTGTCACCCAGGTTGGAATGCAGTGGTGGGATCTCGGCTCGCTGCAACCTCCACCTCCCAGGTTCAAGCGATTCTCCTGCTTCAGGCGCTCAAGTAGCTGGGATTACAGGCGCGAGCCACCATGCCCCGCTAACTTTGTATTTTTAGTGGAGGCAGGGTTTCGCCGTGTTGGCCAGGCTGGTCTCCAACACCTGATCCCAAGTGATCCGCCTGCCTCGGCCTCCCAAAGTGCTGAATTACAGGCGTGAGCCCCTGCGCCCGGCCTGTCAGTTTCCTTTCTGGTGGTCTTGAGTTTTGCGGCCACGTGTCCTCTGGCTTCCCTGCTGGGGGCTCTGTGAGTTCTTCCCGGCCAGCCGAGGCCCGTGGCCTTCTGTTCCGGATGCTCTGTGTCTGTCGCACACTGGCGTGCCCCCTCCATTCTTCTCTCTCTGGACCATCCATGCATGGCCCTTCGCGGCCACCCTCCAGGCTCTTGCTTTCTCGCTGGGCTCCGTCCGGGTGGCGGGAGGGAGGCCCTGGAGCTTCCTGGCTGCCGCTCTGTGCTCAGCCGCCCTCCTGCCGTGCGTCTGCACTTCCCCACGTCTCTCCTTTCCTCCCTGTGTGTTAGAACCGCACGTTCTTCGCCCGTCGCTTGCCTCTGCTTTCCTGGCTGCGGCTCCTGTGCTCCGGTCCCCGTGGGTGATGGCTCTGATTGGCCCGTGTGGGGCAGGGCAGGGCTGGCCCTGGTTGCGTGGAGAGCAGAGGGGAGGGCAGGCGGGCAGGGCCAGCTCCTGGGTGAAGAGTTTATCTCTGAAGGGAGCACCCTGGGAGGGAGCACTCTCGCCCTGAGTCCTCCCCAGCCTGGGGCTTTGCACAAGAGGAGGAGGTGGGTGCTGGAGCTGGTGGCACAGCCGTGTCAACCTCTCACACCTCCGGATCTTGCCCCTCAGGCCCCAGCCCAACCTCCTGCTGTCGCCGCAGGCAGGGCTGTCCCAGGGCATCTTGGGAGGGCAGAGGCAGCACAGGAAAGGGATTTCTGCCACCTGTTCTTCCCCTGAGCCCCTGCCCTGGGCTGTGGCTCCCAATCTCCTCCACTCCCTAACCCCAGACAGCCCAAGACTCCTGGGGATCCCTCGGCTTTTCTGGGATCCTGTCCTCCGGTCCCCCTCCCTCCAGGTGGCTGACACCTACTGCCCTGCGTCCCCCTAATGACACTGGTGCGGGATGCAGACAGAAGCGGCTTGGGAGACGTGGGCTCCCGTGTGGGAGGCAGTTGGCCAAACAGCAGGCTGAACAGGGTCCGAAAATTAGGCGAATTAAAGTCCCAGGAGAGGACGAGGTGGCAAACAGGAAGGGCAGCTGACTCACCAGCCCGGAGCAGGGGAATTCTCACCAGTTCCCTGAAACGGAGCTTCTCAGCTCTGGGGCTGGATGGGCGGCTTCCCGGAGGCCACTCCAGGCCAGGTCATCAGAGGCGCCTGCTCCAGCTCCCACCCTGCGCCGTGCCCAGTGGCAGCTGAGCAGGGCCTCACAAAAACAGCTGTGAGAACAGCCTTGCGTGTCTGGAAGCCCCAAGCCGCTCGGCGACTGTCACCGGGCCACGCCGCTGTGCTGTGGTTTCTGGAAACGCATCCACAAATTCCTGAGAAGTCCCCGGGAACCGAAGTGTCCAGCACTTGAAATTTAGCAAGTGGGGGGACGCTCCTCCGCTGCAGCCTGCTGTCCTAAAGAAAGGCCCAGAAGCCCTCCCAGCTGGGGCTGCACACACGTTCCTGTGAGGGACCCTTTGGGAGAGGATTGAGCGAGGGGCCGGGGGTGGAGTGAAAGGGCCGAGGGTCCCTTCCTCCAGCTCCCCACATGTCCGTGATGCTGTGTGGCTCTAACGGGCTCCTGATACGAGGATTAGGAGACCATGGGTCGTCCAGAAATTCAGGCTGGAAGCGAAGGTAGAAAACCCCAGATGGTAACGCAGGGCCACAACTCAGGGGGCTCTGGGAACGCAAAGCGGGGTTCGGGGGATACCAGCCCAGGAGGGTGAGCAGAGGCAAGGGACAGCGGGGCCCTGCAGCCCAGGAGCTGGGGGTCCCAGCCCCCATGACAAGGCAGCAACCCAGAGGGAGGGGTCTGGGCCTTGGGCCTGTCCTGGCAGGACAAGTGCAGGGGATGCCCTCCTGCCCTCCCTCTGGGCCTGGCACCCCCGTCCTTGGGGGAGGAATGGGGGCTGGCAGGGACAGTGTACAGGGGTGAGGCTGGGAGGGGGCATCCCACACCCACCTCTGTCCCTGACTTTAGAGGTGAGGGGGTGGGGAACTGAGCCCCCCACACCATGGATGGGGCTGTGTGTCTGGGGGGACTGAGGCGGGTGGCCCGCACCCCACCCTGGCACCCGCTGGCCGCCGCGGAGACAGCTCTGTGATGCCCGAGCCTGCTCCTGGCTCTGTTCTGGGCAGTGTCCCACAAGCCCCGCAGAACACACTTGGCCTCATCTCCTGGCCTGACATTTTCTGCTGCTGCTTTGGCCTTTCGGCTACTAGAAATCCACGTTTTACCGTCTGCTGTAGCTGCTGGGCCTGCTGTTCCAGGACTCCTTTGAAGTGGCTTTCATTTCAGGAGGTCATCAGATGTATTTAATCAATAAAGGTTAGGGCAGAGGTTTCACCAGGGAGGAGGCGTGCTGGGCACAGCGGGAGGGCAGCCCAGCTCTCCACGCGCCCGCCTGACCACCCTCTCCCCGACCCCCACCCACGTCTCCCACCCGTCCATAGCCCAGGCCAGTTCAGGGAGGCTGGGGACCCAGCTAGGTCAGGGTGCCGGGCTCCTCGCCCCACTCAGAGGCTGCCACAGGTGTCTGGGGCCCAGACTGGGCTCTCTGTGACTTTTAGATCCCCAAGACTCTCCACCATTTGCCTCTGACCATCCTCGCCAGCCCTAGCTCATCCACCTTAGCCCCCGACCGTCCCCGTTAGCCCCCGACCGTCCCCGTTAGCCCCCGACCGTCCGCGTTAGCCCCCGACCGTCCCTGTTAGCCCCCGACCGTCCCCGTTAGCCCCCGACCGTCCCCGTTAGCCCCCGACCGTCCGCGTTAGCCCCCGACCGTCCGCGTTAGCCCCCGACCGTCCGCGTTAGCCCCCGACCGTCCCCGTTAGCCCCCGACCGTCCCCGTTAGCCCCCGACCGTCCGCGTTAGCCCCCGACCGTCCCCGTTAGCCCCCGACCGTCCGCGTTAGCCCCCGACCGTCCGCGTTAGCCCCCGACCGTCCCCGTTAGCCCCCGACCGTCCGTGGTTACTGAGCTGGTGCGTGGGGTTCCATGCAGTGGTGTTCACTCGGCCCCTGCTCTGCCCTCGGCTCAGCTGGGCTTGGACCCGTGCATCCCAGGCTCTGCCCAGCAGGTGACGTCAGCACAGGTGAGGGTCCCGGGCCTGCCCCGGTGGGGCGTACGTGTGTGCTGCCTGGGTTTCGGACACTGTGCGCTGTACGCGTGGGTCACACCACTCGACTGTTACTTCTTTCTAAGCTGCCGACACTGGGGAGGCGGCAGGGTCATCACTGATGGGCTCGTCTGAGAAGGGCTGGGGCTTGCAGGGCCTTCCGCACCTGGGCCTGGGTCAGGGAGGCCGAGTGGCTCTCAGTGAGCTGTGAGTCTGTGTGTGGCCCTGGCTCCGGGAGCTGCCCAGTCTGTTCCGGGTGGATTTTCCTCACCTGAGGTCACTGGTGCACCTGGCGCCCCTCCCCCGCCACCTGCCCAGCGGCACCGTGGTGCACCTCATTTTTCTCGAGGACCAAGCAGCCGCAGCTCCCACTCAGCACCCACCTCTCGGCCTCACTGCCGTTCTCCTCTCAGTTTCCTGTCAGGTGGTTCTTATCCCCACGTCACCCTCCTTGTCTGCTCTGAAGCAGCCGGGACAGCACGGAGCCCCCTCGGGCTCTCCTGAGTGTGGAGCTGCAGGTGCAGAGGGACAGCCTGCAGGCCTGTCCCAGGCCAACTCTGGCCCCACCATCTCTAGTCCCCATGGGGCTGGTGGTGCAGGACACACCCAGGGCGTGGGGTCCCAGGCTTAGGGGTCAGCGGGGGCGGCTCCCCAATCACCAGGACCCTGGCAGGATGGTCCTGGCTCTTCCCGAGTGAGATTCACGGTGGGAGCCGTCCGCTGCCTTTGTTTACGGGTTGTACCTCCGCCTCCCGTGAAGTCACGTTTCACACACGGGTGTTTGCGTTCAGAAAGCGGATCCCAGTTTTAAAAACGTAAGTTTTGTTCTCTAGAAAATGACATCAACTTTAGATGTCACATCGCCCATCGGGCACAGCCGCTCGCCTTCCGGTCACGGTGACCGCGGGTGCCGCCCTGATCGCTGGAGGGTGCCTGGTGCTGCCGCTCACCGCGCCCTCACAGACGCTCACGGCTGCTGTTCCAGCTTTCACAGGGGGAAACTGAGGCCGGGAGAGGGAATTAATCGCCAAGGGCACTCAGCGAAGACGAGGCTGGAGGCGAAGGTGGCGTCGGCACAGGCTGTTCTCCCTCGGCCAGAAGGGGGCTCAGGGCACTGGGTTAGCTGAGCAGGGCTGCGGTGGGCGTCAGGAGTGACTGCCCGGGGCCACTGTCCGCCTGCTCTCTGAGGCGCCCGGGGCCTGTGTCGCACTCCCCCTCTGTGGCCGTCCGGCCGTCCACCAGCTGCATTCTCAAGCACTGTTTTCAAGCTCTGGAGCTGCGCTGTGGAAGGGATTCAAGGCTGCGTTTACTGTTTGTGGGATCTGTAAACAGCCAGTTATTCAGCTCCCCGAGCAAGAGCGCTGCCTCGCACGCACGCGAGCCCCGTGGGGCGGCCCCTGTGAGTGATCTGGCTCCAGGAGGCCGGGCCAGCTGCCCCGACGCCGCCCGGTGCCCGCTCGCGTGACTGGCCGCTGTGTTGTGGCTCCGTAACCGTGGCAACGGCTCTCAGGGGAGCACAATGCTCCCAACTTCCCTTTGCTCCGAGGAGGGGCAGCCAGGGGGCTGCGGAGGGTCGTTCCTCATCCCTCATTTTCCCTCTGCCACGACCTTGGCAAAAATAATCTTTGAAGTACTTGCCGGCTATTTTTTCTGCCCTGGAACTGGAAGAGATCGGGATGTTTAAAGGGTTTGATGAAGGAAGTCCCGGCTTTCTCAGAACGTTTGCCCCGTTCCCTGCAGGCCTAGGGGAGAGCGTGGCTGCGGCCCTCACCTGCCCCGACCTCCGTCGCTCCCTGCAGGCCTAGGGGAGAGCGTGGCTGCGGCCCTCACCTGCCCCGACCTCTGTCGCTCCCTGCAGGCCTTGGAGAGAGCGTGGCTTCGGCCCTCACCTGCCCCGACCTCCGTCACTCCCTGCAGGCCTAGGGGAGAGCGTGGCTGTGGCCCTCACCTGCCCCGACCTCCGTCGCTCTTGCCGGGTGGCAGGTGTGCCGTTTCCTCATGTTCAGTGACAGAACATAGATGTGATCTTTTTCCCCTAAAAAATGTACAGCCTTAACCTTAGAGCCAAATCCCTTTTTCCATGTGGAAAAGTGATCTCATTTTCCATGGACCGTGTTTAAAAAAACCAAAACTCTCCTAGGATTAGGAAGGCAGAGGGAGAGAAAACAAACAGACGTTTGAGATGCATATTTGAGAGATGGGCCCACATGTGTTCGAGTATTTGGCGTGACAGTGCTGGACCAGAAGTCAATCTGATATTGAATCCATATGACACGGCAAACAGCATTTGATGGTCTTGAAAAACATTCTGCCTTGTGAGTTAAAATTAAGGTTGCTCTGGTTGTGACTAATCTCATAAAATCTTTTTTAAGAAGATATTTTATATACTCAAGACTTGAAAATTTCTTTGGTCTTTGAACTATTATTAGTAGGACATCATCAGTATGTGGCAACCGCTGAATTGGGAAAAGCTGTTGCAGGAGCCGGCGGGCACAGCCCCCTCCGGCAGTGCCAGGAAGGGCTGGGGGCTGAGGACTCGAGGCCCTGGCGCACGCGGTACACACACCTCCGGCCTGTGCGGGACGGGAGCGAGGACCCCCAGCGTCACCGCTGCCTGGTTCCGAGCGCGGTTCGATGGCAACTCCGTTCTCTTTCAGCAGACGGCGGCCGCTCGGCCACACGGGCCTGGCTGCTTCCTGCTCCCCCCGGCAGTCGTCCCCAGACGGTCGACCGTCTCAGCAGAAATGATGCCTCGTTTTCTACCAACCCCTTGGTGCACCCCGCGTCCTCTCACCCTGTCTCTGCCTAAATCCCAGGCCCCGAGGGGCTGCAGGGGGTGAGGGGCAGGTACCAGATGGCTGCTCTCGGGGTCAGCCTGAGGCACAGTGGTGGTTGGGCCCCCTGGTTCTAGACACAAATGCTGGCCCCTAAGATGGGAGATGCCATGGAGAAAGGGCACCGACGCCGTGGGCGCCCACGCTGGGCCGGGCTTTCCCAGCTGCGCAGTGTCTGCATCACCACATGGGAAGGGGGTGGGGTTGGCCCGTGGTCCCTCCATGGCCCCAAAGTCCCTGACCTCCACCGGCACCAGCCCAGGGCCAGACCTCGCTGAGCACAGGCGGGGACGATCCCAGGCCCTCGTGGGTACTCCCCACGCTCAACTCCAGGCAGGACAGGAACTCCAGGAGGTCCAGGGAGAAGCTGTGAAGCCGGCACAGGCGGGCGCGGTGACAAAATGCGGGTCAGGTATGCCTGGCACCGTCGTTCCTCAGGACGCCAGCTCTGCCAGGCACAGAGTGTGATGTAACCCTCACCACAGCTTCTGAGCCTCCTTTTATCCCAGCTGGGGACTGCAGGGAAGAGCAAAGTGTTGTGAAGGGATTTCAGCCTTAGAGACCTTCCTTCTGGAAATGCGGCCACAGCAGCAGTGCTCACAGTCAAAGCAAGGGGGCGCCCAAGCCGCCGCCGACAGATCGGGGGTTAGCAAGGTGTGGCACCTGCCTACAGAGGAGGAGTATTCAGCCTTAAAAAAGGCAGCGCAACAGAAGAGAAATACACAGACAGGACTGCGCCACGCTGAAACGCTTCTGCACAGCAAAGGCAACACTCAGCAGAATGAAGAGGCGCCTGCGGAACAAGGGGACGTATTTACCCACCGTGCGCCTGACGGGACATATTCACCCACCGCGCGCCTGACGGGACATATTTACCCACCGTGTGCCTGACGGGACATATTTACCCACTGTACATGTGACAGGCGGGAAATACCCCAAGTACATAAAGAATCCAGACAACCCAAGAGCAGGAAAACAACCAGGTGAAAAGCCAGACAGAGGACCTGATAGGCGCTTCTCCAAAGGAGACGCAGAATGGCCGCGTTGTACGTGGAAAGTGCCTCAGCATCACCAGGCACCGGCAAGTGCGGATGGAAACCGTCAGCCCGCACGTCTCACGCATCAGGACAGCGGTTTCGAAAGGATGGAAGGCAGTTGTTGGCGAGGGTGTGGAGGGAAGGGAACCCTTGTGCGCCACTGGTGGGGATGTGGATTAGTGCAGACGTATGGAGGACTACGTGGGGCTTAGTTTTTTTTCCTCAGAAAAATAAAAAACGGAACTTCCCTGTGACCCAGCGGTCCCCTGCAGGGCATTTCCCCAAAGGAGTTGAAATCAGAATCAGAGACAGCTGGACTCTGTGTTGACGGCAGCACTCGTCCCAGTAGCCAAGACGCACGGACGACCTCGACGTCCGCCAGGGAATGCACGAGGAAAACGTTGTGAGCAGACACCGTGGAACACTGCTCAGCCGTGAAAAGAGGGGCGTTCTGTCATCTGCACAACACGGGTGAACGTGCAGGACACGGTGCCAAGTGAGCAAGTCGTGGAAAGAGGGTTCTGCGTGATCTCACTCAGACGTGGAGGCCAAACAGGTGGAACTCGTCGAAACAGAGTCGATGGTTCCCCGGGCCTGGGGAGGGGAGCGGATAATAAAGGAAGGAAGGACGTGGACACGCACCGTGGCTCACAACCTCGAGGACCCTGCGGAGGGAAATGAGTCCAGGCCTGCTTTATTCCGCTCAGGTGAGGCCCCCAGTGTAAGCAAATTCACAGAGACAGAAAGCGGGTGGGATGTGCCGGGGCTGGGGCGGGCGTGGGGCGAGTGTTTAACGTGGACAGAGTTTTGCTTTGGGAGGAGGGAGGCTCTGAAGATGGACGGTGATGATGCTGGCACAGCAATGTGGCTGTACCTAATGCCCTGAGCTTAAAATGGTTAAAATTAAACCACTCAGGCCGGGTGTGCTGACTCACGCCTGTAATCCCAGCACTTTGGGAGGCCAAGGCGGGTGGATCACGAGGTCAGGAGTTCGAGATCAGCCTGGCCAACGTGGCGAAACCATGTCTCTACTAGAATACAAAAATTAGCCAGGCATGGTGGCAGGTGCCTGTAATCCCAGCTACTTGGGAGGCCGAGACAGGAGAATTGCATGAACCCAGGAGGTGGAGGTTGCCGTGAGCCGAGATCGCGCCACTGTACTCCAGCCTGGGTGACAGAATGAGACTCCGTCCAAAAAAAAAAAAACCAACATTAACCACTTAGAATGGTTAAAATGGTAATTTTTATGTTACATATATTTTATTATAATTTAAACCCTTTTTTAAAGTTTGGAAAAAGCTGTCGTAAAAATACACTGTCTTGGTTGAGTCCGTAAGGTGAGGGACGTGGAAGTCTGGCCATGGGGTCCCCAGCCTGGTCACATGAGCTAAAACTAAAGTCCCTAAAAATCCTCCAGGAAAAATTTCTTCCGGCTGGTGGGAGACTGAATGAGAAGATGTTATGTTTTTAGGTGAAAATCTCTGGGGCGCACAGGACATGGTGAGATGATCATCCAGCTTGCTAATCTGCCGGTGGGTACCACGTGCCGTTCCTCCTCCGTGCCTTTGAGTAGCGGGTTCAGTCCGTTTCGGGGAGGCTGGCATGTGGCTGTCTTCACACTCCCAGTGGGGTCCATTTCATGTCCTGCTGATAAATCCAGCGACTGGAGGGAAAAGAGTGATTTCCTCTCTGTGGATCACCCCATGGGCACATTGGGTCCTTTATTCAGTGATATAAACAGCTAAGTCCCAAGTATTCCATAGCCCCTTGCCCCAAAGAAATGCAGCGTGTCGGAGAACGGAACCTCTTGGGGAAATTCGGGCAAACCGAGAGCTTGTAAACCCCCTCTGGCCGGGTCCAGGCAGGCCCCCCAGACCTTCTGCTCACGACTCAAAGACGTTAGTGTGGAACCAGCTGTCTTCCTCGGGGCTGCGCGGGAGTGGAAACGTACAAGTTCGCGTGAGTTCCTCAGATGCTCCTGTGGGTGCAGATGTCCCCATTTCCCTTTCTCTAGGAACCTGCCGGAATCCAGGGTGACTGACAATGAGGGGCTTCTTGTCTGATGCCAGACCCTGTAAAGCACTGGCCTGTTTCGTCATCACAGAGCAGCCTGCGGAGTTTTGTTGTGACTGCTGGGTGGGGCCATCCGAGTGGGAGGTGCTTTGTGAGGCTTGGGTTTCTTGCTCAGATGGTCCACACAGTTCAGATCCCATTGTGAAGTCATCACCTGGTGCCTGCACCTCTGTTTCCAGCACCAAGGGGGCGGCACACTCTCCGGTCGCTGCCCCCTGACCCAGCAGTCTCGTCCCGTCGCCTGCGGCCACCAGTGCCTCAGCTGTCTCTTTGCAGCCGAGCGAGGCTCTAGGTTTGAGGCTGCGTCCTTCTGCATGTGACTTTCCTCCTGAACTAGGTGTGGTGTGACGGTGTCTTTGGGAAGAACACGCAGCTTCTGGTGTGAACCGGCCCCTGGGTAGCAGGTCAACCTTGCCCATCCCTGTGACACCCCACAAGGTAGACACAGATGTATGAAATGCTCCACAGCCGACCGAACAAAGAAGGTAAAAGTCTACAGCAAAATTAACTGGGGGAAAAGCTAGGGAGAAAACGAGATGGAAAGGCCTTTCCAGGAAGAAGCCTCTTGTCACGTGCCTGGGAACCTGCCGCAGCTGCACTTGGCCAGGAGCCCACGGTGTCGCCGGGACTCGGGCCCCTTCTGCTGCCCCCAGACCCCTTCCTCCCAGCCAGTCACTCTGCGAGCCGCCTCTTGTCTGCGTTTCTCGTAGGAACATGGAAGGCTGGACCAGGATGGCCCCAGGTCAGGAGAGAGAGACTGAGTCCCCGAGCCCCAGCCCCTACCTCATGCCGAATCACTCCGTGTGAAAGGCTGGGAGGCACATGTTTTTGTGTGAGTGAGATGCGACTCTGAACAGAGTCGTAATTGCACTGGTAAGGAGGAATGGGGAGTCCTCTCAAAACAAAGGGGGTCAGGTGCCTGGTCCGCTTGTTCTTGGAAGCAGATTTCAGGAAACCTTTAAGAAAGAAAATACTCAAGCCGGTTAAGCCACTGAAGAGCATAGAAAGGGACAGAAAGCTGTTTAGTTAATTCTGAGAGGTCAGGAAATGCCGGTGCAAAGTACGATGCAGGCAGCTTGGAGGAGAGACGCAGCCCCTTCTCCCCGTGAAACCGCACAGAGCAATTCCAGGGGAGATGACGGCAACTTGACTCCCGTCTGTTACAAAAGCGTGAGCCGCCGCGGTCACGGTGCTCTAGGGATAAGGTGAGACTCCGACGTTGAGCGTGTCACCGTGTCAGCTTGTGGATTACCCAGCTCTGACTAAACACACGGGCTACGGTAACGGCGTCTCGTAATACAGCAGCAGTTACTGAAAAGCCCGTCTCCGTCCCGGGGATTTGAGGTGACGCCTTTTTCACGCGTGTTCTCCCTTCGCCCTTGGACCACGTCCGACTCCCCATTCCAGCACGTTGATTCGTGTGTCTGTTCTTAGATACTGAAGGAGACGCACCCGCCTCCTGGCGGTTTGCCTTCCAGTGCTTCTGTAGCTGTCACTGCGTATCTGCTTTCGTGTTGAGTATAAACCTCGTAGCTGCGTGAACAGTTCGGCGCGACGTTTATTAGTGTTACGGCGTGTTGATACGTTCGCTCAGGAGGAGCAGGCATCTCGAGGATGTTGACTCACCTTGTGCAGGATTGAGGCGTCTTCTCATTTGTCCAAATATAATTTTTTGTGTCTCTTGAAGATGTTTTGAAGGTTTCTTCGTAGAGGTTTTGCAGATGTCCTCATCAGCTGCTTTGATGTTTCTGTAAATGGGGCTTTGTCTACAGTTCTGTGCCCTAACCTGGTCATTTTTCCAGTATGTGAAGGTCATGGATATCTGTATGTTAATTTTTTACTGACTTCTTTCATTCGGGTTGTTTTCTCGTTGATTCTCTCGGGTTTTCCAGCTGTACCGTGACGTCATCTGCAGATAGAGACAGTTTTACTTCGACCTCCTGTTGAGGTTTCGTGTTGAATTGCATCGACCCAAGCCTGCAGTGCACGGTCCAGTGCCATGGGTGGGGTGGGCAGGGCTCTTCTTTAAAGGCCCACATGGTAAAGGTTTTAGGCATTTTGGGCTGTACCGTGTCCGCCCAGACACTCAGCTTTGCGGTTGCAGTACAGAAGTAGCCATAGTGAGCAGGTGCGTGCGCACGGCTGCGTTCCCCTGAGGCGTTATTTACAAAATCAGGTGGCAGGCCACACGGGGTGCCACACTGGGGCTATGGTTGTCCCCCTTGTACGGGTGGTGCTGGGCATCCTCACCCTGTTTCCTGATCTCACTGGAAGCACCTTGAACGTTTCCCTATGAAGTCGCTGCCGTAGGAACGAGACGCGCACGTACACTTTACCCGTGAAGAAGGTATTCAGCAATTCCTCTTTTCTTGAGCCTTTTTTTTTCAGGAATAGTTGTTGAGGGCTTCTTTCACCATATATGGAGGTAATCATAGGACTTTCCCCTCAGGTCTGTAAATATGGCGTATCGCATTCATGGGCTCGAGCCTGCGTCCTTGGATAACATCTGCCGGGTTATTGGTTATGTTGCTTGGTTATTCACGTTATTTTCCTCATCTGAAACTGGAGTCTATTTCTCAATACCTCATGTAGCACATTTTCATCAATATTCAAAGGCGATATTGGTGTGTCATTTTCTTTTTTATTTTACTCTCCATATCAGAGTTAAGCGTCAATGTTACACTTCTTAAAAAGGACTAGAAATTTTCCTTCACTTTCTATGCTCTGGAACAGTTTATGGGGCGTTGAAATTATCTGATCTTCGAAGATGTGGTGGAATACCATGTTAAAACCAAATGGACCCGGTGCATGTTTGTGGGTGATTCCTTGATAACTTTCTCTGTTCCTTCTGCAGGAGTTGATCTTTTAAGCTTGCTCTCTCTAATGGGGTCAGTTTTTGTAAGTTGTAGCTTCCTAGGGAAATATGTACTTTAGGGTTTCAAATTCATGTGTATATAAGCCACTTTCTGCTGTTTATTACTGTAGATTGCTTTGGCCTGTTCTTAGATGTCAGATAAATACACTCTTAAGGTTATGAACTTTTGCATCTGATTTTTATTTAATATGGTATCTGTGGGATTCATCGATGTGTTTGCATAATCACTAAGTTAAAAATGTTTTAATTGTGTGACAGTATTCTATTTTAGAATTGTCTGCAATTCATTTATGGATTGTCCAGCTGATTGTTGTTTGGGCTCTTTCTAGCTTTTATTATCAGTAAGACCGCTGTGAACATCCCTGTTCAAGCGTTTCTGTGAACATACCCATTGTTTTCTTTAAGGGTTAGTGTTTCTGTATCCGACCAAATCTACCCACCTCAACTCATGAGGGTGCTTTCCGGGGTTTTCTTCTGGAAGCTTTGTGGCTCTGGGCTTTGTGTTTGTGTCTGTCATAGGTCTTAATTTTTTGGCGTGGTGTGAGATAGGAGTCGGGGTTCGCTTTTCCATACAAATCTCCAGCGGTCCCAGCCGTGCTGTGTCAGACCGTCCTTCCCCACTGATGGACCTAGTGCCTCGGCTGAAGCTCAGCCTGTCTATCCTGACCTTGTCCTGATGACCACAGCTTTATAGGAACCATGAAGTCAAAATACGTTCCACAATTTTGTTCTTTTTTAACAAGATTTCTTTAGCACGCCTAGGTCTTTTGCAATCCCATAACTATTTATTTTATTATTTTAGTGGCAGAGCCTCACTCTGTCACCCAGGCCGGAGTGCAGTGGGGCAATCTCAAGTCACTGCAACATCGATTTCCCGGGCTCAAGCGATCCTCCCACCGGAGTCTCCCAGGTAGCTGGGACTACAGGCGTGCACCACCGTGCCCAGCTAGTTTCTAAAGGTTATGTTTGTTTTTGTAGAGATGGGGTCTCGCTGTGTTGCCCGGGCCGGTCTTGAACTGCTGCACTCAAGCAATCCTCCTACCTCGGCCTCCCAAAGTGCTGGGATTACAAGCGTGAGCCACCGTGCCCAGCCATAAAAATTTTAGAATCAGCTTGTCACTTTCTATAAAGAAAAAAAACCCTTAAAATTATGATTGGGATTACATTATATGTACAGATCAATATAAGGAGACAGGACATTCGAGCTCCATTGAGCCGTTCAATCCAGGAACACTGTATCTCTCTTAGTTAGTTCCGGTATTTTCTCAGTAATGTTCCATAGTTTTCAATATACCAGTCTGAAACAGCTTTTATTAGATTTGTTCCTAGGTATTTTATGTTTTTTTATTGGGGCCTGGAGTTTTCTTTGTGGGAAAGTTTTGCTTAGAAATTCGATTTATTTAATAGATATTAGGTTATGTGGATTTTCTAGTTCTTATATAACTTTTGTTAATTTGCATATTTCAAGGAATATTCCTGTTTCATTTAAATTGTTTAATGTATTAACTATCATTTCTAGTGTTTTCTTATTATCCTTTTAATATTTGTAGGACCTGTACTGATGTACTTTTAAACTCCTGGTGTCATCAGTTTGTTTTCTCTTGACAAGTCTTGCTAGCAGATTATCCATTTTATTAATCTTCTCAAAAATTCAAATTTCGACTCTGTTGATAGTCTGTATTATTGAGTGTTCTAAACCATTTTCCTGGATTTTTCACTCCTTCTACTTACATTAGATTTAACTGACTCTTCTTTCTCTAGTTTCTTGAGGAGGGACTGTATACGTTTGACACAGTCATTCGAAGCCCACTGGGAGTTGTGTGACTTCTCTGTGTATGTGTTCTCATTACGATGCAGCTCACCAGAGAATGTAGGGAATGGTTTTCAATCTCATTAGCATTCAGAGAAACGAAAACTATGATGGTAAAACAATTTATCTCTTTTCAAATTGGCAAAGATTTCAAGAAAAGGAAAATAAAAGTACCCAGCATGGTCCAGGTTTAAGGGAAGTTAGTCCGTGACGTGCTGCTGATAGGCACAAATGTCACGGAAGTTAAAGTCTCTGTTTTAAAGACACAAATTCCAAGAACAAATTAAAAAGTCATGATCAAATGGGACTTACCTCATAAAGTACAAGAATGACTCATTATCAGAAAATCTATCAATCACACTAAAGAAAAATTGTGATTATTTCAGTAAGTACAGATGGAGATCAATATTTTTTTCTCTCTCTTTTTTTTTTTTTTGAGATGGAGTCTTATTCCGCTGTGCAGGCTGGAGTGCCGTGGTGCCATGTTGGCCCACTGCAACGTCTGCCCCCTGGGTCCGGGCAATCCTCCTGCCTCAGCCTCCCAAGTAGCTGGGATTACAGGTGTGCACCACCACACCCAGCTAACCTTTGTGTTTTTAGTAGAGACGGGGTTTCACGATGTTAGCCAGGCTGGTGGATGGAGTTTGATACTTTTCATAATACCAATCCTTACAACAGCCAGAGCACTGCAGATGGCGCGTGGAAGGAGGCGCCTGCTGAGAAGACGGAACGCTGCCGCCCTCTCTCCGGTGCCTCTCACTGTCACGCGTGATTTTGTATTTATTAGAAAAGGGGCCTGTAAACCATGGCTGCCTTGTCACGTTGCCTGTTAACTTGGAGCCTGCGACAAAATGTAATAAATACATTAAAAGTGGGCACTTCCGGAGGTTATGACTGTGCACTACCAAACAGGAGGATATTGTTGGAAATTTAAGCAAATGATGCCTGCACGTTTTCATTTCGGATGAGCCAATTCGACTTTTGTTTTTTTTCTAGTCTCTTAATGGCTTTGCTCTGGTCGTGAGTGCAGAAGGGATGATATTTTACGCATCAGCAACGATCGTGGACTATCTGGGCTTCCACCAGGTAAGTGAAACCAGAACAGCCTTCCAGGCGCTCAAGTGCTCGGTTCTCTTCCCTTTGTAAATGTTTATTCTCTTCAAGGTCTGAAAATGTCTAAAACCAGGCTTTTCACATCACTGAGCTCTTCTCAGATAAAGATCTCCACACCCCGTCTCTGTCTAGGACAGCGTCTCTTCCAGCCTGGGTTCGGGGTTTCCATGAGAGGCCACTCAGGGTCAGGGGTGTTCCGGTCTCAGGCAGCTGTGGCTCGCAGATGGCGGCTTGGCCTCCTCCGGCTCAGGCACTCTGCTACTCCGCTAGGTCCCCTGCCCCACCAGGATCATCCCATCCATCCACTCCCAGTCAGCGTGTTAACCCCCAGCTTCTGGGTGCACTCAGGACACGGCGTGTTCTGGAAATGCCCTTCCTGACATGTGCGTGGTTCATTTGGAATGCTACCCGGCCAGCCCCAGGTGGATGAGTCCAGGCTTTGGGGCAGAGAATGGGGTTGAGGCCTAATCAGATACCAGGCCCCGAAGGGCAACTCACCCAGGAAAAGGTCGGATAAAAAAATCTCACCTGGCCAGGCGCGGTGGCTCTCACCTGTAATCCCAGCACTTTGGGAGGCCGAGGCAGGTGGATCACGAGGTCAAGAGATCGAGACCATTGTGGCCAACATGGTGAAACCCCATCTCTACTAAAAATACAAAAATTAGCCAGGCGCGGTGGTGGTCGCCTGTAGTCCCAGCTGCTCGGGAGGCTGAGGCAGAAGAATTCCTTGAACCCGGGAGGTGGAGGTTGCAGTGAGATGAGATCGTGCCACTTCACTCTAGCCTGGCGACAGAGCGAGACTCCATCTAAAAAAAAAAAAAAAAAAAAAAAAAAACTCACTCAAGGCCAGGAGGGGAGCAAGGGAGCTGTTTTTCTGTCTGGGAAGGAGCAGGGTCCCTCATGGAAAACCAGATGATGGTTGTAGAATCCAGATTTCTCTCATTGCACGGCGAGGCTCCCAGGATCTGGAAATCAGGCGTATTGCAGACTGACGAGATTAATGGAGAACTCAAAGAAGCAAACGTGGGGCCCTTTATCTGCACTTCCACACGCCACCCCCACAAAAATACTCGCCCTGCGGACGAGCTCCCAACGCAAGTTATAAACCCAAGGAAGGTGCGCAGACGGAGAGCAGGCGCCAACAGACAGGTGGACGAGCTGTGCTTCCTGGAAACTGGCAAACAAGACTTAAAATAATGAAATACAGAGAAAGCATTGCACGTGATGGAGAAGGAGCAGGTATGTTGGAGAAAGATCAAAACTAAACTTTGAAAACTAGAGGGCATATTGGGGTTCAGTCTGGAGACAGAAACTCTGCAGAAATTTGAAGTTTTATGGAAAGACTTAAGACGGGTTTACTGTAAGGGAATGTTAACCAGTTGCCCCAGCTCAGCGGCCAAGGACCGAGGGGACTCTGAGGACACAGACACAGCTGCGGAGGGGCAGCGGCACCCACAGGGCCCAGGCAGGGGCACCCACAGGGCCCAGGCAGCGGCACCCACAGGGCCCAGGCAGGGGCACCCACAGGGCCCAGGCAGCGGCACCCACAGGGCCCAGGCAGGGGCCGTCTTGGAAACCCCAGCCCCACCGAGGCTGGAGCCAGACCCTCAGTGGCACGGGTGGGGCCATGGCATTGGAGGAGTTCCTGAGATGCTCAGGCCAGGGCCTGGCTGGCAGGAAGCCTCCCTTTGGGACCCAGGTGAGATGCATACCTGGAGGCTGCTGGGCCCTGGGGACAGCTGACACCAGGGGGTGTGCACCGGTGGTGCGGGAGGCCCCAGGGCAAGCCCTCCACCTGCAGTGCCCACACCTCTGCCTCCGAGGAAACGGTCCCAGAGCCAGCATTCGCGCTGAGTAAGAGGCAGCACGCAGGTGATCAAAGCGAAAATCTCCCTGGTCGGGTGGAAAGCATAGGGGCTGTGCGGAGCAGCAGGCCGTGGAAGCCACGAACCGCCCTCACCCACACTGGTCCCTACACATCACTAGCATTCATGTCTGCCCAGGCCTCAGGCTGCACAGTTTTTTATCCAATTTCCACAAGAGCCGGGATTTTGAGTTTTTTCCCAAAGCTGAAGCTGCTGCTGCCTTGCTGGTGATTCTGCGAAGCAGCTCCTCTAGTCCGCCTCTAAGTTCAACCCCAAGGCTGCCCTCCCTGTGAACTGCCAGGACCAGGTGACCGTGAGCTTGTTTTCTGCACCTCGGCTATCTCTGCACATTGGACGCCTCCTCGGGACGGCCTCTCCCCCAGCGTTCACGTGAGGGTGCAGCTCGTCAGCAGGCCTGGGCCGGCCCTGGTGGAGGACGCAGGGGGACACAGCTGTGTGCAGGGAGAGGGAGTGCCGTGCGGTGGGCATGGCTGCCAGGGGGTGTCCTGGTCGCTGCCCTCCCGGGAACTCAGTGCAGGGTGGATACACGGCTTTGCTGTCCCAGCAGCAACCTTGAGGACGCTGAGCCTCGTTTTCCGTGGCACACGACGGCCAGCAGTGCTGTTTGCCTGCCAGGCTGCGGCCAGACCACGAGGCCACTGAGCAGAGGAGTGCTGGGAAAAGCCCTGGTGCCTGGCGCCACAGAGGGACATCACTCCAGGCAGCTGTTTCAACACCGTGTGACCACAGGCTCTGCTGAGTGTCACAGCACTTTCAGCTCCTGACGTCTCCTGTGAGAGGGGACCTGCAGTGACGGCTGATAGGTCCCTCATTCCCTCAGATCGCGTGAGCATCTGGGTGGCCGCTGGCGTCTTCATCTCCATCTTCTGTGCTCAGATGCCCTGGAGCTGCCCGTGGGCTGCTTCCTCTCCATGCGTGGAGAGCAGTGGAGTGGGTCTGTATGCACTTGCTGGGGGTCGGTGCCTCCCTCGCCGTGGGGTGCCCTGAACAGGGGAACGCTTGCGTGACAGGATGCGGCGGACGTGAGGTGTGGCTCAGTGACTCCGTCAACCTAAACAGAGCAGCTTCGGCTTGGTCTCGTGGCTGTCGTGCTGGGTGAGTCTAGAGGCCGCTCGCTCTGCCTCTCGCACGCTCGGAATCACGTGCAGCTCCAGCCGCCGCATCCGAGCTGCCCGCGTCCTCCAGACGCACCCAGAGCCGCCGCCTCGGGCCAGGCGCAGCGGGCTCACTGCGGGCTGGGCTTTGGGGTGGGGGCAGGTGCTGCGCAGAGCACGCTGATTCTGGGTCGGAACTTGCTAATTGGACTTCGTGTTTTCTTGGCGTTTGGTCATTTTCCCCCAAGCACGAGAAGTTAAAAACCAAAAAAAAGTTTTGCCTTGATTATGAGGAAATTGGTTCCAAATGCCATTCAATCAGGCATTGCCTCTAGTTTATGCAAAATAACTCATGAAAACTTTAGAACAGCTTTGTGCTTATGTGACCTTATTGTGCAAAATGCTTTACAAAAAGTCCGGAACCAATTATCCCGTCACTGCATGAGCGCACGAGCTCAGTGTCTTCGAGCGCAGCATGCCTGCTGATGAATACACGGCTTCGGGCGTATACTTTGGTTGCCATTGACATTTGTTGATTCAAGAAGTTGTTCGTTCCCTCAAAGGTTAGAGCACGTGGATCAGCACAGTTAGACTCCCACAGGCATGGTTAGCAGATGGGTGCAGGCTTTTGTGCAAACAGGTAAAACTGTCAGCTGCAATTAGCTCTAAATCTTATTCATACTTACTTTAGAGCATATGGAAATTAGAACAGTGTGAGTGATTTGAGCAAATTACATTTTCTATATTAAATGTTGAAATGTAAGTCTATTTTTTTCATACCATTAGTACTATTTCAGGTTCTTAAAGCCCTTCAAGGTACAGCAACTGTGAGATATTTAACAGAAAAACTTGTCACATTATAAAAACAAGCTCTAAATGCAAAAGATGATGTTTACAAATTTTGTAAGATTCTTCTCATGATTACAGGTTTCTATAATAAATGAAAATAGGGGAAAGGAAAAAACATTTAAAATGAAGTGAATGCACATTCATTCATTTATCCGAAAAGTACTAAGTCACAGTCTTTGGCCAAGTGCTTTAATAAGTGATGGGTATAGAGAGATTTGGTTGGTTTTATTTTAGGGAGGGATGAGGGGAGGCAGTCGGGAGGCCGGGGCTGCTCAGGGAGGGTACTGGGGGTAACCTTCCGGGGACCTAGCACTCGGCGTTGCCTATGGAAAGGCATGACAGGGCCATTTGGTGCGAGGCAACATGGGGTTGCCAGGGCCGGGCTGCGGCTGCTCTGTGCAGGAGGCACACTCCATGGTGAAGGACTGGAGAGAGAGTTCTGGAAGGTGCAGGGCCTCATGATCTGCATAGGAGGAGGAGGAGGGACACTCCATGGTGGAGGACTGGAGAGAGAGTTCTGGAAGGTGCCAGCTACTGCGAGGACAGCCAGGTGTCCACACAGCAGGGCACCCAGGCATCCAGGACTGCCATGTGCCTCTGGCACAAACCCAGGCCTTGGTGACTGGTGAGTCAGAGAAGTCCCCCGACCGCCTGGCTGGGTGCACCATGCATTGCAATGACAGCCAGATTTCCCAGATGCAGGGAGCAAGGGGCTACAGGTGAAGCGGCAGCTGCCAGCCACGTGACCACGGGTGTGGACCACCTCATGGGCCTCATCCCAACCGTGACCATAAAGATGAAGGAGTCTTTCTCTTCTGCTGCGAAATAAGTCTCTGCTTGTGGTCCTTGGGGCTAAGGGCAAGAATCTATTTTTAAAAGGAATAGCAGAATCTCAGCTGACTGAAACCTCAGCCTCCCAGGTTCAAGCGAGTCTCCTGCCTCGGTCTCCCTAGTAGCTGAGATTACAGGTGCGCACCAGCATGCCTGGCTAATTTTTGTATTTTTAGTAGAGACGGGTTCATGATGTTGGCCAGACTGGTCTCTAACTCCTGACCTCAAGTGATCCACCTGCCTCAGCCTCAAAGTGCTGGGATGACAGGCACGAACCACTGTGCCAGCTGGGAATTTTAGTCTTTTGAGCAACATTTATGAAGGAAGAAATTAGGAATGGCAGCAAGTGTAAGGGGAATGCCGCTTGCCTCTGGATGCTGGTTCCTGTACGATGCAGTTCTAAAAAGCTGGCACTGAAATGCAGGTCGGAGCTCGCACAGGAGAGCGTTCCGGAGCCAAGTTTCCTGAGGCAGGTGCTTGTCCTGGCAGAGCAGGGGCCTTCTGAGGTGCCCGGCTCTTACTGCAAAAGGACCAACAGGCTGGCCAGTGAGAGCGGATGGGGTGGGTGTTTCTGTTTGTTGCCAACCTCCGTTTACTGGGAGCGTCACCACGCCATTCTCCGTAAGCTGTGAAGCAAAAGTCATAAGGTCTGTAGGTTAGAAGGGGGCAGACTCAGGTTTCTGGGTCTTTGTTTTCTTGGCTTCGTGTTTTGCATGCCAGGGGTAAAGTGTGGGGTTGGGAGGGAGCGTGGTCTGGATGAGGGCTCTGAAGCTTCCTTGTGGATCCCCTTTTCTGGCCGTCAGGATGTGGATGTGCATTTCTTAAAGTTCTCCTACGCTGCATCCTTCAGCCTGCAGACCCTGCGGAGACGTGAGAGGCGATGCCACGGTGGTTATGCAGCTGAGCATCCTCTGACGGGCTGGGGCCGCTGCCATACAGCGGCAGAGCCACGCAGTTCTGGAGGAGAAGGGGGTTTTGACTGTGAAGGAGGAGCCGCTGGCTACTTGGTGATGAGAGCTGTGAAGCCCTGGATTTGGGAAAACCTGGCTTTCATAGAACAGGACGGGATGGAAGCCTAAACCCAGCCTTGCTCACTCACCCCTGAATTGACAGAGTCCCATGGAGAGAATCCCCTGGCAACAGGAAGTCAAGGGAGAAAGAGGGAGGCCTAGGGCTGGGAGGAGCTGACTCCTGGGAGCAGAGGAGGGGCCTGGGCCTTCGCATTTGAACGGAGGCGGCGCTGCGGACGGAGGAAGCCAGTCTTGAGTCCTGGCTCACACCACAGACAGCTTCAGGGTGATGATGGAAGTTTCCAGAAGACAACGGGGCAGAGCTAGGAAATGTGTGCGGAAAGATTTCTTAGGAAAAAGCTCTCCCCATGTGGAGAGGATGGATGGGTTGGGCCGTGTGGTGTCCATCAGGAGGGTGGGAAGCGGCGGGGACACATCCCAGGGAATGCGCGTCCAGAAGGGCCTGGGCAGGGAAGCCGGGCGCTCGGGGGGATTCCAGAAAGAGACGCAGCCAAGCTGCACGCACGCACACAGTCACGCACAGCCATACGCATGCAGCCACGCACGCACGTACACACGCAGCCATGCACGAACGCAGCCACCCATGACCGTATGCACGCAGCCACACACGCACGTACACACGCAGCCATGGACGCATGCCGCCACGCATGCACCCTCACACTGACGCGCCCTCACACGCACACGCACTCACACACCACTGACTATCCCACATCTGTAAGGTGCTCATTCTTACGGTTCACGACGTGGGAATTGAAACCACAGAGAGAAACATGGCGTATCCACTGCAGCGACTGAAAGACAAAGGGGAAAAGGACAAACGTCGGCCAGGAGCTGAAGCCCCGGAGTGTCCGTGCACGGCCATGCCGGAGCGTATGTTGGTGCAGTTGCCTCGGAGACCGTCGGGGTTAACTGGCAGCTGAGCCTCCCCGGCTTGGGAGGCCTCGGCCTGTGTGCAGCTCCAGGGAGCGGTGGCGTGTGTGTGTGTGTGTGTGTGTGTGTGTGTGTGTGCGTGTGCACAGAGTGGACAAGGCCGTTGCACTGCAGGTGCCCGCACGGTCACTATACGGGGCAGGGGGACCCTGGCAGGCATCCTCCCTCTATACGCAGTCGGCGGCACAGAACCAGCCCCCGCACCGAGGGCGAGGGCAGCCCCGACTCAGAGGCAGACGTGGCCTCGCGGGTGCTGGCGACGTCCCGTGGTCTCACCTGGGTGGTGTTTTCTCGGAGGTGACTCATCAGCTGCGTGTTCTCGATTGGGCACTTTTTGGCCTAAGTTACCCTCCGGTCACAGAGGTCCTTAGGAAGGCAGCGATGGTGGAACCGCCGAGGCGTGCACGGCAGGAGGCTGGTGCGGCCCTTTTTGCCTCGAGGGGTGTCTGCCCGCGGCCCCACGTTCACCTCCGTAGCCCCTGGCCCGCCAGCACCAGTGGAAGGTGGCAGCCACTTCCCAGCTCTCTGCCTTCCTCTCCGGACTCCTCTGCCCACCGCCTCCCGTGACAGCGTGTTCACAGAAGGGGACAGCGGGGGCGCTGGCGGTGAGAGTCCAGCCCCTTCAGGGAGGGCCACCTCCTTCTGCCCTCCTGAGGCCGTGTCTCTTCTTGTTCGGGGAGCCCCGCAGGTCCTGCCATGAGGCTGCTTGAAGTTGCTCATCCCTTTAGTGTGAGTGTATTAGTTACATCTAAAGTCTCGATTCTTAAGGAGTTTCACATCCAGTTAGGAAGAACCACTTGGTTATTATCATGATAATGAATGTCACTTAGAATTCGGTCACCCTGAAAGAGTCCTGAGGTCACTAGCAGTCCCTGGCAGGGTTAATTATTTGGGGGGTGGCCCAGGTGAGCCAGGCTCCAGGTGCAGACGGCCAACATCCTTCAGTTACGAGAAGGAAGAGGGTGGTGGGACGGCCATCCTTCCTCAGGCTCAGACACACTCACTGGCAGTGGTGACAGTCAGGTCCATCTTGAAGTCAGTCTTTCTGGCCCACAGTGTCAGCCTCTGTCACCGGACGTGGACCCTGGGTGCCTGTGAGGGTCGGCCTCTGTGTCAGGGCCCAGATTTGCTTCTGAGCAGGAGGAAGGAGAGAGGACCAGAGAGAGGCCTGTGAACTGGCAGGTCCTGGAGGCACCGTGGGAGTGGGAAGAGGTCGAGGGCTGAGTGTCAGGATGAAGGGAATCGCCGGCCCTAAGACGTGAAGTGATGGGAAACAGAGTGACAAAGGGCAAGTCACCAAGAAGGTGGATGTCTCGGCCCCAAAATGTCCACAGCCCAGAAGATGTTCAGCTCTTGGCCTCCCGCTTGCCCCGAAGGCTGGATGTGGGCGCCACTGGGCTGGCAGACGGGTGGGCGGGCGTTCCAGGCAACCTAGGCATCTTCCCAGGAGGGAGCATGGGGGCCCAGGGCCGAGCGCCGTCTTTTTGATGGGATTCTCTCCCCATGGCTGTGACTTACTTTGACAAGCGGAGGGGAAACTCATCCATGCAGTGAAGTGTGCAAAGCCACTTGGGGAAAGGCTAAAATAACCTTGTTGCAATATTTCAGACGGACGTAATGCACCAGAACATTTACGACTACATCCACGTGGACGACCGCCAGGACTTCCGCCGGCAGCTGCACTGGGCCATGGACCCTCCCCAGGTGGTGTTTGGGCAGCCCCCGTCCTCGGAGACAGGTGGGTCAGCAAAACCTAGAACAGGTCACATAGCACTTGATGCCTCTGGAAAACGTCCTGGCGTGGCTTCTTGGTGTGCTCTGCCTTCCACATTAACCTTAGCGCCGAATCCCACCTTTCTTCAGAGACCTCCTCCCATGTCCCTCCCGTCCCCTGGTTGGGCCGCCACCAGCTCTGTGTGGCTCCTGCCTCACTCCTGGTTGCTTTCCTGGGCTCTGCCGGGCTTGAGGTCACCGCCATCCTTGCCGCCTCACCGTGAGCTGCAGTCCTGGCCTCTTGTTTTGCAAACTCCCCTGAAGTCTCATGTCTGCCAGGAAGTTTCTTTGCTTCATACTAGATTTATCCAAAAAAAGCCCCTGAAAGTTTGTCGCTGTTCAGAGTCAGTTGCCCCTTTTTATGAAGACCCCTGCACAGGGCTTGCCCCCCGCCACCCCGTGGCCCCGACTGGTAAGATGAGCCCTGCAGGCTTGGGGCTCTGTGGAGGTGGCGTCTGCCCAGGGGTCCTGTGCAGAGGGCGGCTCCCTGGTCCCCTCACACAGATCCACGGAGGCCTAAAATAATTCACGGAAGTTTCCACCACAGCCTTGTGCAGAGCCTTTCATGAAGCTAAAAACAAGCCGGATGAAACCATTGGTGGATCGTCGTGCATGCACGTGTACTAAAAACAATGTTTTTAAAGGCAAAGGACGACGAAGGCAAACTGTCCGAGTGATGTCTACAGGGATGCTGGGGGTGGGAGGGAGGCGTGCGCAGCGATAGGGTTTCCACCATCTTGGCGTGAGAACCACGGCGTGTTTGCCGTGTGCTCCGTGCCCGCTGCCGCGCGTGTGGCCCCGTGATTTGGCTTCTGCCACCATCACGCCCCTTGACCCCTGTGGCCTGCAGGAGATGACGCCATCCTGGGGAGGCTGCTCAGGGCCCAGGAGTGGGGCGCAGGCGTGCCCACCGAGTACTCGGCCTTCCTGACCCGCTGCTTCGTCTGCCGTGTGCGCTGCCTGCTAGACAGCACCTCAGGCTTCCTGGTGAGTGTGTGGGTCCCTGGCAGGAGGCTCCTGACATCTGGGGTGCGCTCCACCCTGGTATGGAAGGAAACAGGGCGAGAGGAGGTGGGGGCATTAACCCACATGTCCCTGGTGGAGGGTGAGGGCCGCACACTGAGCTCTGTGCACACCGCGACAGCGTGTGGCCTTGACGCCTCTGGGGTGCGAGGGGACGCGTGATGAGTCACCTGTGAGGCCTGCTGTGCTGGGCGAGCCGGGTCGATGAACATGTAAAACTCTGCAGTAGGTTTATACTCTAGCTGTACCTTTATTTAAAACTTAGTAAAACATCTTTTAAAATGTGCCCTACATAGGCTGGGCACGGTGGCTCAACGCCTGTAATCCCAGCACTTTGGGAGGCCGAGGCAGGCGGATTTTGAGATCAGGAGTTTGAGACCAGCCTGACCAACATGGTGAAACCCCGTCTCTACTAAAAATACAAAAATTAGCTGGGCATGGTGGTACGCACCTGTAATCCCAGCTACTCAGGAGGCTGAAGCAGGAGAATAGTTTGAACCTGGGAGGCGGAGGTTACAGTGAGCTGAGATTGAGCCACTGCACTCCAGCCTGGGTGACAGAGCGAGACTCTGCCTCAAAAATAAAAATAAAAAAGAGCCTCCAGCTGTGGCTGGCGTGAGTGGCTGAGCCCACAGCTTCTGGTGAGCTTGTGGTTTTACCCTCTTCTCTTGCAAACAGATACTTGGGATTTTTACTTCTGCTATTTGACCATTTCCTCTTCTAGTTCAACGAATTAGAGAAGTCCTCCCCCTCAGACATGTCAGGGCAAAGACTTCCCACCCTGTCCCAGACCTCTGCCCACCTCGTGGACCCCTGAGGCATCTGCCTCTCTACAGCCCCTATGCCCTGGGTCGCAGCCGTCAGGCCTGGGTCGTGGCCCCTGAGAGCCCCAGTGGTGGCCTCTGCTGTCCTCCTGGCTGCAATTCAATGCCACAAGGCCCTCTGACCTCTGCACCCTAGCAGGGCAGGCCCCTTGGGCTCAGCTTTCCACCCATTTGTGGGCCCATGACCTCCTGGGGATCCCACGGCAGAGGCACCTGTGGGTCTGCATGTTTCTGTCTGTCCCCCACCCACTGGGCACCTTCTGGAAGGACCAGCTCTTCTCAGGCCCCAGCTCTGTTGCCACACACACGCCCCAGGGCCCATCTTTCATTTATAAAGGTACTGACAATAAAGGCTTTAATTTTGGTATTTTGTTCTAAATTTTGTGGACATTAAGATACTTTTATTGGCTATGGACTGTTGTTCATTTAAAAAAATTATCTAACCAATTATTAGCTAATTAAAAACTCTTATTTCTAGATGACACAAAATTGGAAGGATTTTACTGTACAGCCACTGAAATATAGCCACACCAAGACCCCGCACAACCCCACAGCTCTTCCCAGCTTTAACCCTGAGTGGTGCAGCCTGGGCAAAGCGGGTGTCATGGGAACTCCCTCATGCCACCCAGGGCCAGCTGTGAAAATGCTAGTTTTTGAGATTCGGTTGAAGTTTACTTGGAAGCTTGAAATCAGCCACGTTGGGAATATTTATACTAAAGAAATTGGCAAACGGTGCTTATTGGGGCATTTTCCCCCTGGAGAGCTAGATGTTAAACATTTCCCAGCACACCCCTGCCTTGAATCCCTCATACCAATTGTGCGACTGCTACATAGCAGGTGTTTATTACTTGTTTAATAAATCCATAGACATATGGAAAGATGAATGGGTGGGTGGATGGATGGATGGACAGATGGATGAATGGATGGATGGATGGTTGGATAAGATGGGAAGATCGATGGATGGATGGATAGATGGATGAGTGGATAGATGGGAAGATGGATGGATGGGTGGATAGATGGATGAATGGAAAGATGGATAGATGGACAGATGGGTGGATGGATGGATGGGTGAGTGGTTGGATGGATGGATGGGTAGACACATGGATGGGTGGATGGATGGCTAGATGATGGATAGATGGGTGGATGGATGGATGAAAGATGATGGATGGACAGATGGGTGAATGGATGAGAAGATGGATGGATGGAAATATGGATGGATAGATTGGAAGATAACAGATGCATGGAAACACGGATAGATGGATTGGTGGATGGATGAATGGATGGATGGATGGAAACATGGTAGGATGGATGGGTGGATGAGTGGATCAATGGAAAGGTGGATGGATGGGAAGATGATGGATAGAAACATGGATGGATGAGTGGATGGATGGATGGGTAGGTGGATGGATAGGTGGGTGGATGGATAGATGAATGGGTGGATGGATGCATGGGTGGATGGATGGATAGATGGATAGGAAGATGATGGATGGATGGGAAGGTGGATGGATAGATGCAAAGATGGATAGATGGGTGGGTGGATGGATGAGTGGGTAGATGGATGGATGAGTGGGTAGATAGATGGGAAGGTGGATGGATAGATGAGAAGATGATGGATGGACGGGTGGGTGGATGGATGGATGAATGGGTGGGTAGATGGATAGGTGGGTGGATGGATGGGCGGGTGGATGGATGGGAAGGTAGATGGAGAGATGGATGGGAAAATGATGGATGGATGGGTGGATGGATGGATGGATGGATGAAAAGATGGGTTGTTGGGTGGATAGATGGATGGATGGAAAGATAGATGGATGAAAAAAGGATAGATATAGAGAGACGCCACATTGTGGAATCATCCTTCCATGGAAGGCAGGAGTACCATGAAGGCCCCTGGTAAATAACTAAATTATACATCAGCCTTTCTTTTGTAGAGAGATACTTTATTTTCTTTTATAACAAACTCTTAGGTTACTTGCTGGCTTTTAAAGTCACACTGTACGCCCTAGATAAATAAAATCAAGTTGTGCCTAAATGTTATTAAAATGAAGGATTAATAATTTGGAAATGGGATATTAAAGCTGAAACGGTGCTCGGAGATCATCCGTTCCTGCAGATTCCCGCCAGGGGGTGGCCAGTGGCCTGACTGTGGGTGGGTGGCAGGCAGGCCCAGCAGGTGCACATTCACGCCCACCTGGGGGGGAGCGGCGCACACACGAGCGTGATTGCGTGCTCACACGGGAACGTGCCTGTCAATTAGAGGCGAGTGCGGCGACTCCAGAGAAACCCGCGAATCGCTGCGCAGGCCGTGGGGTCGCAGCTCGGCAGCCGCAGCTCCGCCCCCCTGAGCCCTAGTGGTGAGCAAATTCCAGCTGCTGTGGGGCTCTTGAGTTCTGTGTCCCGTGGCCACCTTGCGGGGCACTTTGTGAACACGCCTTCCTCTCTGTCTTAAACACCAGACGATGCAGTTTCAAGGGAAACTGAAATTCCTGTTTGGACAGAAGAAGAAGGCGCCCTCGGGGGCGGTGCTCCCACCGCGGCTGTCGCTGTTCTGCGTTGTGACGCCGGTTCCCCTCCTGTCCGCGACGGAGGTGAAAGTGAGGAGCGCGCTTCTGAGGGCCAAGCCCAGGGCTGACTCTGCGGCGCCCACGGATGCAAAGTGAGTAAGACACACCTTCGCGGCCACGTGGCGCCTGCCGGCGGCCTCCACGCTCAGTGTCATCTGTGTCTTTCTTCTTTTCCAGCCAGTAATAACATAACAAGTGTTCTGTTTTGAAAGTCATTACACGACCCAGGTAGCAACGTTGAGATTAAACATTTTCAGACTCGTATTTGCAAACTGGCACCAAACGCTGCCTGTTTTGACTCATTCCCAAATCGCCCTGTTACGGAACCAGTTTCAGAATGAGCGCCCTGACCCCGTGTCCTCAAGGGGACGGAAGGTTGGCGGTGGCCTGTGCCTTTCTCCACTGCTCAGCTGCCCCTTCTTCGCACAGTCTGTCCATGGACAAGTGGAGGTGGTTCCTGGCTGCAAGAGACGCCAGAGAAGTACGTCCCTGGTGGGCAGACGGAGGGTCAATGGCACAGCTGCCCCTCCAGCCGGTCCTCGTCCCTGGCCAACCCCGTCCTATCCCAGCACTTTCTCAGCCTTTCTGAAATAGAAAACACCCGATTGGTCCTCGGCCTTGTTGGCGCTAGGGACCAGTTTCGTGGAAGACAATTTTTCCATGGACTGGGAGCAGGGGGGTTGTTTCAGGATGATTCAAGCACATTTAGTTTCTATGCATTTCATCTGTGTTTTTATTACACTGTAACATGTAATGAAATAATTGTACAAGTCAGCGTGATGTAGAACCAGTGGGAGTCCTGAGCTTGTTTTCCTGCACCTAGGTGGTCCAGTTGGGGGGAGGTGATGACAGACAGTGACAGATCGTCATAAGGAGCTTGAAACCTAGGGCCCTCCCACACGCACTTCACGACAGGGTTCAAGCTCCTGTGAGAACCTGATGCCTCGGCTGAGCTGACGGGAGGCGGTGCCACCGCTCACCTCCTGCTGTGCAGCTTGGCTCCTGGAGGCCACGGACGGTACCGATCTGTGGCGTGGGCGCCGGGGACCCCTGCCCTCAGGGATTCGTGCCTGTAGTCTCCTAGATTGTGTTAAGGCTGTCCTGTGTGCCGGGAGAGATGTAAATGCCGTGTATATAGAAACTGTGTGTCCCACCTGTGGGGAAGACACCAGTGATGTGGGGCTGGGGCAGCCGGGATGCCAGAGACCCAACTTCATCTCAGTGACCTGGACGAGTCACTGCTCCTGTCACTGCCTCCTCGTGGGACAGCCTGATGGGAGGGAGGGGGGCTGAGTGCAGGGCGGAGGGGCGGTCCGGGCTGGCCTGCACCCTGGCCCTCAGCTCCCTGAGGCCCTTGGCTGCTGGCAAGGTGCTCCTGCTCTGTGACTTTGAGACACCCGGCTTGTCCTCGGCCCCTCGGCGCTGCACGCAGGCCCTGGTAACCAAGTGCAGCTCAGCCTGCCTGCGATCCTGCAGCTGCTCTTGGGCAGCCCACTTTGTTCATGGCCTCCCTGCTCTGTGGGCAGCAAATACTGAGCTGGAAGGAAATCTTAGCTCCCCATCCCAGTGGGAATCTCTGCCATAGCACCCAGGAGCGATTGGCTGAGGCTGCACGAACCCCACGCACAGAAAACATTGCTGGGTTCAGACAGAACCTTGAGAGCAGATTCATCCTGGTGTGACTTGACTCTCACTGCCTGGCACTGCCACCGTCCTGTCTTGGCCGAGTGCTCCCTGCTCTGTTTGCCTTGCCCCGGGTTCTGGTTTCCAGGTATTTCCTGATTCCTACGCTTCTCCTCTGTGCATGGACGGCGCTGGGGGGACATTCGCAGCAGCAGGAGATGTCCCCACCCTGTTTTGAGAGCTGCCTTTACTGATGCGCCAGCTGCGGCAGGCACCTTAGGGCGATCCTAAGTCGCAGTGATGTGGGGTGCCTTGTAGTCTGACTTTGGATTCTACTGCGTTCCTTAACTTTTGTTAGTATTAAATTTCATTCTTTTAGATGCAATCTTGATAGACCTTGTCAGAGTCCAGGCTCCTGAGCTGGTTTGAGATCTGGGACTCAGCAGCGCCCACCACACTGCTGTCCCTCCCGTTCCCTGGCACCTTTGGCAGGCCAGTGCGCCCTCTGTGGGAACGCCGGGACCTGCTGCTGAGCCCCTCTGCCCATCGGATCCCAGAGATGCTGGGAGACCCCGTCACGCACCTGCTGACTTCCAGATGCAGAGGATGTGGCTGGGGGCCCTTTCACCCCAAGGGGCTGCAGAGGAGGACGTTGGAGGCTCTGGGACCCCTGCTGTGTCCAGGGCTGACCGAAGGCCCCAAGGCCACCTTGCCCGCACTCACAGCACTCCGCTGTGGCCGTGACGTCCATCCTCACCTTTGACCTCTTTAAGATAACCATTTGCACAGCTCTCCAGCCTGACAGCAGCAGCGGTCACTTGAAGGCTTTCATGCCGTGTTGGCTTCTGCCTTCGTTACTCATTTCTGCTCGTCAGCGGCCTCTGCCTGGGCCCTGACAGCCCCACCTCACTGCTGCTGTCTGAGGACAGAGGGAAGCTTCGGGGATGGCCGGGACACGAGCCAGCCTGCTGAGGCCCACAGACCTCCGGAGGGTTTTTTGTATGTTTGTTTTGAGATGGAGTCTTGCTCTGTAGTCCAGGCTGGAGTGCAGCGGCACAATCTTGGCTCACTGCAACCTCCGCCTCCTGGGTTCAAGTGATTCTCCTGTCTTAGCCTCCCGAATAGCTGGGACTACAGGCGCGTGCCACCACACCTGGCTATTTTTTTGTATTTTAAGTAAAGATGAGGTTTTGCCGTGTTATCCAGGATGGTCCTGATCTCCTGACTTCACGATCTACCTGCCTCAGCCTCCCAAAGTGCTGGGACTACAGGCATGAGCCACCACGCCTGGCCTCTGGAAGGTTTTACGTTTTAAAGGATGGAGATGGAAAGCGCAGGTTGAAACACAGAATTCTAAAGGGAAAAGAAGTGAATGCTGCACTGACACACAGAAAGCCCGGGGTCCCCGCAGGGCTCTGGCCCAGGTCCTCCTGCACCTGCAGGAACCATGCAAACCCTGGGCCGCTCTTTACCTGGCTTGGTCTTTATATTGAAGGTGCACACCGAGAGCCTGGTCTTCCCTGTGAGTTCCCTGTTGAGTTCCCAGCCGTAGAAGCAGAGGGGACGAAGCCCCCTGGTGTCAGAGCCGGGCAGGGCAGGCCTGGCCCCACTGCACCTTGCATGCCCACAGCCCTGTTCTGGCTGTCCCGGGGTGGAGCGCAGGTGTGGGGCCGCGGGTCACAGCTCTCTTCTGGGCCTGGACGCCCAGACCCCCTGTGGGGTCATGAGGGCAGGATGGAGCGCAAGGCACATAAAGCCGGCACACAACTTCAGCTCAACACACGTTATTAAAACTCAAAACGCGGAAGAAAGCTTGCCAAGCCAAGAATGCTGACTCCCATCCACCCAAGGCTTTCGGAATCCTCACCACCCTGCTCTGAGCTGGATTCAGAAGCCAGCTTCCAGGATGCACCCTGTGGTCCACCAGCCCTGAGCGCCACAGTGGTGTAAGATGCAAGGTGCACTCCGCAGAACCAGAGCCCCGAGGCAGTGGCAGCAGCCGCCGTGGCCCCCTGTGACCTCTGGCAGCCCCCAGCAGCCACCCAGTCTCCTACAGCTTTTCCCACAGGAGTTTTGTGACATGATCCCGCTGTTCCTGAAGCCCATTCTGAAGTGACTTCCTCTGCTCACTGTAATTCACTGGGACCCCCCACATCTACACACCCTGTGCTTTGCAGCCATTCACGGACACACATGCGGCACTGTGAGTCTCGTGCTGGACATGGCCCCTGCTCAGACTTTGGTCCTGGCCCTCCTGGAGGTGCTCAGAGTCAGAGAGAAGGGCAGCTCGGGAGCGGTGGCCATGGAGTCAGATGGGCTTGAACCCAACTCTGGCAGCTGCTGGTGGGGCAGCACCACTAACGCTTCTCTTTTGAAAAACAAAAGGAAATAGAATCTACCAGGGTGAGCTGTTAGGACTTCAGATTCAGATCACTGTGATGCGTATGTGGGCACACACACATTTCCAATGTGAGCTGGTCTTCACCACCTCAGTGTTCACTTCTTAGAACACAACTACCTGGAATCAGGAGAACAGACTGTATTTTCTTTCTGGCCTTCCAGGAAATGATCTTAGCTCTGAAAATCATCTATGACTTTATCCTTGTACTTTCTGAAGCTAATTCATGAGCCCTTCATTGGCCTGAAAAGTGACATGATTATTTTCAGTAAATCTGTAACTGAGAAAATAACTTTCCAAGCTATAAAGAATTAAACAAGAGTGAGTTATTGTTTCTGTCTTTACCGCTCGGGTGCGACAGCAATGCCTGTCACCATTAATTTCTACCTTCGATGCATGTTTAATCCACACGTCATCTTGCTGTTATCTGTGTTCTTCACAGAGTGAAAGCCACCACGAGTCTGTGCGAATCGGAACTGCATGGAAAACCCAATTATTCAGCAGGTACTTAGAACATTTCTATCTGATCTTTTCCACGTGGGTAAAATGTGTTTCTGCTTCTTGGGGAGCTTCCCTGCCCGGCGGAGATGTGGCGTATTCCATGGAAAAGCTGTTTTGCAGACTGGGTGTCTGTCTTGCTGTGGACAGGCACCGGTCCTGGGCTCTGGTGTGTGCATTTCTAAGCAGCTCAGTGGGTCCTGCCGTGCTGAGAACATGCAGCGGTCGTCCAGGAGCTCCTCAGCTCACACAGTGATGGCTTCCTCCCCCTCTAAACCCCAACAGGAAGGAGCAGCAGAGAAAGTGGCATTTTGGTGCTCAGGGAACAGAATGACACTGGCCGATGGGCACAGGTTCCCGCCAGAGCCCCGTGCCCCTGCCTCCGGGGCAGCCCTGACCTTGTCCTCGACTCTAAGGGGACCTCAAGGTAAGTGGTGCCAGGCAGCCTCCCCCAGCCCCGACAGCTCCCTAAGTCACCGTGGAGGCCCAAAGTAAGGGGGTGGGAGGAGTGATTACGAGGGAAAAAAGACGATGGCAGCCTTGACCCCCACGCGAGCCACAGCTGACCCTGCTCCCTGTGGAGCTGTGCACGCAGCTCCCCGGCTGGAAGTCATGCACGTCGCTGGGGACCGACCCCGGGGAGCAGTGGTCCCGGGATGTCGGGGCTGAGGATGCCCCGTGGGCTCTGGCTGAGCTGCCCGGGCTCTGGGACCAGCCCTCACCTGTCGCCTAGAACCTGGGTCACCCGGCTCCATCCTGAGCTTGCCTTTGCTCAGAGTCCTGTCTCCTCCCCCTCCCTCCCCAGGGCCTGCCTTCTGCCCAGGTGAGCCTTCCCCCTTTCCTGACCAGCCCAGCTGTGTACCGCAGGCCCCTCCCCACCCTCCAGGCCACTGTCTCACAGTCACACAGTGCCAGTCCTAATGTCATGTGGCGTCCAGTCAGTCAGCAGCAGAGCCTGGCCACAGAAACTGCTGGACACAGTGCTCTCCGCTTTGCAGTTCCATGGGGCCATTTGCATGGCCCCTCCCACCCCCAGAGCTACTGACTGGTGTGGCTGACACTGCACAGGCAGCCTAGGCCTCACGGAGACCCCTCCCTGAAGCCTGTGACCTCCCCAACCCTGGGCCCTCCTGACTTGCCCCAGGCACATGGGGCAGGGGTGGAGGGTGCTGGCACGGCCTTCTGGGCTGCTGGGTGGGTCAGAGGGGATGGTGTGGTGTGGGGTCAGTGTAGCATCGTCCTAACGTAGTAGCCTCCCTTAGAGACCCCCACCGAAGACGGCCAGACCTAGTGTCTTCAGCTGCTGTCAAATGAGCATCTTTTCTCTGCAGGGACAGGGAGGAGGAGCAGCAGAGGGTGCTGAGCAGGGCCTCTGGAGCTACAGGGCGGAGGGAGACGCCAGGACCCGCAAAGCCCCTGCCCTGGACGGCAGGAAGGCGCAGTGAGGCTGGTGCCCGGCTGAAGCTGCAGCCCAGCCAGAGTGACCTACTCTCCCTGCGCCCCACGTCCCGTGGCTCCTGCCTGCCCTACCCATGTATCCAGGGCACTTTCAATGCCAGTGGCTCAGGCACATTCAGGAACTTGCCCATCTCTCAGCTGCCGAGCCCATCCCCCAGTGCCCACGCCATCCGGACCAGCAGAGCCTCACGGGATGTCAGTGAGGACCAGGTGCACCCTCCCTTCTGCCACTTTCCCCAGGGGAGGCTGCAGCACCCTCAGCCTGAAGCTCAGCGTTTGGCCTCGAGGGGCTATCCCGCAGAGGACGTGAAGCTGCGAGGCGTGCAGATGCCTCCGGGGGGCCTGTGCGGCCCGACGCTGCTGCTAGATGTGCCCATCAAGATGGAGAAGGACTCTGGGTCTGAGGATGCTGCCCACGGCTGCATGCCCAGCCAGGTGTGGGGGCTGGGGGCCGGGGACAGGAGCCGTCCGGTCACCTTCCCTACCAGGATGCCCCTGAAGACAGAGCCAGACTCCCTGCACCAGGTCTACACTGCACACCTCGGGCATGGCGTGCTGGGGGCTCAGCCCCACGGCAGGGCCACTGCAGGGCACAGCAGGGAGTTGGCCCCTTTCCACCCTGCACACTGCGCGCGCCTGGAACCCACGCACAGCCTTTCCCAGCTGGAGCCTCCCCACCAGCTCTGCACGCGGGGCCGAGGCGAACCGTCCTCCCTGCCGAGCTGCACCTGCAGAGCTGCTGAGGCAGCCCCTGTGGTCAAGCGCGAGCCGCTGGACTCGCCCCAGTGGGCCGCTTACAGCCAGGGAAGGGCGCCTGGGACGTTTCCCAAAAGTGGCTTGGCGACGCTGGCCCCACCCCAAGCCTCAGAGTGCACATTCCTGCCGTAGCGCGGTGACCACCGTCCAAGCTCAGATCCGTCCGTCTACGCTCAGGTGCGCCAGTGGCTGGGCTGCCCCCCAACCTGGTCAGGTCGCAGACCTTCCTAAGAAATGCTCTGCAGAGCTGCACATGCGCAGTCCCCTCGTCTGTGTGCGCAGCATACGCTGCAGCGTATCCCAAATTTTATAAAATATCTCAACCATTCTCAAGTGCGAACTGGCCTTAAGTCTACTCAGGCATGACAGCATTTCTCTTTGAGGAATTAAAATCTTTAATGAAGCGGTCATGGCCGGACAGTGTCATGCCCGAGAGGCAGGGAGTGCCGTCCCACTGCCGCCAAGGCCAGAGTCAGGGAAGCTGTGGGGGCGCTTCTAGCTCGGCCCTCCCTGGCCACCTGCAGCTTCCGGCCTGTGCCGTGCAGGCAGCGTCAGCCCGTCACTGGAGTGCGCTGCAGAGGCCAGCACCCGGCAAATTAGAAATACACCTCGCAGAGAAAGGGGCTGTGAGCCCCCTCACGGAGGAATCTAGAATGCTCCAGGCAGCAGAGGCTGGCAGTGCTGGATCCCACACTGCCCCGCGCTGTGCAGCAGTGCTCCGTGGGGCCAGAACAGAGTCTGAGGCCAGGTCTGGACTAGAAATGGACAGGGTAACACCTGTTCCTTCTGGACATCTCCCGTGTTCTTAGTGGGTCTCTGCGGATGGTTCTTACTAATCTGCCTCTCGGTACATCACGTAATACCGAGTTCACAGACCTGAGTTTGGAAGTACAAAGAAACACACAACGTAGAGAAAAGGCATAGGAGACTGCGCTGTCTGTGGGGTTTTTCTCCCTGTCCGGCTGTCTCTATAGTTCACTCAGACGACGGTTCCCATGGCCATTCTCGGAGAATAATCAGGCACCAGACAGGCAAGTACTAATAGCATCAAAACAGCCGTAAAGGCCATATATTCTGAGGGTAGGAAATTTGGATACAAAAGCAGTCAGAAAGCGAAGGTCACCGGTCCGCCAACCCGAGAGAACTTACAGCTGATGGTGCAGTTCAGGCTTCTTCCACGCTGCACCCGGCTGGTGCAGGCATCACATCAGGGTGTAGAAGTCACCACCAAGCAGGAGGAAGCCATGGCACGACGCCCTCTCCTCAGGGACGTCAGCTGCATTGGGAGAGCCCTTGGGGTGAGGGACCCGCCATCCCGTCGCACTGTACATTCTGCCTCCTGTGTGGACGCCCCCTATCGGTGGCTTTGGAGTGTCAGCGTTTAGCCCCCGGTTTAATGGTGAAGCCATTGGTTAAATGCACCTTCACTTTGTGAAAACCCAGGTTTGGTTGGTGGGACTGGGTCTTCTGCCCACTGCCAGGTGCCTGCACCCCTCAGCAGCCTGGTCCTGGGACAGTTTGCCCCCATGTGGCAGGGATAGGGATAAGGCTCTCTTCCCAGAACTGAAAGAGGAAGGCCAACCACCCGAGCCGAGTCACAGATCCAACGTGGCCTCCTGTGACTCCCAAGCCCTGCCGAGGGGCCACTCACTCTGCTCAGCCACTGGGCACCTTTCGAAAGGTGACCTTGGTGCTATGCTGTCGTGGGCATGAGATGTGCTCATGGCATTCCACTGCCATCTCCCCCTTACCTGATGCCTAGACTCACGATGGGGACAGAGCTACCCAGGGGCCAGCCATGGGGTGAACAGCCACCTGAGGGCCAGTCACCTGTGAGGACCAGGCACCCATGAGGACCACATGTGAGGACTGGCCCCTACTTCCCACCTTGGCCCCTCACTGCACAGAGCCCTCTTTATTCATTTCTCATGCTGAGCATGGCACACCTCTGGTCTCTGGGCATTTATGGATTTAAGACCAGGATGGTATTTCAGAAGCTTCCCACTTCCTTCCTATTCTAACCAAGTGCCCAGTTCCTTTCCTGATCATGGAAAGACCCTTAATAATTAGACCTGCAGGCCAGCCGCAGTGGCTCATGCCTGTAATCCCAGCACTTTGAGAGGCTGAGGTGGGAGGATCACTTAAGCCCAGGAGTTCAAGACCAGCCTGGGCAACATAGCAGGAACTTGTCTCACAAAAAAAAATAATTAAAAATCAGATGTGCTGTATCCCTGAAAACATCTTGATCAACACGCATGTTCCACTCCTGGAGTTCCCTGTCCTGAGGGCTGGCCATGTCCTGCGTTCTGGAGCTGAACCCTCTGCAGCTCCCTTCAGCCTGGGCGCTGCCTGGGTCCCAAGAGTGGCAGCTGCCCTTCCAGTCTCAGGGCTGAGGTGGGCAGGGAGCTCAGTGATTGACAGTCTTGCATGTGTATCACAGGGCTCGAGTGTCCTAGAACCAATGGCCGTCACTGGGAAAAACACCAGGCCCCAAAGATGGAATCAGACGTGGCTTTGCGTTTGCCAATTGTAGCCAGGGCCCTCAGTGCCGTCAGAGCAGCACAGACGGCAGCCCCTGCCCCGGAGGCTCCTTCGCCACATCCTGCCTTGCACCTGCCAGACCTTCAGACACACCCCCATCCAAGGCCCTCCCGGTGACAGACTGCGTCGCCGTGGCTGCTGTGCAGCCCACGCAGTGTTGACGCTGCGCTCAGCACACAGGTGTCAGCTCTCTAGGTTCTGTGGCGTGGGGACCCCACAGGAGGCTGTGGCTCTGAGTACCTGGGGCCAGCAGGGCGTCCAACGTCCCTTCCTCGGTGGCAACAAAAACTCCCCGTCAGCACTTTTGTTATTTCATAGCCGCATCCCTCTTGGAAAACTGTGGGGCAGCGCGTGGAACACAGAAGGTGCGACGTGGCCCTTTCTCTTGTTAGCACTAATTACAGGTTCCTGTCTTTCTGTTTATGTAGCTTTTCCCTATACAGCTGAAAAAGTATGAAAGTCAAGTGTAATGTGGGAATGGGATGGAAGGGAGGAGATAAATACAGCTTATATTTTATATTTTCGCAGTTTCTACTGGAAGAAAAAAGTTTTCAATACCTAGACTAACTTGTTGAATTTTTAAAACTTATGCACTATAAATGCAGCTTTCCCTACTGCCTTCTCAGTGCCTTTAGGAAGCTTTCAAATACATTTTGTACTGTGGTTTGTATTAAATTTGCAATACTGATATAAAATATATGACATGCTAGTACCTGTTTAACATAAATTGAAATGTCTGCATTTTCCTAATGAAGTCACTTTATTTCCTTTAAAGGGTGTGCTGGTTAATTTACCTTCTAAAGCAGCCTTTCACCACTAAATAGAAGGCAGCAATAAAAATAAAAACTCTAGAGGTACCAGCCTCCTGAAGGAGGAGGAAGTGCCTGCCGTTTCCCTGCTGCCGCCCAGTGGCACTGCTTCTAGAGACGGTCTAGGCCCCTCTTCCCTGTCACTGAGGGTCAGGGACCCTCCCAGGTGCTCTCAGGACGCCCCAGACCTGACCTGTTAAGTGAGGAAGGTAGAGCTGAGGGCATTGTGGGTCGGGGGCCAGGTGGCGTCCACCCTGCCTGGGACAGGGCCTGCATGACAGGCCCATGGGAAGGGGGCGGGGGGGTCACTGGCCCAGGCAGATTGTGGCCAGATGCCCCCCCACCCCCCCCAATGCCATCAGAAAAGTGCTGGGGCCTCCTTAAGCACAGATGGCAGCCCAAGGCCCAGGGAACTGCGCTTCTGTTTCCTCAGGCAACTTTACAGAGTCCTAGCAGCCCCTGCCAGGCCTCCTTTGCACCCTGCAGCTGGTCAGCAAACCCGTCCCGGTCACTGGTGTAAGACTCCCATGTCCCCCCCGGGGACCAGGCCAGCCCTCCCATCTGTGGCTCCATACCTTGGCCCACCCCTCCCCCCATGCCCTCTCCTCTGTGGCCTCAGGCAGATGGAGTTCCCACATTTTCACTCCTCACCCCCAGTCTGGCTTCTGCTGAGCGAGCCTGTGTGGACTTAGGATGAACACAATTTTTGTTTTTTGAGATGGAGTATCACTCTGTCACCCAGGCTGGAGTACAGTGGTGTGATCTTGGCTCACTGCAGCCTCCACCTCCCAGGTTCAAGTGATTCTCCCACCTCAGCCTCCAGAGTAGCTGGGACTACAGGCATCCACCAACACGTCCAGATAATTTTTGTATTTTTAGTAAAGGCTGGGTTTCACCATGTCGGCCAGGCTGGTCTCAAACTCCTGGCCTCATGTCATCAGCCCACCTCAGCCTCCCAAAGTGCTGGAATTATAGATGTGAGCCTAATTGCTGGACACTTGCAATTTCATCTCAGCAGGCGCTGCCCAGAAGAGGGGCTTCACCCACGTGGTCTCCCTCCTACCTCCTCATCTCCCACGCTCCCACCCTACCCAGCCCTGGCACCTGTGTGGACAGACATTTTCAGTCTTGGGCTTCTGAAGGGATGAAACGGCAGTTTTCTGTGTTTTGTTCATTCGGCGTTTTTTAATCCCTGTTAAATGTCAGGCCCTGCGACAGTGCGGAGACACATTCAGGAGAAAACACATGCAAACGTCAGTGGTGTCCCAGAGCTGGTGTCTGCAGGTGCGTGCGTACGTGCAAGGAGAAGGGGCGCAGGCAGCTGAACGTGACCATGAGAACCCTGTCAACTCTGTGACGCAGGGAGGGGCCGGTGCTTTGCAGGTGCACAGAGCTGGGGTTGCGGGTGCCGCAGGTCTTTGGGGCAGTTTCATGCGGGTCATATGGAGGGCTGGAGCCGAACGGCAGGTCAGGGAGGCAGCGCGGCCCCAGTGAGATCTGAGTGTCGTGGCTCAAAGGCTTGAGCTGAGCCCCGTGAGGAGGGTGCAGGGACAAGGTCTCCGTGAGGAAGGCCAAGGAGGCAGCGTATTCCCCGGAGCCTAAGGCTCTTCGCCCATTTCTCGCTGCACTGTTTGCCCTTCCGGATTGACTTGCCGGAGTTCCGTTTCTATTCGGGATGCGTCAGTTACAGATGCTGACGAGGTTTCCCCGCAGTCTGGGGCTTGGCTTCTCACTTGAGGATTGAAGCATTTGAGCACCGCGAACGTCACATCAGCACTCCCGCCTCTCGGGCCTCGCGGGCCCCGGAGTCAAAAGCCCGCAGCTCCGACCGCGGCTCCCGACGCTCCCGACGTTCTCCCGGGAACCGACGCGCGCTCACGTTACGGACGCGTTCGGGCGCGGGGTCCTCCACGTCTCGCCTCCGGTCTCCGCGGCGCTGCCTGAATTTCCTGTTCCTGTCTCTGCCGCGGCTGAGCTTCGCGTGCGCGCTTCGGAAGCCTACGGAGGAGCTAAGCGCGGCCTCCACCTCCGGAGCGGCGGGACCGCGGGCGCCTCCCTCCCTCCCCGCGCCGAGTCCGCTCCCGCCCGGGGGGAGGCGGGTCTCCCCAGCAAGGTCCCCGGGGCCGCTTCCGCCGGGCCCGCCCCTTCACTGAGGACGCGCCCCCGAGCACCCGCGCATCACACGGAAGCCTCCGTGCGCCGCCCGGCTGCTGGGAGCCTGAGCTCCGTCCTGCGTCCCCCCGGGTCGCGCCGCCCCGTCACGCGCTGCGCCGCCGCCGCCGCCTCGGAGTCCCGCGCTCGGGGCCCTTCGCGTCCTTCCGGCGCCGTGACGGAAGCGGAAGTTCCCGCGCGCCGTCCACTTCCGGCCGGGGCTCCCGAGGCGGCGGCGGCGGCGTAGAGGGTGAGGCCGCTGCGGGTCCCGACGGCCCTCGGCTCCCTGGGCGGTGGTCGCCGTCTTTCATCCTCGCTCTCCCAGTCCCTGGCTTCCGCGGGGGCGCGTAGAGGGGAGGCCGGGCGGGGAGGCCGTTCCGGACCCCGTGGTGTGTCCCGCTCGTGCGAGTGGCCTCGGCGCAGGTGTCCCCCAGGCGCAGGTGTCCCCCAGGCGCAGGTGTCCCCCAGGCGCAGGTGTCCCCCAGGCGCAGGTGTCCCCTCGGCGCAGGTGTCCCCCAGGCGCAGGTGTCCCCCAGGCGCAGGTGTCCCCCAGGCGCAGGTGTCCCCCAGGCGCAGGTGTCCCCCAGGCGCAGGTGTCCCCCAGGCGCAGGTGTCCCCCGGCAGGTGCCCCCCAGGCGCAGGTGTTCCCTCGGCGGAGGTGTCCCCCCGGCGCAGGTGTCCCCTCGGCGCAGGTGCCCCCCAGGCGGAGGTGTCCCCCCGGCGCAGGTGTCCCCCAGGCGCAGGTGTCCCCCAGGCGCAGGTGTCCCCCAGGCGCAGGTGTCCCCCGGCAGGTGCCCCCCAGGCGCAGGTGTTCCCTCGGCGGAGGTGTCCCCCCGGCGCAGGTGTTCCCTCGGCGCAGGTGTTCCCTCGGCGCAGGTGTTCCCTCGGCGCAGGTGTCCCCCAGGCGCAGGTGTCCCCTCGGCGCAGGTGCCCCCCAGGCGCAGGTGTTCCCTCGGCGGAGGTGTCCCCTCAGTGAAGTGCCCCCAGCACAGGTGATCCCTTCGGTGTAGGTGTTTTTCCAGGCACAAGTGTCCTGGTGCAGGTGTCCCTCCTGGCGCAGGTGTCCTCCCAGGTGCAGGGGTACCCCCAGTGGAGCTGTCCCCTCCGTGAGGTGCCCCCAAGCACAAGTGTTCCCCTCAGCACAGGTGTTCTCAACACAGGTGTTCCCCTCGACACAGGTGTCCCCTCTGTGAAGTGTCCCCTCGGTGAGGTACCCCTCAGCCCAGGTGTTCCCCTCCATGCAGGTGTCCCTCCCGGTGGAGGTGTCTGCCTGGCAGAGGTATCTCCCTGGTGCAGGTGCCCCCACTTCTTGCGAGGTGTTCCCCTCAGCACAGGTGTCCTCCCGGTGAGGTCCCCCCCGCACCCAGCGTATTTGTCCCCCTGGGTGCTGATGTTCCCCTCAGTGGGGTGTCTCCCCCTCTGTGGGGAGTCTCACACCTGAGCCAGCACCAGGGAAAGGCAGTCAGAAGGGCCCTAGTAGGGGTTGGACCTGGGTCTCTGTTTATGGCCTCCGAGTTCCTCTTTTGCTTCTGTAACCCAGTCTTCAGGCTGGGATGGAAACTTCTGCGGTGTGTTTTTTACCTTCAGATTTTCCCTTTTCCCATGTGAGTAGCTTTGTTGTGAATCCAGGGTGAGCTCTGCTTCACTAGCTCTCCACCCACATCACCTTGGCTCCTGACTGTCCTTGACTCCAGCCTTGGGATGGGTCCAGCCACCTCGCTGTCTGCACCAGCAGAACGGCTGGATGTCCACTTCTTGGGCTGTTATCCAGCCGTAGAATCACGATCATACAGGCTTTAATGTCATGGAAATGCTGATGATAACGTCCAAACAAAATAAGAAGCAAAAGCAGGCACCTACAAGTCATAAGCAGTGGAACCTTAGCTTAAAAAGAAACGCGAAGGGGGAAAAGAACAAAAACTGGAAGGAAAGAAGCCCGGTTAGAGAGAGCTGCCCCTGGATGGTGGGATGTGAGGGGAGCCGTCCCGGGATGGTGGGATGTGAGGGGAGCCGCCCCCGGATGGTGGGATGTGAGGGGAGCCGCCCCCGGATGGTGGGATGTGAGGGGAGCCGTCCCGGGATGGTGGGATGTGAGGGGAGCCGCCCCGGGTTGGTGGGATGTGAGGGGAGCCGCCCCGGGATGGTGGGATGTGAGGGGAGCCGCCCCGGGATGGTGGGATGTGAGGGGAGCCGCCCCCGGATGGTGGGATGTGAGGGGAGCCGCCCCTGGATGGTGGGATGTGAGGGGAGCCGCCCCGGGATGGTGGGATGTGAGGGGAGCCGCCCCCGGATGGTGGGATGTGAGGGGAGCCGCCCCCGGATGGTGGGATGTGAGGGGAGCCGCCCCGGGATGGTGGGATGTGAGGGGAGCCGCCCCCGGATGGTGGGATTTGAGGGGAGTCACCCCTGAGTGGTGAGATTTCAGAGGAGTTGCCTCTAGGATCTGTATTTTTGTCCCACATTGGTATGTCTAATTTCATGATGAGAAAATAAAGAGAAAGGAAAGGTTGCAATATAGCTCCAGATAAAAAGGAGAAGAGAGGTGTCTGAAAGCATGTGGGCATGGAGAATGAAAAATTCCTGGAGAAGGTGGATATTGTTAATATTCATGAAGATGAAAACTGAACAGCCGAAGTCAAGGGGAACAGGTGTATCAGATTCCTGCATTGACCAGATGCTCACCAGGCAGCCCTCTTAGCTCCCGAGGAGGACGATGGTGGTGTGAGCGTGGAAGGCAGGCTTGCCTGGCATCTGAGCACCTGTGGTCCTCACGAGATCTGTGCAAAGAAGGGATGCATGATGTTTTCTAGGGCCGTTAAAAAGGGGGAGATGGGATTTTGGATGCCCAAGACAATGGGGACTTTTATAGGGGATCGTGGGGCTTGTGCTGGGCCTCTAGCTGCGGTGCCGGGTCGGGGGAGATGCCCGTGCTGTACTTGTCTTCACTGAGTCCTGGTGCAGCTGCCCACAGGCCTGGCCAAGGTGTTGGGGAAAGGCTCTGGAAAGGAGAAACTAGCCCTGTCTTGGGCAGAGATGTGCCTTGGAGTCTGATATCTACATGGTGGGTGGTCTGGGACCCACATCTAGAATCTTCCAAATGTCCCTGTCTCTCCTGCCTGTGAAACACCCCACTCTTCTCTTAAAGGTACAACTTCTCATGTTTGGGTTACAAAGGTTCGCTTATCTTATTAAGGAGCTCCTAACCCTAGTCGAGCTCTCCTTCAGCTTTTCTGGGTGATCGGTCTCAAACGCTCCCCTGGTAGCTCCACTGTGATCACCTGGTTGTCTGAGGGAGGTTTGTATCTAACATTCCTCCCTTCCTAACGACCTGCAGTGCACACAGAATACCTCTAGCATGAACAGTGTGAGGATTCCACCTGCCTTTTGACCATGAAGGAGACAGACAGGGAGGCTGTTGCGACCGCAGTGCAGAGGGTTGCGGGGATGCTCCAGCGCCCGGACCAGCTGGACAAGGTGGAGCAGTACCGCAGGAGAGAGGCGCGGAAGAAGGCCTCCGTGGAGGCCAGACTGAAGGTGAGCAGAGAGATCACGGCCACCTGCCCCGGTCCCAGGCGGCACAGAACCGTCTGTCTTGGGCTTCAGGTTCGCCGTGACGATTTTGCTGAACCAGCCTTTGTGGTGATGTGGGAGGAGGCAGAGCTGGGCTTTCTTGACCAGTTACTTTCAGCAGTGTATTACCAGTCAGTAGCTTTGCTTAGAAGACAGTGCGAATGGTGAAAACACACAAAGGAACATCCTTTTAAATACCCTGAGGCTGGGCGCAGTGGCTCATGCCTGTAATCCCAGCACTTTATGAGGCTGAGGCAGGTGGATCACCTGAGGTCAGGAGTTCAAGACCAGCCTGGCCAACATGGTGAAGCCCCGTCTCTACAAAAATACAAAAAATTAGCTGGCGTGATAGCGGGTGCCTGTAATCCCAGCTACTCTGGAGGCTGAGGCAGGAGAATGGTTTGAACCCAGGAAGCAGAGATTGCAGTGAGCCTAGATTGCACTCCAGCCTGGGCGACAGAGCAAGACTACATCTCAAAAAACAAACCAGCAAAAAACAGCACCCTGGAAGTGTCTCCTGTTTTTAAACAACACTGTTGGATGAGAAGTCTTATTTAAAGCTCTTCTACAGAGCACCACTAGAGGGCGTTTTGTTCCCATCATTTTAACTCACATTTAACACAGAACAGATCTGAAGCTCAGGTTCTGGTTCTGTGTGGGTCAGCCGTCCTGGGGCCACCTGTGGTCCTGGCTGAACAGCAGGAGCCCCTCCCCCAAGCCAGTGAAGTCCTGATCGTTCTCTCTGCCTCGATAAGACCTTTTAGGAAAGTAGTGTTCCTGGGAGAGCATAGGTGGCATTCTTCTGAAGGTACTGTAGTGGGCCACGGCCCAGGGCGTCTTTCTGAAGGTACTAGCGGGCCACGGCCCAGGGCATCTTTCTGAAGGTACTGTAGTGGGCCACGGCCCAGGGCGTCTTTCTGAAGGTACTAGCAGGCCACGGCCCAGGGTGTCCCTCTGAAGGTACTAGCAGGCCACGGCCCAGGGCATCTTTCTGAAGGTACTAGCGGGCCACGGCCCAGGGCATCTTTCTGAAGGTACTGTAGTGGGCCACGGCCCAGGGCGTCTTTCTGAAGGTACTAGCAGGCCACGGCCCAGGGTGTCCCTCTGAAGGTACTAGCAGGCCACGGCCCAGGGCATCTTTCTGAAGGTACTAGCGGGCCACGGCCCAGGGTGTCCTTCTGAAGGTACTAGTGGGCCACGGCCCAGGGCATCTTTCTGAAGGTACTAGCGGGCCACGGCCCAGGGCGTCCTTCTGAAGGTACTAGTGGGCCACGGCCCAGGGCGTCCTTCTGAAGGTACTAGCGGGCCACAGCCCAGGGCATCTTTCTGAAGATACTAGCGGGCCACGGCCCAGGGCGTCCTTCTGAAGGTACTAGCGGGCGACGGCCCAGGGCATCTTTCTGAAGGTACTAGCGGGCCACGGCCCAGGGCGTCTTTTTGAAGGTACTAGCGGGTCACGGCCCAGGGCATCCTTCTGAAGGTACTAGTGTGCCACGGCCCAGGGCATCTTTCTGAAGGTACTAGCAGGCCACGGCCCAGGGCATCTTTCTGAAGGTACTAGCGGGCCACGGCCCAGGGCATCTTTCTGAAGGTACTAGCGGGCCACGGCCCAGGGCGTCCTTCTGAAAGTACTGTAGTGGGTCACGGCCCAGGGCGTCCTTCTGAAGGTACTAGTGGGCCACGGCCCAGGACGTCTTTCTGAAGGTACTAGCGGGCCACGGCCCAGGGCATCTTTCTGAAGGTACTAGCGGGCCACAGCCCAGGGCGTCCTTCTGAAAGTACTGTAGTGGGTCACGGCCCAGGGCGTCCTTCTGAAGGTACTAGTGGGCCACGGCCCAGGACGTCTTTCTGAAGGTACTAGTGGGCCACGGCCCAGGACGTCTTTCTGAAGGTACTGTAGCAAGCCACAGCCCAGGGCATCCTTCTGAAAGTACTGTAGCGGGCCATGGCCCAGGGCATCCTTCTGAAGGTACTAGCGGGTCACGGCCCAGGGCATCCTTCTGCAGGTACTGTAGTGGGTCACGGCCCAGGATGTCCTTCTGCAGGTACTGTAGCAGGCCACAGCCCAGGGCATCCTTCTGAAAGTACTGTAGCGGGCCATGGCCCAGGGCATCCTTCTGCAGGTACTGTAGTGGGTCACGGCCCAGGATGTCCTTCTGCAGGTACTGTAGCCGGCCACAGCCCAGGGCAGGCCCGTGGTGGCATCCAGTATCACCAGGTGTAGGGCTAGATGAGGAGTGGCGTGAAGTTTTCTCATCATTGTTTTGTTCCCAGACAGCAATGAAAAAAAAAGTTACATTGTGAATGAATCAGATCCTTGTTAATTTTATTCTCTTTTGTGGGTGTTGGCTACTTCCTGCTACTTGATGGCTCTTTTCTAAGCTGGATCCTCTGGGGAAGACGTGTGCTTCAGGAGGCCGCCCGTGGCTGTCACTGGCCCTGCTCACCTGTGCGGCGTCTCTCCTCAGGCCGCCATCCAGTCGCAGCTGGACGGGGTGCGCACGGGACTCAGCCAGCTCCACAATGCCCTGAATGACGTCAAAGACATCCAGCAGTCACTGGCAGACGTCAGCAAGGACTGGAGGCAGAGCATCAACACCATCGAGAGCCTCAGGGACGTCAAGGACGCCGTGGTGCAGCACAGCCAGCTCGCCGCGGCCGTGGAAAACCTCAAGAACATCTTCTCAGGTGCAGGCAGATGCGCGATGCGCATGCCCATGCTCACACCTGTCCGACGCGCGATGCGCATGCCCACGCTCACACCTGTCTGCATGACCCCCAGAAAGCTCTGTGTGCCGGATTCTCTGCATGACCCCCTGAAAGCCCTGTGTGCCGGGTTCTCTGCATGACCCCCTGAAAGCCCTGTGTGCCAGGTTCTCTGCATGACCCCCTGAAAGCCCTGTGTGCTGGGTTCTCTGCATGACCCCCTGAAAGCCCTGTGTGCCGGGTTCTCTGCATGACCTCCTGAAAGCCCTGTGTGCCGGGTTCTCTGCATGACCTCCTGAAAGCTCCGTGTGCCAGGTTCTCTGCATGACCCCCTGAAAGCCCTGTGTGCCGGGTTCTCTGCATGACCCCCTGAAAGCTCCGTGTGCCGGGATCTCTGCAGCCCGAGCTGTAGACCGCTAGACAGTAAGGGTGATTCTTGTCTGCTCAGCGTCTTGTTTTGAACGTGGATGGAAGTGGTCAGTGGAGCAGGTCAAGGCTGGGAGGAGGCTTGCAGTGCTGCGTCAGGACGGGCCCAGCAGCGGCTGCCTGGCAGGCACAGTGTCGAGGGAGTCCCGGGCTGAATGTCGTTCCCTTGGCTGCGATGTGGCTGTTAGACTCTGCGTGCAGTAGAATGAAGGTGCTGCAGCCCACACTTAAAAGGAGCTGTGGGAGAAGCCACCCCGCGCTTGCAACAGAGCCAGAGGGTCCCAGAGCAGAAGGGATGAGGCGAGCAGTGGTTCCCAGGCAGGAGGAGACGCCTGTGCGCGGGCCGGGGCAGGCCTGGGACTCAGCGCCATGGGGGGTGACCCTTTCAGTTTTCTCCCTGACCGCCTCAGGTAGAGGGGTGCCAAGGGCCCAGTAACCTGTCCCTGAACGGTGCCAGCTGGCCCTGGGTGGCGGCTCCCAGCATTCGTGTTCAGTCTCCTCACACTTGCTGTGATGGGAGCTGCTTCCACATGCCCCTCCCTGTCCTCCCCTCGGTCCCCGCTCTGTGTCAGGGCCAGCAGCATCCTTCACGTCCCCAACTTAGAAGCCTCAGCATGATCTGGTTCCTTCCCTTCCTTCGTCCTTGTCTCTGGTCTCTTGGCAAGTTCTTCCTGTTGTTCTACCAGACACCTCTGCCCTGATGTCCCCAGCCGTCACGTGCCCCAGCGCACACTCCGCACTGGCTGGGCTGCATCGCCTGTGGTGCCGCTCGGCTCCCGAGGTCACGTGTGAGTTGGCGCGGTTCTCCCCGGCTGCCCACAGCGCACTCGGTAACGCCGTGTCCTGTCTACCCCGGCCCCGCCCTCCTCATACGCTCGCGGCTCAGCATCGCTGAGCACCTTGTCCCATTGCTCTGCGCGTGCCCTTCTTCCAGGCCGTGATCCACAGGGTCACACGTGGGGCCGTGGTCCATGTCTCTCTCTCTCTCTTTTTTTTTTTTTGAGACAGAGTCTTGCTCTGTCGTCAGCTAGAGTGCAATGGTGCCATCTCGGCTCACTGCAACCTCCGCCTCCGGTTCAAGTGATTCTCCTGCCTCAGCCTCCCGAGTGGCTGGGACTATGGGCTCACGCCACCATGCTCAGCTAATTTTTGTATTTTTAGCAGAGACGAGGTTTCACCATGTTGGCCAGGATGGTCTCTGTCTCAAGACCTCATGGTCTTCCCACCTCGGTCTCCCAAAGTGCTGTGCTAGGATTACAGGCGTGAGCCACCGTGCCCAGCCCGTGGTCTGTGTCTTTGTGCACGCCCACCACGAATGCCACAGCGCTGCCAACTCAGAAAGCAGCTCTTCTTGGTTACTGTGGACAGCCTGGAACTGGAACAAAGTCCTCTTGATGGCGTCCCCTTGGCGATGGTCTCTGGCGCCTTTCTAGTTAATTTCCTCGTACTTCCTGTTGGCTGCCTACATTTCCTTCTGATCTTGTAAAGCTAATGCTAATGACCAAAACGGTACATTACTGGGATTAATTTATCCCCAGCAGTTGAAAGTAGTTTCCTTCCTTTGATAAACAAAGGAGCCTGTTGTGTGCGTGTTTTTTGTTATGGATACATTTTCGTTGGGAAGATGTGGTCCGGCCCCCTTCAGACTTGTCTCGTTGCCCGTAACTGAGCAATGCTGCGCACACAGCTCCCCTCCCACATTGTTTATTGTGATGAAATGCACACGTACAATTTGCCATCTTAACTGTTGAGTTGGGTACCATTAAGAACATTCGTATTGTTGAGAAGCCATTGCCACCTCTGTCTTCAGAACTCTCTTCATCTTGCTGACGTGAAAATCTACACCCATTAAACGCTGACCTCACACCCCCCACCCCAGCTCCTGGTCCCCACCGTTCTGCTTTTGTCTCTGTGAATTGGGTGACTCTGGAGACCTCATGTCAGTGGCCTCACACATCATGTCCTTTTGTGACACGCTTATGTCACTCCCAGTGTCCTCAGGTTCTTCCACGCTGTAGTGTTAGAGGATTTCCTTCACTCTTGAGGCTGAATCGTGCTCCATCGTACGGATGGACCGCGTTTTGCTTACCTGCTGGTCTGTTGGTGGACACTGGAGTAGCTTCCGTGTGTTAGCTGTTGTGCACGATGCTGCAGTGAACCTGTGTGTACAGACAGTTTGCTTTCATTCCTTCCGGTACATGCGCACAAGTGTAATGGCTGGGCCGCACGGTGATTTTACGTTGAAATCTGCAGGCAACTGCCAGACCGTTTCCTCCAGTGGCTGCACCATTTGACATTTTTCCACCAGTAGTGTGGAGGCTTCTGATGAGTCTGCATTTTCATTCTTCTAGGTGTTTAAAAATTTCCTGTATGTTTCCTTTTTTGCCTCATTAATTGTTTGAGTGTGTTGTCTAATTTTCACAGATTTGTGAATTTTACAGTTTTCCTTCTGATACTGATTTCTGACTTCATCTGTTGAGTTTGGATACTTTGTATGATATCTGTCGTTTAAAACTCTGAGTCTTAATTTGAGGCCTAATACGTGGTCTGCCCTGAAGAATTGTCCATGTGCATTGAGAATAGCATGTATTCTGTTCAATGCAGTTGGTTCGTTGCAGTGTTCGAGTCCTCTGTTCCCTTGTTGAGCTTGTTCTGTCCATGACGGAGAGGGAGATGTTACAGGACTCTGTGCTTCTCCCTTCCATTGCAGCAGGCTCTGCCTCGTGTGTTTAGATGGTCTGTTAGTAACTGCAGTAACATTTACAATTGTCGCATCTTCTTGCTGAACCTTCTGTTAATAATTATGGCCTTCTTTTTGCTAGTTTTTTAAATTTAAAGCCTATTTCGTATTTATTAGTATACCCACTCCTGTTCTCTTATGGTGGTTATTTATATGAAATATCTTTTCCCATCCTTTTACTTTCAACCCGTTTGTGTCTTTGGCTCTAATGGCAGTCTCTGGTGAACATGCAGATTGAATCATGTTTTCTCTGTTTTTAAAATCTATTTTGCCCACCTCTTTTGATTGAAGAGTTTAATTGATTTTGCCCACCTGTTTTGATTGAAGAGTTTAATTAATTTTGCCCACCTGTTTTGATTGAAGAGTTTAATTAATTTTGCCCACCTGTTTTGATTGAAGAGTTTACATTACGTGCTTACTGATAAGAAGGGACTTCTGTCATTTTGCTGTTTTCTATATGCCATATAACATTTTTGTCTCTTATTTCTACATTTCATTTTTTTGTTCTTTTGATTATTTTAATAGTAAACATTTTAATTCTCTTCTTGTTTCTTTTGTGTATATTCTATAGCTATTTTCTTTGTGCCTGCCATAAAGACTGTATTTAACATCTAATATTATATCACTTCCATTTGAATTTATATCAACTTCAATAACATGCAAAAACTGTCCATATACGGCTTCATCTCCACTCCCTCTGGGTTGTTCGTTTCACAAAATTATATCTTTATACATTGTGTGTCCAAAAAGATAGATTAATAATTGTTTTTTTTTAATGCATTAGTTTTTAAAAATTATGTAGAAAACAATGTGGAGTTAGAATCCATAGTGACAGTATTACTAGCGTTTAGACTTCTTTTTAATATATTGGCTTCTTTTTTATTTGCCCCTTTTAACCAGAGAAGTATTAGTCTCTTAAGTCATATAGAACACAGAGAGATGAGTTAAAAACTGAAGTTTTGATAATACTAGGTTTTATGATCGTCAATGGACTTACCTTTAGGGAGACCTCTACCTCTTCACATGGCTTTGACTGGCTCTCTAGAACTCTTTCTTTTCAACCAGAGGGTCTCATTTAAGCCTTTCTTGCAGGGAAGATCTTGTGGTAACAAGCTTTTCAGCTTTTGTTTGTTTGGGAATGTCTTAATATCGCTCTCACTTTTGAATGACAGTCTTGCTAGATGTAAGGTTCTTGGTTGACAGTATTTTTCTTTTAGTACTTTGACTATGTCCTCCCTCTGCCTCTGGCCTCCAGAGTTTCTGGTGAGAAGTCTGATCTGCTCCACATCTTATTTAGGAGTCCTTGTTTCTGACAAGTTGCTCCTTTCCAAATTCTTTCAAGAGTTTGATTATGTTGCATCTTACTGTGGATCTCTTTGAGTTCCTCTTGCTTGGAGGTCATTGAGGTTCCTGGATCTTCGTATTCATGTCTTTCATCAAATGTGAGGAGTTTTCAGCTATTATTTCTTCAGATAATGTCTTGCCCATTTATCTCTTCTCCTTCTAAAAGTCCCACTAAGCATATGTCGCCCTGCTTGATGGGGTCCACAAGGTCCCTGGGGCTGTGTTCACTTTCCTTCAATCTTCTTTCTTTCTGTTCCTGATACTTGATATTTCCCATTGTCCTGTCTTCACATTCACTGATTCTTTCTTGCACCTGCGCAGATCTGCCTTTTAATCCCTCTAGTGAATTTTTCATTTCGTTTATTGTACCTTTCTGTTCATATTTTCTTTTTGGATTTTCTGTCTCATTATTGATATTTCCATTTTGTTCATACATGTTTCTTTCTTCACATCTTTTAGTTCCTTAAGCGTCTTTAAATAGTTGTTTTAAAGTCTTTGTCTAGTAGATCTGCCATCAGATCTTGTACAGGGACAGTTTCTTATGTTTTCCTTTGAATGGGCCATACTTTCTTCTTTCTTTGTGTGTCTTGTGATTTTTTAATTGCTGAAAAATGGACCCGTGAATCAAATAACATGATAATCCTGGAAATCAGATTCTTTCCCCTCCCCAGGTTATGCGGATTTTTGTTTCTTGGTTGTTGTAGGCTCTCTGTGCCAAGGCTCGGCCTGAGGTGTAAACTTAAAGGTCATCTCAGATCGTTTCTGAGCCTGTGCCTTTGCCTGGGCATGCATTGGTCACTTCCTAATTTTTCCTGTATATGCAGTTACTTTTGAATGTCTTTATTCATAAAGATCTGGCTTTCAAAAAGGGGGAAAAATGAAGGGAGTGGTGAAGACCTTGACCCTTTAAGTTCCCTGGAACTGTGTGCGGGGAGAGGAGGGGCCTATGAACAGCTCAGCTCTTTGCACCTCTGTGAGGTGGTGGTTGGTGGTGGTGGTAGTGGTGGAAGGTGGTGGTGGGTGCTGGTGGTTGGTGGTGAGTGGTTGTTGGTGGTGAGTGGTTGTTGGTGGTGATGGTGGTTGGTGGTGGGTGGTGGTTGGTGGTGAGTGGTTGTTGGTGGTGAGTGGTTGTTGGTGGTGATGGTGGTTGGTGGTGGGTGGTGGTTGATGGTGAGTGGTTGGTGGTGGTGAGTGGTTGTTGGTGGTGATGGTGCTCGGTGGTTGGTGGTGATTGTTTATGTTGCCATCTTGTGCCTTTTCTCTGCTGTCTTCCCAGAATGCTGCGTGCAGGCAGCCTGTTATGTGCTGGTGGTTGTTGGTGGTTGTTGGCGGATGGTTGTTTATGTTGCCGTGTTGTGCCTTTCCCCTAGTGCCTGAGATTGTGAGGGAGACCCAGGACCTAATTGAACAAGGGGCTCTCCTGCAAGCCCACCGGAAGCTGATGGACCTGGAGTGTTCCCGGGATGGGCTGATGTACGAGCAGTACCGCATGGACAGCGGGAACACACGTGACATGACCCTCATCCACGGCTACTTCGGCAGTACGCAGGGGCTGTCTGATGAGCTGGCTAAGCAGCTGTGGATGGTGCTGCAGAGGTCGCTGGTCACTGTCCGCCGTGACCCCACCTTGCTGGTCTCAGTTGTCAGGATCATCGAAAGGGAAGAAAAAATTGACAGGCGTATACTTGACCGGAAAAAGCAAACTGGCTTTGTTCCTCCTGGGAGGCCCAAGAATTGGAAGGAGAAAATGTTCACCATCTTGGAGAGGACTGTGACCACCAGAATTGAGGGCACGCAGGCAGACACCAGGGAGTCCGACAAGATGTGGCTCGTCCGCCACCTGGAGATTATAAGGAAGTACGTCCTGGACGATCTCATCGTCGCCAAAAACCTGATGGTTCAGTGCTTCCCCCCGCACTACGAGATCTTCAGAAACCTCCTGAGCATGTACCACCAGGCCCTGAGCACACGGATGCAGGAGCTGGCGTCGGAAGACCTGGAAGCCAATGAGATCGTGAGCCTCTTGACGTGGGTCCTGAACACCTACACGAGGTAAGCCGCCCTGGCGCCCGCGCTGGCTTTTAGGTGGAGGCTGTGTGTGCGAGGGGCCGGCAGTCGCTTGCCGGAGAGCCGACCGCGGGGCTTTGCTCCGGGCAGGTGCTCCGTGCCGTGGCCTCGGTTTTGGCCCAGGAGTGTCTTCTTTGTGGTCCGTGTGCCGGCGCCCGGCCTCTGGTGCGTGAATGCCGTTGTGTTTGGGTGGTGTCCGTGCCCTCGGCCTGCGGCCCCGAGGAACTTGACGGTGCAGCTCCGGGCCGGGCCTGTTTCCTGTGCTCCCCATGTGCTGACTTGCTTCCTCACGGTGACGCCCCGAGGTGCGTGTGTCGTTACTGTTTTACAGGTGAGGACACATGGTCCCAGGCAGGGCTGGGACTGGCACATGGCCACCCAGCTGGAGGAGACCACCACATCACCCCGCCACCCACCCAGGTTCCAGCAACCAGGGTTTGGTTTCTGTTCACGAATATGCTATAGCAGTTAATCTTCCAAAAATAAACAGTTACAAGTCTAGATAGTTCTAGAAAACTCCATCCTTTTTATATGGTAGCACTGAACTTTGTCTCTTAAGGGAACATGAACCACTTTGTGCAGATCAATTTGAAGTAGTGTTTGAAAATGGGCAGCGGTGGGGTTATTCCGAAATTCTTTAGGATTAGGTAGCTGAAATGAAAATTTAATTTTCCAACATGGATGGAAAATAACATTAAATAATGTTCTGGAATTTCTGCTCTTTCTTTCTTGCCCATCTTGTCACTGCCGTGAAGAAATTAAATAAACCTCATTTTTTTTTTTTTTTAGCAGTAAGGTGTATTTTTGTGTGTTTTGTTTGTTTACTGGTAGCTGTTTGTCACAGAGAATTTGCATTTCAGTACACAAGCACAGAAGAGAAAGGAAGCCCCGCAGAGAACGGTCACCAGGCCCCTTTGTGCGCAGCGCCGGGCTCACCTCCCCCCGCCACCGCCAATCCTCGTGGCCGCCGTGCCCGGCGCGTGTCAGCAGCCCCTTGGGGCGGGAGGCAGGGGATGGAGAACGTGCCCAGGTCACACGGCAAGCGAGTGGGAAGCTGGATTCCAGTCCCGTCCCTGGGCCCTCGCCAGGCGTGGCCACTAGACCGGGCTGTGCGTGTGTGCACCTTGCACAGACCGTGTCTTCACTTTGTCTTTCCACGCTGTGCTTTTCTGTCCTCGGGGCTTCTCTGACAGCTTCATGCTGGTCTCATGAGTTCTGTTGCCCCGGCCTTTCTCAGCCGAGGTTGAAGTGTTCACTAGAAACATTCACACGTGGAATTGAGGTTCTTGGGCAATAATCCAGATTAAATAAAAGTCTTTTAAAATGCAGAATTTTAGGAAGCACTTTTTCACTCAGGAAGCTCTCAGATTTCTTATAGATAGTGGAATGGCCCTTAACCTAAGAGAGGCCACCTGAGGCTGCTGGGTGCCCAGAAAACAGGTGAGAAATACAGAGGAGGCTGTGACGGCCTTCCTGTCCTCCTTTTACTCAGTGTCATTCTGCGAATGTATTTAGGGGACATCGCATGAGGCATGTGAATTTTCTGAGTGGTCAAACCTTAGACTTAAAACTTTCTAATTTTAATTTTTGTGGGCACAGAGTGCGTGTATCAAACCTTAGACTTTAAAGAACCCGACCTCATGCACAGATCCTAGCTTTGCAGTGAGACGTCTCCTGAACCGTAGCGCTGTCTCGTGCCACCTGGATGGCAGACGGGACGTGGTTCTGCCTGTTCTTGTCGATGCGTTTTTATCAGTAACGTCCTATATTCTGCGTTCCGTCACCATCCTCTGCCAACTGCACTGGCTTGCTTCCAAATCACTGCACAGCTGCCCTCCACGCTCAAGGGGATGGATTCCAGGACCCCCCGTGGCTACCGGAATCCTCTGAAGCTCAAGTCCCTTTGATACAAGAAAGGGTGTAGTGTTTGCATGTAGCCTGGCACGATCTCCTCCATACCTGAAACCGTTTCTAGATTACTTAGAAAACTGAATACAGTGCAAATGCCGTGAAAATAGTTGTTGTGCTGTAATTTTTGAGACCTTTATTATTTTTTATGGTTGCTTTTCCTGGATGTTTTCAGTCCGTGGTTGGTTGAGTCCGTGGACGCGGCACCCGTGGCTGTGGAGGCCGGCTGTGCTTGTCATCGTTCTGACTGAGCACGTTTGTTTATTCAGCGCCTCCTGTTTGCCAGGCCCTGCCTTGGCTCTGGAGGCACGGTGAACAGAACACACGTCTTCCCCACGGGGAAGGCTCTAACGCATTTGAACCCCAGCACCTTGTGAAGCCGGCGCAGCAGGGTGAGGCTGGGGTTGGAGGGACTCACGTGGTCTCAGAGCTGGGGGGTGACGCCACGGAGGCCCCAAAGCCCTAGGCCCCTGCCCTGCACTTTCCCCTGAGCCGTGGACCAGCTGTGACCAAGAGGTCTCCAGGGCGGGTGGCGGGTGGACATTCGTGGGTCAAGAGAAACCGCCTCGACACACTTGGGCACGCTGTTCTGTGTCTGTCGTGGCTTGTCACTCATGTTCCTGGTTCTGCTGTAGCACGGAGATGATGAGGAATGTGGAGCTGGCCCCGGAAGTGGACGTCGGCACCCTGGAGCCTTTGCTTTCTCCACACGTGGTCTCTGAGCTGCTTGACACGTACATGTCCACGCTCACTGTGAGTAGGGCTGGCCTGTGCGCCACAGGCCACCGTGCTGGTTAGATGAGTAAATGGGCTTGGCAGCAGGCGGCAGGCAGGGTGAAAACTGCCTTAGCCTGGACTTCCTAGGGTGCGTCGCTCAGCCGCTCCGTTTGCTAGCGGAGGAGAGTGCCCCTTCTCTGGGCCTGGATCCGAAGCTTGTCCCTGCTGGAGGCATGAGCCTGTGCCATCCTCTGCAGGCCGGCCAGGGCCCGGGACGTCCGAACCGTGTGTGGTGGCACCTGCCAGGCTCTCGGCTCTGAGTCCCAGGGTCGGGGGGGTCCGTCAAGGACCAAAGGGCAAGTCCGGTTGAGAGGAGGAGGTCAGCAGGGTCTGCCTCTTAGACAGGGGTGCGTCCACACAGCAAAGCAGCATTGTACCGGAATGCCGAGGTGTCCTCAGGAGCTGGGGAGGGAGTGCTGCCTTCTCCTGGGACGTGAGCTGCTGAGGCTGCTGAGTCTGGGAACAGGGAACAGGCCTGACCAGACTGACTGGACCTGGTCGGCCTCATTCTCTGTGCACTTGGGACTCAACAGCCTTGTCCTCCAGCATGAGGTGTGGCCAAAAGAGTGTCTAGTTTCTTCTCCCTCTTTATCTGTACCAAGGGTTCCAGTTAAATCCGGGCAGGCTGCTGTGGGCACTGCCTTCCTTGGGGGTGGCTCACGGGTCCCTGCTCCGGAGTCCTCATTTGCGAATGAGGACTCTCGTGCCCTGTGTGTGGTTTGTGCAGCTGTGCAGGCAGCCAAGCAGGCGATTGGCATGACCCACAGGTGCCTGCTCTCCCCTCCCCTCTCCCCCTCCCCTCCCCTCCCCTCTCCCCCTCCTCTCCTCTCCCCTCCCCTCTCCCCCTCCTCTCCTCTCCCCTCCCCTCCCCTCTCCCCCTCCTCTCCTCTCCCCTCCCCTCTCCCCCTCCTCTCCCCTCCCCTCTCCTCTCCTCTCCCCTCCCCTCTCCCCCTCCCCTCCCCTCCCCCTCTCCCCCTCCCCTCCCCTCCCCTCTCCCCCTCCTCTCCCCTCCCCTCTCCTCTCCTCTCCCCTCCCCTCTCCCCCTCCCCTCCCCTCCCCTCTCCCCCTCCCCTCCCCTCCCCTCTCCCCCTCCCCTCCCCTCTCCCCCTCCCCTCCCCTCCCCCCCTCCTCTCCTCTCCCCTCCCCCCTCCTTTCTCTCCCCTCCCCTCCCCCCTCCTTTCTCTCCCCTCCCCTCCCCTCTCCCCCTCCTCTCCTCTCCCCTCTCCTCTCCTCTCCCCTCCCCTCTCCCCCTCCCCTCCCCTCCCCTCTCCCCCTCCTCTCCCCTCCCCTCTCCTCTCCTCTCCCCTCCCCTCTCCCCCTCCCCTCCCCTCCCCTCTCCCCCTCCCCTCCCCTCCCCTCTCCCCCTCCCCTCCCCTCTCCCCCTCCCCTCCCCTCCCCCCCTCCTCTCCTCTCCCCTCCCCCCTCCTTTCTCTCCCCTCCCCTCCCCCCTCCCCTCTCCCCCTCCCCTCCCCTCTCCCCCTCCTCTCCTCTCCCCTCTCCTCTCCCCTCCCTTCCCCTCACCCCTCCTCTCCCCTCCCCTCTCCTCTCCCGTCCCCTCTCCCCCTCCTCTCCCCTCCCCTCCCCTCTCCTCTCCCCTCCCCTCTCCCCTCCCCTCTCCTCTCCCCCTCCTCTCCCCTCCCCTCTCCTCTCCCCCTCCTCTCCCGTCCCCTCTCCCCCTCCTCTCCCCTCCCCTCTCCTCTCCCCCTCCTCTCCCCTCTCCTCTCCCCCTCCCCTCCCCTCCCCTCTCCCCCTCCTCTCCCCCTCCTCTCCCGTCCCCTCTCCCCCTCCCCTCTCCCCCTCCTCTCCCCCTCCTCTCCCCTCCCCTCTCCTCTCCCCCTCCTCTCCCGTCCCCTCTCCCCCTCCCCTCCCCTCCTCTCCCATCTTCCCCATGATGCTCAACTTCCTTTAGTCAAACATCATCGCCTGGCTGCGGAAAGCGCTGGAGACAGACAAGAAAGACTGGGTGAAAGAGACGGAGCCGGAAGCCGACCAGGACGGGTACTACCAGACCACACTCCCTGCCATTGTCTTCCAGGTACCTGCAGGGCGTTGGCACAGTTCCATTTCCTAGGTGGATAGCGGGACCGTAGGTTGTACAGAATGACACAGATGCCCAGGATCTTCATCCATAGAGTGTAGGGAACAGACTGAGAGCCCTGCCTGGTGCATCTAAGCGTCTCCTCTCTGGGTCTCTTTCCTTCTGGAGCTGCAGAAGCCTGGGATCATAGTTACCAAATAGTTTTGCCCAAGGCCACTTTACTTTTCTGACCTAGACTTTATGGGTTTGGACTGGAGCCTAATTATGTGGTATTTATGAGTGACTTTCAAATGAGAGTTGGGTTGATGTCCAGGATTTGTCACAAAAATGGCACAGGATTGAGTCTAAACAGGTGGATTTGGGGAGCGTCCATTAGCTTCTTTTTTTTTTTGAGACTGAGTCTCACTCATTGCCCAGGCTGAAGTGCACTAGCACGATCTCGGCTCACGGCAGCCTCCAGCTCCCGGCTCAAGGCATCTATTAGCTTTCTCAGTTGCTTTCCTGTTCATCGGTCAGGGTTCTAAGTGTTAGACCCACGTGCGTTCTTACCACGGATTCCCTTTCCAGTGCCCGAGCCTCACTAGGTGTTACAGCCACGTGCATACTTACCACGGATTCCCTTTCCAGTGCCCGAGCCTCACTAGGTGTTACACCCACGTGCGTACTTACCACGGATTCCCTTTCCAGTGCCCGAGCCTCACTAGGTGTTACACCCACATGTGTTCTTACCACGGATTCCCTTTCCAGTGCCCGAGCCTCACTAGGTGTTACACCCACATGTGTTCTTACCACGGATTCCCTTTCCAGTGCCTGAGCCCCTCTAGGTGTTACACCCACGTGCGTACTTACCACGGATTCCCTTTCCAGTGCCCGAGCCTCACTAGGTGTTACAGCCACGTGCATACTTACCACGGATTCCCTTTCCAGTGCCCGAGCCTCACTAGATGTTACACCCACGTGCGTACTTACCACAGGTTCCCTTTCCAGTGCCCAAGCCTCACTAGGTGTTACAGCCATGTATATTCTTTTCATGGATTCACTTTCCAGCGTCCAGCCATCCACCCATGTCCTGTTTTTCCTGCTCTTTTTTCTTCTGACGCATCATGTTTTTAATTTGAGTGGCCTTGCTGAGGGTTGGAGCCCAGTTGTGTTAGAATCCTCACTCAGGCAGGGGTGAGGGCTGGTGGGAGACATTTCTGTCTGAATGATACCATTAGTTACTGACAGCCTATTCCAAACCCTTTGCTTTGTTTGGAATTGGATGCCATGAGAAACTGTGTGAGGAGAGCCCAGTGAGCTCTGCCCCCTCGCCCTTCCTCTGCCTGTGTTCAGCTCATGGCAGGGCCTGGCACCCCCAAGTCCAGATTCTTAGGAAATCTGCATCATGACGATCCTGGAGCCAGGGAAGGTGAGTCAGGTGCCCGAGGGGCCCCATCTCCCTGCGAGGCCTTACTCCACACGTTAGAACTTGAGTCACGTGGGTGAGGACAGACGCAGCCCCCTTGGGAGAAACCAGTGTGCAGGTAATTACGAAATGATTCACTCGGTACTCTCCCAGGGGAGAAAGTTGTTTGTTTGTTTTTTAAACTAACTTTGTTCTTATTCAAGCGGTTTCATTTTGTTCTCTGAACTTGGACTATCCTAACTGCCAGTTAGCAGATGGGGGTTTTATGTAACAGCAAACTTGTACTCTTAGGACACTCCTGTAAGATGATATCACAGTTCATAAGTTCTCCGATTTTTAGATGTTTGAACAGAATCTTCAAGTTGCTGCTCAGATAAGTGAAGATTTGAAAACAAAGGTACTAGTTTTGTGTCTTCAGCAAATGAATTCCTTCCTAAGCAGGTATGTCTTTTTGCCAGCGTGCTAATTTACAAATTGAACGTTTTTAAACATTAAAAGCAAAAATGTCTTGATCCTACTATGCTTGTTATTTAAAAAAAAACAAAACAAAAAGCCTGTGGATTCCCCCCCGTGTCTCCTCCTTGTGTTCTTTAGAGACGCAAAGGGATGGAGCGGAGCTTTTGCACCGTCTGCCCCTTGAGTGGACCACATGCCCCCTTGGGCTCCCAGAGCTATGGGTTGTGATGTCCTTAGTGATGTGCCGGATGACGCCAGCTCTGTTGGAGTCAGGCTTCTCCTGTCGCCTGTTCTGAACTTCCTGGAGTGGGGATGGTGACTCCCGGTGCAGTGCTCACTTCGCAGTGGGGAGGGTGCCCTTGGCGGGAGGCTTCCAGGTGGCCATGACCTGGCACGTCCCCCTCCCCATGAGTTTTTGACGATGATTTTTAAACCTGTACAGACATGGAAAAAATGGTTTAAAAACCTATGTTCACCCACCGTGCAGTCCACAAGCTGCCCCTCCAAAGCCCCTCGCCTGATCTGTTCTCCCCGCCCGTTCCGCTCGCTCTCTGCTGAAGTACTTTAAGGCAAACCCCAGGCACTGTGGCGTGGTCTCCACGACCCTCTCCAGCCGCTGCCGCGCCATCACGTCAGAGGCACGTGCACAGTGACTCCGTGGGGTCGTCCGACACCGAGTCTGCATTTGGGTTTTATCTCAAGTATGTCTTTTGATAGTTGTCACTCAGATTGGACTGCATTGCGTGAGGGCTTAGGGTTCCTAGGCCTCTGGTTCAGTAGAACAGCCCCTTCCCTCGTAAGCTGCTGGCTTGTAGATCTCTGTAGAGAGATGTCCCTTGTCCTCGTCCTCAGTCTGCCGTCAGCCCCGAGCCAGACGTTGGCTCTGCAGGCTTGGATCCCACTTACTGGCAAGTGTGCCGCCACAATGTGGCACATCAGGAGACGTGACAGCCACAGGTCCTGTCCTGGGGGCTTAGGTACTACGGCCACGCCACCCACTCAGAGTTCCCTTCTGCCATCCATCCATGGGGTCATGGCCAAGTCCCCACTGGCCCTCCATCCACAGCCGAGTCTCCACTGGCTCTCCATCCATGGAGGTATTAGCCAAGTCCCTAGGCCAAGTCTAAGCCGAGTTCCCACTGGCTGCCTATCCACAGGGGTCACAGCTGAGTCCCCACTGGCCGTCCACCCACAGGGGTCACCCCCACTGACCCTCCACCCACAGGGGTCATGGCCAAGTCCCTATAGGCTGTCTGTCCATGGGACTTTGGCTGAGAGTTTGTTTCTTCAGAGGTCAGTGTCATTTATGAGGTTAGATTCTTCTATAAAGAGAATGTTCCCTGGTCACCCTCAGCTTTTTGATTACCTGAACCACACTTTGGACAGAAATGCCAAGTTATTTCCCTTTAATTGCCAGTTTTCACTTTGCTCCTTTCTTAACATCTCCTAAAACTAGAAACGGTTTTTGTTGCCCAATTCTTTCACTTGCTGTGTGCTTGAGAATCTCAGTCAGTTTAAAAATAGAGTGTGTGGCTGCAGTAGCTTGTCTTCCTGAGATTTCGGGTGTCTGTTTTCAACTGGATTGCTTCAGGGACAGTTTCTGAGAGGGACGTTCTCCCTGACATGGGATGATGTTCCCGACACTGAGTTTCTAGGTGAATTGTATCGTAAATAAAATAATGCTTTTCCAGTTCCTCACAATCAAGTATGTTGTATATTTTCACAGCCTCTGAACCATATTTTTTCTTTTTCCTTTTTTCAGTTATTTTTTATCGACTCCTCAACGTTTTTATATTTTTTACTTGTTTTTAAGAGACGAGGGCTCATGAGGCTGCCCATGCTGGAGCGTAGTGGGGGCTCACCAGCTCAGTCCTGGACGCAAGCGCTCCCCCCGCCCCAGCCGCCTAATGAGCCATATTTTAAAGCCTCAGGTGAAGTTATTATTTAATAATCCATTTAAAGCGATCAACCTCTCTGTCCTTCCATCAGTGTGGATCATCTGAAGATTGTTTTATTTTTAGAGGCTCATCCGCTCGGGCGTTAGCGATGTGAAATTTCGGGCCGGGCACGACGTCCGCGTGGTGTCGGCCTTGCTGCCGTCTGACTGGAGTCCGTCTGTCCTCAGATATAAAGACGAAGCGCAGCTGTATAAGGAAGAGCACCTGAGGAACCGGCAGCACCCGCAGTGCTACGTGCAGTACATGGTCGCCATCATCAACAACTGCCAGACCTTCAAGTGAGCGGGGATGGTGGGCGGGGCGGGGCGGGGCGGGAGGGCGGTGGGCGGGGCGGGCGGGGCGGGGCGGGAGGGCGGTGGGCGGGGCGGGCGGGGCGGGGCGGGAGGGCGGTGGGCGGGGCGGGCCGGGGCGGGAGGGCGGTGGGCGGGGCGGGCCGGGGCGGGGCGGGCTGGGCCGGGCGCCGCGGCGGCGGGAGGGTGGTGGGCGGGGCGGGCCCGGCTGCTGCGCTGAACCTGAACCGTTTCCTTGCAGAGAATCCATAGTCAGTTTAAAAAGAAAGTATTTAAAGAACGAAGTGGAAGAGGGCGTGTCTCTGAGCCAACCAAACATGGACGGGATTTTAGACGCCATCGCGAGGGAGGGCTGCAGCGGCTTGCTGGAGGAGGTCTTCCTGGACCTGGAGGTGCGCCTGGCTCTTTCCTCCTGCCGTTTCTGGGGCCGACGCATGGGGCTTCCTCCCTGCCCTCTGGGACGCGGGCTGTGAACTACCGTGTGGACGCCGTCCGGGAGCCGGGCTGCGCCGTCGCATTCAGGTTAAGTCGCTTACGCGCCTCCATTTTCCACGACGCTGCGTGCTTCCTATGACGCAGGGTCCTTCTTATGCACACAGCTCGGTAGATTCATCCAGTAAGTATTACAGACGTCAGACAATTTAGTGGATTACAAAATAGAAATAAATATGTAAGGACCTGTGAAAAAGCCAGATTGAGAGTGCGCTCACACACACACACACCCCACCTCACAGATCTGTTCACTTTCCAATACACACACACACACACGAACAAAAATCATTAATAAAATGAATTTAACAGTGTATCAAAGGCAAACCCTACCATGAAATGTACGGATTATTTCAGAAATAGAAAGATGGTTTAGCATGATTTAGATGTATTGGCAGAAATCAGAATATATTTTAAAAATAAGGCCATGGCCACCTGGGGGTCCTGCTGGAAAGGGGTTCCTGGGATAGGTGGTGCATTGGCTGCTGGCTTCATCAGCATCTGGTTGTGCAGGAGAACACAAATGCGCTTGGAAGTGTCACCAAAGTGGCAGACACTTGTACTTTTCACAAAATGACTCAGAAAGCAAGAGGGAAATATTTACATTTGAAATTATTTCAAAATTTAAAAAGAATATATAGAAAAATGGACAAAGGACATGAACGGCCACTTCATAGAAACAGCAACACCAGCGTCCTCAAGATGAAACTAGATGCCCAACCTTATCCTCAAAGAATGACGGCCGAACGGGGTCTGCCGCTCAGCGGGACGGCAGGAAGCAGAGACACGGGTGCCGCTCGGGGCTGTGGAGGGTGCGGGAGAAAGGGGCTTTTTGTATTCTGTGTTGGCCCGAACTGGTTTGGGTTTTGAAGGGCAGTTTGCAAATAAACCCATAGGAGTTTTAAAAGTCGGCTTTAAGGAATTTCATCAGAATTATACAGATTCACTGTTGCATTATCATTGCAACGTGAAAAAAATTTAAATGTCCGTCAGAGAATTGGGCAAATAAATGTGGTATGTGTCGCCATTAGAGGTAAAATGCATCCATGCACAGATAGTTCCATCTTTAACACGTCATTTTGTGAGGCTCGTCACAGAAATCATAGTATAAATCTCCTATACTTAAAGTACACACTTGCAGATTATAGAATCGAATTTTTACCCGAGTACACATGCTGTTGTAATTGCAAAAGCGGTTCGAAGACGCTCGGAAGTGCCTCCCCACGCGCATACTCGACCTCGTGGGACGTTGAGGTGGTGAGTTCTACGATCTGTTTGTGCTTTTCAGCAACATCTGAATGAACTGATGACCAAGAAATGGCTATTGGGATCAAACGCTGTAGACATTATCTGTGTCACCGTGGAAGACTATTTCAACGACTTTGCCAAGATTAAAAAGCTGTATAAGAAGGTAAGAAGCTGGGACCTAGTCCCCTGGTCGCCTTCACGCTAGGGTCACCTTGCACCCTGCCCACAGTCCAGCATCCAGCGAGCCCTCCATGAAGACGAACAGTCCCTCGTTGTCCTCTCAGCCCACGGGAGGCAAGAGGCCTGCGGACGCCGCCTCCCTGGTTCGGGGCTCCGTGGCGCCCACTTGAGGTGGAGGGAGCCGTGGTTCCCAGACAGGCCTCCGTGACCCATCTTACCTTCTTGCCCTCCCTCTCACTCCGTGCTGCCCCAGGGGTTTCTTTTCCGCCGCAGACCCTCCTTCCTGCTGGAGCGGGTTCTCTTTCCTCCAGAGTGCCTGCCAGTGTCCCGGGGCGGCAGCAGCCCCCAGCACCGGCCCTGTCTGTGGGCCGGGTGCTGCTGTGCGGCCCGGGACTCAGCCTGTCCTGCTGGGCCCGGAGCTGGCCTGCTGCAGGGTCCCAGTCGTGGCCACTGTTCCCCCACTGAGCTCCTGCTCCTCCTGTGTGGTGAGATGCCCACAGCCGTGGCAGGGCAAGGAGGAGGAGACTCACAGCCTCCGGGGAGCCGCTGGGAGCCGTGGCCTGGGTTTAAATGAAAGCACTCGTGGTCCTAGAGCTGTGGAGCCTGTGGCCGACTGCGTGTTTCTCCCCAGAGGATGACGGCCGAGGCACACCGGCGCGTGGTGGTGGAGTACCTGCGGGCCGTCATGCAGAAGCGCATTTCCTTCCGGAGCCCCGAGGAGCGCAAGGAGGGTGCGGAGAAGATGGTCAGGGAGGCGGAGCAGCTGCGCTTCCTGTTCCGCAAGCTGGCGTCCGTGAGTGTCTCCCCCGTGCTGCTGTGGAGAAGGGATTTCAGCCTCACCCTGGGACTTTGAGGCGAGCAGATCAGAGTCCATCTTGTGTTTGTCCGGCGGGGAGCCTGAGTCCTGATGCTGCCTGACCTTGTGGTAGGACACGAATGACCGGGGGAGGCGGGGGCAGACACGCTCGCAGTGCCGGCTTCCAGGCTTCCAGGCTGCCCACAGCTCCCTGCTGGTCATCTCCCACTGACTCGCCGCTCACTCCAGGACCCTGTCCCATCACCAGGGTTTCAGAGTCAATCCTGAGGGCCAGGGGAAGAGGGAGGCGCCCAGTCAGGAAGGGGCTCAGCCAGAATCCAGCCGCTCCAGCGGGGAGGACAGCCGAGGGTGGCTCCTCACATTCCTGCTGCCCGCCAGGGGTTTGGGGAAGACGTGGACGGGTACTGCGACACCATCGTCGCCGTGGCCGAAGTGATCAAGCTGACAGACCCTTCTCTGCTCTACCTGGAAGTCTCCACTCTGGTCAGCAAGTATCCAGACATCAGGTAAGGGACGCACGCCTGCCTTGGAATCCTGGAGTGGAACGGTGGGTCCTTCCTCCTGTCGCTGGGCGGGTGGAGGGTCGTGGCTCACAAGGTCGGCCCTGCAGCGGGGCAGGCATTCAGGCGCGGCACAGCGGGGCACGTGTGAGGAGCAGAGTGGCTCCCGTGCTGCCTCCCACCCGGCCTGGGCTGCGTGTGGGTGGGCGGAGCTCCGGGACGCACCAGGCTGGACAGCAGGGCCGTGGTGCGGTGGGGGCAGGGCTGTGACTCTGCTGTGTCTGGTGGGGAAGGTTTGGCCTGTGCCGGGCCAGTTTAGGAAGCTTCCTCTGTGCTTATGGTGACCCAGGAGGGTCCGAGTGCCGCTTGGACCGGACAGGATGCCCTCTGAGGACGTGATTGCAGGGAGTCCCAGTGCCAGGCCCAGGAAAGAGGGCCCATGCACACCCTCACCAGACATACTGGCCCCAGGCCCCAGCACCCAGGGAAGGGGACCCACGGCACACCCTCAGCCACCATGCTGGCCCCAGGGAAGGGAACCCACACACACCCACACCCGCCATGCTGGCCCCAGGCCCCAGGGAAGGGGGCCCATGCACACCCCTACCCTCCATGCTGGCCCCAGGCCCCAGGGAAGGGGGCCCAGACACACCCCTACCCTCCATGCTGGCCCCAGGCCCCAGGGAAGGGGGCCCAGGCACACCCCTACCCTCCATGCTGGCCCCAGGCCCCAGGGAAGGGGGCCCAGGCACACCCCTACCCTCCATGCTGGCCCCAGGCGGCCTTTGCAGCCCCTGTTCCAAGGCACCTGCCACTTCCACAGGGCCACCTCCACGGCTGCAGCTGCCCACTTCCGTCCCATCATCTTGCTGCCACTTCTGGTTAAACATGGAGAGCGGGGTCCAGAGCTCTCCAGGGTCTCTGCGCTGGTTGGGCTGGAACAAAGATTTATAAAATCGATGTTGAAAAAGCTTTCTGAGCAAAGACAGAGTAAGATGAAAATGCAGGCTTGTTTCTCCCCTGAAGAGGAAAGGTGCCATCTGTCTGCAGCTGTCCTCACCCATTGCATTTTGGGGGCTGGGTGGTGAGGCCGTGCGTATCATGGGGGCGTATCATGGGGGTGCTAGGTGGGCGCGGGCCGACGACTCCCCATCCCCAGGGACGACCACATCGGTGCGCTGCTGGCTGTGCGTGGGGACACCAGCCGTGACATGAAGCAGACCATCATGGAGACCCTGGAGCAGGGCCCAGCACAGGCCAGCCCCAGCTACATGCCCCTCTTCAAGGACATCGTGGTGCCCAGCCTGAACGTGGCCAAGCTGCTCAAGTAGCCTCCACCGGCCTGGCTTGTGCCCTCCACAGTCCCAGGCCCCCCCCTCAGAAACACAGTAAAGCCTCCCCCTGCACGCCCTCCACAGCCCTGCCCCGTCCTCAGAAATGCAGCAGCCTCCGCCAGCCTGGCCTTTGCTCCTCTGCAACCCTGTCCCTGCCCTCAGAATCGCAGTAAAGCCGATTGCTCTCCGTGGCCACGCATGCTGGTTTCAGCTGCAGGCCTGTCCTTGGGCGCCAGGGGATGCACTGGGTGCGTGTGGATGAGCCGCGTGCAGAGGCCCCTCGTTCTGCTGTGAAAGCCCTGGGTGCACGGCCTGTCTCGGGTTCTTGCTTACTGCCGTTGTTAAAGGTGCGGGGGGCGCAGGGGACATGTACCTCCGTGCCCTCCCTCCTCCCTGGACCTTCACCGCACCCCACCTGCTCTAAGTACTCGGAACTCTGTCAGCTAATTAAAGTCTCCCTGCTTCCTCAGAGAAATGAAAGCGCCACGCACTCTCTTTCCAGTTAAGGTTTCCCGACTACTGATCCAGCATTGCCCAGGAACTGTGTCAATTACGGAAGTAAAAGCCTTCCCTCAGCCTCCTTGTCCCCTTCTGACATCCCAGACTCACTCCTTGGGTCCTTTGAGAGATGAGACACTCTCCTGCTGCGCCCAGCAAGCCCTGTCCCCACCCCCAGGTGAGCAGACCTCTGGCACTGGGTGGTGCCGGCTGGGTCAGCCATGCCTGGTAGATGAGCGATGGCAGGAGTGTACATTTTGGTAAAAGCAAATATAAAAGTGAATATGTCCTTGGAGTACATTTTCAAGACCTGTGAATCATGCTTTTCCTGATATGGACCCCTTTAAATTCTCTTTTCCAAAACGTATCCAACTCTCTACAGCGTCTGCCTTCGACGGTAGCATTGTTTTGTACGTTACTCTTTAATTTCATCCAAAGCTAATTAAGGGAATTACCCGAGGCCGGGTGCGGTGGCTCACACCTGTAATCCCAGCAATTTGAGAGGCTGAAGTGGGTGGATCATTTGAGATCAGGAGTTTGAGACCAGCCTGGCCAACATGGCAAAACCCCATCTCTACTAAAAATACAATTATTGGCCAGGTGTGGTGGCGCACACCTGTAACTCCACCTACTTGGGAGGCTGAGGCAAGAGAATTGCTTGAACCTGGGAGGCGGATGTTGCAGTGAGCCGAGATCGCACCACTGCACTCCAGCGTGGGCAGCGGAGCGAGATTCCAGGAGTGTTATTCCAGGAGGAGCAGGGAGCCCTTGGTCCTGGTGCTCAGACGGCAGAGTCCTGTGCACTCTCGGTTTACAGAAGAGAATTGTCTCTGTTGAGCGAGGCGTTTAACCTTCATTCCTGCGCTGCCCTGTGTACACAGCGGCTCGTTCCCTCCATCCTCGTCTCAGCCCCAGGGACTCACAGCTGGAAGGGGTGGGGGTGTCCGCGGGCCCGTCTGTCCCCGTGGGCCCCGTGTGGTGAAGGTGCTCCAGCCTGTGTGAGGACATGCTTTGTTTGCTCTCGACATTTTCGAGATGGCAGAGTTGACATTTTGCTTTTATTTCATCCTCACAAGGTGTGAAAAATTTACAAGTGGGACTTTTTCTTGAAAGAATCAAAACTTCAGGGGAGTTAAGTAACTGAGACATAGAAGCAGCTCTTAGGAGCATCAGGGCTGAGAAGCGGGTGCTCTCCCCAGGCCGTCCAGCGGGCACGCCGTGCCCCAGTCCCCCGTGTGCCTCTTAATCCAGCTGCCAGCTCAGCAGCAGGCCTTGAAGACGCCTGGCTTACCGTGAGTGCTCGGTAAACGCATGTGGGTGAATAAACTCCAGGTTCACAGTCATTAAGGATCGCCCCTTAGAACAATGAAAATGCGTCTATTTCTCCACTGAGGGAATTCTCGTCACTTCTGGAATGAGCGCCCAGCGTGAACGGTCCTGAGCGTGCGGCCGTCACTGGAGTTTTGCTCTGATTCTTTACGAGGGTCACTGCTGGGCCCCACAGTCACTGGTCACATCCACTTGAGGGGCACCTGCAGTGACAGCGGATGAAGCATTTGGCTACTCGGCCTCTGGAGGCCAGACTGAAACCAGACGGTGAGTTCTGGGACCACTGACTGATGAGCGTGATTTGGGAGGTAGGACTCTAGCCAGGATGTGCGGGCAGGCTCTTGGGTGGCTTTGGCCGAGGCTGCGTTTGGTGCCTGGGCAGTGGGTGTCCATCCTGACACCAGGGGAGGGCTGTCTCCGCCCCACACACTGCAGGACGCCTGGGCGAAGGCCTGTAGCCACCTCCTACCAGGAGGGCAGTGAGTGGTGAAACCAAAGCCTGCTGCCTGCTGCCTGCTGCCTGCTGCCTGCGGGAGCGTCTGGCTGCAAAGTGGCCTTGGGGAAGTGGATGCACAGGTAGGGCTACTGGGCTGCAGCGCATCCACGGGACCCTCACCCCTTCCACCCCGCGTGGCCCTCAGCGCATCCACGGGACCCTCGCCCCTTCCACCCCGCGTGGCCCTCAGCGCATCCACGGGACCCTCGCCCCTTCCACCCCGCGTGGCCCTCAGCGCATCCACGGGACCCTCGCCCCTTCCACCCCGCGTGGCCCTCAGCGCATCCACGGGACCCTCGCCCCTTCCACCCCGCGTGGCCCTCAGCGCATCCACGGGACCCTCGCCCCTTCCACCCCGCGTGGCCCTCAGCGCATCCACGGGACCCTCGCCCCTTCCACCGTGTGCGGCCCTCAGCGCATCCTGGGACCGTCGCCCCTTCCACTGCACGCGACCTTCAGGCCATGGCCCCTTGGTTGAAAGGGCGTCTTTCAAGTTAGGGCAGTTCCTTGATCTCCTCTTACTGGTGGTGGTGGGGGGCACCAGACAGTAAGGGGCTCCCACATCTCTTTAACGATGAGGATCTGCTGCTGTTCACGGACCCAGCCCCCCACGTCTGCTGACTGCAGTCTCAGCTGCTGTAAGATCACCCCCTAAAACATGGGGCCCAGGCACATAGGGTTCCTTTTTGTCCAGAGGAAGCTGACAGGCAGCACGCTCCCCCTTGAGGGCTGCTGGCTGCCCCCACCCCCCAGAAGGGCCAAGCCATCCAGGCTGTAGCCTCAGCCCACCTCTCTCCAGCCCCAGGCCCACCTGCTCTAGGCTGCTGTAGTGTCTCAGGCACCTCATTCTGCTCCGGCCTGGGTGAGCACTGTGTCCCAGTCCCAGCCTCTGCCTTAGCTGCTCCCTCCCACCCTCCCCAGGGGGCTCTGACCCCATCAGTCTGCACCGGAGAGGCCCGTGCTCAGCTCCAGGAGTCCTCCCAGAGCCGCTAGGAAGGGCAGCAACCGCGCGTGCACACACACAGGCGCACACACACAGAGGCACACACACATACATGCACACAGATGCACCCACACACGCACACACACAGATGGACACACATAGATGCACCCACACACACACAAGCACACACAGATGCACACACACACAGATGCACCCACCCACACACACACAGATGCACCCACACACGCCTGTCTCAGTGTTAATTTTTGGCAAAGTGATATCCGCCTACAGGAGACTGCTCCTTATGTTCTCGTAGGTAGATGATTTCTCATTTATAAACGAAGTTTGCACGCAAAATGCCTTGAAATGTTTTTAATAGAAGTGGTCTAGCAATGGTTCAGGGTTTGGTGATGGGCCCTCCCTCTCCGGACGCTGCCATCCCACACCTGGAGGGCATTTAAGGCACGTCATTTTGTGATTAGAATTACACAAAGTTCAATTAATATTACAATTGCAAAATTATACACAATTTTCACACTTGTAATTTGAAATGTTTTGATGAAATTCTTTGCTTTCACAATAGATGATCAGTAGTACACAGTATATTCAACTCTGTAACAAAATTATTTTTGAGAAAATACAGAAGTGAGAAATAATGATTTCCTAAATTTGTTGACTTTATCACAGAGGAGGCCAAAGTTCAGTATTAAATAAATACACATCCTTCCTAATAAAAGTTTTTACAACGGTTTTCCTAAGGAAATACATTCATAAGACTGTTCACCTTCTGTTTCACAGTAGTGACAGGAACACGGGGATTCCCGCTCATGACGCGTCCCTAGCCCTCGTTCCTCGCACCCACAGCACGGGCGCGCCACGTTACCTGGTGGGGTGTGGTCTGAGCTTCTGTGAGCGAGGTTTCCTCACCTGGAACTCTGGTTCTACGTTTGTGCTTAAGCCTGTGCGGTTCTCATAAACACAGAAAACCTGCCTGCCCACCCCGGTGCTGAAGACTGACCTCAAAGAGGTGTTGGTAAGTGTTGTGTTCACCACACGGTAAGCTGGCGGTGATGACCGCGTTGTCTTTGCTGACTTTGGTGTCCAGGGAGGAGCGACCAGGAGTGGCCGAGCAGTTAGTTACCTGGACTCAGCTTCTGACTCTGCAGCCCAGAGTCAAACGCAGGCCCAAGCAAGGGTCCAGGGGAGTTGTTCCGTGCCCGGAGTCACCGCACGCTGTGCTGTGGGCCGCACGACGCTCCTGCTCTGTTCTCCCAGGCTAGGATAGGCACTTGGAAGGTAGCTTTGCTCCTCTGGCCACCTGGAGACCTCTCGGCGGTGCAGACGGGACAAACTGGGGGCCTCTCAGAACACCCACTCGTGCCAGGCCCCAGGCTGCTCTGGTGAACATCAAGATGGTAGCTGCAGCAGGGACCCAGGCTGGCCTCAGCTTTGTCCAGCAGGGTCACTGACTGGGCAGCCTTGCTGCATAGAGAATGGCTGGATTTTGTGCTCAGAGTTGATTGAAATGGCTGCAGAGTGTGGAGAACGACCACCGAACACCAAGTCACTGCGCTTGATCTGGATGGCTGAGCCACTGGTTCACATGAGTGGCTGCAGTGAGATGAGGGCTTCTCCGAAGCAGGGGTCACGGAGGCTTCTGTGTGGATGACACTTCCCTTTTCCACAGCAGTACGAAGTTACCAGTGGGAATGGTGGACTCTTCCCACCAGTGTGCCATAGTCAAGCAATGCACAACTCTAAGAACGCCTCCTTACTGGTGACTGTCAGCACTCACCGTGATGAGCAAGGAGCTGCGAGTCTGCCTTTGGAAGAGCCCCTCCCTAGGAATGTCCCACCTCCACTGCCCGCATCAAAGCCAAGTGCAGGCAGGTTTTCAGGCAGGTTGGACCCTGTGGGACTTGCCGCCTGAGGGATGGGTGGGCTCGGAGCCCCCTCCCGGCTCAGCACCGCGACCTCCGCCCAGTCTCTGGACTCCGCGTCCCAGAACTGAGGCTGGAAGCTGGTCTCCCTGCGGAGAACCAGGACCGGCCCAGGGACGCCGGAGCGGGTGGGAAGGGTCCAGGACAGGCCCAGGGGGCTCCGCAGGTCTTCCTTGGAGGGCCTGAGCCTGGGGGGTGCCCCGGGCACCTCCATACCCTCTTGGCGCCCCCTGCTGTGTTAACGGAGCCAGGGCAGCCACTGAGGGACCGGCCGTGATTCTCGGCCAGCGCCGCCCGCCAGGCCACCTCTCACCCAGCCGGGGCACCCGGGCGACCTCCGCGCCAGGGGCGACAGACCGGGCCGGAGACCTCGTCTGTGGGGACCGGCGGTGCCCAGGGCCGCCACCCTGAGACCCGGCGCGGGCAGGACGGAACCCGGGAGGGAAACGGAGCAGGTGCTGGCTGCAGGAGTCTAAGACATTCCGCCACTTTACCTGCAGCTCAAAGACCCCGCGAGGGCCTGGAAACGGCGCTGGGGAGGTCCCTGGGTCGGTCCCGGGGAGAGGCGCGGGGCAGGGAGGGGCCCGGAGCTACCAGGGCTGGTTTCCCGCCTGCAAACCCGTTCTGGGCGAGCCACGGTTTCGGGGCCACGGTGGGGTCGGGCGCGAGCGGCCAGCTCTGGCGGGAGCCTGCGGCGTCACAGCGGCGTCTCCTCCTGCTCCAGCGCGTGAGGCGGCGCGTGGCACGAGGGCGGCAGCGAGGCCAGCTTCAGCAGCGCGGGGCGGCGGCGCGCGCGAGGCCGCTGGAACGAGCGCCGGCTGTGAACGCGGCGCGCCGCCGCCGACCGCGCGTGCGCACTCGGCAGCCCCCGGCGCTCCGGCCCCGCCCCGTGCCCCGCCCCCGGTGCAGGCCCCGCCCCCGGCTCGCTCTCGGGCGGCTCCGCGGGCGCGGGCGCGGCGCTCTCGGGGTTTTGCGCAGGCGCGGGCGGGGCGGGGCTCGGGGCGCGCGGTCGCTGCAGCCGCGCCGGGATCGCGGGTTTCTCAGGGGCGGCGGCGGCGGCGGGCGGCCCGTGGCGCGGGGACGAGCGTCCGGTCAGCGGCGTGTCGGAGCCAGTGTCACCTGCGGGAGAGCGGGGCGTGAGCGGCGCGCGGAGCCGGGGCGCTGGGGCGGGAGGGGCGGTCCCGGGGGCTCGGCTCTCCCCGAGCCCGGCGGCTCCCCCTACCCTCCCGCCGCGCGCCCCAGACTCGGCGCCCGCCGGGGACTCCCCCGAGGACCCGGGTTCGCGGGGCAGAGGCGGAAGCGGAAGCAGCGAAGCCCCGGCCCGGCCCAGTCACGTCCCGCCGTCGGGGGTCCCGGCGCGGGAGGCGAAGGTCCCCAAGTGGGACGCCTGCTGCCTCCGTCTTAAACCGAGGCCGCCCCTCGCTCTCCCGGCCCTGAGCTGCGGGGCGGGCCCTCGTGTCCCCGGGTGAGGGGCGCGGGGCGCGGGCAGCTCCCCGGCTCCTGTCTGGGCCCCGCCCGGGCCTGCTGCCCGCTCCCGGGGAGCGCGGGCGTTGGGCTCGCGGCCGGGCCCTCGGAGCCGCCTAAAGGAAGGAAGCCTCGGGCAGCCCCGGGCCTCGGCTCCGCAGGAGCAGCAGAGGGCGGGCGTCTCGGTCCGGGCTCCCGGCGGGTGCGGCCGGCGGGGCCTAGAGGAGGAAGAGGCGCTGCGGGAGAGAGAGACAAGTGCCAGGTTCAGGTCCCGGGAGGAGGAGAGAAAGTCGAGACCTGCGGGACAGGAGCTGCGGAGAGAGGCGTTAGCGCGTGGCCCGGGAGCGTTACATGTGTGTGGACTCGGGCGTGGCGGCGGGGGGCCGCTCCTCGGGGCCGTCGGCCTGCAGGAAGGAGTCCACCGACTTGCTGCTGAGGCGGAAGGGCGTCAGGCGGCGGAATGTGCCGGGAGAGAGGGGGATCTGCGTGCGGGCCCTCTGCGAGGGCACCACCGTCTCCCCGGGAGACAGCCAGGGCGGCACCCTGGCCAGGAGGCTGCGGTCCAGGGCCTCGTCCGGAGAAAACACAGGGTTGTCAATTCCTAGGGAAGAGAGCAGCGGCCGGTCAGCCCCCTGGAACCCCGCAGCAGGGGAGGCCTCGCCGGGGCGGGTGCCCTGGAAGGTTAGGGTCATCTGGAAGGTCAGGGTCACCCGGAAGGTTACGGTCACCCGGAAGGTCAGGGTCAGCAGGAAGGTCAGGGTCACCCGGAAGGCCAGGGTCAGCGGGAAGGTCAGGGTCAGCGGGAAGGTCAGGGTCACCCGGAAGGTTACGGTCACCCGGAAGGTCAGGGTCAGCAGGAAGGTCAGGGTCACCCGGAAGGCCAGGGTCAGCGGGAAGGTCAGGGTCACCCGGAAGGTCAGGGTCACCTGGGAGGTTAGGGTCAGCGGGAAGGTAAGGGTCAGTGGGAAGGTCAGGATCGCCTGGAAGGTTAGGGTCACCTGGGAGGTTAGGATCATCAGGAAAGTCTGGGTCACCTGGAAGGTTAGGGTCAGCGGGAAGATCAGGGTCACCTAAAAGGTCAGGGTCACTCGGAAGGTCAGGGTCAGTGGAAAGGTTAGGGTCAACGGGAAGGTCAGGACCATCCGGAACATTAGGGTCACTTGGAAGGTCAGGGTCAGTCGGAAGGTCAGGCTCACCCAGGAGGTTAGGGTCACCCAGGAGGTTAGGATCACCCAGAAGGTTAGAGTCAGCAGGAAGCTAAGAGTCAGTGGGAAGGTCAGGATCACCTGGAAGGTTAGGGTCAGTGGAAAGATTAGGGTCACCTGGGAGGTTAGGATCATCAGGAAAGTCTGGGTCACCAGGAAGGTTAGGGTCGGCGGTAAGATCAGGGTCACCCGGAAGGTCAGGGTCAGTGGAAAGGTTAGGGTCAGCGGGAAGGTCAGGACCATCTGGAAGATTAGGGTCACCTGGAAGGTCAGGGTCAGTGGAAAGGTTAGGGTCACCTGGGAAGTTAGGGTCATCAGGAAAGTCTGGGTCACCCAGAAGGTTAGGGTCAGCAGGAAGATCAGGGTCACCTAAAAGGTCAGGGTCAGTGGAAAGGCTAGGGTCAGCAGGAAGGTCAGGACCATCTGGAAGATTAGGGTCACCTGGAAGGTCAGGGTCAGTGGGAAGGTCAGGCTCACCCAGGAGGTTAGGGTCACTCGGGAGCTTAGGGTCACGTGCCTTTCAGGTTGCAGGGCCTTCCCCCACATCCATGACCCCACACACCAAAGGCAGCATGGGTAACACCTCCCTTCCCTCAAGACACACCCAGCCTGCTCCTCACCCAGCCCACTCCGGGGACAGCATTGTCCGAGTTGGTTGAGGGGGCACTCAGTGAGTGCCAGGCAGGGCCCTCAAGAACTCACAGGAGCGCTCCCCGCCAGGCCCCAGTGTCCCTGGTCCAATGACAGAGCTCCCTTCTGGGGCAGCAGGGGCCACCCGTCCCTTGGCCACGACGTCCCCACCCTGTCCCCACCTGCAGGAGAGTCGGATGCTGTGTCCTTGGTGACACCGGCCAGGAACTCGATCCCCCCGCTCATCTCATCATAGTTGGGGGGCTCCTCAGTGTCTGAAAGTTCCAAGTCTGGGGGGCATGAGGGAGACAGGCTGGGGTGAGGACTGGGGTCACTGGGGGGCCATCCTCACACACTGGTCAGCAGTGTCCATCAGTTCTGTGCACTTCGGTGCAGGGGGTTGGGACCCACAGAGCGGAAGCCTGGATGGCAGGGCTGGGGGAGGACCCAGAGAGGAAGGCTGGACCACAGGGCCAGCGGAGGGTGAGGAGGGACCCCGCTTGTAGGGCAGTGCCGCTGAAGCCCCATCCTGGGTGGGTCTGACTGTGCGTCCCCTGCCTGGGTGGCTGGAGGGGCAGCAGCTGGGAGGGTCCCGAGAGGGGAGGGCGGGGCCTTGGAGGTGGGGCCGTTAGCACACCTTTCTCCTTGATGGTGAAATTCTGCACGGGGATCTCCGTGGGCAGTTTCCCGTTGGGGATGCTGCTGTTTCTCTGCGGAGTGAACGTGAAGCTGCTAACAGACCCCAACACGGCCACACTGGCCCTGACCCCGCTCCCGCTCAGGCCCCGGCCCCCCACGTCTCCCGGTGGCCCACCCTCACCCGCTTCTGGGCACGCTCCCGCTTGTACATCTTGGCCGCCTTCTTGTTCTGGTTGAGCCCCAGCTTGGCCGACTTGAAGGACTCCAGGCGCTTGCGCATGGTCCTGTGGAAGATTTCCCGGTCCTGCTTCTCGTCCTCCGTGGGCGTGAGCTCGTGCCGGCTGTACAGATGCTTGTACTGCAAGGTCGGGCACGGAGGTCACAGCAGTCCCGAGCGCGCGCTGGGCACTCCTGCCCCCCTGCTGCGGGGGCTGAGCACGGATCCCCACGGTCCCGGGAGAGGACCGCCCTGTAGGCTCCCCGGCCCCCAGCCTGCGGCACCCACCTCCTGCCGCGGCTTATACAGGTACTGCTGCAGCGTGTGGTGTGTGACCATGTCCTCCGTGTCCCGGATGCTCCGTCGCCGCTGTTCCAGAGACTGCATGTCCAGGCAGACGGCACTGACGTTCTCCCTCCTGTGCGGGGACAGCGCTGAGCCACATGGCTGCCTCGGGGCGGGGTTTCCTGCGTGCCCCTCGCCTTATGGAAGCCACCCGGCCAGCCCCTTCTCTCCTCGGGGCTCAGGCCAAGTCCTCACGAGGCCTTCCGGGACTCCCATCTGAAGTGGAGCCCCTCACTGGCCCCCCTCCGAAGCCCTGGGTATGAGATCTGGGGACCCTGGCGTCTGCACACCTGGCAGAGTGGACCTCCCGTGACAACTGGCCATGAGCTGTGGAGCGCAGGGCTAGAGGGGCAGTAGGGGTGGCACGGGGACCAGGGCAGCCTGCTCCTGACTGGGGGCAAACACGTCAGGCTCGGCCCCCAATCCTGTGTGCCTCCCACTTTCATCTTGCATCCCGCACTGAGGGAGTCCGGCCAACGCCTAACACGGGAGGGGAGTGCTTGCCGGAGAGGACCCTAGGCCCCGCCTTCTGCACCCCTCCCTTTCCCTCCCACCCCGCCACCCCCAGACCAGGACCTGCCCAGCCCCTCTGTGACTCTCAGCTCCCGGGGCTTCGTTCTTCCCCCGGGGAAGCTGTGTGAGCGTGGCCACGTACAGGAGGTAGGAGACAGAGGCCTCCACGGTGGATGATCGCGGCGCGAAGTCCACGTTGACCATGTTGTCGGTGCTGGGGGAGCGGATGAAAGCCAGGGACCCCCGGCGCTCTCCCTGTGATCAGGAGGCAGCCCCGTCAGCGGCTTGAGCAGCCCTAGGCCCCGGACCTGGGGCAGCTGCTGCTGATGTGTGCCCTGGTGGGAAGCGCTGGGAGCTCGGGGCCCAGGGAAGATCTTGAAGACGGAGCCTGGGTTCACCCCTCACAGCTGTGGCGGGTGGAGACACCGAGACCAGGAGCTCAGATTTCGAGCCCCCGTCCGTGTCCATCTGAGGCATAGCCAGGCTTCTGCCTGAGCTGGGCAGAAGTAACAGTGCGTGAGGACACAGCGGTCTGTGTGTGAAGCGGTGAGGCTGTCTGGGGCCTGGGGTGTGTCTGGGGACACTGTCTATACTGCTGAGTCAGAGAGGAGCTCCTGTCCCTGCCGGAGGCCCTGAAACACCTGCCCCCATTTCCCCCAGAAAGGGACCCCATCGGCGCCACGTCCGGAACAGAATCAGGTCAAGGGAACGGAGCAGAGCCCAATGGGGCACAGAAGCTGCACAGCTGAGCGTCCTCAGACCCCGCCCGCCTGCCCGAGTGTGAGGCTGTGGGGGAGCATAGGGCAGGCTGGGTTTACGCCTGGAATCAGGGGCCCCAGGGCCTGCAGAGGCCAGGGTGTGGGGAGTGTCAGCTCGCTGTGCTCCATCCTCGCCAGGTGGGCACCCGTGCTGCCTTGCAGCGGCAGAACCCTCCCAGAAAAGCCTCCAGGGGCGGGAGGTGCCTCTACTCCCACTGCAGACATGGTGCCCACCCTGGGGCCTGTGAGGGTTGTTGGTTCTGAGGATCCTCTGTCTAGGCTTTTGCTTCTGTACCTTCGTCCCTCTCCCACTGACTCCGTGAAGACAGACGTAAGAGTGGGGTAGCCAGGGTCTAACTGCAGCTCTGGGCAGACACGGGGGAGGGCTGCAGGGTGGCGGGCGCTGGGAGAGAAAGCGGCTGCCCTGTGTGGGAGCCAGGAGGGACATTGGGCAGGTGGCGCTCTGGCCACACCACCCCAGGTGGGGAGACTCCAGCCACTGAGTGACCGGGAGGGGCCCACAGGCTCCCCACACGCAGCTGAGCCCAAGGTCAAGGACGGTGGCTGGTGGGGTTGGGGAAGAGGCTCGAGGCCCTGCCTGCTGACCTTGTCACCCATGTGGGGGTGAGGGGAGCCCACTGCCCCTTCCCACCCTCCAGCCAGGCTCCGGGCCCCCAAGCCAGGGTATCTCAACTTGCTCTTGCTTGCTGGGCCTGTGGTTTGGGGTATTGTATGGAGCCTGGTCCAGGGGCCCTCCTTCCTGATCTGCACTGACCCAGGCTGCCCTCTGCCAGGAGCCGCCTTGCCACTCCGTGTGGCCCTGGCCATGGGTGGTACGTCTGGGGTGAATGCATCCCAGTGGAAGCAGAATCATTCTGTCTGAATGAACGGTATTTCCAGGCCCCCACTGGCCCTCTGTGTTAGGTTTTGCTAAGACAGCCCGTTCCCTCTGGCGAGAGCACCGGCCCCAACTGGCTGCTGGACAAGAACACCAAAGCTCCATAGGGAGGGCTCTGTCCCTCAGGAGGAGCAGGACCTAAAGGGAGCAGAATCCCTGCAGCTGTGCCTCCAGGCCCTGCTCCGCACAGCTCCTGCAGCCAGAGCCCCTCTGGGGAGGTCAGGGCAGGCCCAGGAGGCTGAGGCCATTCTGGGCAGGAGCAGGAGCCAGTGACCAGTGGTCGTGGGGCTGGGTGGGGTGCCTGGGGCCCTGTCTCCTGGAGCAGGCAGGGGCGCTGCAGATGCCAAGAGGCCTGCCCCCCTCTGTGGACCAGGAGATGCTGGGGCAGCCTCAGAGCCACAGCCTGCCCATGGCGGGAGACAACCCTGCTGCGGCCAGCAGGGACTGTGGGCACGTATGTGCATTTGGGCATGTGCGTGTGTGGGCACGTGCGTACATGTGGGCCTGTGGGCGCGTGCATGCGTGCATGCGTATGTTTGGGTGTGGGCATGTTTGCGTGTGTGCGTGCATGTAAGCATCTGTGTGTGTGCATGTGTGTGCGTGCATGGGTGTGTGCATGTGTGTGCGTGCTTGGGTGTGCCCGGGAATGTTGGAGCCAGGTCCTGTAACAGCCTGCCTGCTTCCTGTCCGCTTCCATCTCCGGGGAAAGTGCAAAAGCTCAGGGTTCGAGGACCTGGCCTCAGCTCTCAGCCCACCAGCACCACCGTCAACAGGGCCCTGTGATGTGGTTTATCCCTTGTGAGAGCCAGCTGGGATTTCCAGGGCATCAGAAGGCCCAGGATCCTCCCGTGAACTTTTGAGGTGGGCCCGGCCTTGGGATCAGGTGCAGGGGCCGCTCCTCACTGCCCCTGTGGTTCCCACAGCCAGTGTCTGAGCCTGCTTCAGCCCCCACCCGACAGAGGGAGCGGGTGGCTCTGTGACCTCAGCCACGTAGCTGATGGCGTCCTTCAGGTTCAGCTCGTGGAAGACATTCAGGATCCGGTCTCGAGACTTCTGGGCCGACCGTCTCATGAGGACCCGGCTGAGGAACTTCCTGTCGAAGTGGGACCACCTGCAGGGACAGACCCCATAGTGTGAGCCTCAGGCCACAGGAGCCCTGGACTCTGCCAGACAGGCCTCACAGCATGAGCCTCAGGCCACAGAGGCCCTGGAACCTGCCGGGACAGACCCCATAGTGTGAGCCTCAGGCCACAGGAGCCCTGGACTCTGCCGGGACAGGCCTCACAGTGTGAGCCTCAGGCCACAGGCGCCCTGGAACCTGCAGGGACAGGCCTCACAGCGTGAGCCTCAGGCCACAGGTGACTTGGAGCCTGCCAGATGGCCCTTCTCTTCTCTGAATTTTATTTGGTGTAAGGACCCTGCAGGCGCATTTAAAAGGAGAGCAGCCCCGCCAGGCACCCAGGCTGCTCCGCTGCTGTTCTGCCGGTCCTGTTTGATGGAGGCCATTAGAATGCACAGGAAACTGCATTCCACTCTCCAGCAACCGCCGCCTCCAGAGGGGGGCTCAGGACAGGGTGGGCATCAGGCCTGGTTGGGCAAGGGGGCTCCAGCCACATGGGGGAACATTTCAGTTGGACAAGAGGAAAGGCAGGGGTGGGCAGACGCCCTGAGCTTTTCAACTTGCCAGAGCCAAGCTGATCAGAGTGAGGTGTTTTAGTCTAACAGTATTCACTGGTTTTCCAAGGTAGAAGGGACAGTGGCCCGGCTGGACTTAGAGGAAACTCTGGGGCACAAACAGGTGAAGCCTGTCACTCCTAGACATGGGTGCAGCTGCCAGACCTGGCCCCCGGGGCAGAGGTGGGCCCTGGCGAGCTGCTGTGCTCACACCTGGGCAGGCCCCACGGCAGCCGTGGTGGCTGCTCAATGCAGGTCGAGTCTCACCCCGTCAAGAAGTCAAAGCTTACGGAGGCCGTGCCTTCCGAGACCCCCGGACGGCCCCTGGGAGGCCAGGCAGTTGGGGACTGGGTACCTGGAGCAGAGTCGCTGTGGCCACGGAGAACCACAGGTGTGCTTTATGAAGCCACGTGGCCACACCATCTGGATGCTTCCACCCCCACCGAACACAGATCGTTTGGAAAACAGGAACCAAGGGCAAATGGTGCTGCGTGTTGGGTTTATTATGATTTTAAATGTCATGTATTTTATAATAAAACATAGGTGATTTCAGCTTAATGGACAAAATCTTTTTTGGAGACAGAGTCTCTCTCTGTCACCCAGGCTGGAATGCAAAGGCATGATCTCGGCTCACCACAGCCTCCACCTCCTGGGTTCAAGCGACTCTCATGCCTCAGCCTCCTGAGTAGCTGGGATTACTGGCAGCTACCACCACCCCTGGCTAATTTTTGTAATTTTAGTAGAGACAGGGTTCCACTATGTTGGCCAGGCTGGTCTCAAACTCCTGACCTGAAGTGATCTGCCTGCCTGGGCCTCCCAAAGTACTGGGACTACAGGTGTGAGCCCCACTAGACAAAATCATTTTAAAGGTTGACTGATATGAACACACCCTGTTTATGACATGGAGGAAATGATCTATTTTCCCTGTTTTCAATTCCTACGTAACAATTTGGAATTAACTGGCCCACATGGGAGGGTGTCTCTATTCCCAGGAGCAAAGGGCATGCAGCTCCCTTTTCGGCAGCACCTGTGTGTCTGGGGCATACCTGGCACCTGGCCTCCTGGGGCACGGGAGCCTGCCTGGACACAGACAGTTACGCACGTGGCTTCCGGCTCTTTGGAGCGGAGGATGTTTCTGGAAGCTGGGCTGTGCCGTGTGGCACAGCTGGGGCAGCCTCAGGCACTTACTTGTCTCTGAGATAATTGTGCCCGATCTGTCCAGATATGTCCTCGATGGCTGAGAGGATGTGGTCGAAAGCCTTTCAAGGGAAGAAGCACGTGAACATCTCGCGGCAGCCAACGGGGGAACATGTGACATTCCTCTCCCCTCCCAGGCCCAGACGAAGCCTCCGCTCCCCTCCCGGCCTAGCCCCGAGGAACACTCGGCGCCCCCTCACCGCCCCCCAGCCCCGAGGAACACTCAGCACCCCCTCCCCCCCAGCCCTGGACGTACGCGGCCGTGCAGCTTCTCGTTGAGCCGGGGTTCACGGTGCTCACTCCTCTTCACCTTCAGCCACTGCACCAGGGGCTTGATGGTCAGGCCCTGGAGGACCGGGTCTCGTGACCCTGGTGCCAGGCAGCCCCCCACTTCCCGCTGGCCCCGCAGCGCGCACCGCACAGAGCTGCCTGCCCCGGGGCCCGCGGATGCCCTCCCCGCTCTCCTGGCGCCCGGCCACCCGCAGCCCTGCTCTGCGGAGGAGGAGGAGGCGGCACCGGCCTCATCCACCAGCGAAGGCTCGGGAAGAACGTTTTTAGGACACTTATGCTTCCTCCCCAGTGGGGCCACGTGAAAACCTCCCAAACAGCTCCCAGTTACTAAAATTATCAAACCCAATTAGGATCTGGAGCCCGGAAGCACTCATCGGCCCCTCGCGGGTGGGGCAGAGACCCCAGGGCGGGCGGGGCCGGCCTCACCTGGAAGATGACGGTGAAGAAGACGACTACGATGGTGGTGCTGACGAACAGGTTCTTCTCCTTGACCTTCTCTCCGTCCAGAAGCACCACCAGGGCAAAGGCCACGGCCCCACGCAGGCCCCCGTAGGACAGGACCACCTGGTCGATGGGCTCCAGCTGCACCATGCGGTAGCGGTTCAGGAGCCACGTCTGCAGGACCACACCTGTGGACGGGGTGGGCACTCAGCTCCCCAACCGCCCGCCTGCCCCGCGGGGCCTTGGTGGGCAAGCACGTGCTGACAGAGAACAGCGACACCTGGATACGGCGTCCCCACGCCACGTCCCACGTCACTGTCCACGGAGCCACACGTGGCCTGGCGTCTCCCCACGTGCTCTGTGCATCACACATGCAGGTGCCGGGGGACGGGGCTGGGTGGGGGCGGGGTTTTCTTGTCTCCCGGTCCATCTCCCATCCCACTGACCCTGTCCTAGGCATGTCCTGGGTGAGTCAGCGGGAAAACGAGTAAGCTTCCTTGGGGTTCCAGAGCCTTCTACCCCAGCCCCAAGGCTGCCACCATCGGGTCCCCTCCCTTAGGTCCCCTCCTCTGCCTCGCACGGGGCTGTGCCTCCATCTCCACGGGCCCAGTAGAAAGCCTGCACCTTCCCGGGGATGGGGCCGGCCCATCGCAGCCTCACACCCACAGCCCAGCCCCGCCTCACCGATGGCTCGGTACACGGAGATGAAGACCAGTGTCAGGAGCACAAAGGCCGTGTTCCAGGTCCAGATGAACGGGTTCACGGCCGAGATGCCCAGGAACATGAAGATGATGGTCTCGGCGCCGCTGGCCAGCATCTTCATGGTGTAGCGCACGGTGGTGGCCGACTGCTCCGAGATGTTGGCCTTCACGTACTTCTGACAGCAGATGCCGCAGAAGGTGATCCTATGGACAGACGCGCCTCAGGACTCGGACACGTGGCCCAGCGCCCGAGGCCCCCACGTCACCCACCCCCCACGGCCTGGCACCTGCAGGCACAGAGTCACAGTTGTGCGGTTACGGGGCCTCTCCCTCCCGAGCCAGGCTGGGCCGCCAGGGTTCCTGCCCACGGCCCTGCAGGGTCACAGGCGGCCGTCACCTTCGGGTGGGTACGGGGCACCAGGGCTGCCACCAGCAGGGATGGCAACAAAGGGTTCCGGAGCCCCTTGCCCCTCAGCCGTCTCACAGACGCTGCTCCCGGCTCACAGACAACTCAGTGAAAACACAAACTCCTTATGATAAAATTCTTAGCCCCACACTGAATTCCCACCAGCCTGGGAGCAGCAGCAGAGCGAGGCAGACGACGGGGCAGCGGGCAGGGCAGGCCCTCCATGGCCCCTTGCGGGGCTCACAGGGAACTTGTGGGTGACGCAGAGCCCAGGGGTCCCGCCACACGCAGCCCGGTGGCCACCCAGCTAGCACCGTCCCTGTGAGGTGGGCCCCGGGAGGGCGTGGAGAAGCTCGGCGTGCGGGCGGGACTCACGCCAGGATGGCCGACAGCGACAGCATCTCGGACGTCAGGTAGGACAGGTAGGACATCACGAACACGAAGCCGGGCTCGATGATACGCACGTGCTTGGTGAAGCGCGTCACCAGCGACAGCAGGAAGGCGAAGACCACCCCCACCAGCGTGCCGCCCAGGCTCACCACGAAGAAGGACACTGGGGAGAGGACCCCCTTTGTGTCCGTGCTGCCTTCCGGGTGGCGACCCCCGAGGAGGTGCCGGGAGCCCAGGAAACAAGGGGTGGATTCCTCGCTCTCTTGGCGGGGGCGGGGGGGCTGGTCTCAGCACCAGCCTTGGTTCAGCAAGGGGAGAGGACCTTCCCGAGCCCCCAGGAGCCTGGCCCAGGCCCTGTCCGGCCGTCTCTCTTGGGGAGACCTGGCTGCCCTTGTCCCTGCTCTGGGAGATGCCCAGGAGCCCCAGGCCCTCGTCAACTCGTGTGTGAATCGCTCTGGAAGGGGATGTGGACAGAAGGGCTCAGTGCAGCAGCTTTGAGTGAAAAGCTTTTTCCTGCATGGGCTGCCGGCCAGGCGTGGAGAGAGGACGGTCGGCCCCCGAGGAGACGCGGCCGCCCGCCCTGCTTGACCCACAGCTACAAACCTATGCCTTTCACGCAGTCCGCACCAGTCACGTTGTCACCCCCCAGCGACACGAAAGATTCAAACACATTGTACAGGACCTGCAGGGACAGAGACGAGAAGGACATTCAGGCCCTTGGTCAGCGCTGCCCCCTCCCCGGGGCCCAGGCCTCGCCCAACTTGGCCCGAGTGTGGAGCCCACGGGAACCGAGGCCACCAGAAGGAAAATAATCTCTGCGCAACGGCAGCCGAAGAGGGGAGGCCAGAGGCCAGCGGTCTGGGGGACACCTGGGCAAAGAATGTTCTGGAGGGAACTAGAAGCTTTGGGAGCAAAGCTGGCCTCTTCCTACCCTTGGCAGAACAGGGGCAGCGGCAGACCTCTCCCGCCACTGGAATTCTGAGTCTCATTTCCCGAGACAAACCCGGGGTTTTAGCGACGTCCCTGCTGTGCTGGCTCCAGAGTGTGAGGCTGAGCCCCCGCGGTCTTTGCGTGTTTTTAACCTTAGCCCACCAGACCCTGAGATGATAAAATGCAGGGAAGCCTTGTCCGCGCCCTGGGCTCCACTCCGAGCAAAGCCACGCTGCGCTGGGACCTGCTGAGGCCTGTCCTGGGTGGGCCGAGGTCCCTGGGGAGAACCTGGCTCTGGTCAAGGCGGGAGAGGACCCCCCGGGGCAGGTGTGTGAGTTGTGTTTGTGAATGCGGGCTGGGCTAGGGGACCCGAGAAGGTCCTGGGGTCTCTCGGGGCCTTCTCAGAGCTGGGTTTTTTAATGAAAATCTGGCTGGGAGGGAAGACAACCTCTCGGGGGGCTCTGGCTTCTATGGGGACGTGGGAGCTGCAGGGCTGCAGTTACACGGGGCTGTCACTGTATTTCTGATTCAGTCTCACTTCTCAGATTCCCTGAGAATATCTCATTTGCTGTGGAAAGAGAAGAAATCTGGTGTGCTACAGCCTTAGGCACTGTTAGAGGGGAGAAGAAACAGACCCCACCATTCTGGCTGCATCTGCAGGGTCCTCAGGGCTGGGGGAGGATGGCCAGGGGCAGCACAGGGACTGGGGCGGCGTCAGGGGCAGGGGCGGCCTGGGGACCGGGCCCAGGGCTGGCCTCACTGACAGTTCCTGAGAGGGTCGACCCATGACTCACTTCCCAGAGGTGGCCGCCCCATTTGGGGATTGGCTTTGAAACATCACGATTGCTGCTGTGAAGTGGCAATCCTGCTTCTTGGGGTTTGTGACTCTTCTCCTGGCCTTACTTAGCACTGATGTGGCCTCTGGGCCTCCATGGAGGCCCACGTCCAACCCTGCCCACCCGCAAAGCCCCGCAAGCTGCCGGAACGCCATCTCCTGAAGAGAAATCCACACAATGCCTGTGGCCGGCTGTCAGCACCAGCTCCATTTCCCTTCCTTCACGGGCCAAACTGTGCCCCCAAAATTCCCATGTTAAAGTCCCAGCCCCCAGGACCTCAGCATGTGAGTATGCGTTGGGGGTCAGGGTCTTTAAAGAGGGGCGCACGGCACGGTGAGGTCACCGGCGTGGACCCTGATCCCATGGGACCTGTGTCCCTGTAGGAGGAGGAGATTAGGGCGCATCCACGCAGGGACAGCCACGTGAGGACACAGAAGATGCCATCTGCAAGCCCAGAAATGGGTCCCGCAGGAACCCACCCCACCGACACCGTGATCACAACTGTGCGAGAATCCACGTCACTCAAGGCACTGGACCTGCGGCGCTTCGTCACGGCCGCCCTGGCAGGTCACGCGGTTCCTGTGGGATTCTGTTGTTGGCTTATTCATGTACGTATTTACGTTTCTGAGATGGAGTCTCACTCCTGCCCTCCATACAGGCTGGAGTACAACGGCGCAATCTGTACTCACTGCAGCCTCTACCTCCCAGGTTCAGGTGATTCTCCTGTCTCAGCCTCCCGCGTAGCTGAGATTATAGGTGCACACCACCACACTCAGCTAGTTTTTGTGTTTTTAGTAGAGACAGGGTTTCACCATGTTGGCCAGGCTGGTCTCGAACTCCTGACCTCAGGTGATCCACCTGCCTCGGCCTCCCCAAGTGCTGGGATTACAGGCGTGACCCACCGTGCCTGGCCATTCACGTATATTTTAGGAACTCAGGAATGGGTGGTAGCAACTGTGGGTCTAAAGTCACAGACCCCCTGCTCCGGAGTCCGGGAGGGTGGGATTTGGACAGCAGCATCGTTAACCCTGAAGGTGTGGATGGGCGGACCGGGCCTAAGAACCGTGAAAGATCCGAAGAAGCCTCGTGAAAGCCGCCCATGGTTCTGAGCTGGGAAGAGGGAGGTGGAGGGACGGGACGCCCGGGAGGGGAGTGTGGGGACAGAGTTTCACACCCTCCTTTGCCGACAGACAGATGGGGGCGAGACGGGGCTCAGGCCTGCACGGCGTGGCTGCTCTGGAGCCTCGGTCCTGTGGCTTACCACGGTGACTGCGTCGTTCAGCAGGGACTCCCCAAAGACGATGATGAACAGGACCTCGTTGACGTGGACCTCCTCGAACACGGCCAGGACGGCCACCGGGTCCACGGCGGCGATGAGGCTGCCGAATAGGAGGAAGTCCAGCAGCCCGATCTGCAGGTCGCCTGCAAAGCAAGCAGAGCCGTGGGGCGAGCGCAGGCGCCACCACCTGAGAGGGAGGCCCTGGGGAGACGCTTGGCTGCCACTGGGGGGCCTGAGCCTGGCTGGCTGACGCCGGTGGTGAGGGGAGCCAGGCCAGCCACAGGTGTTCCTCCCACAGGCCCCCGGTGCCCTCCGGGGAAGGCTGGTGTCTTCCGAGGGGGCCCATTCCATCTGAGCAAGACAGATAGACCGACCGACCCCGGCCCTCCCCTGCGTCTTCGGGCGATGCGGGCCCCGGCCTGCACGGCGCAGCCCGGAGAGAATTGAGCCCTCTCACTGGGGTTCCCAGCCCAGCGGTGAAGGTGTCTGAGGCAGGTGGGGGCAGGGGACTGTGTGCTGGGAGGATGGGAGCCCGTCACCTGGAGTGACATCCCAGCCTGTGGGGAGCAAGTAGGGCAGACCCAGGATGGGCCTGGAGCTGGGCACACAGCACCTTGGAGCCACGACCAGAGAGGGGCAGGCGGGAGGGCCGTTGGGGACATGGGGGCAGATTGTGGGGATGAGCGGGCTGTGGGGGAGCAGGGGGCCTGGAAGGCATGGTCCCCGTGGTCCCCAGTGCCTGGCCAGCTTTCCTCCCCTCCTTGCACCTGCTTGTGGCCTCTGATGTCCCTTGATGGGGAGGTTTTACTGAAATGCAGCCTCATCCTGCACAAGCCTTTGCAATTCAACCCAGGGTCCAGGCCTCGAGCAGGCCATGAGGGAGTGCCGGGCTCCAGGGGGCCCTCGGGGAACTGAGTGTGACCACGTGGGCCCTGGGCACCTGCCCTCGCTTGTGGCTACAGGGCTCAGAGGACACGGTCTCTCTGCTGCCTTCCCGGCTATGAGTCCAGGGACTGGAGATGCCAGGGCCGTGAGGGGGTGGGAGAGGCCACCCAGGGAGGGGATGCTCCCACGACGTGTGAGGCCTGCCTGAGTCCCACACACAGCTCCTGCCTCCCTGCTGGGCTGGAACGGAACCCACCACACCCCTGGGCCGAGGCTCGGGCTTCCGGGAGCTTTGTCCCTGGAGCAGGACAGGCCCCAGGAGATAGCGTAGAACAGCGTGACCAGGGGTTTCTGTACTAGCGCCCGGGAGGGGACGGGTCGGGGTTGCCTCCGTCGTGACTAAAGCCGAGTCTGCTGTGAGCGCCTAAGCCCCGGCAGCCTCTGGCCAGCGTCACAACAGCCCGAGGAGGTGACAGATGCCAGAAGCAGCAACGTTCAGGGAGGTAAGGTCTCTGCATGGGAATGGGAACCACACGTGGCTTCTCCACCTCTGAACTCAGGCCTCAGACCAACCGGGAAGCATCCTTCCTGTCTGGACAGCTGCCCTGTGCTGGCCCTGCCAGGAGGCTCACGCCACCAGGCCTCTTTCCACCGTGTGCTTTGCCTGTGCAAGGGCCTCTGATGCCTGGAGCTTCCGCAGGGCCTGTCCCCACGCTGCCCAGACACCCCCCAGGCCAACCCTGCCATGTGGACCCTTTCCCGAGGGGCAGGTCTGGACTTGAGACACTCCACGGGGCTTGGCCATTGGTCTGCATAGATCAGTCGCGGCCTCCCAGCTTCCTCGGGCTCCCAGGAATGGGACGGACCTGCAGCCGTGGGCATCTGTGCTCCGGGACCTCAGGCAGCACCCAGCTTTGACCAGCTGGGCCCAAGGCTGAGTGCAGGCCTCTGGCATCCACGTCACCTGGGGAGCAGCCTGCCTCAAGGGGGCACAGCAATGCCCGGGACACGTGTTTCCCACAGGGAGCATTGTTGGAGGATGGCGGAACCCAGTGCGGCCGGTGGGGCCAAGGACGTCCCCACATCGTGAGTCCTCCAGGGCCTGAAGGGGCAGGTGCAGCAGGAATGTCCCGGGGTCGGGCGTCCTCCAGGGCCTGAAGGGGCAGGTGCAGCAGGAATGTCCCGGGGTCGGGCGTCCTCCAGGGCCTGAAGGGGCAGGTGCAGCAGGAATGTCCCGGGGTCGGGCGTCCTCCAGGGCCTGAAGGGGCAGGTGCAGCAGGAATGTCCCGGGGTCGGGCGTCCTCCAGGGCCTGAAGGGGCAGGTGCAGCAGGAATGTCCCGGGGTCGGGCGTCCTCCAGGGCCTGAAGGGGCAGGTGCAGCAGGAATGTCCCGGGGTCGGGCGACCTCCAGGGCCTGAAGGGGCAGGTGCAGCAGGAATGTCCCGGGGTCAGGCGACCTCCAGGGCCTGAAGGCGCAGTTGCAGTGTGAACATCCTACCCCAGGCCAGGCCAGTTGCACTGAGGACATTCTGCTTCCTACAAGGGAAGTCTGGCACTGTCTCTGGCCGATGCTAGGTTAGGACCATCGTGACCAGCGGCCTCAGAGCCACGGAATGTGCCTGGCTCTCAAAGGAACCACCCTGATGGCCAGACTGGCCCAAGGGTACTCCACGCACACTCGACACAGCTTGGAGGAAGCGCTCGGCTGGGATCTCGGGCAAGGGACCCTCTGGCAAAGTGGCCATGACCCTCAAGGAGCCACTGGTCCACGAGTCCCTGCTCTGACTCACAAGGCTGTCCCTTGGGCCCTGGGGCTAGGGCGGCTGCCCCATCCGAGATGCATCCTGACCACCTACGGCATTGCCCACGTGATGCGTGGCACCCACAGCGCTGGCCTGAGCCTGCCTCCACGAGTCTGTGAGGCCTGCACCCTTGGTGGCTTTCTCTGGGCTGGGCCTGGCGGGTGGTGCCAGACAGCAAGGGCTCCAGAGGGGGTGAGGACGAGGCCCCAAGGGACCATGTGCCAGGTGGGGGCGGCTCCAAGCTGGGAGCTCCTCTTTCTCATGAGTCTTCTTGGTCTCAGGTCTCAGCCCCTGGACTCCCATGGAGGGGCCGGGCCATGCTCTCCTTTGAACCAGACAGAAAATCACCAATTCTTGCAAGGCTGGTTCAGCTGGTGAATGTGTTTGAGGCTGACACTGAGTTCTCAGACAGGTGGGGAGGCCCCGTGAGGGCATCAGGTGTGACACCTGCCCCTCCTTCCTGGCCACCCCTGGCGCCGGAGCTGATCCTGCAGGCATGAGGGCATCTGAGGCCTGTGCTCCATCTTGAGACCTAGCTGGTCCAAGCCGTAGCAGGCCCGGCAGCAGCAGCCGGCGGCAGGGCTGCATGACACCTGGCGTATCTGTGCGAGGCTTCAGGAGGCACCAGCTAGGCAGGATCGGGCTCCAGGGCAGGAGGCGGTGCCCGAGAGACAAAGCACCCAAGGGTCGAGAAGCCAAAACCAGGCAGGCTGCACTGGCTCTGGACGTGGCTCAGCCACACGGGTGTGGAAGTGGCCGAGTGGCTCTAGCACACGGGAGAGGAGGAACCGCGCCAGGTGCACGAGTCTCTGCGGTCCTCTCCTCCCTGGGGACCTGGTGGCTGGCGAGTGTAGATGGACTGTGTCCTCCTCTTCTCCCTGGGGTCCTGGTGGCCGGCAAGTGTGGACAGACCCCGACTTCTGCCCAGCACCACAGTAAGAGCAGAGGCCCCCGGCCACCTGCAGTCCCCAGCTGAGCTGCCGAGACGGAAACGCCTCCCCAAGGGCTGTGTCCCACCCTTCCCGGCTGAGAGCTGGGGCCTGGGGATGCACAGGGGACTGGCTTTGGTCATGAGGCCCCACAGGGCTACCAGCCACATTTCTCACCTGACACTGCGTGGAGGCCTGTGTGCTCAGAGGAGGCAGCCCGCCCCCTCCTGGACCCCGCCCCTCCTGGACGCCGCCCCTCCTGGACGCCGCCCCCTCATGGGCCCCACCCCCTCCTGGACCCCGCCCCCTCCTGGACCCCACCCCTCCTGGACCCCGCCTCCTCCTGGACCCCGCCCCCTCCTGGACCCCGCCCCTCCTGGACCCCACCCCTCCTGGACACCGCCCCCTCCTGGGCCCCGCCCCCTCCTGGACCCCGCCCCCTCCTGGACCCCGCCTCCTCCTGGACCCCGCCTCCTCCTGGGCCCCGCCCCCTCCTGGACCCCGCCCCCTCCTGGACCCCGCCCCCTCCTGGACCCCGCCCCCTCCTGGGCCCCGCCCCCTCCTGGACCCCGCCCCCTCCTGGACCCCGCCTCCTCCTGGACCCCGCCTCCCCCTGGACCCCGCCTCCTCCTGGACCCCGCCCCCGCCTGGACCCCACCCCTCCTGGACACCGCCCCCGCCTGGACCCCACCCCTCCTGGACACCGCCCCCTCCTGGGCCCCGCCCCCTCCTGGGCCCCGCCCCCTCCTGGACCCCGCCTCCTCCTGGACCCCGCCTCCTCCTGGACCCCGCCCCCTCCTGGAGCCCACCCTGGGCCCTGGCAGGGGGCAGCGGCAGCGCAGACTCACCCATGAGCCCGCTGAGGAAGACGCCGTAGAGGGACAGGCCGGTGGTGGCCGCGTTCCACACGGTGCCCACGACCGCGTACAGCAGGATGGTGCCCAGGTTGCCGAAGAAGAGCCGGTTGGGCATGAAGTAGCCGGCGTCCAGCACGATGGGTGGCAGCAGGTAGAAGAAGAAGACGCTGGGCGTCAGCGTGAAGGACGCGATGTGGTCGGCCGCCCAGACGATGCCGCCCAGCACCAGGCCCAGCACGATGAGCAGGGCGCTCTCGGGAACCACACTGGTGACCCTGTGGGACAGGTGGAACCCTGCAAGGGAGGAGAGGGAGGTCAGCCTGACCAGGTCCCATGGGGCTCAGAGATGCTGGCATGCAAGACCATTCCCCACTTTTCAGGGAGCCCAAGAGGGCCGGGAGGGAGGGTGCAGGGGTGGCCTCTGGGGCCTCCAGAATGGGGCTGGTTGGAGGAGGCTGCGGTGCTGTGGGCGGAGGCCCATGCCGGGTGGACAGGGGTGGGCCTCTGACCTGCCGCCCTGCCCCGGCTGGCTCTGGTCCCCGGACCCCAACTCGCTCTGTGCCTTGTGCGTCGGTGACCGAGGTCTGGGCTCGCCCTGACTATCCCTGACCTGTCCAGAGCCTGCTCCTTCTAGAGGCTGGCCCTGTTTCTCACCCCTCTCCTGGGATCACAGCCCCCGGGGGGGGCCTTCTAGGAAGGGTCTTTGGGTCCCACCAATGACAGCCCACTTCCCTCCCACGGGTGAGCTTGAGGGCGGACAGTAGGCCCTGGGGCCTCACGGAGCCAACACGTTTCACCCTGTCCCCTGGGTGGACGTGCAGGACCCCGGAGTTAGAGGCTCTGGCCTGCCCTGTGGGTGGGGCACAGGCACCAGCCTATCTGGGCCACGTCTCCTGTGTTTTAATTGGACTCAGAAAGAAAACGGTGATGAGAATTCCTGCATTCGGCCTGATTTCAAAATAGCGGGAAGGTGTGTTCTCCGGCTTAGGTGATATAAGGGATAATTAGCTTCTCCATTCCCTGAGCTGCTGTTTATTAATTTGAAATGCAAAGGCAAGCTGTCTCCTGAGACGGGCAAGACCCCATTTAAACACAGAGCAGCGGGAGCAGGGAGGCTCTGTCACAGACCCGAAGACTGCCCACCTCCGAAGAACCCGTGGGCACAGCTGGAGGGCATCGGGGGCAGTGGCCGTGTCCCGCCCTTCCCGGCTGTGTGGCCCTGACAGGCTCGGCCCTCCCTGCCCGGTTTCTCCCTTGTAATTATGGGGCTCTTGCAGGGATCGGGTGCTGGCCGAGGAGGGAGGTGCTGTTTTGGTTTTGCCAAATACCACGGGTGGCACGGCAAACTGCAGAGGGCAGGGCCTGGAGTGAGGGAGGGCGGCTGTCCCTGGGGAACACGGAGGGCGGGTTCCTTGGAGTCCTCGGGGCCCTGCTCAGAGCTGGCCTGGAGGGGTCCGTCGGCTCCATCTGTCAGCAGGAGAGCATCTGCGGGGTTGACCCTGCAGCCATCTACAGCTCTCCATTCTCTGGAAGGTGCTGCCCTTGCAGCTGTGATGGAAGTGAGGAGTCCTGGGACCTCACACGTACCCCAACAGCCCGTGCCTTCCCCAGACCTGGGCTCACGGAGCTGCAGCCCAGCAGGAAAACAGGGCCCCCTCTTCCTCTGGGCTCCATGGCCCGGTCCCTGTGGTGGCTGGGGACGGACCCAGCCTCGCAGAGCTTTGGGAAGACGTGGGTGGCCTCTTCCGGCCCTGCAAGGGGAGGGCTGTGGCCTCTGCTCAGGGCAGCCTGGTGCCCCCTCCAGACCCGGCTCAACGGGTCCTAGGCTGGCCCGGGAATCTTCATGCTAGGGGTTCTGAGGCCCTTGGGAGTCCTGCTGGGGGTCCCCGTGGGGAAAGAAGGCCTGGAGCCAGTGCTTCTGCATCTGTGGACTCCTGCACCACCTTCTCTTCCTTCCTGAGGCTGTAAATCCTGGCCGTGGCGTCCCTAGCTGTGTTCAGAAGACCCGGGTGGTCCGTGCCTGGTGCCAGCACTTGCTCACCTGCAGGCCCGACCCGCGCCTCCCACATCCGTCCTTGGTGGTGGCGTCACCTCCGCTGCTGCCCCACGAGTGCCCAGCAAGGCCCGGCACAGCCATGGTCATGGTGACACCTGGAGGCTGCCCAGCCCCTGGTGAGACCCACCCAGGCCACTGTTTTCTACACAACGCATTTTCTGCCTCTGCCCACGTCCCAGGCTGGCTCCTGCAGGGGATCAGCTCACCTGTCCTCCCCTTCCAGGGTCACAAGACCTGGGAGATGGTGCTTGCCCAGTAGCGCTTGTGGGGCAGCCAGAGGGGCACTTGTGGCCCCTCGGTGCCTGCCAGTGTGTGGACGCTCTGAGGATAAAATCCTGTGACCACAGAGACCATGCATCCCCAGGCAGGGGGCAGTGTGGCCGAAGGTGAGACCTGGGACGAGGTGGGAGCCTGGGAGCTCCAGGACGCCATCGCCTGAGGTGGCTGCAGACACATGGCCTCGGGTCCTCTCGTTCAGGGCTTGGGTCTTTTAGCCACAATCTTCCAAAATTAGATTTACAGCAATCACCACCACCATTGTGAAGCCACCAGACAACTGCAGGGCCAGGAGGTCAGGATGCACGGGGCCAGCTTTGTCTTTAAAAACAACTACACAAACAGATGGAGAAACATTCCATGTTCATGGTTAGGAAGAATCAGTATCGTGAAAATGGCCATACTGCCCAAAGTAATTTACAGATTCAACGCTATCCCCATCAAGCTACCAATGGCCTTCTTCACAGAACTGGAAAAAACCACCTTAAACTTCATATGGAACTAAAAGAGATCCCGCATAGCCAAGTCAATCCTAAGCAAAAAGAACAAGGCGGGAGGCATCACACTACTGGACATCAAACTATACTACAAGGCTACAGTAATCAAAACAGCATGGTACTGGTACCAAAACAGAGATATAGACCAATGGAACAGAACAGAGGCCTCGGAGGCAACACAACATATCTACAACCATCCAATCTTTGACAAACCTGACAAAAACAAGCAATGGGGAAAGGATTCCCTGTTTAATAAGTGGTGTTGGGAAAACTGGCTAGCCATATGCAGAAAGCAGAAACTGGACCCCTTCCTGACACCTTACACTAAAATTGACTCCAGATGGATTAAAGACTTAAACATAAGACGTAACACCATAAAAACACTAGAAGGAAACCTAGGCAAAACCATTCAGGACATAGGCATAGGCAAGGACTTCATGACCAAAACACCAAAAGCATTGGCAACAAAAGCCAAAATAGACAAATGGGACCTAATCAAACTCCACAGCTTCTGCACGGCAAAAGAAACAGTCATTAGAGTGAATCAGCAACCAACAGAATGGGAAAAAATTTTTGCAGGTTACCCATCTGACAAAGGGCTGATATCCAGAATTTACAACGAACTAAAACAGATTTACAAGAAAAAAACAAACAAGCCCATTCAAAAGTGGGCGAAGGATATGAACAGATACTTTACAAAAGAAGACATACATGAGGCCAACAAACATATGAAAAATGCTCATCATCACTGGTCATTAGAGAAATGCAAATCAAAACTACATTGAGATACCATCTCACGCCAGTTAGAATGGCGATCATTAAAAAACTGGAGACAACAGATGCTGGAGAGGATGTGGAGAAATAGGAACACTTTTACACTGTTGGTGGGAGTTCAGTCATTGTGGAAGACAGTGTGGCGATTCCTCAAGGACCTAGAAATAGAAATTCCATTTGACCCAGCAATCCCATTACTGGGTATATATCCAAAGAATTATAAATCATTCTACTATAAGGACACATGCACACGAATGTTCATTGCAGCACAGTTTACAATAGCAAAGACCTGGAACCAACCCAAATGCCCATCGATGATAGACTGGACAGGGAAAATGTGGCACATATACACCATGGAATATTATGCAGCCATCAAAAACGATGAGTTTGCGCCCTTTGTAGGGACATGGATGAACCTGGAAACCATCATTCTCAGCAAACTGACACAAGAACAGAAAATCAAACACCGCACATTCTCACTCATAGACGGATGTTGAACAATGGGAACACACGGACACAGGGAGGGGAGCACTATACATTGGGGTCTGTTGCGGGGGAGTAGGGGGAGACCGCGGGGGGTGGGGAGTTGGGGAGAGAGAGCATGGGGAGAAATGCCACATATAGGTGAAGGGGAGGAAGGCAGCAAATCACACTGCCACATATACACCTATGCAACAATCTTGCATGTTTTTCACATGTACCCCAAAACCTAAAATGCAATTAAAAAAAAAAACTACACAGCTCTGCACACCGGTGCCTCTGCGCTCCCCACACCGTCGCTGACCCTCTGCCACACTCCAACGTGGCCTCTGTGCTCCCCACACCGCTGACCCTCCGCCACACTCCAACGTGGCCTCTGTGCTCCCCACACCGCTGGCCCTCCGCCACACTCCAACGTGGCCTCTGTGCTCCCCACACCGCTGGCCCTCCGCCACACTCCAACGTGGCCTCTGTGCTCCCCACACCGCTGACCCTCCGCCACACTCCAACGTGGCCTCTGTGCTCCCCACACCGCTGGCCCTCCGCCACACTCCAACGTGGCCTCTGTGCTCCCCACACCGCTGGCCCTCCGCCACACTCCAACGTGGCCTCTGTGCTCCCCACACCGCTGACCCTCCGCCACACTCCAACGTGGCCTCTGTGCTCCCCACACCGCTGGCCCTCCGCCACACTCCAACGTGGCCTCTGTGCTCCCCACACCGCTGGCCCTCCGCCACACTCCAACGTGGCCTCTGTGCTCCCCACACCGCTGGCCCTCCGCCACACTCCAACGTGGCCTCTGTGCTCCCCACACTGCTGACCCTCCGCCACACTCCAGTGCGGCTGCTGCTTGCTGTGAAAACCTGTTAACCAGGACACTGGCAGGTGAGGGGCAGGCTGGCTTCAGACCAAACACTCCTGCTCAGAAGTAAGCCCTGACCTTTTAGTCACTGAGAAAAGTATACATGCGTTACCTACAGATTGTCAGAGGAGGTTAGGTCGGACCTCCCATGCACACACTAATGCCACGTAGGCGGAGGGTGGCTGTTTCCAGTGTTCTGCCATCGGGCATCCTGGATACGCCTTTCCCACGGGCAGCAGCGTCCACGGGCAGCTCCTGGAGCCTGCAGGGTGTGTGTGTGTTGAGTCGAGAGCTCACCTGTGTCCTCCCGCACGGCCGTGCCTGTCCCACCTGCCCACGTTGGAGGAGCCGTGAGCCACACTCCCTGGGAGGTCCAACCCAAGATCCCCAGATGACCTGGGGTGACGCCGAGTGACTTCCAGTTCTATGAACAGAGTTGGCTTGCTCCCTGCACGGGCGCCAATTCTCTCCTGCTGACCGAGGATCCTCGTAAGCTGGAAAATCTCGCCTTGACCTATGTCTTCAGCGGCAGGTGGATTTTCATGCTCAGACGTGTTGCTCTTAGCTTTCCACCTTGTCTGTGTCATTTGCTCCATGCAAACATCTTCTCTTTTTATAGTTAAGTTTATTGGTCCCTTGTTTTATGGCCTCTGTGTTTTGTGTAATGCTTAACAAAACTGTTTCTGCTACTGTTTTCTGCTAAACTTTTTAGCAGGAAATATAGAAGGCACTCAATTAAATTTTCTTAAAAGGCACTCAATTAAATTTTCTTGGAAGGCTGGACTCGGTGGTTCTCACCTGTAATCCCAACACAACAGTTTGGGAGGCCAAGGCAGGTGGGTCCCTGAGCCCAGGAGTTCAAGATCAGCCTGGGCAATATGGCAAAACCCTGACTCTACAAAAAAATACAAAGACTCTGCTGGGTGCCATGGCACACAACTATAGTCCTAGCCACTTGGGAGGCCGAGGTGGGAGGATCACCTGAGCCTGGGAGGTCGAGGCTGCAGTGAGCCAAGTTCACACCACTGCACTCCAGCCTGGGTAACGGAGGCCTTGTCTCAATAAAACAAAACAAAACAAACTTTTTTTTTACTTGCATATAACAAATAAAATACCTAAAAATAGTTGGGACTCAGAAGGCCTGCTAGCCTGAGACAGTCTTTCCACGCATACGCCGGTTCCTGAAATCCCTGAGCCTGGGAGCGGATCTGGGTGGCAATGCTGGACAGCTCCCGGCTCCAGGAGCCCCTGCCCCTCCCCCAAGGGTGTCCCGTGAATATTACTGGACGGCTCCTGGTGCCTCTGCCCCGCCCGCTGGTGTCCGTAAGTATTACTAGATGGCTCCCGGTGCCCCTGCCCCTGCCCGTCGGGTGTCTCGTGAGTCACGCCACTGCTCTGCCTCAGACAACACCGTGCACTGGCCAAGTTCTCTCTGGTGCAGAATCAATGCTCCCCACTGCCCTCAAAACCTGGTTTCTCTGCTCCTGGGTCTCAAATCCGGGTTCTTCCCTCGACAGCTGGTGTCCAACATCGCGCATCTGCAAACGCCAGCCCGACTGCTCTGTGTCTGAGCCACGGCCAGAAGCCTGCCTGGACACGTGGCTGCTGTGAAGGACATAGGCTGCCTGACCTTGCTCAGCTCCTCCTCGGGGTCACTCCATGTTTTTCTCTGTCTTGTTGTCAGAATAAATTGTTTTCAATCTGGAAACAAGGACAGCTCTTCACATAATTTTCTATTCTTTTGTTCTTCCTCCACTTCAAAGCAGCTTGCTGAAGCTTCCAGATCCACTGCAGTGCCCCTGAGCTGCTGACCCTGACCCCTGGGAATGATGTCTCATCTGCAGCTGTCCTGGGTGGTGCCGCCCGGCTGCATCTCCAGCCTCTGCCCCTGTCCTGGATGGGGCCGCCCGGCTGCATCTCCAGACTCTGCCCCTGTCCTGGGTGGGGCTGCCCAGTCCCATCTCCAGACTCTGCCCCTGTCCTGGATGGGGCTGCCCGGCTGCATCTCCAGACTCTGCCCCTGTCCTGGGTGGGGCTGCCCAGTCCCATCTCCAGACTCTGCCCCTGTCCTGGATGGGGCTGCCCGGCTGCATCTCCAGACTCTGCCCCTGTCCTGGATGGGGCTGCCTGGCTGCATCTCCAGACTCTGCCCCTGTCCTGGGTGGGGCTGCCCAGTCCCATCTCCAGACTCTGCCCCTGTCCTGGATGGGGCTGCCCGGCTGCATCTCCAGACTCTGCCCCTGTCCTGGATGGGGCTGCCTGGCTGCATCTCCAGCCTCTGCCCCTGTCCTGGGTGGGGCCACCCAGCTGCATCTCCAGCCTCTGCCCCTGTCCTGGGTGGAGGTGCCCGGTCCCATTTCCAGCCTCTGCCCCTGTCCTGGGTGGGGCTGCCCAGTCCCATCTCCAGCCTCTGCCCCTGTCCTGGATGGGGCTGCCCGGCTGCATCTCCAGACTCTGCCCCTGTCCTGGGTGGGGCTGCCTGGCTGCATCTCCAGACTCTGCCCCTGTCCTGGATGGGGCTGCCTGGCTGCATCTCCAGCCTCTGCCCCTGTCCTGGGTGGGGCCACCTGACACCTCCAGCCTCTGCCTTCCAGCGGCTCAGGCACGTGCTGGTCAGCTACGAAGCCTTAGCCTTGCTCGGGGGAGCCCCTGCCTCTGGGATACCAGCCACCCGCCTCGGCCACTGTCCTCCTCTTCATCACGGCTCTCTCGCCTCCGATCACTCTATCTTCTTTGTCTTTTTTCTTCGCGCTCCTGGACGTCTCACACCTTTTGCTCTGACGGTGACTTGAGCCTCGGCAGCCGCTTCTGCTCCTGCTGCTTCTGGCCCATCTCGGTCCGACGCAGCAGTGCTGGTTCTGACTGTGTCTTCCGTGCGCGTCCTCTCAACGAACACCCCACCCTGTTTCCCACGACTTGCATTCCGGCCATTTCCGTGGTGTGAGGCACAGCGGGACTCCTGCTGCCTCTCATCACATGTGTCCTGGGCTGGGTTCTTCCTGCCAGCCCCACCTCCTGCCTTCCAGCACCAGCCACGAGCATGCCCTTTTTATTTCTGAGACGGCGTCTCCTTGTGTGGCCCAGGCTGGAGTGCAGTAGTGCAACCTCTGCCTCCCAGGTTCAAGCAATTCTCGTGCCTCAGCCTCCCGAGCAGCTGTGATTACAGGCATGCACCACCACCATGCCCAGCAAATTTTTGTATTTTTTGTGGAGATGAAGTTTCACCATGTTGGCCAGGCTGGTCTTGAACTCCACGTGATCCACCTGCCTCGGTCCCTCTACAGTGCTGGGGTCACAGGTGTGAGCCACCGGGGCCAGGTGTGTCTTCTCCCCTTGCTTGTGGATGCTGTGGGCTGCTCCGTGGATGTTCCCTGCACAGCCCGCTCTGCGGAGGGCGCCCCCCCGCGGCCTCGGCTGTTTCCTGGGGTGTGTCTCCCTTCTGAGCTGGCTTTGGGTGGGATGCTGCTTTCTACTCATTCTCCCGTGGCTGGGGGGCCATGACTCTTTTGGTACCTGATGGCAGTTTGGCCCCAGCCAGGGTGAGGGTTTCCTGGGTTTCCACATCTTCCTCCCGAGGAGGCGCCAAGGCCAGGCCTCGTGTCAGTGACCACCTCTCTGGTTTGGGACGTAGGACTGGGGACCGAGAGAGTAATGGTGTGCGGTGGGTCTTGTTCTCACCCTCCCCCGAAACCAGGGGTTCTGTGGCTGGTGGAAGTTCTCACTGGGCGTCCTCAGCCTGGGACTGGTCTGTTCCGCATGGCTTTTCCCGCTGAAACCGCAGTCTGCATTATAATTAGCTGGTGAAACCCAGAACGCGGTTGGTTTTAAGAGGTAATTTGCTAGCGGTTCAGCAATTAAGCACCTTAATGGACGATTGGGAGCCAAGACCCTGAGCAGTGAGCCCCGCGGCGTCCAGTTCCTGCTGTAGGTCGGTCGGGACGGTGTTGAGTGCCTGGGACTGGCAGGGCACGAGGGAGGGCCTGACCTGGCTGGTGCCGTCCACACGCACACACCGGCGACTGCCCTGCCCTGCTGTGTCCAGTTCCTGCTGTGGGTCAGTGTTCAGCACCGAAACTGCCTCTGGTCTGACAACGGTCACTCCTGATCCCTCGACACGTGGGCCTTCGAGGCTCTAGGACAGGAGGGACGGGACTGACAGGGCCTGAGATGATGCCAGGATTGCTCCAAGTCCGGGTCCATCCCCATCTGGAGGGGCCACTGCTCAAGCCAGCATGGCTACACTGACACCACGGGAGTGTGGGGGGCCACTGCACCTCAAAGAGGAGGGAACCCACAGCCCTGGGCCCTTTCGGAGCCACCATGGACACAGGCACAGGCTTCTCAGCCCATCGCTGTAGGGCGGGCGCTGCAGGGTGACCTCAACCTTCCATCAAAGAGCCTCAGGCCCACGGCGCTCACGGCAGCAACCCCGGCCCGTGGGTCAAAAGGGCAGAGGGTGTCTGAGACCTTAAGGAAATGAAGGGAGCAGACTCACCCCACTGCAGGCACTGTGAGGGCACTGGCGGGTGCGGGGCCTGCCCGGGATGCGCTATGCAGAGGCTGGCTCAGCCGTTCAGCTGCGGAAGCCAAAACCACGAGGAGCTCCACAGACAGAACTGGCTTCCTGCACAGCCGGGACTTGCTGGCCGGCTGGCCGCGAGGCTCCGGCAGGTAGACACACAGGTGGCACGTGGCCGGCATGGGGCCCCGGCAGAAATGGAAAGGAGGGAGGCAGGAGACAGGGATGGGACCCTCTGGGGACACAGGAAATGTATGCCAAGCATGGATCGGCCAGGCGGGCTGGTGTAGATGGGGCTGGTGTGGACACGGAGCTGGTGTGGACACGGAACTGGTGTGGACAGGGCCAGTGTGGACAGGGCTGGGGGCCAGTGTGGATGGGGCTGGTGTGGACATGGAGCTGGTGTGGACACGGAACCGGTTTGGACAGGGCCAGTGTGGACAGGGCTGGGGTCCAGTGTGGACACGGGGCTGGTGTGGACATGGAGCTAGTGTGGACGGGGTCAGTGTGGACAGGGCTGGGGGCCAATGTGGATGGGGCTGGTGTGGACATGGAACTGGTGTGGACACGGAGCTGGTGTGGACATGGAACCGGTGTGGACAGGGCCAGTGTGGACAGGGCTGGGGGCCAGTGTGGATGGGGCTGGTGTGGACATGGAGCTGGTGTGGACACAGGGCTGGTGTGGACACGGAACCGGTGTGGACAGGGCCAGTGTTGACAGGGCTGGGGGCTGGTTTGGATGGGGTCGGTGTGGACACGGAACCGGTGTGGACAGGGCCAGTGTGGACAGGGCTGGGGTCCAGTGTGGACACGGGGCTGGTGTGGACACAGAGCTGGTGTGGATGGGGCCAGCGTGGACAGGGCTGGGGGCCGGTGTGGATGGGGTCGGTGTGGACATGGAGCTGGTGTGGACACAGGGCTGGTGTGGACATGGAACCGGTGTGGACAGGGCCAGTGTGGACAGGGCTGGGGGCTGGTGTGGATGGGGTCGGTGTGGACACGGAACTGGTGTGGACACGGCCACTGTGGACAGGGCTGGGGGCCGGTGTGGATGGGGTCGGTGTGGACAGGGCCAGTGTGGACAGGGCTGGGGGCCGGTGTGGATGGGGCTGGGCCCCGAGTCTGCCTGCCGCAGACTGGAAGCCTGTGTGGCTTCCACACAAGGGGACAAAGCTGGGGACAGGCAAGCCCTCAGGTAACTGATTGCCGAGGCTGGAGAGTCACAGCTAATTAAGCACAAAATGGCTCAGTGGCCTGATGGTTATGACAGGGGACAGACGCTTTTAGTTCTAATTACAAACCCTGTGGCTGGAGGAGGACAGGCTGGCGCTGGCAAACCGGACATTTCTGGAGCAGGTGCCGGAAAGGGCTTCTCTCTGGGCCCCGGGGAGCTCAGCAAGGCCATGGCCGATGCACGTCACGCCCCTCGGAGCACAGTGAGACTGGGCTTGGTCTGGCCCAGGGCCTCTGCCGACTCCAAGGACCTTTCAAGGTGACAGCAGATTCAGCTGAGTCCACAAAAATGCGACAGCGCAGTCCGTGCCGCGGTTGTACTTTAACAGGAGAACGTCCTGGAAGATTAAACTCTGCTGCCCAGAAACAGCCCGGCCAAGCAGTGGGGCAGTGAGGCCAGGAGGAAGCGGAAGCAGGGGGACCCGCCCTCCTGTGGAACGAGGGGGCCGGGGCGTGTAATGCAGGCAGGTGCAGACACATGGGCGAATACGTGCACCCACACAGAGATGCACAGAGACAGAGAGACGTACAGAGATACAGAGAGGCACAGAGACACACGCAGGGTCCGCTCCGTTCTAGCAGAGCCGTGGGTCTGAGTTCCCCGCCACCTGTCCCTGCAGGTCCAGCGGAGCTCACCAGTGCACAGGGAGCAGAGCCTGCTGCTCTGACCTCGGTATCGCTCTGCCCGCCTGCGGGACACCTGCGAGGAATCACGGTCACTGTGTTGGCCGCCAAGCCCAGGGCAGAGGTGCAGGTGCTCACACTGCCCACCTTGCAGCCTGGCAGATGTGCCTGCGTGGCCCCACTTGTCCCTGCCAGTGGGTGTGGTTCATAGTGATGCTCAGGGTGGTGTGGAACAGGGGAGGCTGCTCCCCAGGGACCTCGCAGGGAGCCCCTCTCTGAGCGAGGGAGGCGGGGGCTTCCGAGGCCAGGAAGCTGCTTCGTGTGAGATGAAGTTCACGCAGCACCGGGAACAGCCCTTCCAGGATTGGGCTCTCTGCGCTCAGGTCACCAGGTATTTAGACACTCTACATCTACAGCACTCCAGCAAACCTTGTTGGTTTTTAAATTGAAACATGAATGTTGCCAACAGTTCCCTAGAGAATCAGGAGCTCCTTCAATTCCAAATCATCCTGAGCAGCAGCACTAGGGCAACATGAAGGCAGCTCTGAGCCAGCCCCGACCTCATGTCCGGGGTGCTGGGAAGACCCCACACCCCTTCCTCCCCGGGACCGAGCCTCTCCAGCCTTCCCCAGAGACAACCCAGCCTTGGGAGCGCTGCATCCCTCGAAGGAGGACGGCGCGGGTCCTCATGGGCTGCCGTGATGGGGGCTGGCTCCATGTCCTCACAGGACGGCGCGGGTCCTCGCTCCCTGTCCTAGCCTCCACCTCCCTCTGTCACATCATCTGCCCGGCGGGACTCAGATAGGCTGGAGTGCCGTCTGCACAAAGCACCACTGCTTCCTCTGCCCCAAGTTACCGACAAAAGCGTTCTCTGGGGTCAGGTGAGAAACAGGTGAGAGTGTGCAGCGGCCGCAGCCCTGAGCCCCAGGGTGGGAGGAAAGGCTGCCCACTCCAGCTCCCAGGCCTCCCTCGGGGCAGGAACACAAGGAAAGGCAGCAGAGGAGAAAGAGGGGCTTCAGATTCAGTGTCAAGCACTACGGCGAGACCCGGGTGCACATTTGTTTATAAATGAAAGTGTCATCCTGTGCGGAGGCTGTCCCCGGGGGAGCAGGTGGCCATGCAGCAGGCGTTACTGGTGATACCATGCATGATGATGTACACTGATTACAAAGTGGACCGGTGTGCAGGGGCTTGGGACTCCGGAGCCTGCAGCTGGAGGCATCTCTTCGCCACGCAGGCCCTTCCTGAGCATCCTCTCCTCACCCCTGCGCCGGCCTCCTCCCCATCCCCATGCAGAGGAGGGTAGGTTTTAAGGTTTGCTTTCTTTTTCTTTCTTTTTTTTTTTTTTTGAGACAGAGTCTCACTCTGTCCTCCAGGCCAGAGTGCAGTGGTGTGATCTCCGCTCTCCTGCCTCAGCCTCCTGAGTACCTGGGACTACAGGTGTGCACCACCACACCCAGCTAATTTTTGTACTTTTTGTAGAGACGGGCTTTCGCCATGTCACCCAGGCTGGTCTCAAACTCCTGGGTTCTGGCGTTCTGCCCTCCTTGACCTCCCAAAGTGCTGGGATGACAGGTGTGAACCACCGTGCCCAACCTCCTTCTTACAGCCTCGCGACTGGCTCTAGTTCAGATACAGATTGATGAAAGGACTGTCCCACACATGTATTTAGGTTGGTTCACGGTGGAGTGGCTCCATCACGCCAGCTTTTCCATGAGTAACAAGGATGAGCTCCAGGAAAACACAGGCACGTCGTCTTGAGACACTGGAGGAGAGGCTGGGAGGAAGGGAGCGGCTCTGGGTGACTTTCCTGCTGTCTGAGGCTCTTCTCCTAAAGACAGGTTTGTGTGGGGGCATGCTAAGCAGCTCAAACCCAGATGGAAATCACCATCTCCACCGCTCAAAAACGTGGAGACAGAGGTCAAGCTGACCACAGCAGCCACCAGAGAGGCACGAATCCTGGAAAGGAAGGGCCAGAGAAGGGGAGCCCCAAACCGTGTGTCTAACTCTTTCCAAACCTCTGACTGATCCCCAATTGTCATACGAGACAGGCAGTGATCTGGTGTGGTTGCGTCCCCACCCAAATCCCATCTCGAGTTGCAGCTACCAGAATTCCCGCGTGTTGTGGGAGGGACCCGGTGGGAGGTAACTGAGTCATGGGGGCGGATACCCTGTACTGTTCTCACGGTAGTGAACAAATCTCAGGAGATCTGATGGTTTGAAAGGCGTTTCCGCTTTCTCTTGGCTCATTCTCTTTGCCTGGTACCATGTAAAGCATGACCTTGCTCCTGCTTCATCTTCCGCCACGATTGTGAGGCCTCCCCAGCCATGTGGAACGGTGAGTGAATTAAACCTCTTTCCTTTATTAATTACTCAGTCACTGGGAGGCCCTTATTAGCAGCGTGAGAACAGACTGATGCAGGCAGGGCCCAAGCAGGTCCCAAGCTTTCCACAGTAGAGAGAAGAGCCGGATGCAGATGGCAGCTGCCACCACCTCAGGGCTACACTACTCAAAGCAGCAACGAGCCTCAGCCGCGGCAGACCCTCAGTGACGCCTTCCCGGGCCGCGGCGGGACACGGGCCTGGGCAAGGCACTGGAGCAACCCAAATCACGAGACACGTGAAAAAGGGAATGGGGCCCAGCCCACATCAGAGCAGAACTCAAGAGGGTCAGACGCTGGAATCAGCAGACGAGCACCTAAAGCAGCTGCTCAGGGAGAGAAAAGAAACGTCCTCATAACCACACGAATGACACGCCGCAGCGGGGGACTGGAATGGCTGTGGGGTATCTCTTCTTAAAGGTGGATCGTCAGCATTTTAGGTTCCAAGGCTGCTCAGCCTATGTTACAACTACTCGCTGCCAGTGTAGCCGAAAGCAGCTGTAACGACACAGAGGGCCGTGCTATGTTCTCAAACTCCTGGGCTCATGCAATCCTCCAGCCTCGGCTTCCCAGAGTGCTGGGATCACAGGTGTCAGCCACCACGCCCGTCCTGGGCTGATCCGAAAACACTGGCATCTGACCCCCAACACCCAAATCCCCATCCGCCACAGTCACCTGAATCCCGGAGCCCCACAGATACCTGAATATCCGCCCCTCACAGACACATGAATTCCCCCTCTAAACCGGAATCCCCACTCCCCACACACGCCCGACTCCCCGCCCCCCACAGACGCCCGACTCCCCGCCCCCCACAGACGCCCGACTCCCCGCCCCCCACAGACGCCCGACTCCCCGCCCCCCACAGACGCCCGACTCCCCGCCCCCCACAGACGCCCGACTCCCCGCCCCCCACAGACGCCCGACTCCCCGCCCCCCACAGACGCCCGACTCCCCGCCCCTCACAGACGCCCGACTCCCCGCCCCCCACAGACGCCCGACTCCCCGCCCCTCACAGACGCCCGACTCCCCGCCCCTCACAGACGCCCGACTCCCCGCCCCCCACAGACGCCCGACTCCCCGCCCCTCACAGACGCCCGACTCCCCGCCCCCCACAGACGCCCGACTCCCCGCCCCCCACAGACGCCCGACACCCCGCCCCCCACAGACGCCCGACTCCCCGCCCCTCACAGACGCCCGACTCCCCGCCCCCCACAGACGCCCGACTCCCCGCCCCCCACAGACGCCCGACACCCCGCCCCCCACAGACGCCCGACTCCCCGCCCCCCACAGACGCCCGACTCCCCGCCCCTCACAGACGCCCGACTCCCCGCCCCTCACAGACGCCCGACTCCCCGCCCCCCACAGACGCCCGACTCCCCGCCCCCCACAGACGCCCGACTCCCCGCCCCTCACAGACGCCCGACTCCCCGCCCCCCACAGACGCCCGACTCCCCGCCCCCCACAGACGCCCGACTCCCCGCCCCCCACAGACGCCCGACTCCCCGCCCCTCACAGACGCCCGACTCCCCGCCCCCCACAGACGCCCGACTCCCCGCCCCCCACAGACGCCCGACACCCCGCCCCCCACAGACGCCCGACTCCCCGCCCCCCACAGACGCCCGACTCCCCGCCCCTCACAGACGCCCGACTCCCCGCCCCTCACAGACGCCCGACTCCCCGCCCCCCACAGACGCCCGACTCCCCGCCCCCCACAGACGCCCGACTCCCCGCCCCTCACAGACGCCCGACTCCCCGCCCCCCACAGACGCCCGACTCCCCGCCCCCCACAGACGCCCGACTCCCCGCCCCCCACAGACGCCCGACTCCCCGCCCCTCACAGACGCCCGACTCCCCGCCCCTCACAGACGCCCGACTCCCCGCCCCTCACAGACGCCCGACTCCCCGCCCCCCACAGACGCCCGACTCCCCGCCCCCCACAGACGCCCGACACCCCGCCCCTCACAGACGCCGGAATCCCCGTCCCCACAGACGCCCGACTCCCCGCCCCTCACAGACGCCCGACTCCCCGCCCCTCACAGACGCCCGACTCCCCGCCCCTCACAGACGCCCGACTCCCCGCCCCCCACAGACGCCCGACTCCCCGCCCCTCACAGACGCCCGACTCCCCGCCCCTCACAGACGCCCGACTCCCCGCCCCCCACAGACGCCCGACTCCCCGCCCCTCACAGACGCCCGACTCCCCGCCCCTCACAGACGCCCGACTCCCCGCCCCCCACAGACGCCCGACTCCCCGCCCCTCACAGACGCCCGACTCCCCGCCCCCCACAGACGCCCGACTCCCCGCCCCCCACAGACGCCCGACTCCCCGCCCCTCACAGACGCCCGACACCCCGCCCCTCACAGACGCCCGACTCCCCGCCCCTCACAGACGCCCGACTCCCCGTCCCCACAGACGCCCGACTCCCCGCCCCCCACAGACGCCCGACTCTCCGCCCCCCACAGACGCCCGACTCTCCGCCCCCCACATACACCCTCATCCCGACCCCCGCAGACACCGGAATCCCCGGCCACGCCCAGGTCCCCGCCCACAGCCCGCGGCTCCCGCCCCCACTCAGCTTCTCCGCCCCGCCCCTCACACCAGGGGAGCCGGGGAAGGCTGAGCGGTGTCCGGCTCCGAACCCAGCTACGGAATCACAGGTAGCCCAGAGCGCGCCCAGGGGTGGAGATGCCGTAGGGAGACTCCGACCTCGGCCTCAGCGTCACCATCGCCCCCCACCCCGTAAAGGGCAAGGACCTTCAGAGACAAGACCTCCCAGGAGTCAAACTTGAGAACTGAAGTGGGTTTAAAACTCAGAGGCGTTGAAAGAGGAGGTTAGGAATTTCTCTCAGGCCCTACCTGGCGGATCACACCTGTGCTCCCAGCACTTTGGGAGGCCGAGGTGGGGCGATCGCTTGAGCCCAGGAGTTTCAGATCAGCCTGGGCAGCATAGTGAGGCCCCGTCTCTACAAAATACAAAAGCTAGCCAGGCATGGTGGTGCTGGTCTGAGGTCCCAGCTACTTGGGAGGCTGAGGCAGGAGGATCACTTGAGCCTGGAAGGTGGAGGCTGCTGTGAGCTGAGATCACACCACTGCACTCCAGTCTGGGAGACAGAGCCAGACCCTGTCTCAAAAAAAAAAAATTACCTCAGAAGATAGAGATAAAAAGACAAAAGGAAAATAAATGTACAGGCTCACACCTGTAACCCCAGCACTTTGGGAAGCTGATGGCAGGGCGGATCACTTGAGGCCAGCAGTTTGAGACCAGCCTGGGCAGCATGGTGAAACTCTGTCTCTACTAAAGTAAATTACAAAAATTAGCTGGGTGTGGCGGCCCATGCTTGTAATCCCAGCTACTCGGAAGGCTGAGGCACAAGACTCGCTTGAAGCCAGGAGGTAGAGGTTGCCGATTGAGAAGGAAAGAAGGAAGGAGGGAGGGAGGGCAGGGAGCTTGAGAGCAGAGTAGGCTGGATGCACGTGGGCCAGACGTGGAGCCCTGGAACTCAGGCATGGGCGAGAGATGGGGAGCCAGGGATGACAGGCACCGCCACAGCCGTTCCCAGAACCAAGCGTGCGTTTCCAGGCTCAGTGGCTGCCAGGGACCTAGCACAGCAGGTGAAGTTAGCTCTACCCCAAAGCACATCAGGGAGTGAGAGGAGAATGGGGCACGTGGAGGGTGAGGAGGCCCCCTGCAAAGAACCAGGAACAAGGAAGACTTCCGAGTCTTCCTTCCAGATGAAGCTGGCGCAGGGCCTGATGATTTAGAGGGAAACCAGTTCCAGCGGCGCGCACCAGGCAAGGCAAAGGCATCTCAGAGGGGCCGTGGGGCAGCCGGCGTGCTGTGTCCTGCTCCACCAGACGGATGGCGCCCAGCTGCCTTCCCAGGCCTGAGCAGGGATGGGAGAGGATTCAGGAGAAGGAGTCCACAGAGAAGAGGGGCTCCCAGGATGTGGCTGCAAGAAGTGAGCCGCCCAGTGGAGGAGAGTGTCAGGGAGGCAGGTGCTGGGCTGGGCCGGGGGAGCTGCTGCAGGCCTGGGGCGGTTGGAAGCAGGAGGATTGGGCCCTTGGCGCAGCACAGCAGCTTGCTGGGAGCTGGGGGCAGAGTCACTTGGTGAGCTCAGAGAGGGTGCTAAGAGCAGCAAGAGACGATCGTTCCCTCCAGGCAAAGCCAGACGCTGTGTGGGAAAAGAAACTACGCGGCCACAGAGCTCCGAGGCGTTCGTGTGGACAGAAGTGCTAGCGGAAAGGCCAGAACCCGAGGGACACACCCTCAAGAGCCAGCGGCACGATGGGTCCAGCCTGGAGACGGGCCAGAGCAGTGAGGCTCTCCCCCAGCCCAGGGACGGAGACCTTACCAGGGGCCTAGGGAACAAGGTGGGCAGGGGCGGCTGTTTTTTCAGATGAACCCTAGGACCACTTGATTCTTCATCTGACAAAGCTAACAGAGGAAATGATGAGGCCTGTGAACTCAGGAAAAGCTCTCCGCCTGGCAGGCGAACACGTCCGCTGCATTTTCAGGCATTTGCTGAGGGCCCGATACCCACGGGCCGGGACAGACTCAGCCCGAAAAGACCCAGGCAGGCAGCCGTAGGTGCCATTTTCTGTGAGTTGATGGGTCTGAGGTCGGCTGCCTGGGGGATCCTGCAGTAGGGAAGGCTAGGGACACGGAGGTGGAGGAGCCCGGGAAAAGGCCAGGGCGGCTGGGGGCCGGGAAGATGCACAAGCAGCTTTCTCTGGGCTCTACCATGCTCCAAGACCTGCAAGACGTGCGAAAGACGTTTCTCATAAAGAGTTTGTGATTCAAAACATGCAAAGGCCTCTTAAAACTCAACAGGAGAAACAGACAACCCAATGAAAATGAGCCAAGCAGATGGCTCCCACCGTCTCATACCCGTGCCTGGGTACACGCTGCCCCACCCGGTCTTCCCATGTCTCCCCGACCACAGCCCTGCTTCCTGTCTCTGCGGGTACCACCCTGCGATCTTGTGGCCTCCCATCACGACTCCTCCAGCCTCATAATAAAGGGTCATATACCTGTCTATCTGCATGTGAGATCCTAAAATACCCAGCACGCATCAGCGGGCCACAAAACTGGGAGCCACAAGGAGAGCACTGTGGTCCCGTTGGCCTCGCTGGGCCGCGGCAAGAGTGTCTGACTGCTCTCAGATGGCAGGGCCGGCATTGCAGTGGACAAAAGACCTAACTGTAAAACACAGAACTAGAAAATTTCTAGAAGACAGCATGGAAGAAAAGCCGGAGAACCTTGGGTATGGTGATCAATTTTTAGATCAACATCAAAAGCCTGAGCCATGAAAGACAAAATTGATAAGTTGGACTTTTGTTAAAACTAAAAACTTTCTCTACAAAAGAAGACATTTGCAAAACACATATCTCATAAAGAGTTTGTAATTCAAAACATACAAAGGCCTCTTAAAACTCAGCAAGAAAAATAGACAATCCAGTGAAAAATGAGCCAAACATCGGGGCAGACCCCTCACCGAAGACAGATGGTAAATAAGCCCCTGCAATCTGCACGCCAGCCCATGTCATGGTGGAACTGCTAATTGAAACACACGGGGACATCTCCACGCACCCGCCAGCGTGGCTGAAACCCAGGACACAGATGGCACCGGATGCTGGCGACGATGTGGGGTCACAGGAGCGCACACTGAGCTCTGGTGGGGGCACACAGTGGGAATGCAGCCAACTGGAAGGCCACGTGGCAGTTTCCTACAAACCTAAGCATGCCATGACCATACCACCTAACGGTCAAGCCCACAGGAGTTGAAATCTTACGTCCACACTAAAACCCCCACGTGGATGTTTATAGCAGCTTTATTCATCATCAACTGAGATGTCCTTCAGTAGGTGAATGGGTGCAGGCAGTGGAATATCATTCAGTGCTAAAATGAAGTGAGGTGTCAAGCCCTGAGTGGATATGGAGGAAACACAGAGGCGACGAGGAAGTAAAAGGAGCTGCTTTGAGAAGGTTGCACCGGTAGGGTTCTAACTGCATGGTGTTCTGGGAAGGGCAAAGCTATGGAGACAGTAGAAAGATCAGTGGTTGCCAGGGATTGATGGAAGGGAGGGATGAGCACGGTGGGTTTCTAGGGCAGTGACGCGCCTCTGGATGAGACTGTGATGCTGGATCACGTCCTGAATGCCTGTCCAAACCCACAGAAGCACAACACCAAGAATGAGCCCTCATGTAAACGGCGGACTTTAGTTAATAATAATGTATCAAGAGTGACTGAATCATGACAAATGTCACACCAATGTCACCGTTAACAATAGGGAGTGTGGGGGATGGAAGGGGTGGGGTGTGGCTAGAGGGAACTTTATACTATCTGCTCAATATTCTGTATATCTACAACTTTACTAAGAAACTTGAATGTATTCATTGTCTAAGAAAGGGCACCTCCGAAGCTGTGGAGGGCAGTCCTTTCGGGGTGGGCTGGAGAAAGCCAGGCCGACGCATTCCAGGCAGAGCATGCGTGTGGTGGGCAGGCTGAGCCCTGGCCACGGCATACCTGGAGGAAGGGCCAGGCATGCAGAGGCCCGGCAGCCAGTCTCGTCCTGATCCACCTGTCAGTTCTGACTCCACAGTAGAGTCAGACACTATTGTCAGATGTCACCAAAATCAGAGCAAACACCAGTCCCACTTTTCACTGGAGGATAAAGCGGAAAGGATGTTACAGACGTTTCCCCTGCAGGAAAACCAGAGACAGTGGCTGGAGAATGTCCTCCTGCACACCAGGAAGGTGGGGGGGCAGGCAGCTGTTGTGAGCTGCGTGGTGTGGGCAGGGACCACTGAGATGCCAGCTGCTGCGGGCTCCAGCAAACCGCAACGCCAGGGATGCTTTTGGAACATGATAGTGGCGCTGGTTACAGCCCGGGAGACAGCAGCCCCTTTGGGGTTTTGGATTTTGGCAACATTTACCTCGGGCAGTATCTGGGTCCTTCATTTTGTTGATGCTTTTGGGGGAGGAGAAAGGCCAGGAGGAAGGCTGGCCTATGGCATAGCCACTGTGCCAGAATGCAGGTGCTAGATGGGTCCTCACACACGGGAGCCCCCACGCCCTGCTGCAACAGAACCCAAGTGCCCCTTAAAAGCACGCGGCCCCTCTGAGGATGCGGTATTGGACGGGAGGAAAGCGCGAGGCACAGGAGTGATGCCCGGGGTCAGTGCCGCAGGGCTGTGCAGGGCAGAGAACGTTGTCAGCACCACGGGCAGTTGGGTGGGTCCTGGCCACAGGGTCCCTGAGACACAGTGGGTGCTGAGACCACCATGTCTGACTTCACAGCACGCACATGCCTCTCCCATGACACACATGCTCCTTAGGGGTGCAGGGACAGCTCTGGTGGGCAGGACAGTAGCTCGGCCACCTCCGCTGTCTCCCCTGGTGACGTTGGAACTAGTTCCAGGTGGCTCCTTCTCAGGAACCTTTGACTTCCCACAGTCAGCCATCGTGTTGCGGATTTAGGTTGAAAACAGCTAAGCGGCTCTCCCCTCTGTCCCCACCTCCGGCGACAGGGCTGCGGGAGGGCTCCTCTCTCTGAAGGCAAGCGGGGCCGTGCACAGCAGCCACCAGGGCCGGAGCTGTGGCTTCCTCCTGCTTCCTCCTGCTTCCTCCTGGGAGCAGCTCTCAACCAACCGAAGCCGGCTCTGCCTGAAGAGATTCCCCCGGCTCTGTGCCGGGTGTAGGCCGTGGGCAAAATCCAGAGAAGCAGAGACAGTGGCACCTGGCAAGGCCCCAGCCCCACTCGGAAGGGCACTTGCTTTCTGGGAAGAGATTACCTCCCTAATCACAGTTGGCTCCAACTAATCCTAAACTTAACCTTGAGATCTTGAGAAAACCAGGATTAAAGCCAGAATCCTGGAAGTGCCGCTCACATGGGTGAGCCCTTGGGGAGGGGGCTCCGGGGGCTCGGGCAGTCCCGGTTTGGAAACACTTCACACACAGACAGGCGGTCTCCTGGGCTCTGTCCCTCGAGGGGCTCTGGGGCCCAGCCTCCGGCCTGCCCCCTCCCTCCCCACCTCTGCAGTGGCACCCAAGACCAGTGGCCACTGGCTCCACCCTGCCTGGGGCCCACCCTGCCGCCATGGGGCCCATCAGGTCTGGCCCGTCTGGGGCTTTGCTCATGGTGGCAGCCCTGCCCAGTGGGGCCCACAGCTGGCAGGCGGGGAGGGATGGTGCGGCTGCTGAGGGCCCGGGGAGGGTTCTAAGGGGAATGAGTCTTCACGAGCTGATCGGCCCTGTGTCCTCCGCGCCAAACATCTGGGGCTGAGTCTGAGGACGGAGCCCCCAGGAGCTGCTGATCTTCCACACTTTGTGTCACCCCCAAAGCTCTTAAAAACAGGCATTTTCAACTTGCCCATTCAGGCTTACGAGAAACCTTTCCCGACAGAGAACTCAAACCCCTGGACTTTGGCATGACAGCTCAGCAGGTGGTGAACTTGGAGGTTTCTGATCCACCGGGAAGGAGGAAGCTGTCTGCGCACCCCCACCCCCGCTCCTACTTTCTGTTCCAGCCCTGCCTGGTCCGGAAGGGGCCACTGGTTTCCTCCCTGCCCAGGGGCGGCTCCCAGAGCCAGATGCTGGGGTCCCGGCTGGGATGACCCAACACGAATCCCTCAGGGATACGCACAGGATGCCCTCTGTGGGGCAGGAGCCTGGCACGGGTCGCCTTGTCTTTCCCTGAGGCAGAGCCTTCAATTGGGGGATGGGGGAGATTTCTTGGCCCCACAGCCCATGCCATCAACTTGGAGTCTCTATCACACCCTGGCCATGCCCAGCACAGCATTCCTGGGGCGTGCCCCTCCCCATTTGTGGAATTCCCCTGCCACCCCACGGCTGCTATCACAGCCCCTCCTGCTCTGCCTGCCCTCCTCCCTTTCAGGCCCGTGTGGATGGTGCACACATGGGAACCCCCTTCGGCACCCTGGGCTGCTCTCCTGACTCCTCCACCTGGCCTCGGCCTGAGGCCTACATCACAATTCTTCCTAGACCGAAGACACTTGGCTTTGGAAAGGGACTTGACACACAGCCAGCCCAAAAGAAGGCCAAGAATGAGACAGAGCAGCGAACCCAGACCTCAGGTCGGTAAAGGCACTCACCACTGTGAGGGAGCGACCCAGAGTCACCCCAGCTCTGAACATGGTCACCCCATGGCCAGAGTGCAGGTACCACCTCCTTCTTGCCCCCATGGGTCCCCCTGCTCCTCAGACACACATACTCCCCTCTGCTCTTCAAACACCCACACACTCCACACCTGCCCCTCCCATACCACACATTGCCGCTTGCCATTCAGGCACTTACACCTCCCCCCTGCCCCTCATCCACGCTCGCTGCCTCAGGGACCCGCCCTGGCTATTCCTGCCCTGTCCCATAACCCACAGGGCTGACCGTTCCCTCTGACCCAGGGTTTGACTTCCTGTCTGTCTTTTGCCTCCTTCCAGGAGTGCTGCCCATGGGGTGTTTGGGTCTCATTTGAAGTGGGATCCCCACTGTCTACAGGGCGTGGTGGGCACTGAATGTTCATTGAATGAGTGTTAAACTGGAGACAGTTTGTCTGTTACCCAGAGCTCTGGTCGCTAAAAAGTCAAGCATTTTGGGCTACCTTGATAAAAATAAATCAGACTGTTCAAGCTGCTAAAAGTGGTTGGTGTGCTGAGGGTATTGGCTGCCTGCGACCCCGAGTTCCATTCTGTGTCCCAGGAGGGTGCCAGGTGGGGCGGTCCCAGCACCAAGTCAGGGCCTGCCTAGGATGTGTCTGGATCTTCCGAGGCCTGGCAACATCAGGATGGGGCGGGGTTTGTCTGTCTTATTCCAGAAGGCATAGTCAAGGCAGCGGAATCCAGGGCAGCCAATTTCAGCTGACGATAGAGCATGTTTTAGGCCAGGCGAGTGTGGTTTCTCTCCCGGCACATGACCCACTCCTGGAAGAGCTCTGTGGGGGCAGATGGCGCTCTCCATCCTGAGCCAAGATCTGCCAAAGTGCTCTGGGCTGATGCTGCAATCACTTTGTCAATGATCCCACTTTGCAGGTTAAGTCTGCCACTTCTTGGCAGGTGGCACTGCTAAAGCCATTGTCACCTGGAAGTAGATGTGCTGCTCCCGGGAGACCCTGTGGCAATTTAAGGAAATAATTCAGCCAAGGAGCTGAGAAAGCCTCTACCTGGGCCCAGTGTCCAGAGGGTTTTGGATGAAGCTTATACATGGGAAGTCAATGTTCATCCCTCCACTCCTTCACTCTCCTGTGTGTGCACGCATCCATCCATTTGTCCATCCACTCATTCATTCATTCTTCCTTCACCCACCTGTGGGTGCATCCATCTGTCCATTCACCCATCCATCCACCTATCCATCTATCCATCCTTCCATCCACTCACCCATCCATCCAACCATCCATCCACAAACCCATCCACCCATCCATCTATTCACTTATCCATTCATCTATCCATTCATCCATCCATCCACTCATCCACTCACCCATCCATCCACCCATCTAACCACTCACCTATCATCTATCCGTCCATCCATCCATCCACTCACCTATCCATCCATTGACCCAACCATCCACCCATCCTTCTATTCACTTATCCATTCATCTATCCATCCATCCACTCACCTATCCATCCATTGATTCATGCATCCACCCATCCATCTATTCACTCATTCATTCATCTTTACATCTATCCATCCATCTACCCATCCATCCATCCACTCACTCATCCATCCATCCATCCATCCACTCACCTATCCATCCATTGATCCATCCATCCATCCACCCATCCACCTGTTCACTCATCCATTTATCTATCCATCCATCCACTTATCCATCCATCCACTCACTCATCTATCCATCCATCCATCCACCCACCCACTCATCTGTCCATCTACCCATTCACCTATCCATCTGTTGATCCATCCACTCATCCACCTATTCACTCATCCATCCATCTATCCATCCATCCACTCATCCATCCATCCACTCATCTATCCACCCACCCACCCACTTATCCATCCATCCACTCACTCATCTATCCATCCATCCACCCACCCACTCATCCATCCACCCACTCACCTATCCATCCATTGATCCATCCACCCATCCACCTATTCACTCATCCATTCATCTATCCATCCATCCACTCATCCATCCATCCACTCATCTATCCACCCACCCACCCACTTATCCATCTATCCATCCACTCACCTATCCATCCATCCATCCATCCATCCACCTATTCACTCATCCATTCATCTGTCCATCCACCCATCCATCCACTTATCCATCCATCCATCCACTCACCCATCCATGCACCTATCTGTCCATTTATGCATCCATCAACCCACCGATCCACCCATCTACCCATCCACCTATTGACTAATCCATTCATTCACTCATCCACCCATCCATCTTCACTCATCCATCTATGCATCCACTCACTCATCCATCAGTCCACTCATCCATCCATCCATTTACTCGCCATCCACCCATCTGTCCATTCACTACTTACTCATCTATCCATTCATCAGTCCACTCATCCATCCATCCATTCACTCATCCACCCATTCATCCATTCACTCACCCATCCATCCATCAGTCCAGTCATCCATCCATCCACTCATCCATATATCCATTCATTCACACCTCCATTCATCCACTCATTCACTCCTCCATCCATCCACTCACTAATCCATCCATCCATCCATCCACTCGTCCATCCATCAGTCCACTCATCTGTTCATCCATTCACTCATCCATCCATTCATCAATCCACTCATCCATCCATTCACTCATCACCCATCCATCCATTCACCCATCCATTCACTCATCTATCCATCAGTCCACTCATCCATCCATCCATTCACTCATCACCCATCCATCCATCCATCCACTCACTCACCCATCAACCGCTTGCCCATTCATCCATCCACTCACTCATCCATCCATCCATCCATTCACTGATCCATCCATCCATCCACTCACTCACCCATCCACCAATCCATCCATCCATCCATCCACTCACTCACTCACCCATCCACCCATCCATTCGCTCACCCATCCATCCATCCACTCACCCATCCATCCATCCATCCACTCACCCATCAACCCCTTGCCCATCCATCCATCCACTCACTCATCCATCCATCAGTCCACTCATCCATCCATCCATCCATTCACTGATCCATCACCCATCCACTCACTCACTCACTCACCCATCCACTCACTCACTCACCCATCCGCCCATCCACTCACTCACCCATCCACTCACTCACCCATCCACCCATCCACCCACTCACTCACCCATCCACCCATCCACTCGCTCACCCATCCATCCATCCATCCACTCACTCACCCATCCATCCATCCACTCACCCATCCATCCATCCACCCATCCACTCGCTCACCCATCCATCCACCCATCCACTCACTCACTCACCCATCCATCCACTCACTCACTCACCCATCCACCCATCCACTCACTCACCCATCCACCCATCCACCCACTCACTCACCCATCCACCCATCCACTCACTCACCCATCCACCCATCCACTCACTCACCCATCCACCCATCCACCCACTCACTCACCCATCCACCCATCCACTCGCTCACCCATCCACCCACCCACCCACTCACCCATCCATCCATCCATCCACTCACTCACCCATTCACCCATCCACCCACTCACTCACCCATCCACCCATCCATCCACTCACTCACCCATCCACCCATCCATCCATTTACTCATCCATTCATCCAACCATCAATCCACACATCTATCCGTACATCTGTTCACTCATCCATCCATCCAGGTGTGCATTCGTGTGTGCTCAGATCTGCAGGACCCTGCTGGGTACTGGCACTGGAGACACAGCAGGAATAAGACAGACAGTCCCTGCCCTCATAGCACCAAAAGACCTTGGAGGAGGAGGAGATGCCCTCAGGAGCTGGGAGAAGGAAGGCACTGAGTTCAGGAGAGAAGGGGCAGGAGAGAGGCTGGGTGTGGAGGAATAAAGCGGGGGTGAGTGCATGACTTGGGGGAGGGTGGAGTCTGGCACCCTAAGACCTGGTTCCCTGAGACCTGGCGCCCTGAGGCCTGGTGCCCTGAGATGCTTGTCTCAAGGGTGAGTGGGGAGATCCTTGGTGGCTTCATCGTGCACTGAGACTCCTGGGTACTGAACTCAGCCCAGACACTGGGCAGATGATGTGCAGGGTGGGAACCCCAGCTCTAAACATTCCCCATGGCTCCTGGGGAAGCTGGTGGGGGCAGCCACTCTAGGGGATCTCAGCCATCCCTGCAGAAGTAGACGTCAGGCTGGCCAGGTGCTAGAGCATGGGCCCAGACAGGCATCTTAAGAAGCCTGTGTGGTCACAGGGAGCGCCGCACACGCCTTGAGGCTGGGAGCTCCCTGGGGGCGGGGGGGTGGCAGCCAAGAGTGACTCACCATCCCTCTCTCTCTGGGCCTCCTGCGGAGGGAGCTGACAGGCACCCACAGGGAGCCCTGATGGCTCCTTCCCTGCCCCCATGCTATCAGCACTTCCCAACCTTTGCCCCTTTCCTCAAGATACTCCTGGGCGACACCTTAGCTCCAAATGCCATGGGTTGTTTTACAGCCTACAACTGATTCTCTCATGGGCAGCTTACGGAAAATGAGACTTCACCCCTTCACTCCCAGACCCTCCCCTGTGGAGACTCTTGGGAGAGTCCTTGGTCCCAGGCCTCACATGACGGTTCCTGACTCCAATCCCATGGAGTGCGTCCCTCCTGCCAGGACTGGGGCCCACGGGGCCCACTGACTGGTCCTCTCCTGGGAGGACTGGGTCCCTAGGGACTTTGCTGCCCAACCTGGCCTTCTAGGCCATCCTTGTCCCCAGATGCTCCTCTCCTCTGCTCCTTCAGGGAGAATCTAAGGGCAGTTCAGCTGGAGTGGGTAGCTGACTCAGAGGCCAGTAGGCGCTATGTGCAGTGAGGGATTCCTGCCTCCAGGGCCAGAGCCCATGCAATAAAACTGTCCACCCCAGGAAGTGAGTATGAGCCGACAGCTGCCCTCGCAGCCTGGGAAGACACCCAGTGCCTGGCGGACAGCTGCACCTTGGAGAAATCCACAGCTTGGGCAGGTAGGTGGTCTAGGCAGCACCACACCCCCAATGGCAGAGGCTCGCTGGGACACCCTGGGAAAGACAGCGGGGTGACCTCCTGCGCCCCACCCCAGACACCAAGGAAGCACCTCGGTGCCTCGGGGTTGGGGCCGGGAGCAGGGAACCTGGCACTCAAGGATCTGGGTCTTGAGCACCGTCCAGTTACGGAGGAGGTGCTGTGATCCCAAGGCCGAAGCTCCGGTGGAGAAGCACATTCCCACCCTCCCGAAGTGAGACAGCGCCGGTCAGAGAGGGAGGGACTGCGCTCCCGACGCTGCACCCCCATGTCTACCAGACCCTCCTGTGGCTGCACAAGGCATTGCAGACTCCAGAGCCTGTCCCACCTGCCTGCGCGCCCGCACCCAGCCCCGCTGTTCTGGTTCCCCCGTGGGCCGCCACTGCTGCTGCTCAGGTCCCACCCCTCACCACGCCATCTCCCTCCAGAGTCCGGGCCCCACAAGATGTCGGCTCCCACACCTCTTGTGCGTCCATGGCCCAAGGGGTCTCCACGGCCGAATGCTTGGGGACAGATAGAGCCAGCTGGGCCTAGAACCCACTCCCAGCCTCAGCCCCACCCCAGTCTCCGACGTCTCTTCTGGTCGGGTCCTGTTGCTCGGGTGCATCGCTCAGGGCTTCGAGGCACGGTCAGCACAGCAGAGACCCCCCAAGGGTTGAGAACCAGATGGGACCAGGAGGTCTGGCCCCTGCTGTGCCACTGACGACCCTGTGATGTCCCCACCCCTGCCCCACAGAGGCCCTGGTGTCCACTGCCCTGCTGCCCAAGGAAAGTTCCCCACTGTCCTCCGGGAATCCCCCCACGACTGTGCCTTTCTGTGCCCCACGGCCAGGCAGTGGTCTGAGAACCCAGAACTGACCACGCCCACCCATCACCATGACCCTGGGTGGAGACCAGTGTCCTCCGAGGCCTGGAGCTGAGTTGCTCAGGTCTCCCCCTGCCTCCCCAGGGACCCTCCCTGGGCCTCCCACTCTTGCTTCTGACTTCCTTGTCTCTCTCTCCTTCCAGGGGCCCATTCCTAGCTGTCCCGACACCTGCCACTGCCCGGATTCCACCCAGGGGCCCCCACCCAATGCTGCCAGGCCTGACAGTCTCTGCAAGGCGCAGCCTCAACTCCCAGAGGAAGCCCAGGAAGGAGTCCCCACAGCTGAAGGTGCAGGGCAAGGCCAGGATTCCGGTGGGCACCCAAGGCCCAGAGTGGCCCCGGTGTGGGTGGCTGCAGGCTGGGGGCCCCCAAAGGGTGACAGGAGAAAACCCCCTCACCCTCCCTGCGTCAGACACCAGGCCCTGCCACTTCCACTGCTAGAGACTACCTCACCCTCTCAGCCCAGGAGGTCTGTGCTGTGGACTGGCTCTCTGGCCTCAGTTCCTGCCTCCCCTTCTGCATTTTAAAAAGATGCTCTAACAGTCAGAGAAACCCCCAGAGGCCCCAGTGCACACAAATAGGGGACTTGTAGGGGACCCTTGCTGGAGCCCAGACATGCGGCCCGAGGCTGGTGGGCCCACGGCAGAGACTGCTCCTTGCCCGGGCTCCTGGGACACCTGCTGAGGCCCCAGCCACAGCATTTGCTTGGGGCAGCTCTGGCCGTGCTCTGTCCCAAGCCGCCTGGAGTAGCAACCTCCTGCGATCAACACTGCCGTGGGTTTCAGGGTCCCCGGAGTCTTACTTCCCCAATCAGGTTACAAATGGCTCGAAGAAGGCTAGGGCTGTGAGTTGGAAACACTCAGGACATGTGAGAAATTCAACAAACGTTTGGAAAACCAACAGGACTGCAGCCCTTTTCTGTTGGAAGATACGTTTCTGTTTGTGTAACTTGAGACTGTAAGAATCTGACCAACCCCTGAGCATTTAAACAACAAAATGTGCCAAGTAGTTAGTGAGTCCGGACCGGGTTGGGGGCCGCGGGCTGTGGAGGAGGCTGGGGCTGAAACTGGCAGTGAGTCCGGACCGGGTGGGTCGGGGGCCGCGGGCTGTGGAGGAGGCTGGGGCTGAAACTGGAGTGCTTCCCACTGTGGTGCGGGCGCAGGCCCTGGTGCCTGTGAAGGCCTGGATGTGAGGGTCCTCTGGGGGACAGGTCATGCACCTGAGGCTGGCTGCACAAGGAGGACGGCCTGGGCCAGCGGGATCTGAGAAGTCCAGAGTTCACGGGGGAGGGGCTGGGGAAGGAAGCACAAGGGGAGGGCTGGGGGCTGCGTTCAAGACCTGTGGATGGCAGAGAGGGAGTGGGGGGTGGGACACCCTGGGGTCAATCAGGGCAGACCCAGGGCAGACCTCAGCTGTCACTGCTCGGGCTGCAGAGTGGAGAGTGGGTCGAGGGGATGACGGCGAGCGTGGAGGGCAGGTCTGGAGCGAGTCTGCACCGGTGGGAGCGGTGATGAACCCCCACAGCTGCACAATGCTAGGCTCTCGCCTTCCCCGGGGGGCCCACGATCCCGGACCGAGATAGCCTCCTGTGCTATCAGAGTGGGCCTTCCTATAAAGGGCCAGCTCCCGGCAGAAGATGCATTCTGGGCCCGCCCTGCCCCGGGGAGTTGCTGCTGGCGGCGGCCTCCCTGCTCTCAAGGACGTCTTCCCAGAATCAGTCCAAGTGCTTGGGAAGGAACAGCAAACTCTGAGACCAGGCAAAGCGGTCAGTGTGCCCTCCCGGCGGCCTCTAAGCGGGGCCGGCTGGTGCCTGGCAGCTCTGACTCCAAACACTGGGCAGAACTGGGAGAGGCCCCAGCTTGCACAGAAATTACATATTCACGGCCAGGAGTGGTGGCTCACACCTGTAATCCCAGCAATGTGGGAGGCAGAGGCGGGAGGGTCACCTGAGGGTCAGGAGTTCAAGACCAGCCTAGCCAACATGGAGAAACCCCGTCTCTACTAAAAATACAAAATTAGCTGGGTGTGGTGGTGCATGCCTGTAATTCCAGCTACTCGGGAGGCTTAGACGGAGAATCGCTTCAACGAGGGAGGTGGAGGTTGTGGTGAGCCGAGATCGTGCCATTGCACTCCAGCCTGGGCGACAAGAGAACAAGAGCAAAACTCTGTCTCTAAAAAAAAAGAAAGAAAGAAAAAAAAGAAAAGAAATTTCATATTCACTTTACACGAGGGGGGCGCTCCCGTCAGAGGAAAGCAGGGTGGGCTTTAGGACCGCGCATCCTCAGAGACCCAGATTGAGGACCTCCCTGAGGCCCCAGGGGCCCTTCTCAAGGAAATGACCCGCAGGAAGCAGCCAGTGTCAGGGCCTCCCCTACTGCCAGCATCCCAAGCCCGCAGTGGAGCCCAGAGGGGACAGAGTGAGCCGGGCGGGCGGGCAGCCGGGGGCCGGGAGCTGAAGGACACCAGAGCAAGGAGGAGGTCTCGGAGAAGCGAGGAGGCGGGAGGGCTCGGGGAGCATCCATGAGACAGAAGGTAAACGCGCGAGGGCCCCGAAGGGCAGGGAGACCCTGGCCTCAACGGGCAGGCGCAGGCGGCACTGGAGAAAAAGGCGCCTTCGGCCATCAAGCCTCCGGGCGTACCAGGTTCCACCAAGTCCAAGGTCCTCGGCAGCTCTCCCCAAAGCCTGTCCCTTCCCTGTCCTCCGCGGGTGCCCCTCCTAGGCCCCAGCATCCGAACCTCCTGCCCCAGTCCAAAGCCGCGCTGGAAACCTGCCTGGCACCCGCCGTTTCTCTTGGCCCAACTTGGGTCCCCTAATCGCCCCTCCCCACGAGTGACCACCTCCCTGCCACCCCTGGAGAGACCCTGCCCTGTGGACCAACACATGAAACTTTGATCCCCACGAGTCCTCGGGAAGCTGACCTTCCTGTCACCTTGCCAGGAGCCACCTGCCCGGCCCACAGCACTGGTTCACTGGAGCCAGTTAAGAAGAGAAATCTGACCGACCGGGACTTTCTAAAAAAGGAAGCCCGCGAATGGGAACGCTGCGCCTCTAACGAGGACTCTGCTGGGTTTCATGCGGGTGGCGCTGCTCTTCTTTTTTGCCCTTGTAACGAACGAAAAATCATCGTCACTCCAGTGCCTGCCGGCGAGGACGCGTCTTTAAAAAGCCCGAGAACCCCGCAGGAAACCTGGCCCCGGGGACTCTCTGGCGCGGGCAGCCTGCAGGAGCGGAGGCCGGCGGAGACCCCACAGACACCGGGAGCGGGGACTCCGAGGCTGTGCCCCCGCTGGGGTGTGGCGACCCTCGGCGACCCTCAGGGCGGCTTAGCGCGGCCAGAGTCGCGCCCGAGTCCCGCTCTGCTGGATCCAAGAGCCGGACTTTAAGACGGGGGCAGGGGTGACGGCCGCACCCAGGTCGGTGGTCCCGAGACCCCGCGGGCGCAGGCGGTGACCGGCCGGAGACCCTGCGAACCACTTACCGATCTTAGCCAGGCTGGCCACGAGGATCCAGAGCGCGATGACGTAGGGGTCCTGGACGTGCGCCCACTCGAAGGTGACCACCTGGAAGCCTTGGCTCCCGCCGTGCGCGCCCCCGGGCTCCACCTCGACGCCCCCGGTCCGCAAGAGCCCGCCCAGCGCCAGCGCCAGCGCCAGCAGCAGCCCCAGGCCGGGGCCCCGCGCCCGGAGTCCCCACATCGCCGCCGGCTCAGCGCGGGGCCAGGACGCGCAGGTCGCGAGGGGTCCCGCTGGGCTCGGCCGACGCGCGGGGCTGGGGCCGCGGGACGCGCGACTCGGCGAGGACCCCGGCGCGCTCCGGTGCCGGTGCCGGCGACAGTCGGATCCCCGCCCACCGGGGTGGCCTTTAATCCCGCGGCCCCCTCCCGTCCCGGGGCGGGGCCTGCCCGCCCCCGCCGCGCACTGGCGAGCGCAGACATCGCCGCGGCTCCCGGCACGCCCGCCCCGCCCGCGCACGCCCACCCGGCCGGCCGCGCCTCCACCGCCCGGCGCTCCCCGGTCCCCACCCTCCCCCGGAGCCTGGAGGTCCGCGAGGTCGCAGCGAGGGCCAGACCGGGACTGCGCGGCCGCCTCCCTGGGGGCGGGCGGCGAGTGGAGGACGGCGGGGGGCGGCGGGACGGGCCGTTCCCCGCGCCTTTCGGCGTCCGCGCAGCTCCTGAGGTGCCGGGACAGCCGCGAGTGCCTTCGCCCCAACCCTCGTTCATACACGCAGCGCCTGGGGTTGCGCAGACCCCACGGGGCGGCCCAAGGGTGTGCAGGGGCCCCGGGCCGCAGGACGAGCCTGCATTCCACAGCCTGACCGGTCACTTAGCAGAAGCCGGGGCCGCCCAGGCCTTGCGTGCGCGCTGGGAAGTCGCTCTGCCCCTGCCCTCGCCGGAGCATCCCCCACCCCAGCCTCTGAGATGGGAACTCAGGGGCGCTGGTGGCCTCCCCGCCCCGCTCCTGCCTTGTGACCTCCAACCGAAACACCCCGACACCCCCAGGCCTCACGGGGAGGCAGGGCCTCTGCCCACAGCCCCCTCTGGCAGCACAGGCGCCCTTGGGCATCTCCCGCTCCACGACACAAACCACACCTGTCTTTTCCTCCAAGCCCACCCTGCAGCCTTCCAGCGACAGACCTGGGAGGCACGCGGCCTTCTGCTTTCCCTCACCGGCTTTCCAAGGTCTTAGCATATCTGTCTGCTCTACCTTCAGGGTGGGCACAAAACCAGCGGCTCGGCTTCTTGGAGCCAGCAGCCACCTGCAAAGCCTCGTGCCTGGCCCTTCACCTGCCCCTTCAGACCCCGCTATTGGGACCCTCCCCGTCGGAGGAAAGGCTCAACTTCTCCCAGGAGCTCGGCCCCAGCCACTGCCTGACCCCCATCCCGGTGCCCGCCACAGCCCAGATCCTTTGCGTGCACTGACCCCACCGCTTGGATGGCTCTGTGTGCCCCCTTCCTCGGCTCCCCAGGGGCTGGGCTCCAATGGCACCTTCTTGCTCTACCCCTACCCACTCAGCTCACAGCTGTGGCAGCCCAGCTCCCGCCACCCCTGCTTACTTGGCTGGCTCCGGGGCTCAGCTCACCTCCCGGCCCTGGTGCTTGCTAGCTTTGACCGTGAGCTGTCTGCTCTCACCTTGGAAATGTCTGCCCTACCCCAGGGTTGGGTGGGGAGGTCAGGGCGAGGGGTTCGTGCATGCGTCCCTTGAGCTTGCATGGAAGAGAGCTGGGCACAGATAGTGGCTGACTGAGCGGATGGATGGATGGACGGGTGGACAGAGGGCAGGTGGGCGGTTGGTGGGTGCAGATGGACGTGTCTTCTGATGTCTGAGAATCCGTCGCGGGGCTGCAGGGGCCGGAGGAGGACAACACTGAGTTGGATGACTTTATCCGGTGGGGTGGGGGTGGGGGGGTGCAGTTTCATGTTGATGGAAGTGGCCTATGTAGCACAGAGAAGGTGCTTGCCCGGTGACTTGGCCGCTGAGTGGCGGGAAGGGAGGATGGCCCTGGGCTGGGCCGCCGCAGGGTCTGGACAAGGCACTGGGGAATGGAAGTGACTGGCCACTAGAATGGCCTTGCTAGGCGGGGGCACTGGAGTCACTCTTGGCCTGTGTCCCTGCCCCATCTGCCTCTGTCCCCCACTCTACTCCCAGCCTCTTGTCCCAGAGAAAAAGCCACCAGGTCAGGAGCAGGATTCCCTCCAGCCTGGAGCTTCCCTGCTCTTTTCTTACGGGTCCTGAGTGGAGCCTTTAGGAAGGACGTCCTCTCTGAAGATGCTGCCCTTGCATTGCAGAGGAAGGCCAGTTCCCACTGGACTGGTGTGTGCCATCATGCCCGCTGACCCTCCGGCCACACGCACCCCAACCAGCCTGTCCTAAGGGCCCACAACCTTTCTCCACAAAGCTGTTTAAAAGGCAGAGAGCAGTGTCATGCCTGGATGTGGGAATCCAGAAGAGGCATGAGTGCCAGGCGCTGACCATCAGGTAGTGTGCTGCCCCCGCCCCTGCTGCCCCCACAGCCGGAAGGGCTGCCAGATGGGGAGTAGAAAGGCAATGAACCCCTGAGCGCCCCGCTGCCCGAGCGTCCCTGCACAGCTGAGAAGTGTGGCTGCTGTGCTGCACGTGGAGGATGAAATGTGTCCACACTCCGAGGGTGCTGCCCCAGGCTGTGATGGGCATGGCCGTGAGGACGCCAGCCTCATAGCAGAAGTCAGTCTAGGGGATTATGAGGGCTGTGCACTTGCACTCCGCTACCTGCAGACTGGTGCCACGCCCCCCTCCAACTGGGTGGTGGTTTTAGGCAGGGCTGTGGCACCCCACCACCGCAGGGCCACCATCATTATCAGACGGACTGTATGAACTGTGCCCTTTGGAATTGTGCAGTGCACAACCTGCACACCCTCATGGCCTAACAGACCCAGAGGCTTGTGTGTGTGTGACAGGGGGTCTCAGGAAGTGTCCTGCGGATGGTGAGGAACTGGTAACTGCCTGACCCCTCCTGCCTCAGGCAAGCAGGCACCGCATTCTGGATGCTTCCACCATGGCGTGGACCCCCTGTGGTCCTGGGACCCCCCCCCCTGCATATATTGGGAAGGGCCATGGCCATAAAACGTATTCAAAAATATGGAAATAATGCAAAAGCCAGTTTGAAAAAAACTGTAATCTTACACCTAGCTACCACCGCATCTGAGCTTCAAGATTAAGAAAGTAAAACCGAAAACGCCTAGTCCATCACGTTAATTTCCCGTCATGAATTTCATTGTACGGCTTGTGAAAGTGTCTTGTGGAGCATCCGTTAATGCTGTTAACAATACTCAAGAGAAGAAAGGTAACTTTTTAAGTAACTTTCAGTGCTTGAGGCCACGCAGGAGACAGGCATCACCTCCCTCCCGTACAAGCTTATTTTTCAACTCAAAGTTGTCGGGTGCCAGGTCTTGTTAAGGAGGAAGGTTTTATTCCGCGGGGAGCTGCACCTGCTGGCCCTCCCTTCGTCTCTGCCGGCTGTGTGCCAGGCACGGCTCCGCTTCAGCCGAAAAGCCCCTCTGGGAGGTGCCCTTCCAGGAAGGAGACCCCCATCCCACCACCTCCCGTCAATGCCACATTTATCGGTTATCTGATCGCTGGGGCCTTTCTTAAAAGCAGATGAGAGCTCAGCCCTTCCCTTCCTCAGGCCTCAGGTGGGACCTCGGCCTTGGCCTTTCCTCTTCTTCCGACTCTGAGAGCAGCCTGGAGCTGGAGGCCCGCACGGGACTTGAGGCCTGGGCTCTGGTCCGTCCTGCCCGGGTTGGGCCTGGGGTCTTCTCACCCACCGAGACTCACCTTTCCTGGCTGCCTGAGGGCACTGGCCAGGGTCGGAGTCAACCTCCCACTGCCAGACCCCTGCCGGGGTAGCTGGGGAGGGGCCTGGGTCTGCAGCAGGCAGCTTCGTCCCGGGGTTGGGTGGGGAGGTCGGGGCGGCGCCATCGCAGGGTCTCTGTGCCCCGCGGTCCACGCCAGGGCGGTCGCGCGGGGGACCTGGCACGGCCCGGCGGGCTGCGAGGGGAGGGGGTTCGCGCGCTCCCGGAACCATATCCGAGCGTGGTGCCCCCGCCAGACCCCCGCCGCCCGGAGCCGCGCCCTCCCTTCCGCCCTTGGGGACCGCCTGACCCCGACCCCGAACTCGCCGTGGGAGCCCCTCTCGCCAGACGCGTCTGTCCCTCTGAGAGCGCACGACGGACCCTCTCCGCTCCCATCCCCGCGCGCCCCCCACCCCGCCCCAGGCGACTCTGCTACGGTGTCTTCGCAGTCCGGGGACAGGCGACCCCTCCCCTGTGGGCGCCCCCTCGCTCTGCACCCGGCCCCGCCCCGCGCCCCCTCCCCAGCGCCCATTGGCTGAGACCCCCCCCCACGACGCCTCACCCCAGCACCGGCCCGAAAGACGCTGCGGATCCGCGGCCAGGCGCTAAGCGGGCGGCCGCCCCCCTGCCCAGGCTCCGGGACCCAGGCCCGGCACACCGGGAGGGACCACGCTGCCCTGGGCAAACCCGGCTACCCCAGCGCCCAACACAATGGGAAGCCCGGATACCGAATCCAGCGGTGCGTAGAGACCAGCCCGGCACTCTGGGAGGCCAAGGTGGGAGGATCACTGGAGGCCGGGAGTTCGAGACCAGTCTAAGCCGCATAGTGAGACCCTGTTTCTAAAAAACACAATAAAAAAATATAGCCGGGGGGTGGGGGGGGTTGGTGCTCACCTGTGGCCCTGGCAACTCGAGAGGGGAAACCATGAATGGAAACCTAGAATAGAAGCGGATTCCCTGTAATCCCAGCACTTTAGGAGGCCCGCGAGGGTGGGTCATCTGAGGTCAGGAGCTCGAGACCATCCTGGCTAACATGGCGAAACCCTGTCTCTACTAAAAATACAAAAAATTAGCTGGGCGTGGTGGTGGTGCCTGTAAAGCCAGCTACTCTGGAGGCTGAAGCTGGAGAACGGCTTGAACCCGGGAGGCGGAGATTGCAGTGAGCCAAGACCTCACCACTGCACTCCAGCCTGGGCAACAGAGTGAGACTCCATCTCAAAAAAAAAAAACCAGAAGCAGGGAATGGGTAGCATCCTAAGGCCAGCAGGAGCCGCACTCGGGAAGGCAGAGACTCAGCCACGAGCCCCCACTCAGCCTCACCCTTAGGATGCAGGAATGCACCTGGCGGTGGGCCGCACAGCGGCCACTCACACACACTCAGAACTGGCAAGTCTGAGTTCAGCAAGGATGCTGGCTACAAAGCCAATATTCCAAGATCTGTTGGGTTTCTACACACGAACAACACACGTTTTAGAAAATGAAAGTTAACAGTACTATTTATGCAGCATCAAAAATATGAAATACTTAAGAAAAAATCTAGCAAGACGTGTGACAGATATTTATAGGATAATTCAGCAGTGAGACCGAATGGGCACGGAGCTTTCTTTGTGGAAAGGTTTTAAATGATGAATTTAATTTATGTAATAAATATTAGGCTGTTTGGACTTTTCTTTTGTGACCATTTTGATAAACTGTATTTTTCAAGAAATTTGCTCATTGCATCAAAAAATTCATGTTTATTGACGTAAAGCATGATCGTAATCCCCTCGTGTCCGTAAGACTGCAGTGATATTTCCCTTTTTATACCTCGTGGGACGAATTTTGTTTTCTCTCTTTTCTTTTTGAGATGGGGTCTCCCACGGTTGCCCCAGCTGGAGTGCAGTGGTTTGACCTCGGCTCACTGCAAGCTCTGCCTCCCGGAATCAAGCGATTCTCCTGCCTCAGCCTCCCGAGTAGCTGTGATTACTGGTGTGTGCCACCACACCCGGCTAATTTTGTATTTTTAGTAGAGACAGGGTTGCACTATGTTGGCCAGGCTAGTCTCGAACTCCTGACCTTGTGATCTGCCCACTTCAGCCTCCCAAAGTGCTGGGATTACAGGTGTGAGCCGCCGCGCCCGGCCTGTTTTCTCTTTTTTAATGATCAGCATTGCTAGGGGTTTATCAACTTTATTCATGTTTTCACAGAACCAGATTTTGGCCTCGTGGATTTTCTCTGATTGCTGTCTGGCTTCTCTTTCACAGATTGTACTATGGTTTCCTTCCTTCTACTCTGTTTGCCTGTATTTTGATGTCCTTTTTCTAGTTTCTTGAACTGAAAGCACAGGTCACTGGTTCAGCATTTCTCCGTTTTTAAATGTGTAACTTTTCCCATAAGCTCTAGATTTCCCTTTGGTGACAGTTTTGCGTATCCTGGAGGCTTTCAGGTGCTGTGTGTTCCTCATTCAGCTCAAGACATTTTCTGATTTCTACTGTGGCTTCTTCTTTGGCATATGCGTTATTTAGAATTGTGTTGCTTAATCCACAATTGCTTAATTTCTAAACGTTTGGAGATTCTCCTCTTGCCTTTCTGTTACTGAGATCGACTGCAATTCCACACAGTCCGGAGAACACAGGCCCTGTGACTTCAGTCCTCTTGTGTTTGGCAACAGGCGCTTTGTGGGAGGAATCGGGTGGGTCTGTGCAGGTGAATCTGCCTCAGCCCCGATGCACTTCTGTTTTCTGTGCTCTGCTCCCAGCGGGACTTGCAGGATGCCGGGATGCAGCGCTCTAGGTGTGTGGCTTTGTTCCATGGGCCTGAAAATCTTTACCTTCCAAGAGCTCTTCTCAGTTAATAACATGCAGACGGCTGCTGGCAGCCCCCAGCTCCGCACGCTTCAGCTGGGCCTCTCTGCTGGTGTGGGCAGCACGGTTTCCCTCCCAACCCTCCGCCCTGCCCCCCCGACACGGTGCCCACCACACTCAGGGACGCGGCCTGTGTGCTCTGTCACTGCTGCAGACCCGCTTAGGGGAAAACCAGCTCGCTCTGCTGTGTCCTGCCCGTGTTTTCTTCTGTCTCTCCGACCTGGTTCATTTCCCCACGTCGTCTTTAGAATTCTCTTCCCTTCAGCAAATATTTGCTTGAGTGGTGTTCGTTTCCGCTTGAGGCACAGAGGTACCCTCTGAATGTGGGCACTGCATGGGTGGCGGACCCTCGCATGCGACGCATGTCAGAGGAACTGCACGGGCGACTAGGGAGCGTGGGGTTGCCAGAAAGGAGAGATGCGGCCGGACCGGGTGCCACATTCCACCACCCGGGCTGGCTCACGGCCGCATTCCAGGTCAGCGTTCACACAGAATTTGGCTACAGCGCCGTCCTTGACTCTCGCACACTTGAGTGGCCATCCAGGTCTCCTCCTCCGGCTTCCTCTGAGGCCCACGGCCCCCCGGGGGCTCCGGCGTGTGTCCTGCCAGACTCTGCCTTGCCTCTGACCCCGGCGAGCGTTTGAGCCCTTCTCCAGGAGGCGTGGGCTTGGCGTCCTTCTCCCCCGCTCCAGGGCCCCCCAGAGTCTCGTTCACGGCCTGGAGACACAGTGGCAGCCTCGCCACCGGCCCGAGGCCAGTGCTGGTGGGGGGCCTCAGGGCCACTTGTGGTCCTCACACCGCTAGAAACACCCAGAAGTCAGGTGGAGCTGAGGGACCTGAGACTGGGAGCAGGCACTGCCCTCACTTGGTGTGGCCCAGCCTTAACTGTGCCTTCCAGCACCCCCGCAGAGCGAGGGCGGTAAGTCCCTCGGCCACAGGGCTGGGCATGCTCCAGGTGGTCGATGCGCACGTGCGCCAGGTGTGCGGGGGGCGGGCGCCACCCACTTGCTGCTGCTCACCAGCCAGCATTCCCATCGCTCTGCGCCTGCCCCACAGCCCTTTCACTGTACCTCCGTAGACGCAGCTGGAGACGGACGGAGTGGCTCTCTGAGGCAGCTGTTCAGTCAATCTTAGCTCACGCTGGATCCCAGATCCGTCCCTCCCCAGGAGCGCTCAGCTCTTCACTCCACCACATCCTGTGGATTCAGCTTTGACCCAGACAGGCCGAAGGTCCCTGGTATTTCTGGTCAGACGTCTGCTGTGGGGAGAAGAAAACTCCAGAGCTGGCCAGGCCCAGGTCCCCACCAGCCTTGGGCAAGATCTCCTGTACATTGACTGGCCTCAGTTTCCCCATGTGGCTATGGCACATGGTGTCAGTTTCCCTGTGTGTCTGTGGCTCATTAGTGAGCGGCTCTGAGCTGGCCCAGGGGCTTCGCTCATGCTGTGCACCTCGGCACGTCCCCAAAACTGTCAGAGTGACCTGTGTCAGGTGGTGACTTCCCGGCCCTTGCACCTCGGATCTCCTAGATGGGGAGGATGCTCAGTTCACAGCATGGCTGAGGAGAAGCCTCTGGAGCTGTGGAAATGCCCAGGCTGCCGGCCAGGTCCCCTTGGGCGTGGAAACAGCCGCCATCAGTGGGCCAGGAGACCCGCCTTGCCTGGAGCTCAGTGTATCAGGCCAGGCTCAGCCCAAACATTGTCCCGGTCTGAATGCTGTGACAATGAGCTGCCAGGCTGGGCTTCATCTGGGCTGATGAGTGCGTGCTGGGGACATAGGGAGTCTCTTGCGTTTGGAGCCAGGGCCCCGCATGTCACGGCACAAAGTGCACTGTGGTCCCAGAGACCCCAGTCACCAGGGCTGAGCAGAGGTTCAGCGGCTGGCAGATGAGCCCCCATTCGTGGGGGTGGACACGGCTCTGCTGGCACAGTCACTGCCAATAGCATTTCTTCTCAAAAGAATCCAAGAGATTTCTCCAAATAACAGCAGCTTTGTTCACGGGAATAAGTTCAGAACTCCTACTGGCGTGCTCTGAAAACTGGCCATTCATGTTCTCATGCGTTTGCCGTTACAGCCACATTCTCGAGCGTGAGCAAAGGCTGGGCCTGCTGTGCCTCCAGACGCTTGGGGAATTGGGGGCCACGCTGAGCCCCGGGGTGAAGCAGAGCCCTGGACGGTTCAGGGGACCCACTGCGGGGGTAGGCCCATGCCTTCGGCTGGGATGGGTCACAGCCTGGCCCCCTCCTGATGCAGCCTCGAAGGGCCTGAGAGGTGGGCGCCTCCAGGAGGCAGGAGGAGGGCTGGCTGCTGCCTCAGGATGTGTGGGGGGCTCAGTCCTCTCATATCCGTGGCCCCTCCATCTGTTTTGCTTTGACCATGGAGCCGTCTAGACTGGCAGGAAGGACTTGGAGCAGCCAGCATTGGCCCCAGTCACGCTCAAGGCCCAGAGCCGTCGGGTCGGGGAAGGGCTGGCTTGTTACAGCCGTCTCAGCCTGTGTGGGGCTCTCCCCGCCCGGCGAGGCTGTGTGGCCCCGGCTTGGGGTTCCGTCCACAGTGCTGGGCTGGGGACCAAGGTGGTTCACAGGCAAAACCTCTGGCCAGAGTTTTAGCACCAAGGTCCCTGTGGCCACCCCTTCGCCAACGTACAACAGTGGACAAAGGGCCCTGGGGCAGGTGACCTTGTGGCCGGGGGGCTCTGACCTCCTCGGGGTGGGCAGGCCCAAGCCCCATCCCGGCTCCAACCGCCTTGAAGGAAAATGTTTTCCCTAAACCTGGAGACAGTGTGGGACACCCAGGCACGCTGCTCCCGAGAGTGGAAAGTTCCCACAGAGAGGAATGCCTGCAGCCACGGGGAAGCAGGCGGAATTCCTCGGCAGAGCCAGCGCTCATTTGCACACATTAGCCTTTCAGATCTGAAGGCTGCTCATGCCAGACCCGGTCAGCACAGAACGGCTGCTGGGGTAGGACTCTATGTCCCTGAGCTCAGAGTCAAGGTCCTGGCGTTCAGGCCTTCCCCCAGGCTCCCTCCTGTCCCGAAGCCTCAGACTTCACTGTCCTTGGACCCCACCGGCAGGTCCACAGGGAGGCACAGGGCCGTGGTCACTCAGTCGCTCCCGACTTCACGGAGGGTCTGCGCCGGACGACGGCCGTCTCCCTCTCTGGCCTGACCCTTCTCCAGTGCAAGCGGCCTGGGAGAGCAGTTGCTCACAGAGCTGCGTGGGAACTCACCGTGCCTGTCATCCCCAGCCCCAGCACAAGCCTCAACCTCCGGCAGTCAGGGCTGGCTCAGTGAGGGGGCGGGGGGGGGGTGTGACTTGCCAGAGCCTGGGAGGGATTTGTCTCCCAGCCTGGGGCACCGGGCCACTGCTCCATGACCTCCCCTGGGGCCCTGCGGAGGCCCTTGGGCACGGACAGAGCAGGCCTGGAAGGGCGCCGGGAGGGAGGCTGGCTGCCCCGACACTGCTGGGGACCAGTGCTGTCCTCCCTGTCCCAGTGAGGCCAGGTGTCCTCTCCAGGCCTGGTCTCTGACCCGCCCTCGACCCTGTAGCTCATGCACGAGGACGTCCTGAGTCAGCCCCGACCTGCCCGAGCCCGCCTGCTGGTCCAGACTCCTGCGATGAAAGCCAGGGCGGAAGTGACAACTCAGGTCAGAGCCCCGTAAGAAGGGGGCCCAGGCTGGGAGTGGAGCTGAGGGGAAGGCGTTCCTCAGCAGCGTGTGAGGGTCCAGCCTCCTCTGCATCCCCTGGTAGCTAGTGGGACCCCACAGGCTCACTTCCGGGCCCCCACCGTCCCTGGCCTCAGCCCTGGCAGAGCCCTGTCTTCTTCTGGGTGTGCGTTTGATTTAAGGTATAGGCTGGGAGTAAGCTCAGATGGGAGTACCCTGGGACCTGAGGACGCCCTGGGTCTGCAGTGCGCGGGGTCGTCACCCTCAACGCACATCTCCCTGCAGGAGGGTCCTGAAGCAGCCACGGACCAGGCCGCACCCCAGCAGAGCGCTGCGTGCCCAGCCACCTCCTGCCCCCCATTCCGGGACCTCACTTCACCCTCGTCCCGGCCTCGCCAGGGGCAGGACACCTCCTCCTAGTAGAGAACCTAGAGGCCCCCCTCGAGGGTCGTTGTGGGGACCAGGGCTGGCCTTGGCCTCCCATCCCTTTGCAGTTGGACATCATCTCGGTCCGCTGGCAGGCACCCTGCTGCAGGTGCTCGGTCTGAGGGCATCTGCACTCCCCCGTGGGCTCCATGACCCTGGCAGTGGCCAGCGGCGCTCAGGTCAGCCGTGGGCACACGGAGCCCTGTGCTTCCTGCTCACCACGCGTGGGGACTTGGGTGAGAGCTGTGGACTTGGGGCCCTGAAATGCCCTCCGGGTCCCCGCGGGGGCATGCGCTCTGGCTGCAGCCAAGGGCCCCTTCTGAGGTCCTGCTGTGCCCTCCCACCCTGCCCTGCCCTGGATGCTGTGGCTGGGGCCCCACCCCAGCCCACCCGGGAGACCTCGCAGAATGGAGCCCACAGCCGCCCAGGCACCCCCGGCACAAGTCGTCCTGGGCCAGCCCTGGCTGCGCTGGGGTCAGTGGGGCTGTGAGGGAGGCGTGGTTGTGGTGGACGGGAACCCTGATTTCTTCCCAGAAAAGGAAGCTGCCAGGTTTATGGGGTGTCACGTGGAGGAAGGATAAGGACGCCGGCATTTCCTGAGTCATCGTTTAGTGGCCCCGAGAGGACATGAGGCCACTCCCGGCCCGCAGCCCACCTGAGCAAGGTGAGCCAGCGACGCAGGTGACAGCTTTGAGCGGAAGACGATATGCAAATCAGGCCACTTTCCTTGTGGTTCCGAAGTGCTTCCGCGAGCCAAGCCCCAGGCAGACGCCGGAGCCGCGGAGCCAGAGGCCCAGACGGCCTTTTGCTGCCAGGAAACGCCAGCTGCACACTTAGATTTCGGGAATAATATTTTCAAAAATCAATGTCTCATGCATCTGTTGTTTTGTCTGTGACGACGAGGGTGTTTTCCTTGGACGTGTGCGTGGGGTCCCAGCTCCCTGCGGCACAGCGATCTCTTGGCAGACAAAGCAGCCTCCGTCTCGCCCTGAGGTGCCAAGCTCACACGGGCTCACCACTTCCCAGCCTGGTCTTTTCTCCCCGAGCGTCCGTGTCAGTGACTCTGTGACTCTGACGCCGCACGGGGGGTGATGCTTTGCTCACACCAGCTCACCTCCCTTGGACGAAAGCCCCTCGATGGCCACTGCAGGGCGCTGCCCCCCCACCTCGGGCCGCCGAGGGGGCGCGCGGGGTTCCGTGCTGTCTGCCGTCCTTCAGCAGTGCCGGCCACCAGGGGCTCCCGGACCGAGGCCCGTGGCCCGTCCCCTGTGCTCGTCCACTGTGAATATACTCATTGTTCCGTCTCAGAACTTCCCTATTTAGAGACTGGGTATTACACACACAGAAAAACAAGAGCTCACCCCCTTGCTGGTCCCCACCCGGGTTTCATTTGATACCCATGGGAACCTGGTGCATTCACCTCCACTCCTAATCCCATTCTAAAGCAAGGAAGTAGAAGGCTTCGGTGCCCCGCCGTGGGTCACATGGCCATTGAGCCAGGCCCTACTCTGCCAGCCTCTGTGGATGTTCTGGGCCTGCATTGGCCCGAGGGCCTGAGGGAGTCCTGTCCCCACACTGATTGGCTGTGCTGCCTCTGGGGAGTCACTCGGCCTCTCTGTGCCCAGCATCCTCATCTGTCAGGTGGGGGTGACACCATGCCAGCCCCCCACTCCTGTCCGGGGCCCAGGGCCAGTGAGTGCCGGTGTAGGCACCGCTGCCCTGCGTAGGAGAAAGCGGCCCTGAGTGGATGGAAGGTTGCTTCTGAGGGTCACAGTGGAGCCACTGAGCAGGCGTGGGGTCAACACAGATTGAGCCAGAAGAAACACACTCACCCCACGGGCTCGGGTTGGTTGATGGGCCAGCGGGCGGCTGGTGATTTTAAAGGGGAAAAGGTCACGTATGCTAACAGTGCCTGAGTTCACTAATTTACCCACGGCCCCGGGTCACAGGTGTTCCGCTGGCGGCCAGCACACCATCAGCCCCGTTCTTGACATGCCACACCTGCGGGTCTCACCCCCTTCACAGAGAAGCCCCCAGATTCTCCTCCAAAGCCTGGAGTCACCAACGGCAGGAGCAGGGCTGCAGGGCACCTGGATGGTAGGTGGGCGGGCAGCTGTCAGGGTGGGGACCGAGGCTGGGGAAGCTCGTGCCTGCTCGACATGCCGCCTCAGCCGCCCAGGGCTCCCTCAGGAAGGATGTCACCAAGCGCCCTTGGCTCAAGGGAACAGCTGTGCCTTCCGGGAGACGGCGTCCCCTGACTTGGCTGCAGCACCAGCTGGCCGAGGCACTGTTTAAACATTTGCTGTTTCCTTAATGGCACAGCTGCCCCAAGGAGTGACCTGTCGTGTCTGTGTGTGACGGCACACTTTGGGTGGCTGGAGGGGCACGGGCACTTGTGTGTTCGCTCCAGGGTCTTCCTGAGACCCTGCTGGCACCGGCCTGGCTGCAGTCGTCTGGAGGGAGTCGGGGAAGTGGTCAGCACAGGACCAGCATCTGGCCTGCACCCGTGCCTCCGAAGCCCGGCCCCACATGCGTCTCCAGCCAGCCTGGAGCTCCAGAGACACAGGCGAAGGCTGGGAGTCGCCGTGCTTTATTTCAACCACCTGGTCCCACCCGCATGATGAGGTGACCTCGGTAGGGACCAGGTGATTGAAATAAAGCTCGTTGGTGTACGTGTGTGCGCGCGCATGTGTCCTCGGGAGGGATACCAGCTCTGTGTCTGCAGCTGTAGAGCAGGCAGTCTGCCCTCTGGCACCTGTCCCGTGAGCTCGCTGGGGCAAGCGCTGTGCCCACCCGTGACTTTCCCTCTCCTGCCTGCGTCAGCTAGCCGGAGAAGAGCTGCCCTTGGGGCTCTGTCTGCCGCCTCAGCAACTGCGGCCCAGGACTCAGCCTCAGAGCAGTCGCCGCGTGGATGGGGCAGAGGCGGAGGGCAGGGCTGGGAAGGAGCTCTCCGGCTGCCTATTTCTCCGGAAGTGAAGTCCTCTGCACCCTGGAAGGCAGACTCGCACCCTGGTGCCCCTGCCTCCCTGCTGGCCATGCGTGGACGGCCGCACCTGGCCTCTCAGATGGGCTGGGAGGTGACCTCTCCCGCTGCAGTAACCGGCTGTGGGAAGGGAGCCGCTTCACCCGGAACTGCCTGACTTTGCCCGTCCCTGGCCCGCCGACCTTCCCTCCCTGTGACGTCTGTGAGCCAAGAAAGAAAAGCCGCCACGTCGGGGGTGCTGGCCTCCAGGTCGCTGTGTGGACGAGCCACCCACGGCTGGAGTCTAGGCCGGACATCAGTAGAAAACGGCGATGGTAACATGACCCCCAGCAGAGCTGTCCCTGAAGCAGGGCCAAAGCCCCGTCCCAAAGCTCCTCCTCGAATTGGGTGGGGGCAGCGTCGGGGCTGCCTCAGGCCTGGGCCACGCAGCTCCCTGCCGCGGGTCCTGCACCCTCCCAGCCGCTCCCCACCCGTGACCTTGGCGTCGATCACAGAAGGGAAGGCTCTTATCAATCCACGCGTTCCCGTCCTTCTCATTAAATCCTTATCCATCAACAGCACGCTGGTGCCATTCCTCGGGTGTGGAATTATTCATTAACTGGAGCTAATTAATGTTTATGTAGATGTCGATGGTGTCGGGTGCTACGCACCTCTAACGGCCACCCGGAGGCTTCCACTCAAGGGGGTCGTCCCAGCTGTGTCCGCAGCTGCCTCTGCAGACCCCGCCTCCCCGGCTGGCCGGGCTCCCCCCCGGGCCCCTCACCTGCTCTGAGGAGCTGCCCGGATGCTCTCACACCCGAGCCCCTCACACCTGAGTCCCTCACACCCGCTCACACCTGAGCCCCTCACACCCCCACACCTGAGACCCTGACAGCCGAGCCCCTCACACCCGCTCACACCTGAGTCCCTCACACCCCCACACCTGAGTCCCTCACAGCCGAGCCCCTCACACCCGCTCACACCCGAGCCCCTCACACCCCCACACCTGAGACCCTGACAGCTGAGCCCCTCACACGCTCACACCTGAGACCCTGACAGCTGAGCCCCTCACACGCTCACACCTGAGACCCTCACAGCCGAGCCCCTCACACGCTCACACCTGAGACCCTGACAGCTGAGCCCCTCACACGCTCACACCTGAGACCCTCACAGCCGAGCCCCTCACACCCGCTCACACCTGAGACCCTCACACCCGAGCCCCTCACACGCTCACACCTGAGTCCCTCACAGCCGAGTCCCTCACACCCGAGCCCCTCACACCCCCACACCTGAGACCCTGACAGCTGAGCCCCTCACACGCTCACACGTGAGTCCCTCACAGCCGAGCCCCTCACACCCGAGCCCCTCACACCCCCACACCTGAGACCCTGACAGCAGAGCCCCTCACACCCGCTCACACCTGAGACCCTCACACCCGAGCCCCTCACACGCTCACACCTGAGTCCCTCACAGTCGAGCCCCTCACACCCGAGCCCCTCACACCCCCATACCTGAGACCCTGACAGCTGAGCCCCTCACACCCGCTCACACCTGAGACCTTCACACCCGAGCCCCTCACACGCTCACACCTGAGTCCCTCACAGCCGAGCCCCTCACACCCGAGCCCCTCACACCCCCATACCTGAGACCCTGACAGCTGAGCCCCTCACACCCGCTCACACCTGAGACCCTCACACCCGAGCCCCTCACACGCTCACACCTGAGTCCCTCACAGTCGAGCCCCTCACACCCGAGCCCCTCACACCCCCATACCTGAGACCCTGACAGCAGAGCCCCTCACACCCGCTCACACCTGAGACCCTCACACCCGAGCCCCTCACACGCTCACACCTGAGTCCCTCACAGTCGAGCCCCTCACACCCGAGCCCCTCACACCCCCATACCTGAGACCCTGACAGCTGAGCCCCTCACACCCGCTCACACCTGAGACCTTCACACCCGAGCCCCTCACACGCTCACACCTGAGTCCCTCACAGCCGAGCCCCTCACACCCGAGCCCCTCACACCCCCATACCTGAGACCCTGACAGCTGAGCCCCTCACACCCGCTCACACCTGAGACCCTCACACCCGAGCCCCTCACACGCTCACACCTGAGACCCTCACACCCGAGCCCGTCACATGCTCACACCTGAGTCCCTCAGAGCTGAGCCCCTCACACGCTCACACCTGAGACCCTGACAGCTGAGCCCCTCACACCCGCTCACACCTGAGACCTTCACACCCGAGCCCCTCACACGCTCACACCTGAGTCCCTCACAGCCGAGCCCCTCACACCCGAGCCCCTCACACCCCCATACCTGAGACCCTGACAGCTGAGCCCCTCACACCCGCTCACACCTGAGACCTTCACACCCGAGCCCCTCACACGCTCACACCTGAGTCCCTCACAGCCGAGCCCCTCACACCCGAGCCCCTCACACCCCCATACCTGAGACCCTGACAGCTGAGCCCCTCACACCCGCTCACACCTGAGACCTTCACACCCGAGCCCCTCACACGCTCACACCTGAGACCCTCACACCCGAGCCCGTCACATGCTCACACCTGAGTCCCTCAGAGCTGAGCCCCTCACACCCCCACACCTGAGACCCTGACAGCTGAGCCCCTCACACCCGCTCACACCTGAGACCTTCACACCCGAGCCCCTCACACGCTCACACCTGAGTCCCTCACAGCCGAGCCCCTCACACCCGAGCCCCTCACACCCCCATACCTGAGACCCTGACAGCTGAGCCCCTCACACCCGCTCACACCTGAGACCCTCACACCCGAGCCCCTCACACGCTCACACCTGAGACCCTCACACCCGAGCCCGTCACATGCTCACACCTGAGTCCCTCAGAGCTGAGCCCCTCACACGCTCACACCTGAGACCCTCACAGCCGAGCCTCTCACACCCCCACAGGAAGGACCCACAGAGTTGGCGCCTACTCGGGGAACTGTGCTCGCAGGAGGAGCCTAAGTCAGGATTTAGGCGTGACCTTGGTGACAGTTTGTTATCTGAGAAGAAAAAACAAAAACACTTTTCAAGAAAAGCACTTGAGATGCGGGTGGGAACTCCGGCTTTCCAGTGGCTTTTCAGGGTGGCCGTCGCTCTGCACATGGCACCAGGCATGAATGCACGCCCCTGGAAACGTGGGGTGAGGGACTCAGGTGTGAGGGGCTCGGGTGTGAGGGGCTCGGGTGTGAGGGGACTCGGGTGTGAGGGGACTCGGGTGTGAGGGACTCGGGTGTGAGGGGCTCGGGTGTGAGGGACTCGGGTGTGAGGGGCTCGGGTGTGAGGGGCTCGGGTGTGAGGGGCTCGGGTGTGAGGGGCCTGGGTGTGAGGGGACTCAGGTGTGAGGGGCTCATGTGTGAGGGGCTCAGGTGTCAGGGATTGTGAGGGGACTCGTGTGTGAGGGGGCTCGGGTGTGAGGGGACTCGGGTGTGAGGGGCTCGGGTGTGAGGGGCTCGGGTGTGAGGGGACTTGGGTGTGAGGGGCTCGGGTGTGAGGGACTCGGGTGTGAGGGGCTCGGGTGTGAGGGGCTCGGGTGTGAGGGGACTCGGGTGTGAGGGGCTCGGGTGTGAGGGGCTCGGGTGTGAGGGGACTCGGGTGTGAGGGGACTCGGGTGTGAGGGGCTCGGGTGTGAGGGGCTCGGGTGTGAGGGGCTCGGGTGTGAGGGGACTCGGGTGTGAGGGGCTCGGGTGTGAGGGGCTCGGGTGTGAGGGGCTCGGGTGTGAGGGGCTCGGGTGTGAGGGGACTCGGGTGTGAAGGGCTCGGGTGTGAGGGACTCAGGTGTGAGGGGCTCCGGTGTGAGGGGCTCGGGTGTCAGGGATTGTGAGGGGGCTCAGGTGTGAGGGGCTCAGGTGTCAGGGATTGTGAGGGGACTTGGGTGTGAGGGGGTGTGAGCGGTTCCGGTGCGAGGGGCGGTTCTGGTGTGGGGGGCCCGGATGGGGGGGTGGGCTCGGTCGCTGGGGAGCCTGGGTGCGAGGGGCCCAGAGGTGACGGGGACTTAGGTGCCAGGGGTTGCCCGGGCTCGATGGGGGGCTGGGTGTGGGCGCTTCGGGTGCTGGGGCCGCTTGGCAGCGGCAGGCAGAAGCAGGGCAGCGGGAGGGAGGATCTGCTGTTCTCGGTGTTCAGCAGACGATGGCGGGACGTGCGCAGGTGGTGACGGACAAGCCATCAGGGCCGAGGGACAGGCGGCGGCCCTGGCGTGCGGAGGGCAGGCGGGCGTGCGGGGTGCAGGGGACTGGGCAGGACGTGGGAGGGCGGCGGCTGAGGGCGCTTTTGTGTCTGGGGTCGCCTGTGGAGGGAAGTCCGGGGCCGGAGCCTGCACGTCTGCAGCAGCTGTGGGTGGGGTGGGGCTGGGGCGGGCTCAGCACCACGGAACCCCGGGCCAGGGCTGGGCTTCGGGGTCGGGGGTCTGGCGGGTCCAGCAGGTGTGCTCGAGACGCCTCGTCGAGGGAGCAGACGGAGGGCTGAGCAGAAGCCAAGGTGCCCGGCGCTCCTGGGGCCGCGTGTTGCTGTCCCAAGAATGGTCAGGTGGGGAAATAGAACAACCATGTCGGAGTCGGCGCTGGGCTTAGTTGGAGCCTCCCAAGGAGGAACAGAGCCTGGGGTTGGGGCTTAGTGGAGGCCAGAGGGAGCCAGGCCAGGGAGGAGGGGGCAAGATTCCGGGGCGTCACCCTGTGGGCATTTGAGGTCCCCAGAACAATGGTGGGACAGAAGGCCAGGTCTTCAAGGGTCCTGAGCACCATGTCCGGGATGGCAGATCTGGCCCACGAAGGGGAGTCTGGGCAGGGCTCACGGCGGAGTTGCCTGGAGCCTAAGTTTGGGGGTCTGGGACAGACACTGGGAAAGTCACCGTGGTGACCCCTGCCGGGCCCCGCGTCCGGACACAGTGGCTCAGACGAGGCCCTAGGTCGCGACCGGTCTCCATCCCCTCCTCAACCCCGTCCTCATCAGCCAGGAACAACTAGCAGATGGGATTGGGTGGGAGCTGCTGCCAGGGATTCCAGGAGATCCGGAAATCATTTTACGACTGAGTTACCTTTAGCCGACCTTGCTCATTGGAAGGAGGTGAAGGTTTGGGGGAGCTCCAGCCCCGTGCTCTGCCGGCCAGGCCGTGGGAGAGGCCGGCCTCACTTCCACTTCCACTCCTCGTGCAGGCAGCGTGGGGAGGGCGGGCGCCACCCTAGCAGAGGGCTGGGTCAGATGGGGGTCCACACGCCGAGCCTGGCACATCCATCCCCGGAGAGTAAGCAGATGGCCGCCCGGGCCCGGCTGCCCACTCCTTGGGACAGGAGCTGTGGGTAACAGCCCCCATGGGCACCGAGGAAGAACTGTCCAGAGCCCAGGCACAGCTAGTGCCTGAAGAATATCTTAGTTTATAGTGTTATTACTCAGCTGTTTCCTTTATATAATCCTTCATGTACAATCATATATTAGCTTATAGAATTAGCGCCTGAAGTATAACTTACTGCTTACATATATCCAGCTTATATAACCATACTTAATACTTACATCTACTTAGTTCTATGCAATCTTTCTATATAATCACATAGGTATTGTAGCCGGAGCTGCACCGACACATTTAGTGCTGATTTATAGAATCCTTCTACATAACCATATAGCAGTCTGTAGCAGGAGGAATGCCTAGAGCAGTCACAGAACAGAAGCCGTACGTGGGAAAACAGCCAGACCAGGACGAGAACCAAAGACCCAGGCAGTGGCGTCCCTGCCTGAAAGGGCACACGCTGTATGGCGGGCTTGGAGCAGGAGCCTCTCCTCCTGATAAAGGAGCTGTAGCGCCTTGCATCCAGTTCCCGTGGAAAGTCGGCCTCGGGCCTGAGATCCTGGAAGGAACCAAGGGAGAAGAACCCTCTGGTGTGACCAGTCACGGCGGCTGTACACCCCGTCAGTCTTTTCTGTGCTGGCTCAAATCATCCTCCCATAAATATCTTAAGAGAAGAGCACAAGTCTGTCAGTCCCACTGCACTGGCTGACAGTATCCTTCTATTAGAAATCCTTTGACGTCTCCAGCCCCCAGATAAGAAGTGTTGCACATGACACCTGTGGCACACAGCCCACCTCCTTGCCTCGGTGACCTAATGGAGGTGGACCCCTTTTCTGTACATGACCCTCTACTACTGTGCACGGCACGGCCCCCTACTGCGCACGGCCCACCTCTCTGCCCAGGTGACATAATGGGGTGGTCCCCTTGCTTGTGACTCATGTGATTATGTATGCCCTGTTACTAGGCCTATAAACTGACCTCACTCACGACCCTGCCCCCTGCTTGTACCTAATAAATACAGACGCTTCCGGGCATTTAGGGACTGCCGATCTCCGCTCACAGGCGGCGTGGCCCCCCAAGTCCAACTGCTCTTCACCAGCATTTCAGTGTCCTGTCTCTACTTGAATCCTGCACTTCAGCACAGCATAAGGGGCACCCCATGACCCTGTGGGGCCCAACAGCCCTACAGGGGCCACGGAGGACGCAGCTGCTTCCTGCTCGCCGAGGGGCCGGGGTCGGGCCTCCGAGCACCAGGCGTCCCTTCCGTGGCACCCAAGGGAGTGTCTCACCCCCTCTCCCGTTGTCTCCCTGCCTTGGGTCAGGCTGTGGGACCTGAGTCTATCCAGGGAGCCTGTCTGGCCTGGCCCTGAGGTGGGCCCCAGCAGTCACATGAGCCTGGTAGAGCACCAAACCCAAACCGGGCCAGAAGACCACGGGAGGTCAGCGGTCTTGGGGTGTGGGCTGCAGCGGCCCATCACCTGCTTGCAGGCCGGGGGGAGATGTCGCCACATTTCCTTGAGGTCCTGAGCTGCTCAGGATGCCCCGACCCCCCGGGGAAGGATGGGCGGCAGAGGACGGCTCTGAGGGTCTGGTCGACCTGGGTCCTGCCAAGCCACCTGCGGCCACGTCTCATCACAGGGTCCTGGAGGGCGTGTCTGTGCGTGAACGCAGCTGTGTGTGCCGTGACAAACTCGGCTCTGTGGGACATGGGGCTGTGGGTCCCAGACCACCTGCCGGGACTGTGGGCCCAGCCCTAGCCAGGCCTTAGTCAGTGCCACTCAGACTGGCTGCTGAGAGGCCCTTTCCCGCCTGACATGCTGCCCGGCTCATCTCCCTTCTGGACTGAGGGCCTGAGGCCCAAGACCCCCGTGACCTGTGGGTCAGCACTTGCCGACCACCTCAGTGGACGGGGCCTGGAGGCCGGATGTGGTCAAGGGCCTGAGTTCTGTGGGACCTTAGGCACCCTGGAGCCCCTTTCCTTGGGGTGGGCCAGGCCTGCTGGAGGCTGTGAGGTGCAGAGAGGCGCAGCACACCCTGGGGGGCAGAGGGCAGGCTCCTGGTGGCCACGGTGGGCCCTGACCCCTGACTTTGCAGAACGTGGCAACCCTTCGTGGAGGGGAGAGGGAAGCCGTCTCCTCTGCCTTGGCTCCTGGGGGCTGGCATCCGCATCACGTCAGCAAGTGGGTCCTGGGTGCTCGTGGGACCCCACGGAAGCATCCTCAGTGGGGCCTTCCCGGAGCACTCCCTGTCTGTCTCAGGCCTTCTTCCTGCACAGGCTCTTCCATGGGCCCAGCAGCCTCCCTGGCCCTGCTCGAGGCCAGCGTCTGAAGGGGGGCGGCTGGGGCTGCAGGGAGCATGGGCGGGACCTCCACCCTGCTCGCTGGTGAAAGCCCGGCACAGCCAGCCCTGGAGCCTGGGAGAGCGCCAACCACCCCGCAGGCTCGGTTCTGCCCCCAGCCCCAGGCTTCCTCTCCTCTTGTCCTGGCCTCTGTGCATCACGGTGGGCTCTGGCAGCTCTGGGAGGGCCGAGGAAGGAGGAGGTCAGGGAAAGTGACTTTGCCTGTCCCTGCCGGGGTCTGGAGCAGCTGCCAGGGCTTATCTGGGGAAAGTCCACCCGAGGTCACACCCATGCTGTGTGGCCCCTGCACTGACCTTGGGCAGTCCTATGACCGTGCCAGGCGGGGGCTGTGTTCAGTAGTGGTGCTGGTGCCAGGCTGTGACCCTGACGCCAGCTGCCCTGCCCCGTGAGGCCAGCCTTGGGATCTCTGGAAGGCCTTTTACCGTCCTCTGCCCTTTACCCGACTGGAGGCTGGGGCTCGAATGTATTAATCCCTGAATGGCCTTGCTATGGGCTGGGGCACCTTATACTTGGGGCCAAAAGGATGGGGCAAGCAGCAGGAGACACCCCTCCTACCAATAAAGTTCCCGGAATTATGTGGCTTGAACTTCGACACCTGATTACTTCTGTTGCAACACCCACTTCCTACTCCCAGATAACTGAGGCGCAGATGGCCGGAACGGGGGTCCCACTGGCTGCTGCCTCTGCCCAAAGACCAGGATGGGGGCTGGGAAGCCTTGTGTTTAAAACTTGGGTTCAGAGGGGTGAGGGCCCCCTCAAGGTGCACCTGGAGACCCCCAGGCAGAAAATGAGATCCGGGCCCAGGAGGCAGAAGGGACTCTCTCCAGAGGGTCTCCAAAAGGCATGAGGACCTTGCCAGACAGGGGGCCTCCCTCCTGCCCACCCTGCCCTGGGCCAGGAGCAGGGCAGCCTCCAGGGGGAAACGGGCCAGCGCCACAGCCCCTGGCCCTGAGACCCTGCCCACCCCAGCCCTCCAGGACATCCTCCAAATGCCGGGGGAGGGGATGGAGGTAGCTGCGTGTGCAGGGTTGAGTATACCAGGGTCTCACAGAAAGAGGGCTCTTTTGCATCTGAAACAGCTGAAGCGGGGTCTCTCTTTCTTGTCAGCACCCTGGGATCTCCTCTGTGACCCAGGCTTCCCTAGGGGTACGGGCCGGACAGTCCAGAGCAGCTGCCCACGAAGCTACTCGGGTGGGAAGGGCCGGGCTCTTCCTCCGAGCTGGGTCAGGGCCCGGGGGTCAAGGCTGCTCCCCTGCCATCACCCAAGGGGCAAAACTGGACTCTGGCCAGTGGGAGGGGCCTGACCAGGAGGGAGCCAGGCTGACCGGCCAGTGGAGAGGCTGAGTGTGTGTGTGGGGGGCACTGAGGGCAGTGCCGGGGCCTGGGGAGCAGCTGCCCAAGATGGCTCCTTCCTGGACCCTCATTGCAGGCCAGCCCCCTTTTTGGGACCTGTCCCGCTAGGGTGGGGCTGGGGGCGCCAACTGTGCAGTCCTCAGAAGCTGCAGACCTGGGTCCACTGACCTGTTCTGGGGGTCTTGGCCCAGGAGATGGACAGGGCCACAGGGGCCAGGCAGATAAGCCCACAGCCTTGAGAGTGGCCTGTCCAGGATGAGCCTCCTACACCTGCCCACTGCTGGGCCACCTGCCACCATGAACCTAACGGGGTCTTCTCTACTTTGCTTGTCTGAGGCTGAGGCACCAGGTTGGAGGAGACCCTGGCTCTTGGTGGGACGCAGGAGCTGGCGCCCACCTGCCTCTGTGTGTCAGGGCTAGTGTCATCCTCCTGCCCAGAAGAGGATAGGACAACCCGCCAGTGCTGGGCCCCGCATGGGCTGTGCTCTGTGGGTTCATGTGTCTGCCCAGTGCGGGCGGACGAGTCCAGCTCTGCCCAAACAGGCCGCCTCGCACTGGAGCCGGGCCTTGCCTGGACGCTGCACATGGCGCCTCCTCCCTCCTGTTTCTGCAGGTACCGACTCGCTGGTGCTCATGAGTAACAAATGCACCGTGAATAGGCTTCCGTGGATTCCAAGGAATGAACACCACTTTCCGGCCAGCTTTAATATGCCACACAGTAATCTGTCTTTGGATTGGGATGCAGTTGACGTGACACGTCTTGTTACGTCGGGACTGTCTCTCTCTGTTCCGGGAGCTTCACTTCCGCCTGCTCTGAACCAGCACACGGAGCCTCAAAACCACGAACCGCCCTGGGAGACACGCAGCCACTCCCTTTCTCTCACAGGAGCCTGTCCATTGCTGTGTTTGAGACACGGCCACGCTGGCATGTCTCCGTGCTGATCCCCACCGCCCTGAGTCCTGCGAGGGCCTCTCACCCCGAGCAAGGCCAAGCCAGTGTGAGCAGCAGCCGGGCTTCTGCTTTTAAGGGTGTGGAGACCCAGCCAGCAGCAAGGAGAGAGGACCTCACTCTCAGAGAGCTCCCAACCTCTGCCCCACGCACCAGAGACACTGGCAGGGCTTACCAAGGCGAAAGTCCACCCCGAGGTCATATATATATTTACATATATGCCATATATAATACGCTATATCTAAACAGCCTTATCCCCAATCACATGAGAGCATCGGCTCCCATGGGCCCCAAAGAGAGAGGGCACCTGGCTTCGGGGAGGCCTCCTGGAGGAGGTGACGCTGGGGTGAGTCCTGAGGGTGGGATTAGCACAGGCAAAGGAGGCGGGAAGAAGGTGACCCCAGCAATCTATTCATTTTCCATGGCGACTCTTTTCTGCACCACTCACCCTGGCAGAAAGAACCGTGGCCCGGCCTATCATTCTCCCAGTGCCTAGCAGGTAGAATCACCGTTTCCCACGGATTGGCAACGCTGCCTCTCTGATGTGCCAGTTTCCGTGTACACGGCTGTATTTCCAGACTTCTCCCCTGGATCCATCTTCACGTCCACACCAATCTTCTACCTGAAATTCTACCGGCTGAAATGGTCGATTATGCAAACCCAGCAAGTGAAAAGTTATAAATAAATGATACTTCAATTTGAATTTTTGAATTTTAATGACATGGAGAAATGTCCTCTGTGTGATGTGTAAATTGGTGTACACTGTGATTGGGAAATATTCTTTGTGAACGTGACTGGGCTGAAATGTAACTGGGTCTTAATGACGCTCTAGATAGTAAAATTTGGGGTGGGTTTTACTCTGTCAACTTTTAGTTCTCTATAGCTTCCAATGTTTTAAATCACTGAATGCACATGGCGTACACACAAATGAATAAAGTGGATTCACTTCCTCCTGCGGCTGTGATGGAGTCACTGGGAGCAGGTTTACCACCTGTCTGAAACAAGTAAACCAGAAAACGATACGGGAAGCAAAGGTTTTCAAGACACTGGCCATCAGACAACACAGGACAGTTATCCCTAAGATGGGGAAAGCAAATTAACAACATACTATGGGATCGTGTTACGTCGGTGCAAAAGTAATCGTGTTGTTTTGCATATGTAGAAAAACTGTCTGGCTGAAATGGCATGCAGGCTGGGAGGAAAGCCAGGGAAGTGTGCTGTCGCAAGGGTTTTAACTGCTATCGTAGCATTGAAGGTTGACTGTGATACACCAAAGATGTATATTATAAACCCTAAAGCAATCATTTTAACACAACAAAGAATAACAGCCAAAAACTGAACAAAACAGATAAAATGGAATCATAGAAAAATAATCCAAAGGGAAATAGAAAAAAAGGAGAAAGAGAAGGTACACAGATAGGGCGAGACCAATGGAGAACTGGTACATACATTGTTATTTTTCGAGACGGAGTCTCACTCTGTCACCCAGGTTGGAGAGCAGGGGTGCGATCTTGGCTCACTGCAACCTCTGCCTCCTGGGTTCAAGTGATTTTCCCGCCTCCGCCTCCTGAGTAGCTGAGATTATAGGCATGTGCCACCATGCCTGGCTAATTTTTGTGTTTTCAGTACAGACAGAGTTTCACCATGTTTGGCCAGTCTGTTCTGAAACTCCCGACATCAAGTGATCCGCCCACCTTGGCCTCCCAAAGTGCTGGGATTACAGGCATGAGCCACTGCGCCCGGCCTGAAAAACGGTATATTTAAACTTAGCCTTATCACCAATCACATTATATCTAAATGATCTAAATATCCCAATTAAAAAGCAAAGTTGTCAGATTGAAAAAAACCAAGAAACCAAGACCTAACTGTGTGCCCCCTTCACACTTTAAATATAAAGGCACAAATAAGCAATAAACAGAAGACCGGGAAAAAACGGACCATGCTAGTCCTAATCAAAGACATCTGGAGGTGTTAAGTTAACATCAAAGTTGGAAACCACTGAGTGTGCCTCAGCAGGGCTGGGGATACATAGACGGTGGTATATCCATTCAACGGTGCGTGACTGAGCTCTGAAAGGGAATGAGGTATTGATACGTGTGAAACCATAGATAAACGTCAGAATTGTTTTCTGAGTGAAACAAGGCAAACCAAAGAAAGGGAGTCAGTGTCTGATCAATTTCTACGAAAGTTATAGAAAATGCCACTCATCAACGGTGACAGAAAGCAGGTCGGTGACGTCCCGGAGGTTGGGAGGAGGGAGCGGCGAAGGGGAAGGAGATGTCTTCGGGTGGATGGAAATGCTCTTCATCTAGTTCATGGTGGTGGTTTCACCCATGTGGAAACACGTGAAACCATCAAACTGACACTTCGTGCAGTTTATGGTATGTCAATTATACCCCAGTAAACCTCTTAAATAAGACGTGGATGCAGAGAAAGTTTTATAGTAGTTCCTGTAAGATTTAAAAAAACCCTCTAAATTTAGGTGATGTTCAGCTCTGAGTGGTCCTTAGTTGGTTCCAGAATCATGAAGATTTTCATCAAGAGGCTGAGTGTGGTGGCTCACACCTGTATTCCCAGCAATTTGGGAGGCTGAGGTGGGCGGATCACTTGAGGTCAGGAATTTGAGATCAGCCTGACCAACATGGGGAAATCCCATCTCTACTAAAAGTACCAAAATTAGCCAGGCGTGGTGGTGCGTGCCTGTAATCCCAGCTACGCCGAAGGCTGAGGCAGGAGAATCGCTTGAACCCAGGTGAGCCAATGTCATGCCATTGCATTCCAGCCTGGGTAACAAGAGGGAAACTCTGTCTCAAAAATAAATAAATGAATGAATATAAAACAAAGATTTTCATCAAGAGACGTTGCATCCAGGACCCAGGCAGGAGGATGAGAAATAAGGGGCCCCTGGTGGCTGTGAGGGGACTCAGGGTGGTGGACCCAGGAGAAGCAGCTGCAGCGGCTGCAACGTCAGAGGCAGAGGAAACACCAGAGGGTGACAGAGAGATTTCCGATGGCAAGGGTGGGAGCATCAGCCACAGAAAAGCAGAAACTGCAGTTACAGCCTTACATCCCCTAACAAGCCCAAGACCTCCTGAGTCTAACCAGCCACAGGCTCCTGTCTCTAACCCATGGCCTCCCATCTCAAACAGAGAGCCTCCCATCTCTAACCAGCCACAGCCTCCCATCTGTAACCAGCCACAGCCTCCCATCTCTAACCCACAGCCTCCCATCTCTAACCCACAGCCTCCCATCTGTAAACTACAGCCTCCCGTCTCTAACCAGCCACAGCCTCCCGTCTCTAACCCACAGCCTCCCATCTCTAACCAGCCACAGCCTCCTGTCTCTAACCCACAGCCTCCCGTCTCTAACCAGCCACAGCCTCCCGTCTCTAACCCACAGCCTCCCGTCTCTAACCCACAGCCTCCCGTCTCTAACCAGCCACAGCCTCCCGTCTCTAACCCACAGCCTCCCGTCTCTAACCAGCCACAGCCTCCCGTCTCTAACCAGCCACAGCCTACCATCTCTAACCCACAGCCTCCCGTCTCTAACCAGCCACAGCCTCCCGTCTCTAACCCACAGCCTCCCATCTCTAACCCACAGCCTCCCGTCTCTCATCCACAGCCTCACATCTCTAACCAGCCACAGCCTCCCGTCTCTAACCCACAGCCTCCCGTCTCTAACCCACAGCCTCCCATCTCTAACCCACAGCCTCCCGTCTCTAACCCACAGCCTCCCGTGTCTAATCCACAGCCTCACATCTCTAACCAGCCACAGCCTCCCATCTCTAACCCACAGCCTCCCGTCTCTAACCCACAGCCTCCGATCTCTAACCACCCACAGTCTCGCATTTTGGAGAAGCTTCCTTTAGGGTCTGGGATCACTTGGACCGTCTACACAAAGTATTTGGTTACAGACTGAACTGCAGGCTGTGGCCACACAGCCAGGGGATATCAGGAGGAGAATCAGTGCCGCGCTCTGGGATCAGTGGCCGCCTCCTGCCTGTCTGAGAGCCTGGTATGCAAATCTCCAGCCGTGCGCCCCGTCAGAGCGCGCAGGAGAGGCCGGTGACGCCCCCCTTGCGCGTGTGCTGCTTGCCAGGTCTATACTCAGGGCAATCGCAGCGTGTTTATGACAAGGAAGATAAATGTGCCGTTACCTTTCACCGAATCGCACTGCGTTTTATTCCTTTAGGGCGTACACACCTATCTTCTTTTCAAAGGAATTCTGGGCCGATTGTAAAATTGCGCTCAACATACAGCAAGGCAACTATAAATAGAAAAGCCACGCGGGTTGCCGGAGCCGGGGTGGGTCACGGGGTAAACCTGGGGTTTCCAAGGTTGCAGGGCATCTTCCTCGCCAGCGCCCAGGCGGGGGCTGCGTGACTCCTGAGACGTCCGGCTTCCTCCCCGGTGCCCTGGCTGGATCTGCCTCCTCCCACTGTGAGGAGCCCTGTGAATATTCCACGCAGCAGCACGCTCAGGTGGTTCAGGGTATGGTGGGGCTGCCCAGGCCCCCTCCCCGGGGGGATGAGCTCCTGTTCCACAGCTGGGAGGGCTGGTGGCTGCCACCGTGGAGATCAGGCTCCTAACAGTTGCTTCTGCCCTGAGGAGGGTAGCCTGGCATCCCCCCCGGGGAGTGGCCTGACCCAGCAACTGGCCGGCAGTGGGCACATCAGGCCTCTGGGCCTTGACATGCAGCCACCCCAAGGTGGTGAGGGCTCCAGAGTGCCCGTCACCGCTGCTCAGCCCTGCCCCCGGTGAGTCCCTCAGGCTCTCCCCATAAACATCTGTGCCTTGGAACCCGATGGGGACGTAGCGCGGAGTCGACAGCCATGCCCCCTGCAACGCCCCTGGAACGCCTGCGCACACAGGCCCCCTTCAGAAAAGAAACCAGCCCAGTGCAAGGTGGTTTTCTGAGTACAAGCAGGATCCAGGCGTGTGTCCCCCGGGGGCTGCGAGGAGGCCACAGGAGCTGCTGCGTGGGCCGTGGAGTGCGCCCTCCCGTTCCAAATGCTGGCGTGAAGACGAGATCACAGGCAGGCGGACGTGCAGCCCAAAACACCCAGAAGTGGAGCGGGGCTCGGAGGGGCCCTAGCCTAGCTTTGGGGCGCACCTTCTCCCTCCAGGGGTGCCTGGGCTGCCGGGGAGGGGTACGCGGAGGGTGCTGGGCCCTCGGGTGTGGCGGGTGGCACTCGGGGGGGGGTGACCAGCAAGGCTTGTACGGTGTCGGCGCCGGGAGTTCCACCTCCCTGGCTGCAGCAGGGCCCTGGCGGGACGTGCGCTTCTGCTCTCCGGGAGCCTGACAGCCGTCGCGTTCCAGGCAGGCCTGGGCGGTTAGGATGGCGCTGGGCTGCGGACTCCAGATCCGCGCCTTCCCTGCAGGAAGAGGAGTCAGCTGGACGCTCTGACTGAGTCAGGGCCTAGAAACCCCCTGGTACATGTGAGTCCCCCGACGGGACAGCCTAAGGAAAGCTGAGACGCAGACAGGTGGGCAGGGAGAGGGGAACCTGTGGGCTCGTGTGAGGACGGACGGGCAGGGAGAGGGGAAGGTGTGGGCTCCTGTGAGGATGGACGGGCAGGGAGAGGGGAAAGTGTGGGCTCGTGTGAGGATGGACAGGCAGGGAGAGGAGAAGGTGTGGGCTCTTGTGAGGACGGACGGGCAGGGAGAGGGGAAGGTGGGGGCTCGTGTGAGGATGGACGGGCGGGGAGAGGGGAAGGTGGGGGCTCGTGTGAGGCTGGACGGGCGGGGAGAGGGGAACGTGTGGGCTCGTGTGAGGATGGACGGGCGGGGAGAGGAGAAGGTGTGGGCTCGTGTGAGGACGGACGGGCGGGGAGAGGGGAACGTGTGGGCTCGTGTGAGGACGGATGGGCAGGGAGAGGGGAAGGTGTGGGCTCCTGTGAGGACGGACGGGCAGGGAGAGGGGAACGTGTGGGCTCGTGTGAGGACGGACGGGCAGGGAGTGGGGAAGGTGGGGGCTCGTGTGAGGATGGACGGGCAGGGAGAGGGGAAGGTGTGGGCTCCTGTGAGGACGGACGGGCAGGGAGAGGGGAACGTGTGGGCTCGTGTGAGGACGGACGGGCAGGGAGAGGGGAAGGTGTGGGCTCGTGTGAGGATGGACGGGCAGGGAGAGGGGAAGGTGTGGGCTCATGTGAGGATGGACGGGCAGGGAGAGGGGAAGGTGTGGGCTCGTGTGAGGATGGACGGGCAGGGAGAGGGGAAGGTGGGGGCTCGTGTGAGGATGGACGGTCAGGGAGAGGGGAAGGTGGGGGCTCGTGTGATGATGGACGGGCAGGGAGAGGGGAAGGTGTGGGCTCGTGTGAGGATGGACGGGCAGGGAGAGGAGAAGGTGTGGGCTCGTGTGAGGATGGACGGGCAGGGAGAGGGGAAGGTGGGGGCTCGTGTGAGGATGGACGGGCAGGGAGAGGGGAACGTGTGGGCTCGTGTGAGGACGGACGGGCAGGGAGAGGGGAAGGTGGGGGCTCGTGTGAGGATGGACGGGCAGGGAGAGGGGAAGGTGTGGGCTCGTGTGAGGATGGACGGGCAGGGAGAGGGGAAGGTGTGGGCTCGTGTGAGGACGGACGGGCAGGGAGAGGGGAAGGTGTGGGCTCGTGTGAGGATGGACGGGCAGGGAGAGGGGAAGGTGGGGGCTCGTGTGAGGATGGACGGGCAGGGAGAGGGGAACGTGTGGGCTCGTGTGAGGACGGACGGGCAGGGAGAGGGGAAGGTGTGGGCTCGTGTGAGGATGGACGGGCGGGGAGAGGAGAAGGTGGGGGCTCGTGTGAGGATGGACGGGCAGGGAGAGGGGAAGGTGTGGGCTCGTGTGAGGATGGACGGGCGGGGAGAGGAGAAGGTGGGGGCTCCTGTGAGGACGGACGGGCAGGGAGAGGGGAAGGTGTGGGCTCGTGTGAGGACGGACGGGCAGGGAGAGGGGAAGGTGTGGGCTCGTGTGAGGATGGACGGGCAGGGAGAGGGGAAGGTGGGGGCTCGTGTGAGGATGGACGGGCAGGGAGAGGGGAACGTGTGGGCTCGTGTGAGGACGGACGGGCAGGGAGAGGGGAAGGTGTGGGCTCGTGTGAGGATGGACGGGCGGGGAGAGGAGAAGGTGGGGGCTCGTGTGAGGATGGACGGGCAGGGAGAGGGGAAGGTGTGGGCTCGTGTGAGGATGGACGGGCGGGGAGAGGAGAAGGTGGGGGCTCCTGTGAGGACGGACGGGCAGGGAGAGGGGAAGGTGTGGACTCGTGTGAGGATGGACGGGCAGGGAGAGGGGAAGGTGTGGGCTCGTGTGAGGATGGACGGGCAGGGAGAGGGGAAGGTGTGGGCTCGTGTGAGGATGGACGGGCAGGGAGAGGGGAAGGTGGGGGCTCGTGTGAGGATGGACGGGCAGGGAGAGGGGAACGTGTGGGCTCGTGTGAGGACGGACGGGCAGGGAGAGGGGAAGGTGTGGGCTCGTGTGAGGATGGACGGGCGGGGAGAGGAGAAGGTGGGGGCTCGTGTGAGGATGGACGGGCAGGGAGAGGGGAAGGTGTGGGCTCGTGTGAGGATGGACGGGCGGGGAGAGGAGAAGGTGGGGGCTCCTGTGAGGACGGACGGGCAGGGAGAGGGGAAGGTGGGGGCTCATGTGAGGATGGACGGGCGGGGAGAGGAGAAGGTGGGGGCTCGTGTGAGGATGGACGGGCGGGGAGAGGGGAAGGTGGGGGCTCGTGTGAGGATGGACGGGCAGGGAGAGGGGAAGGTGTGGGCTCGTGTGAGGATGGACGGGCAGGGAGAGGGGAACGTGTGGGCTCGTGTGAGGATGGACGGGCAGGGAGAGGGGAAGGTGGGGGCTCGTGTGAGGATGGACGGGCAGGGAGAGGGGAACGTGTGGGCTCGTGTGAGGATGGACGGGCGGGGAGAGGGGAAGGTGGGGGCTCGTGTGAGGATGGACGGGCAGGGAGAGGGGAAGGTGGGGGCTCGTGTGAGGATGGACGGGCAGGGAGAGGGGAAGGTGGGGGCTCGTGTGAGGCTGGACATGCAGGGATAGGGGAAGGTGGGGGCTCGTGTGAGGATGGATGGGCGGGGAGAGGGAAAGGTTTGGGCTCGTGTGAGGATGGATGGGCGGGTGAGGTCGCTCAATGGAGCCTTGATCCTCCCTCAGATCCTCTCTGGGATCCTCCAGCCACGCTCAACAACACTGCCAGGAAAATGGATGGAGCTTGACGTGTCTGCCGGCACCTGCACCTCTGCCCCATACAAAACTCTGTTCAGAGCACTCACCCTGCCCGGAGCACTCACCCTGCCTGGACCACTCAACCTACTGGGACCACCACACAGCCAGGACCACTCACCCTGCCAGGAGCACTCACGCTGCCCGGAGCACTCACCCTACCTGGACCACTCAACCTACTGGGACCACCACACAGTCAGGACCACTCACCCTGTCAGGAGCACTCACGCTGCCCGGAGCACTCACCCTACCTGGACCACCTGCATTGCCACCTACAATGGTAAGCGCAGGTGTCCTAAGAGCCATCTGTGTAGTAAATGGGGGTTGGTTTGAGAGGTCTGGGTGATTTTACCTTCCTTGGAAAAGAATTTCCTCTCTGCCTGGCAGGGAGCTGGGCAGACCCCTAAATCCAGTCATAATTAAACATGGCGTGCCCTGAACCCCAGGGATCCTGTTTAAATGCAGTTTCTGTCCCAGCAGGGCCAGGTGGGTCTGGGACAGTGCACTTCCCATGGCTCCCGGGACACCCTTGCTGCTGGACCGCGGGTCACACTGGGCTGCAAGGCCTGATCTGGGCAGGATGGAGGCGAACCGGCAGCCCGGGTCCCAGGGAAGGCAGGCCTCTCTGGCCCTCCCGCTGCTTTCAGGGTGTGAGTCGCGGACCGAGGACTCAACGGCCCACGGAGGTGCCGAGTGTTTGGCAGCCCGGACGCCGCTTCACCGCTAGGCTGTCTCCCCAGCGCCCGGGACGCTGAGCAGGAGGAGCAGGTGCTTTTATCTTTCCAGCCCCTTTTCTGGTGGGGCTTCGCTTCCCTGGAGGCTGGGCAGGTTTTTCGTCCTTGATCCCACGCTTTGGTGATTTTACAGCTGTTCGGATTTCACGTCTTCTTGATTGACGGCTTGTATTTTGGTAGAAATTGTTCGCTTTGTGTGTGTGCACACACGTGTGCATCTGTGACGCATCACGCATGCAGGGCACACACACGGAGACGCCGACGTCCTGCCGGGTTCCTCCGCTCCCATCTCGGTTTCTGGCATCAATCATTTCTGCTCCTTTTTCAAGCCAGCGCGTCGTCTGTGCCGTTGCTTCAAAAACCCGTGAGGCTCCCCCGATTCCCGCCAGGGCTGAGGCTCAGGGAACGGAGCAGGCGGCCTCCTCCTTCTCTGTGGGGCCACCGCGTGGCGCAGTTCAGTTGCGGAATCTTTATCCCTCCTCCGTGTGTTTGCGTGCCCTGTCCTTTGTCCAGCTGCCGCTTCTCTGTCACCCAGGCTGGAGTGCCGTGCTGCAATCTCAGCTCAGTGCAGCCTCGACCTCCCCGAGCTCAAGACATCCTCCCACCTCAGCCTCTCCCGTGGCTGGGACCACAGGCATGCCCCACCACACCCAGCTAATTTTTCTTGCTGCGGGGTAGAGACAGGGTTTCACCGTGTTGTTCAGGCTGATCTTAAACTCCTGGCCTGAAACGAGCCTCCCACCTTGACCTCCTAAGGTGCTGGGGTTCCAGGTGAGCTACTGGGCCCGGCCTCATCCAGCTTCTTAAGCTGCCCGTTTTGTCTATTAACACGACCTTCTCATTTTCTGTCTGCCTGCCTTCCGCCATCTCTCTCTAGCCCCAGCTTTCTGTCAGTCACCTGCCAATCACTTGTCCGTAACCATCCATTGATGCCCGTTCTGTCTGTTAACCTCCGTCTATCAAAAGCCTGTCATCTCTCAAGCAGTTTCCCTCCTGTCTGTCCGGCTACCATCTATTCATCTGTCCATTACCCGTCCGTCTGTCATCCATCTGGATTTCTGTATCCCTGAGTCACCTGTATCTTCATCTTCAACTACGTCTGCCTCTCTTTCTGTATTTCTATATCTATCCAGCTCTGTCTATCACCCGTGTACCTAACTGGCTGTATCATCTTCTGAGGCAGGAACATTCTGGAAGGTACCGGGCTTCAGCCATTCCATGATCGTTGGCGGACATGTCAGCTGTCCAGGTTTCCATCAGGACACGCGTGCTGCTGCTTCGGACGATCCTGTGTCTCTCGGCCTCGGCGTGCAGCCCGGTGCCTTCCGGTGGCAGAGACTCGAGGGCCTCCTGCGTGAGACAGTCCCGGCCGGCCCCGCGCCACACGCAGCCTGAGGAGTCCCGTGGGTCGGGGGCACAGGGCGATGAGGCGTTTGTCATAAACCCCGGACGTGGAAGGCGTGTTTCCTTCTTGCCCAAACCGCTGTTTAAGGGATATATTCATTTTTGTTTTCACCAGGCTCTTTTGAAAGTGCACAACAAATAATTCTTTGAAAAAATGTATTCTCTGCTCAACCACGAGGTTCCAGAAAGTGGAGGAAGCCGCCCAGCGGTGGGTCCAGGGTCTCTGAGTGACCCCGAGGAAAGGCGATGTGAGCATGAGCCCCCAGAAGGGGTCCCCAAACCCGGGCCCGAAGCCCTGTCCTTGAACCCCAGTTCTTACTCTCTGGGGTCTGGGGGAGCAGACGTGGGGCCTCAGTTTCCCCACGAGCAAGACAAGAGTTCTCGGAGTCCCTTCCAGCATCACGGCTGTCACTGAGCCGTTTGTCTTTAGCCAGTTTAAAGGGAAGGACAGGAGGGAAGCAGACGCTGTGCCCAGGGTTTTGGTGCCTGGAGAAAACGTGCCAGCTGCCCAGAGGCCCTGCAGGCCAGTCCCCGGGGCAGAGTCCTCTCCTGGATGGAGGAGAGCCCAGGGCGTGCGGGCTCCTGAGAGGCGAGGACGCCAGGCAGGTGGGGCTGGCAGCGATGTCCCGGCCACAGGTGCCGGGTCCTTCCCCACACAGATGACGGGTCCCCACGGACAGGCCCAGCCACATTTCCATGTGGCCCCGGCAGCCCCGGGCTAGGTCACAGGACTCAAGAGCCTTGTGTGCCTGCCCCGTACAAGAAGAACAGCCCCAGGGCCACGTGCGCAGGGCCGGGCTCCCAGCGCCTGTGTAAGCTTTCCTGCAGCACGCCCGGTGAAGCAGGGGCTGCTCCTGCACGATTTTACAGGGGAGGGAACAGCTCTGAGCCACCTCTGTGACCCAAGTGATAGGCACGGTGTGTGACTGGAGGGTCCTCTCTGTCCCTGATAATGAGACACCGAGCTCCTACCTGGGCTGAGCTGGTCCGGGGGCCTTTAAGCCGCAAGGCGACCCTCCCAGGATGAGGGCGTTGCTTCATGTGCTGTAAAGATTCCCCTGTTAGCTTACGATTCACAGGAGTTTGCTGAGACAATGACTAAACATCAAGCCTGTTGTCTCCAGGGGAGGAGGAATGGCTGAAAAATGCCACCCAGAAAAACGAAGTGGAAGGACAGGTCTAACAGTAAATTCATTTCCAGTTTCAACACTTCTCTTTAAAAAACATACTGTGAAAATGAAAGAAAAAAGATACTGACTAGAAGGCATTTGCCACTCATGAAACTTTCAAAAACCTGCATCCAGAAAAACAAAACTCTGTAAATGCACATGAATGTTTTGTTTGAAGTAAGAATATGATGGTGCTTGCAGAGTTCTGAGCCAGGGTAACACCGTCTTAACAAACGGTTGACGGTAGATCTTGGCATCTGGTGTGTTACTCGCCGCATTCGTCCCGGCTGTTCTTGATCGTTAACCCCTCAGAAAGTTCAGGACCAGCATGTTCATTTCTATTTTAAAAAATCTGACTGGGATTCTGATTGGAATTGTATTAAATTTATAAATTATTTTTGGAATTTATCTTCAAAGAAACAACAAAGGATTCGCAGCTGACTTTCAGTGAAACCATGGGAGCCAGAAGAAGATTGAACAGCATCTCAGCCGTGGTGAAAGGAGAGAAAGCTGCCAGCCCAGAGTCCTGCGCTCACAGAGGCACCCCAGACAGGAATGCATTCAAAAGTGGGCAAGAGATGAAAATGATGAAGAGCCATTCATCAGAGGGTGTGGGCGCAGGACCAGAATGGCTTCAGCTGCCCGTGGGGTGCAGCTGCTGGGCTCCTCCAAGCATCTTGCCCCTGGGCAGGCCTGGGGACACCCCACGACCAGGCTCAGAGGGGGCCCCGTGTGCTGGGAGCATCGGGTGACCTCCTCTGCAGGCCCCGGGCCGTCCCAGCTCGGGGGTTGCAGTGAAGCCATGCCCAGATCTCCTAGGGCGAGAGGGGTCCTGGGGCCACAGAGTCCAGCGCAGGCTCTGACTCGTCCGGGACTGGGTGGGAGCAATTGCTGTGATAAGATCTCGTACTTAGCTAATAAAAACAAGCTAGAGAGAGTCTTCTTGAGAACATTTGTGAAATTTTAAGTGTTTTGTCCGTATTGTGGGAGGTCTTCATAACACTCTTAAGGAATGAAACGTTTCACAGCCAACTGCTATGGTTCAAGAGTTCGTGTCCTTCAACAATTCACCCACAAAGCCTGATTTTTAAAAAGGGCTTCAAATGTGTCTAACCAGGAGTTAGGCCGGAGCTAGTTCCAGCTGAAGTTAGAGTTAGTTAAATTTTAGTCTGTAAAGGAGCAAGAAACCATTGAGGGATTTTTGTTTAGACCTTGTTGTGGATGAGTACAAACACAGTCTCGCCTTTGGGGCTAGAAGAATTTATTAATAAGCACACAGGTAAAGGTTTATGAGGTGGGGTGGGGGTGGGGAGCCACCGGACTGAACACAGAGCATGGAGGCCCGTGCGTCCCCCTGCAGTCCCCAGAGGACACCACAGCAGAGGGTGCGTCCGCCATCAAGGAGACTGGACACCCGTGGCACATTGCTCGGTGAGCCATGAGCAAAGGGGCTGGGTGTTGGGATGTGGGTGACACACGGCCGGGTGTTGGGATGTGGGTGACATGCGGCCGGGTGTTGGAATGTGGGTGACGTGTGGCCAGGTGTTGGGATGTGGGTGACGCGCGGCCGGGTGTTGGGATGTGGGTGACGCGCGGCCGGGTGTTGGGATGTGGGTGACATGCGGCCGGGTGTTGGGATGTGGGTGATGCGTGGCCTGGTGTTGGGATGTGGGTGACGCGCGGCCGGGTGTTGGGATGTGGGTGATGCGCGGCCTGGTGTTGGGATGTGGGTGACATGCGGCCGGGTGTTGGAATGTGGGTTGACGCACGGCTGGGTGTTGGAATGTGGGTGACATGCAGCTAGGTGTTGGGATGTGGGTGACATGCAGCTAGGTGTTGGGATGTGGGTGACATGCGGCCGGGTGTTGGGATTCAGGTGACGTGTAGCTGGGTGTTGGGATGGGGGTGATGTGTGGCTGGGTGTTGGGATTCAGGTGTCGTGTGGCTGGGTGTTGGGATGGGGGTGATGTGCGGCTGGGTGTTGGGATTCAGGTGTCGTGCGGCTGGGTGTTGGGATGGGGGTGACATGTGGCTAGGTGTTGGGATTCAGGTGACGTGTAGCTGGGTGTTGGGGGTGGGGTGACATGCGGCCGGGTGTTGGGATTCAGGTGTCGTGTGGCTGGGTGTTGGGATGGGGGTGATGTGCGGCTGGGTGTTGGGTTTCAGGTGTCGTGCGGCTGGGTGTTGGGATGGGGATGATGTGCGGCTAGGTGTTGGGATGGGGGTGACATGCAGCTAGGTGTTGGGATGTGGGTGACATGTGGCTGGGTGTTGGGATTCAGGTGTCGTGTGGCTGGGTGTTGGGATGGGGGTGACATGCGGCTAGGTGTTGGGATGTGGGTGACATGCAGCTAGGTGTTGGGATGTGGGTGACATGCGGCCGGGTGTTGGGATTCAGGTGTCGTGTGGCTGGGTGTTGGGATGGGGGTGATGTGCGGCTGGGTGTTGGGATTCAGGTGTCGTGTGGCTGGGTGTTGGGATGGGGGTGACATGTGGCTGGGTGTTGGGATTCAGGGGTCGTGCGGCTGGGTGTTGAGGTGGGGTGACATGTGCCAGGGTGTTGGGATGCGGGTGACATGCAGCTGGGAACACCCCCATCAAGGCTGACCTGGTGGTGCTGCTGCTGTCTACCCCAGTCACAGAGAGGCCCAGCCGAGCCTCCAAAGGGACCCATCGCCTGGGAGGAATAGGAGGTGCTCAGTGCCACTGACGAGCCGTGAACCTCCCCTCACAGTAGGGGTAGTGCTTTGCCCTCAACAGGAGGACAGACGGCGCGTTCCTGGACCGGAAGGTTCGACGTAAAAATGCGACCTGCTATTGATTCCACGCAATCCCGACCAAAATCCCAACACTTTGTGCAACTCATCCGGGACCTGACAGACAGACCTACGTCCCTGAATGGCCCCGAATGTCCTCATAGACAAGGAGGCAGGGAGTGTGGCCTGCCTGCACCACGCCTTGTGAAGCCACGACATGGAGACCACCCCGTGCTGGCATGAGGTTAGATGGACACTCCAGGAGGCCCACGGGCGTGTGGACGCAGGATTTGTGACAAAGGCTCATCTCAGAGTCCTGGGGAAGGGCCGTCTTTTCAAACAGAGGGTGCTGGCACCACGGAGTATCTACGCAGGAAAAAGCATCAGGTGCTCACGGAGAAAGATTTCTCACATAGGACACAAAATACACTGAGCACAAGGGAGAAGTTTGATGACTTTGACGACGTTAGAAGTAAGAAGCCCCGTTTAGTCAAAATACATGAGATGGGAAACGCAAACGAACCCCCACGAGGCCCATAGATGCCCATGATGCAAAGACCTGCTGGCGACGAGAGCAGCGTGGAGCGTGGTGCGGAGGCGTCCACACCGAGGACGGGAATCAGTGGCGCCCTCGCGCTGGGCGGGATCTACGCGGGTCCGAGGCTCACGTGCCCAGCGCCCGGCAACCCAGCCGCTAACGACCCTGGCACACGCAGCAGGCCACGGATGGGAACCCACAGCCACTCAAGGGAGGCCGGAAATGGTACTCAGGGAAGCCACAAGGCAGTGCCGTGGGTGCCCGCCCAGCCAACCTGCCCTCCAGCCACCGCCCGAGCGGGCCTGCACCCTGCAAAGCTCACCTGTGGCTGAGGGTCTGCTTCCCCGAGGGGCCTGGGAGCGAGGTCACTGCAGCATCCTCCCCCGGCAGCCAGGGAACCTCTCAGCCCTGCAAGAGGACGCAGGTTCCTGCAGAGACCCCTGGAGAGTCCGGCCTGGGGACGGCACGGCCGCAGGTGGAACCCTGAACCCTGAGGCTGCTGTTATCTGAACAGCCATGGTTCAGGGGTTCCTGGGGCCTTTCCCCCAGGGTCTTCTGCCCGTCATACAGGGTCAAGGAGAGAGCTGTGCTTGGCAAGGGTGTGCCATCCTCCATCCACAGAGGAGCCCTGGGCCCCCTATCTGCACCCAGCCCCGAAGCCTTTGTCTCTGGCCACAGCCTATCCCCTCTTCCCTATCCAGAAGCTCTTCCCCCACTTCCAGGGCACCCTCCCCTCCTCTTTCCTAAACCCGGGGTCATTGTGATGCCACCCCGCCCTGTGACAGGCCATCGCCTCCTCTCTCTAGGATTTCAGCTCCTGGCTCGGAGCAGCTGTCTCCACGGCAACCTCTGCCTCGATTATTGGCAATTTCAGAACACGCAGAGCCCCCTCGAACCCCGGCTTCTGAGGTCATTGAGCCCTCCAGGGGTCCCGTGTTCCACCTGCCCCACCCCTTACCCCACATTCACACCCCAGACCCGTTGCTGCAGCTCCCGCACCCCGTCCCCTGGGGGAGCCTCCGGCTCCCTGAGCCCTGAGCCCTGAGCCCAGCCCTCCCCACGCCGGCCCCTTGCCCTGGTGCCTCCTGCTCCCGCGCGGCTCCCCCATTTCTCGGCTCTATCATCTCAGCCGCCCTTTTGCAAACGTCCTGTGTTTAACAGATCCTGTGCAGAGCAGCCTCCTCCAGCCTCCGTGCCCCACGCCCGGCCGCGCCCTTCTCCTCACCCCAAAGCCCCTGCCCAGCCTCACTCCTGGCTGTGGAACATCCTTCCTTTTTCTGGAAGGAACCGAAGCTCTGGTGTCCAGCTGCCCGGCACCCACCCCCACACGCCATGGGTGCCTTCGCCCACCCAGCCGTGCCCCCAGTCTGCCAGCGCTCCGGCTCCTCACGTGGGGCCCCTCCCTCGCCGCTGGAGCCCCCATCGGCTGTGAGCCTGACGTGCTTCCTCCCATCTTTACAAGCAGAGCAGCAAACCCTTTTCTCCCTGACCTCCCACAGGGGAGCAGGTCTTGGAAAGCAACGCATCGAGCGAATCTCCATGTGTTATTCTGTGAGGCCCCACGGGCTCCAACGCCCTCACCCGCGAACATCCACGTTGACTGGGAAATAGATTGGAAGCAGCACAGGGCGGGCGCTGCACCCAGACTGCGGGAAGCCTGCCCGGAGCTCGGGGTGGCTGATGAGGGACTGGGGTTCTTCGCACAGCTGTCGGGGGACAGAGCCCTCAGGACACATGCAGGTGGCCAGCCCTGCGGAGCAGGGGCCTGGGGAGTTCTGCGCCTACAGGATGGATGACTCGGCCTTTCAGGCTGCCTGCGAGCCAGTTCCTTTGACCTCTGGCTGTGAGGTTACAGCGGGTGTTTCCAGCACCGAGGAAACGCCGCAGCCCCCAGCAGCAGGGGACCCTCGGTCTGTTGTGGCCCCTCAGGCGTGGCACAGTTCAGCTGTGGGTGTCTCTGCAGTGCCAAAGCACCCAGCTACATTTCCATGCCCGCCCCCGAGTGACCCACATTCCCGGTGGGCCCAAGGATGCCTGAGGGTCAGCGGTCCTAACGTTTAGGAAGGCCAGGTGGCGCCCAGTGGCCAGGCGGGGCTGGAGCCAGGTCCTCAGCCCCTAACCTCTTGCCCCTCCCACCCTAGCCCCTGGCTGACCAGTCCTGAGTGCAGACGGTGGTGCCACAGGGACATGCGGCCTGGTGAATTCTTTCTGTGAAGACGAGGTCCTGGGCATCAGCCCTGACCCTTGGGCCTCTTTGTCTGTCTTCATCTTAGTCTAGACCCTTGCTGGGTGGCCCGTTCGTTGTTAAGGCTGGTACCGAGCCCCAGGTCTGATTTGCCCCGAGAGGGGAATGATTTTCTCTACAGTTACCACGGCTTTCTTAGACCAGAGGATGGTGGGTGGTTGACATTAATCTCCACAAACTCAAAATTAACATGGGAACAAATGTACCATGAGCAGGAGGCAGTGGCTGACCACGGGGTTGTGACCCGCCCCATGGGGTCGTGACCCCCCCACAGGATCGTGACTTCCCCACGGGGTTGTGACCCCCCCCCACGGGGTCATGACCCCCCCACAGCATCACAACCTTCGGCACAGTCCGGGGGCCAGGCCCCAGGGCCCTCTCTGACGGCTGCCGACGGGTTCCCTCAGGCCTACGCGGCGCAGTGTGGACGGCATGTGCTTGGGGCCATTTCACCACAAAGACCCTTCAAAGGCTCAGCAGCCTCCCTCCCGCAGACCCCGCTGGCGGGCCGTGTGGACTGACAGCGAAGGGCGTTTGGGTCGGAGGGGCGTTGAGGAGGGAGGCCCAGGGATGGCCTTGCTGGCCCGTTTGCCGCAGGAGGACCACGGCTTACTCAAAGAAGGTTTAAAACACACAAGGAATCGAGAAACCAAACCAGAAAAGCCGAGCTGGCCGCCCACCCCCTTCTAGAGGCAAAACAGCCACAGAAGCCACGAACTGCCACAGGTGCTTACCCAGCAGGGCGGAGAGGGCCACCAGAGTCCACAGGGTCACGAAGAGGGGGGCGTGCACGGGGAGCCACCGCAGGCTGACCACCGCGATCCCGCTGCTGTTCCGGGGGACGGGGGACTCCGGCCCCGGGCCCCGGCCCATGAGTGCACGGGGTTGGGCGGTGCACGCCAGGGAGGCCAGCATCACGCAGGCACACAGTCGAGCCCCCCAGGGCCGCATGCTGGGGGCGCCTGCCACCAACTAGGCGCGGAGTGTCCGCCTGGCTCTTCTCAACTTTCAGGGACGTAGTCTCTGCAGGGAGCCTCCTCACTGGTCCCTGGTGACCCCTAGAGCTGTGCCAGCTCCTCCCGCCTCACCCAGCACCTTCCCTCTGCTGACAGCAGCCTTGGCCCCCAGGCCATCAGCAGATAAGCGCTCCGTGTGGCCACAGGGCCTTCCTGGGAGCCGGACCTCCCCAGCGGGAGTTCAAAGCCCTTGTCCGTTTCCCTGTGTGGGAACAGAGCGGCCCGCCCATCCCCTCCACGAGATTAGGCTCTGCCTGTCAGGTAAAATAAAAGCTGATGAAGAAACGGGGTTTAATTGGTTTCTTATCAGGTGTTCGTCCTTGTTTGGAATTCTGCGTGGATGGGGGAGCGGAGGGATTACACTCAACGCGGCCACCTGCAAGTCAGCAGCGCGGCCCCGTGGGGTCTGCACCCAGGTGTGTGCTCCGCAAAGCCCCCTCAGGCTTCAGGGTGGCCCCGGGCCCTTTGCCCCAGGCCCTCCTGCTGTCCCCATGTCTCCTCCAGCTCCTGGGCCTCACTTCCGCTGGCTCCTGAGCGGCGCTTCCTCCCACGCACCTGTGCCCAGGTGGCCTTGGCCACTGCAGGTGCAGAGCCCCTACCTAGCATCAGAGACCCCAAGGCTGGTGGGGTGGGGTGTCCCACACAGTCAGCCCCAGCCTAGGGCAGGGGGACAGGGTCTGCTGTGGGCTTGCGGGGCATCAGAGCCCTGGTCGGCGAGGGCCACCCACACGGCGGGGAAGCTGAGCCTAGGCAAGAAGAGAAGGGTGTCACCAGCCGGGGATGGTCACTAGGGGGGTGGACCCCAGAAGCAAATGTGTCAGAGACCTCGGGAGCTGGCTTTACCGTCAGAGTTTCAAATTCTGCAAAGAGAAAACTGTCATCAGCTCTGACTTGGATTCGGTTTGGAGGCATCTGTGTGAATTAGAATTTGCAAAATGAATAGGTGTGTATAGAGATACAGACAGCCTGCCTGCCCGTCTGCAGGTGCCTCCCCGTCTGCAGGTTCCTCCCCGTCTGCAGGGTCCTCCCCGTCTGCAGGGTCCTCCCCGTCCGCAGCGTCCTCCCCGTCCGCAGGGTCCTCCCCGTCCGCAGGTGCCTCCCCGTCTGCAGGGTCCTCCCCGTCTGCAGGGTCCTCCCCGTCTGCAGGGTCCTCCCCATCCGCAGGGTCCTCCCCGTCCGCAGGTGCCTCCCCGTCCGCAGGGTCCTCCCCGTCCGCAGGGTCCTCCCCGTCTGCAGGGTCCTCCCCGTCCGCAGGGTCCTCCCCGTCCGCAGGGTCCTCCCCGTCCGCAGGTGCCTCCCCGTCTGCAGGGTCCTCCACGTCCGCAGGGTCCTCCCCGTCCGCAGGTGCCTCCCCGTCTGCAGGGTCCTCCCCGTCCGCAGGGTCCTCCCCGTCCGCAGGGTCCTCCCCGTCTGCAGGGTCCTCCCCGTCTGCAGGGTCCTCCCCGTCTGCAGGGTCCTCCCCATCCGCAGGGTCCTCCCCGTCTGCAGGTGCCTCCCCGTCCGCAGGGTCCTCCCCGTCCGCAGGGTCCTCCCCGTCTGCAGGGTCCTCCCCGTCTGCAGGGTCCTCCCCGTCTGCAGGTGCCTCCCCGTCTGCAGGTGCCTCCCCGTCTACAGGGTCAAAGATTCAACCAAGGGCCACGAGTTCCTGGAAAGGAACAAAACGTAACAGTACATGAAAAATACAAATAAAAATAACCCCACGGCGTAACGTCTATTTACACAGCACTTCCACGTACTCGGTGGGATGAGTGATCAGGGATGATTCGAGGCACGGGGCGGCTGTGTGCAGGTGACCTGTCAGTCCAATGCCGTTTCACATCAGGGACCTGATCCTCTGCAGGTTAACCTCGGGGTCCTGGGACCCATCCCTTGAAGACATCAAGAGACATGCGTCTAGACGTCAATATAAACGACAGTCCCAAATCTTAGCCCCGGCATAAAACTGGACCCCACGAGCCCATCCTGACATAAATACACACGCGGAAGACCTTAGCGGGTCCTTTGCACCGTCTCAGGGGGCCTGGTAACTGTACCGGGGTAGACCAGTCGCTGTACCTCGAGGACGCCTGACGGCAGTGGCCTCCACATGGCCCCGAGCCTCACGTGCGAGCTAGGGCACCTGCGCGGGGTGGGTGCAGCGCGGGGGGGACCCGGGTGCGGCGGGGGCTGCGGCGGGGGTGGTGTGGTGCGGGAGGGGACGTGCGGTGAGGGGGTGCGGGGGGGTACGGCACGGGAGGGGCTTGGCGGGGCCTCGGGGCGCTCCCACCACAGGCTTGTAGCCTGATTCTGCCTCAAGGAAACAGCCAATGCACCCAGAACGAGGGTCTTCTCCCAGCACGTGCCCTGCCACCCACCTGGGCGGCAGAGGGGCCAGGCTGCAGAGGGCAGTGCTTGGTGTCCATCGGAAACTGGATTCGCTCTGGGGACTCTGAGTCTGCGGGCAGCCGCCAGTCAAGCCAATGTCACCCCTAAACGGTCAGAGATAAATGTTCCTGTGCTACTCTTGACACCTTTCTGTAAAAGAACAAATTTAATTCATACGTTGCTTAAATAAGTTATGTTTTTTATTAAAAAATGCACACAACTTCCACTTCCACAATGTAGAAAGTCTCAAGAGACTATTTTCACTAAACAACTTAAACAAGTCACATAAGCCATAAATTCACAACTACAAAAAAAAAGAACGCCAGAAAGCGGAGGATACAGGGACACCTGAGTGGATGAAGCCACCAGAAGTGAGGGGCCCCCAAGGGAAGGCTGTGGCCGAGGTCGAGGGAACCCTAAAGAAAAGAGACACACGGTCAGGAGCAACGGTGGAGGACGTGGCACGGACACGAGGGGTCGGAGCATGAGAGGCAGCCTCTGCGAGCCGACGAAACCAGACTCCCTCCAATGAACAAAGGAAGCCCACATCCGCGAACCCAGAATTTCACACAGAACAAAAACGTCCTTCAAACATGAAGGGTAAACACAGATATTCTCAGAAAATAAAAGGCATTTGTTGCCAGCAGCATTCAAGTGAGGAAATCATAAAGGAAAACGTCCAGCTTAAGGAGAACCGCCTTGGCCTGGAACACAGGACGGTTGCGTGGTTATGTGGCAAATTTGGGGCCGGCGATTTTGACGGGGTAAAGCAAGCTGGTCCTACTATGCGCCCGCGGGCCACGACACTTTTGTTAAAACATTATGAGATTTTTCTGTGATTTCTTCTTTTAGCTCATCAGCGATTGTGAGTGTTTGTGTGTTTTATGTGTGGCCCAAGACAATTCTCTTTCCAGTGTGGTCAAAGGAAGCCAAAAGATTGGACACTCCGGGGTCTGACGGAACATGGGTGACCGCGCCGGGTGGTCAGGCAACATTGGGGCCACACCAACAGCGGAAACGGCAGAAAGCTGAATGGACGTGAGCCACCCGCTCCCGCACGGCAGGGTTCCCTCCGTGGCGCCGGTGAGGACACGCCAGGATGACCGGAGGCATCGAATCTACGTGAAGGAAGCTTTAAAACGCCATTAAGGGGCCAGAAATAAATATGTGAACGAATCTAAGGGCACAGAATCCCTGGACTCAAAGACTTTCTTCAAAAAGACAAAGATTTAAGGTCCCAATAAATGGTCCAAAAGAATATTTTTCAACTACCAGCTCTTTTTGAAGTTTAAATGGACAAAACAATGGCGTTTCGGGCTAAACAGATGCTAGCCGGGGTGCCTCAGAAGAGAAGCAGGAGTGGGGGGTCCGCCCTGTCACACTCAGGCCCGTTGGGGAAGCAGGAGCGGGGGGTTCGCCCTGTCACACTCAGGCCCGTTGGGGAAGCAGGAGCGGGGGGTCCGCCCTGTCACACTCAGGCCCGTTGGGGAAGCAGGAGCGGGGGGTCCGCCCTGTCACACTCAGGCCCGTTGGGGAAGCAGGAGCGGGGGGTCCGCCCTGTCACACTCAGGCCCGTTGGGGAAGCAGGAGCGGGGGGTCCGCCCTGTCACACTCAGGCCCGTTGGGGAAGCAGGAGCGGGGGGTCCGCCCTGTCACACTCAGGCCCGTTGAGGAAGCAGGAGCGGGGGGTCCGCCCTGTCACACTCAGGCCCGTTGGGGAAGCAGGAGCGGGGGGTCCGCCCTGTCACACTCAGGCCCGTTGGGGAAGCAGGAGCGGGGGGTCCGCCCTGTCACACTCAGGCCCGTTGGGGAAGCAGGAGCGGGGGGTCCGCCCTGTCACACTCAGGCCCGTTGGGGAAGCAGGAGCGGGGGGTCCGCCCTGTCACACTCAGGCCCGTTGGGGAAGCAGGAGCGGGGGGTCCGCCCTGTCACACTCAGGCCCGTTGAGGAAGCAGGAGCGGGGGGTCCGCCCTGTCACACTCAGGCCCGTTGGGGAAGCAGGAGCGGGGGGTCCGCCCTGTCACACTCAGGCCCGTTGGGGAAGCAGGAGCGGGGGGTCCGCCCTGTCACACTCAGGCCCGTTGGGGAAGCAGGAGCGGGGGGTCCGCCCTGTCACACTCAGGCCCGTTGGGGAAGCAGGAGCGGGGGGTTCGCCCTGTCACACTCAGGCCCGTTGGGGAAGCAGGAGCGGGGGGTCCGCCCTGTCACACTCAGGCCCGTTGAGGAAGCAGGAGCGGGGGGTCCGCCCTGTCACACTCAGGCCCGTTGGGGAAGCAGGAGCGGGGGGTCCGCCCTGTCACACTCAGGCCCGTTGGGGAAGCAGGAGCGGGGGGTCCGCCCTGTCACACTCAGGCCCGTTGGGGAAGCAGGAGCGGGGGGTCCGCCCTGTCACACTCAGGCCCGTTGGGGAAGCAGGAGCGGGGGGTCCGCCCTGTCACACTCAGGCCCGTTGGGGAAGCAGGAGCGGGGGGTTCGCCCTGTCACACTCAGGCCCGTTGGGGAAGCAGGAGCGGGGGGTCCGCCCTGTCACACTCAGGCCCGTTGAGGAAGCAGGAGCGGGGGGTCCGCCCTGTCACACTCAGGCCCGTTGGGGAAGCAGGAGCGGGGGGTCCGCCCTGTCACACTCAGGCCCGTTGGGGAAGCAGGAGCGGGGGGTCCGCCCTGTCACACTCAGGCCCGTTGGGGAAGCAGGAGCGGGGGGTCCGCCCTGTCACACTCAGGCCCGTTGGGGAAGCAGGAGCGGGGGGTCCGCCCTGTCACACTCAGGCCCGTTGAGGAAGCAGGAGCGGGGGGTCCGCCCTGTCACACTCAGGCCCGTTGGGGAAGCAGGAGCGGGGGGTCCGCCCTGTCACACTCAGGCCCGTTGGGGAAGCAGGAGCGGGGGGTCCGCCCTGTCACACTCAGGCCCGTTGGGGAAGCAGGAGCGGGGGGTCCGCCCTGTCACACTCAGGCCCGTTGGGGAAGCAGGAGCGGGGGGTTCGCCCTGTCACACTCAGGCCCGTTGGGGAAGCAGGAGCGGGGGGTCCGCCCTGTCACACTCAGGCCCGTTGAGGAAGCAGGAGCGGGGGGTCCGCCCTGTCACACTCAGGCCCGTTGGGGAAGCAGGAGCGGGGGGTCCGCCCTGTCACACTCAGGCCCGTTGGGGAAGCAGGAGCGGGGGGTCCGCCCTGTCACACTCAGGCCCGTTGGGGAAGCAGGAGCGGGGGGTCCGCCCTGTCACACTCAGGCCCGTTGGGGAAGCAGGAGCGGGGGGTCCGCCCTGTCACACTCAGGCCCGTTGGGGAAGCAGGCACGGTGTCTCAGTGGCTCAGTCTGCAGAGTGGGATGTGCGTCTAGAGAAAGACCCCAAAACAGGAAGACTTTGGGTTATGACCAAGGAGTCATTTCCCGTTACTGGAGAAGACGTGGTGGGAGGCGGGATTCGCTCTGTTTATATAAAGTGAAGAGAAAGCGGGTGCTCCCCTGACGGCTCTGGAAGGGCCCGTGGCGACCCCAGCACCCACTGTTCTGGAGGGAGCTGCGTGGCCAGGAGCCCCATTCACGTCTCTTTTCTATCACATGTGTGTGTTGTTCTTACATGTTAAAAAAATAAAACCAAATACAACGTGACCTTTAAAGCTGGGTCTGAGAGCACCGGGGAGAGCCGGGCCGGGGTTCCTGGGGGACCCTGAGCCACGGAGTCGGCCGGTGGCTGCGGGGTCTGGTGTGACCCTGAGCCACAGAGCTGGCCAGTGGCTGCAGGGGGCTGTTCTCCCTCCTGGGCCCCATGCGTCCTCCAGAGCAGGAGCCTTCCCGGGTTCTCCTGCGGCTTCAATTCCTGGCGCCTGGCACGGAAATCACGTGACAGGAGGGGCCCCTGCTGCTGCTGGTGAGACTGTGTTGATATCACTGTTTAAGAGCCCAGATCCTGGCCAGGATCTGAAGGGCCAGCGGCCCCTGCCCAGTTCCTGGGGTCTTCCCATGTGGGAAGGGAGCAGAGGGGGCTGGCACAGAGCCACATGTGGTCTGGTGGGGGTCTGGTCCCGAGGGCCGAGATCCTTCATGACTCAGGACTCCGAATGCAGCAGGGCGCCATCCTCCCAGCCAGCTCCCCGCCGCCAGGCTTTATGGAAGGTCTGCAGAGGGGACCCTTGCTGCTCATCACGCGGCTTCTTTCTTTCTGTTTTGCTCCTCATATGCTCTTGGGTCTGTGTGTCTGTTACCACGACACATGTCAGAACATATCATGCCCTCACCCCTGCCTCAGTGTTCACCTCCTCCTGTCACCCCTGTCCCGGCCAATTTGCCTCCACGAGTCAGCCTGTCCTGGACATTTCCGTGGCAGCACCGACAGTGTGTGGCCATCGTGCCCGGCTCCTCACCTGGACATTTCCGTGGCAGCACCGACGGTGTGTGGCCGTCACGCACGGCTCCTCACTCAGATGACGCTCCCAGACTCCCACCTTGTGCCGCGTATCAGCAGTGGCTGCATGTGTGGGTATAAGTGTTCTCACACTTGTCACTCAGGCGTTTGGGCTGTCTCTGTTTCTTGACTCTCACCAATGATGCTGCTGTGAACATTCGCATCCGGGCTTGCGTGTGAATGTGGATGCACTGCTGACAGGTGTGTACTTAGGAGTGGATTTTATGCAATCTATTGATGACCATTTATTCTCCTCGACCACTTAAAATAAATTTTCCCTCCCACAACGTTTTTTCATCGAAAAGTGGTGGGATACAAATTCAGCCTGAAATGGCCTTTTTATCCCTTCAAGATGAGCAGTTATTCCAATTAGGCTGGAAAATAGTGACCAGAAATATTAGGTGAATCGCATTCTAAATGGTGTATTTTTGGTCTTATGAACAGATAGGGCATCCCCTTAAGAGGCCTGGCCTTTGCCGAATAACACTGAGAAAAGCAGACCCTGGGGTCTGCACGGTGATCAGACCGACAGCCAACTTCTCACCCACAACAGCAAAGGCCAGGAAGCGACCCAGCAGCGCCTCTGCGTGCGAGGGACAGGCAGCAGCATTGAACTGTGGGCGAAGCGTCACTCAAGGATGCAGTAAGATAAAGGCACTCTGGGACATATAAGACCAGAAAAGAGACACAAAATTCACAGACCATCCCCAAAGCAAGGTCGTGACACGCCCTTCGCAGAGGAAACAGCCCTGGAGGAAGGAGGGGAGCAGAAGAGGCCAAGACGCACAGAGAAGACCTGGCAAGCCTATCGGCAAACATGAGCAGCCACTGACGATTTTACGAAGAAAACGTGGGGCACAGGAAAACAGCATGGGGGGTTCTCCTCTGGAAATGGCAGGATAGCTTATATCAGAATCACCTCCCATGAACAGAAACTACAGACTCTGGAAAACTATAAAACTCTACTGGAAGCTAGTGGAGAGCAACCAGAGATGGCAGAGACGCAGCGTGGCAGCCTTGAAGGCAGGAACCACAATGGGCGAGCTTCGCACACGGCTCACACCTGTGCCCTGGCCACCGGTGGGGGTGGCATCAGCAGAGCACTGCAGTCTCACTGGCTGGATGTCACAGGGCTATTGGGCCCCACAGCGTCGTGGGGTGTCCCTTATGCTGTGCTGAGGTGCAGGGTCCGAGAAGTAAAGAGACAAGACACTGAAGAACTGGTGAAGAGCATCTGGACTCGGGGGGCCATGCCACCTGTGAGCAGAGATCAGTGGTGGCCCCCAAATGCCCAAGAGCATCTGTATTTATTAGGTACAAGCAGGGGGCAGGGTTTTGAGTGAGGTCATCATCTATAGGCTTAGTAATAGGGCATATATAATCACATGAGTTACAGCGAGGGGACCACCCCATTATGTCACCTGGGCAGAGACACGGGCCGTGCACAGTAGGGGGCCGTGCCATGCGCAGTAGTAGAGGGTCATGTACAGAAAAGGGGTCCACCCCCATTAGGTCACCGAGGCAAGGAGATGGGCTGTGTGCAACAGGTGTCATGTGCAACACTTCTTATCTGGGGGCTGCAGACTTCAAAGGATTTCTAGTAGAAGGATACTGTCAGCCAGTGCAGTGGGAGCTGACAGACTTGTGCTCTTCTCTTAAGATATTTATGGGAGGATGATTTGAGCTAGCCCAGAAGCGAGAAAAGACTGACGGGGTGTACAGCCTCCGTGACTGGTCACACCAGAGGGTTCTTCTCCCTCGGTTCCTTCCAGGATCTCAGGCCTGAGGCCGACTTTCCACAGGAACTGGATGCAAGGTGCTACAGCTCCTTTATCAGGAGGAGAGGCTCCTGCTCCAAGCCTGCCATACAGCGTGTGCCCTTTCAGGCAGGGACGCCACCGCCTGGGTCTTTGGTTCTCGTCCTGGGCTGGCTGTTTTCCCATGTGCTGCTTCTGTTCTGTGACTGCTCTAGGCATTCCTCCTGCTACAGACTGCTATATGGTTATGTAGAAGGATTCTATTAATCAGCACTAAATGTGTCGGTACAGCTCTGGCTACAATACCTATATGATTATATAGAAAGATTATATAGAACTAAGTATGTTAGATATAGGTATTAAATATGATTATATAAGCTGGATATATGTAAGCAGTCAGTTATACTTCAGGCACTAATTCTGTAAACTAATATATGATTATATATAAAGCATTATATAAAGGAAATAGCTGAGTAATAACACTATAAACTAAGATATTCTTCAGGCACTAATTGTGCCTGGGGTCTGGACAGCTCTTCTTCTCGGTGCCCATGGGGGGTGTCACCCACAGACATGTGGGAGGCTGGAGAAGGAAGAGTGGAACCCAAAAGGAGGGAGCCACAGATGACAGGGCCCTCAGCACTGTGCGCAAATTCCATCTCAATCCTGTCCTGGACTAAGCGTCCTGTGGGAAACACTGAGGGTCCCTGCAGAGAGGAGGCAGCTGCCATGAGGGAAGGTGGGATGTGGCCACAGTGCCTGGGTGCATGGTCTGGGAGGGTGAAAGTGACATCTTCCAGTGGAACGTGGCCACAGTGAGAGCAACATCTTCCAGCGGGGCGTGGCCTGTGTGAGCAGTGTCTTCCAGCAGGGCATGGCCACAGTAAGAACAACAACTTCCAGCGGGGCATGGCCACAGTGTGAGCGACATCTTCCAGCAGGGTGTGGCCACACTGTGAGTGACATCTTCCAGTGGGGCGTGGCCACGGTGTGAGCGACATCTTCCAGCAGGGTGTGGCCACAGTGTGAGTGACATCTTCCAGTGGGGCGTGGCCACAGTGGACTGACATGTGGCCTGCAAGGGTGAGAGCAACATCTTCCAGCACAGGAAATGTAATCCAGAGTCTCTGTATCCTATTGACAACAACAGCCATATACGGTGGTGACAGAAAAGCTTTCAGGCATGAAAAGAGACAGGAAAATGTGACCTACAGCTGAAAGAAACAGCAGTCAACAGAAATCTGCCTCAAGCTAATGAAAGATGATAAGATTAGAAGACAGGGACTTTAATATGTTCAGGGAATTAAAGGAAAGTATAGTCACAATGAATGAACAGAGAATCTCAGCAGATAAATTGCAATCACTTTTTCAAAAAATTCTTGAAAGGAAAATAGAATTTCAGGACCCCAAACTCCTGGTGCCCAAGGGAAAGTGAAGCTTGGGAGTGGATTCTTGTGGAAACCGTCATCCTCTTTTTCCCAGAAAGACAGCAGTGATTTCCCATGCTCTCTTTATCTCACGTAAAACTCAGGCCCACTGGGTGCCGATCAGAGCCTCACAGGACAGAACCATGTGCCTCACTGCCCACCCCCCTCTTTTTCCTTCTCCTCCTGTCTGTTCTTTCCCTTTCAATATTGACGTTCCCCAAACCCTCTTCAGAAACAGCGCAGGACACAGACCCCAGAGTGACTCATGGGCATGTCCTCAACCTTGATAGATAAACCTCTAACTGATTGGGATCTGTCTCAGGCGTGTTTTCCAAACCAAATGGAAATGCTGAAACTGGAAAGCACCACAGACCATATAATGGGTCATAAGATAAATCTCAAACGTTTCCAATAATTGAAATCACAGTGAGGATGCCCTCTGATTACAGCGGAGTTAAAAGAGAAATCAATAATAATCATACATCTGGGGAAAAACACAAATATTTGCAAATTAAAGAAAACATCTAAATAACCCGTGGGTCAAAAGAACCACAGGGGAAACTTGAAAATGTTGTAAACAAATGACAACGAGCACAAAACATATAAACATCTGTGAGATGAGCTAAAAATAAGTTCAGAGAGGAGATGACAGCTGTAATGCTCACATTAGAAAAAAAGGTTTTCAAAACAATGATCTAACATTCCACCTTAAGAAGTTTTAAAAAGATGAGCAAATTAAATCCAAAATAAGAGGGGACTAGAAGGAAAAAAGTTATAAAGATGAGAAACTAATGAATTATAAAACAAGTAGAGAAGTCAATAAAGACAAAAGGTGTTTTTTGAAAAGGTTGATAAAATTGATAAAACTCTGACCAGACTGATCAAAGGGAAACTGCAATCATCCATTACCAACGCCAGGAGAAAAAAGACATCACTACAGACCCTACGATGATAGCAGAAATGACATAACCTTGTGAGTGATTTTCTGCTGATACATTTGACAGCTTATGTAATAAATTCTTCTGAAAATACAACTTATCAAAATTGACACAAAATGGAATAAAACTTGAATATTCCCATATCTATTCAAGAAATGAACTTTTTGTCAAAAACTTTTCCAGAAAAAAACTCTAGAGCTAGATGATTTCAATGATAAAATTTATCAAAGAGTTGATGAAACAACATAATGCTAATATTTAATAAAACCTTTCAAAACTTAGGAGAAGAGAAGAGAAGAAAACCATTCCTAACTTTTTAATGAGGCCAGCTTAGCTCAGATGTAGAAACCTGGCAAAGACATTATAAGATATGAAAATTACAGAACAGTATCCCTCATGAAGATAGATCCAAAAAATTGTAAACACACACTAGCAAATTGAGTCCAAACACTTATAAAAAATATAATACATCATGACAGAGTAGGGTTTTTTCAGAAATGCAAGAGTTTGGTGTTTGAAAACCAAACCAATGTAACTCACCATATTGATAGAATAAAAGAGGAACCATATGAATCATCAGTAGGAGCAGAAAGAGCTTCTAATGAAATCCGAAATCCACGTGAGGTAGAGACCGCTGGCAATCGCAGGCATCACGTGAAACCTGCACCCGCGTCACGCACAATGGTGAGATGCCACGCGCTTCTCCCCTGAGACCAGGGACAAGGCATGGAGGGGTGCTCCATTTCCACAACACTGCTTACTCCGGGTCTTGGCTGGACCACAGAGGAAGGAAGAAAGAGGAGTAAAGACTGGTTGGGAAAAAGTAAAATCATCTCTAATCGCAGACAATGCAGTTATTTACGAGGAAAAGTTTAAGGAGTCTTCAGAACAACTGGAATGAATGTGAAACTCACAGGGTCTGAGAACACAAGATCAGTACACGAAAATCGGTTATGTATCCATATACCAGCAGACAGGGAGGGAAATGCTGCCTGGTGCAGAAGGAAAAGAAAACGAAGACAGAGATGAGCACACACCAGACCTGCCCTGAAAGCAGGAATGAGCAGCAAAACCCTGGCAGGGCCGGCCACCCAGAGGCTGGGCAGGTGCCGCTGGTTTCTCTCCACGGCTCTGTAGGTTGAATCTCCTGGTCTCACACCCCTACACTTGATTACTTTCCAGAGATGTAAGCAGACGTTTCATAAAGAGGGAGGTACAGGTCTACTCTGTTTTCTCTTTGTACTTCTCCAAGTAAAGGACACTGAGCCAGCATCCCCACAAATGCTGAATGTATACTGAGCCAGTGTCCCCACAAATGCTGAATGTATACTGAACCAGCATCCCCACAAATGCTGAATGTATACTGAGCCAGCATCCCCACAATGCTGAGTGCGTGCTGAGCCAGTATCCCCACAAACGCTCAATGCACACTGAGCCAGCATCTCCACAAATGCTGAATGCAGCTGAGGCATCATCTCCACACATGCTGAATGCAGCTGAGCCACCATCCTCACAAATGCTGAGTGCAGCACACGCCTCGGTTGGATGGTGGAAGAAGCCAGGGGCCTGTGTTTCTGGGACAATGGGAAAAAGTGGGTGTGGCCTGGGGATTGGCTGATGTGAGGGAATCGTACTTGTTTGGGGCCTGTGGTATTGGGTTCCATAGGAACAGGCCTTATTCTTTAGAGACACCTGCTGAGTTCCCGAGGGGTCCGATGCCACGACGTGTATAAGTGGACCTGACTCCCTCGGCCAGGATAACAGGTGAAGTAAACACAGCCGGATGTGTGTCCGACGGTATGAGGGGCGGCCGGCTCTCTCTGCCTCTGTGTACGTTACAAGCTTTCCGTAATTAAACCTTTCTTCTGCCCTCTGCCCAGTGGATGCAGCCAGACCCTGGCAGAGAGGCTGCCTCCCTCTGTCCCCTGGTTTCCTGACAGCATTTTCCATAAAATTTTTGTTGCTTAACTTTTCTAAGTTGTTTTGGAAGGGATGCATTTCAGGAAGTAACATTTTATCTTAACCACTTAATTCAGCATAATCGTGACAATAGTGTTAAAATGTCCTGTTTTCCCCACGGAGAGAAGAAGAAATAGCCCCTGGTGCTTTTGTCCCCATGGGCCTCCTCCTCCTTCTGCACTTTCCCACCATCCCCCAGGCTGCATGCAGACCCAGAGAGCCCACACCAGCCGCCACTGCACATGGGCCACAGAGAGCCCGGGCCGGCCACCACCGCATGTGTTCCAAAGAGAGCCCGGGCTGGCCACCACTGCACATTGATCCGGGCTGGCCATTGCCACAAGTGGACCACAGAGAGCCTGGGCCAGCTGCCACCACACATTCATCACAGAGAGCTCGGCTGGCCACCACCTCACATGGGCCACAGAGATCCCGGGCCACTGCACATGGACCACAGAGAGCCCAGGCCAGCTGCTACCACATGTGGGCCACAGAGAGCCTGGGCCACTGCATGTGGACCACAGAGAGCCCCGGCTGGCTGCTGCCGCACATGGACCATAGAGAGCCTGGCTGGCCACCACTGCACGTGGGCCGCAAACAACCCAGGCCGGTACCACCATGCATTGTTCACAGAGAGCCCAGGCCAGCCACTGCTGCACGTGGGCCACAGAGATGCTGGGCCGGTACCACCACGCATTGTTCACAGAAAGCCCAGGCCAGCCGCCGCTGCACGTGGGCCACAGAGATCCCGGGCCGGTACCACCGTACATTGTTCACAGAGAGCCCGGGCCGGCTGCCGCTGCACGTGGGCCACAGAGATCCCAGGCCGGCCACCGCTGCATGTGGGCCACAGAGATCCCGGGCCTGCCGCCGCTGCACATGGGTCACAGAGATCCCGGGCCTGCCGCCGCTGCACGTGGGCCACAGAGATGCCGGGCCGGTACCACCGCGCGTTGTCTACAGAGAGCCCGGGCCGGCTGCCGCTGCGTCTCATCCCCTGCCTTTCCCACCATCTTCCCTTCACCCATACTCACTTTTTAATTGCGCGGTTCTCTCTGTGTTTATTTTACCTCCTCGGATGCTTTTGACAGTGACACAAAGCATAAGCATGTATTTCCTATGTCGGCTTTACCCGAGAAGCACCCGCGAGTGGGGGTCACTCTGCCCTCAGCACAGGTGTCTCTGGTCGAGGGCAGCCCGCCCGTTTGGGGACAGCAAAGGCTCCAGGTGTTGAGGTGGTAAAACCATGAAGCCGCCTGGCTCACCTCTCACCTGGGCTCTCCTGGGCCACTTCGTCCTCAGGCCACCCCACCCAGCAGCCTTGCTATAAAGATTTTCTGAGGAGTCCGGCAAGGCTGTGGTCCCTCTCAACCACCTGAGTTGCCCACTGCTGGTGCCCCTGGGGCCCGTGGATGGAGAGCTGGAAAGGCAGTCCTAAAGGAAATTCCAGGCGCTGACACCAGGAAAGGGGAAGCGGATGTTGGGCTGGTGGATGCAGCGTGCACGTTGTGATGGTGAAGGTGAAGAGGAGTCGCTCTGGTGTGAGGCACATCGTCTGAGGCCCCCACAAATGAGGGCGGGGCTGCGGGGTCTGGGCAGCATGTAAGAGGTGGAACAGGTAGGGATGTGTCAGAGCTTTCCCTGCAGGCAGGCAGTGGAAACTGATGAAGGCTTGCGAACAGAAGATACGGTCAAATTTACATGCTCGGGAGGTCACTCTGGCTGCCAGAAGTCATCAGCAGGCTTGCAGGGCTTGGCACCTAGTAAACCTTTAATAGATGGATGAACAGAGAGCTGAATGGGTGGGTGAGTGGGTTGGCGATCACTGGGTGGATAATGGATGGATAGATGCATGAATAAATGAATGAGGAAATGGGGGGTGGATAGATGAATGGATGGGTTAATAGATGGATGAGTGGGTGGGTGGACAGATGGGTGGGTAGATGAAAGGGTGGATGGATAGATGGGTGGGAGGGTGGATGGAGGAATGGGTGGTGGATGGATGGGGGGTAGATGGCTGGGTAGCTGGATGGATGGGTGAGTGGATGGGTGGTGGGTGGCTAGATGGGTGGCTGGATGGGTGGGTGGGTGAGTGGGTGGATGGATGGGTGGGTGGGTAGATGGATGGGTGGCTGGACAGGTGAGTGGTTGGCTGGGTGAGTGAGTGGATGGGTGGATGGATGTGTGGGTGGATGGGTGGCTGGCTGGGTGGGTGAGTGGTTGGGTGGGTGGAAGGGTGAGTGGGTGGCTGGATGAGTGGGTGGGATGGATGGATGGGTGATTGGCTGAGTGAGTGGGTGGTTGGGTGGGTGGTGGATGGATGGGTGACTGGATGGGTGCGTGGGTGGATGGGTGACTGGATGGATGGGTGGCTGGCTGGGTGGGTGGGCTGGCTGGGTGGGTGGATGGCTGGTTGGATGGGTAGGTGGATGGATGGATGGATGGATGGATAAGTGGGTGGGTGGGTGGCTGGCTGGATGGATAGGTAGATGGATGGATGGATGGGTGGATGGATGAGTGGTTGGAAGGGTGAGTGGGTGGCTGGATGGCTCAGAGAGTAGGTGGGTGGATGGGTGAGGGAATGAACAGGTTTAATGGATGGATTCAGGCATGGATGAGGAGGCAGTGAGGCATGAGGAGAGCATGGACTTTGACAACACGCAGATTTGACCCTGGCTCTGCCACTCACTGGCTGTCCCGTCTGAGACAGACCTGCAGCTCCCGCGTCTCCACCTCCTCATCTGGAAAATGGAGATAATAGTTCTGTCCTGGCTGGACTTGATGTAAAGGAAATGGGGTTATGCAGAGCCTGGCACCCAGCAGGTGACTGAGCATGGGGGCCATGGCACTCTGAGAGTGCTCTCTCCAAATGCAGCACTAGGGGGTTGGGCATGGTGGGGGGAGGTCAGGGCATGCCCCCACCCCCGCAACACCTTCAAAGGCAGGACCCTCAATCACACAGAACCCTAGTGGAAGAGCCTTGACCGAGGTCCCCTCCATCCAGTGGTGCTGAGCCTGCACCCCTGAAGACATGAGTACTGAAAATCGGTTTAGAAATGGTTTAAAACTCATCCCGAAAAACTCCAGCCAGGTGCAGTGGCTCATGCCTGTTATGTCACACTTTCGGAGGCTGACGTAGGCCGACTGCTTAAGCCCAGGAGGTCGAGGCTGCAGTGAGCCAAGATTGCACCACTGCACTCCAGCCTGGGTGACAGAGTGAGACCCTGCCTCAGAGAGAAAGAGAGAAGGAAAGAGAGAGAAAGAACGAGAAAGGAAGGGAGGAAGGAGAGAAAGAGAAAGAAGAAAGAAAAATAAAGAGAAAAGGAAGAAAGCAAAGAGAAAGAGAAAGAGAAAGAAAATGGCAGGCGATACCGTCAGGAAAAGGAAGCGTGAAGCTAGCTTGTTGTAGGAAACCTTCTGTGTAAGACGGGAGGAGGGCGAGGAGCCCGCACAGGCGTTCACTTGTATTTGCAAAAGTGAATTCTGGAAGCCTGAACGTGAAAACAGCAGGCACAGAGCAGGGAGGGGTGGGAGCTGGCAGGGATGGGGGACAGTGGGAGTTGAGCCACACAAATGCATTGCCTTTTGTTAAAATCAAAGAAAATTAAAACAATGTATCTCCCATTTGAGGGAGCAGTTAGCAGGGGTTCAGCCCACTCAGCCACAGTCCACTGCACTTTCCGCTGACCCCTGGGGTCAGGCCCTTCCCTGACTGAGCTTGCACCACCCCTGGGTGTCTGCTGCGAGGCGGGTAGGGTGGGGGAGGGTGGCATGACGGTGCGGGCAGCTCTGACGCGCTGTTTAGAATCATTTCTCCATCGACACCCGAGCCTGGTGGCCCTCACCTTCTGTGTCCATCCTGATGTCCAGGGCGGCAGCTCAGTGGGCGCCTGCCCCTTCTCTGCAGCTCCCGCTGGCCTGAGTGCCCTCCCTGTGCCCACCCCATGAGGTGTTGAACCCTCTGGCTCTGCAGGGGCAGGCAGAGCCCCATAAATGCTGAGCTGACTGTGGGCTGCACAAAATAGGCCTTGGTTTCATTGGCTGAGTGGTGCCCAGCAGGCCCCCGGCCCTCCTGGTGGACAGCGTTTGTGGTGCAGGTGCTGGCTGAGTGTTCTCAAGCTGGCTTGGTGCCAGGCCATGGGGGACAGAGTCCTGCCCATCCCTGCAGAGACCTGATCCCTGGGCAACCAGACCACGGGAGGTGCCCTGGACGGCCTGACTGGGTCAGAGCCCCGGGAGAGCTGCTGGGCATTGTGAAGAGTCCACAGCACCTGGGGCTGCTGTGTGGCCTCTGGGTGCTGCAGTTTTGGGGACAGCTTCGCCCCTGAGACCCACAAGGCAATGACATCCCTCCACAGGTGTTTTTACAAAAATCAGTAGACTTTATTTTTAGAGCAGTCTTAGGTTTGTGGAGGGCAGGAAGTGCAGAGGTGCTCCCTCCCTTACTATAAAATCTTGTGTGTGTGGAACGGTGGTTACATGCAATGAGCCAATATTGGTAAATTATTACTAATAGACATTGCACGTTATGCAACAATACACACTACTCTGAGCTAATGGGTGCTCCTACTTCCTGGGTCTCCCAAGGCTGCAGCTCCTCAGGGTGGGGTGTGGCCCTCGCAGCACCCACCTTCCTGGAAGAGTGGCTTGAACACGGAGGCACGAGTGTTGAGCAGACTCTCCCGGTCAGGCTGCCGTGCACCCGGCTCCAGCTCTGCCCCCACCTGGTGGCAAATTTGCTCTTGTGGATCCTTCCAGACCCCATGCAGTGCACCCAGCAGGCTCTGGACACATGGAGGTGGTGTATTATGTTACTTGCATGGAGATGGAGTGCTCCATGTGTGGAGGTGGAGCGTTCCATGTGGAGGTGGAGCGTTCCACACATGGAGGTGGAGCATTCTGTGTGGAGGTGGAGAGTTCCACGTGTGAGGGTGGAGTGTTCCACGTGTGGAGGTGGAGAGTTCCACGCGGGGAGGTGGAGTGTTCCACGTGTGGAGGTGGAGATTTCCACGTGGGGAGGTGGAGTGTTCCACGCGGGGAGGTGGAGTGTACCACGCGGGGAGGTGGAGAGTTCCACGCGGGGAGGTGGAGAGTTCCACGCGGGGAGGTGGTGTGTTCCAAGCGCGGAGGTGGGGTGTTCCATGTGGGGAGGTGGTGTGTTCTATACATGGAGGTGGAGTGTTTTGTGTGTGGAGGTGGAGTGTTGCATACGTGGAGGTTGTGTGTTCCATGCATGGAGGTGGCATATTCCATACCTGGTCTTGCATGCAGAGCGCTGCACGGTTCACACAGAAACTCAGGAGCACCTCTTGCTGGTCAGCTCATCCAGTCTTCTCTGAGACCCTGGCCCTGGAATTATCAAGAGGGTGGGAGTTGGGTTGCGGCACAGAGCCCGCCTGTCTCCGCCTGTCTGTCCTTCCAACATTTGACAGGCAGCAGACACAGATGTTACGGAAAAGATGGAGGCGCGGCCTCGCAGCCACCGTGTGCAGTGATGGTCTCACGCTGTCGCATTTGGTGGAGAACACGCTCCGTGGTTTGCGCCGGGGCACAGCTGTGCGTGCAGCTGAGATTCTAGCCTGGGTTTACGCCTTTCCCTGCCAGCCAGGCCTCCTGGTGCTGACTATTGCTTCGCCAACTGTCTTGCATTGTCTTCATGGCCATGTCATTCACACATGTGTCCCCCTGCCAAACACCTGCCGGTGCTGTGCTGTTTCTGTGCCACGCTGATATGCTGTGCGGGTGGAAATGAAGTGCTGACAGGGTGCTCTGTTGGTGTTTTCTCTGAAAGCTTCGCAGGAGGGCACAGCTGTGAGGTCTTCTGCGTCTGTCGAAGGCTCCTGACCACAGATTCAGGGGACTTTCTGGGTAAGAATAAAAAATAGGGTCCTGTGTCACTAGGATATGGGAGACACATATGTGCTCTGAGAGGCAACTGAGCTGTTGAGTCAAGTGCCCACAACAGGCTCCAGATGTAGCAGACAGTCAGGAGCAGCACACGGGGTTTTATATTCACAATGCACAATTACACACACACACACACACACAGGCAAACACACACCACACACACATGTGCACAGGCAAACACCACATGCATGCACACACATACACACACAGGCACACACACACCACACAGACACATACAGACACACAGGCACACACACACACAGGCAAACACACACCACACACACATGTGCACAGGCAAACACACCACATGCATGCACACACTTAAACACACAGGCACAGACACACCAGACACAGACACACAGGCAGGCACACACACACACAGGCAAACACATACCACAAGCATGCACACACACACAGGCAAACACACACCACACACACGCACGGACAGGCAAACACACACATACACACACACCACATATGCACACATAGCACACACAGGCAAATGCATACTACACGTGCACATGTATACACGCACACTCGCGCGCGCGCACACACACACACCCCTGCACGAGTGCTCCTGTCCTGCTTTCTCTCTCTGCCAGGAACGGAGCTCTTCCGGCACTTCCTCAACAGTGTTACTAGCTTTCCTGCACCGTCCTGGGTGCCTGGTGACCGCTGCTGTCTCTGCCGGCTCCCGAGGGGCCCGCTGTTGGGGCACAGGGAGAAAGGAAGTCGGAACTTCCAAGGTGAGAAAAGGCGACCCTCAACTCAGGGCAGCTCTCGGGTCGGACGTCACCACAGGCATGAAACAACACGCAGCCCAGGGACGGACGCCGAGGCCTGCAGCCATGCCGGGCGCCCTGCGCGGGCCCTGCCCATCCTCTCCGTGTGGCCTCAGCTTCGGTATTGTGCTCAGACTTACTTTTGAGAGGAAGCCGTAGTTTGGAGCAGTCTTAAGAGGAGAAAGCGTAGCCGGCGTGCGTGTTGCCCGCCGGGCTCTGCTGAGGGCTGCCCACTCTCACTCGTCCACCCTGCAGCACACGCGCGATGCCACGAGGCTGCACGGGACGTGGCCTGCAGAGAGGCCAAGGCTGCTCCCATGCACGGCGGCCCAGAGTCTCACCGGCCAGCACCGCCCTCTCGCCGGGCCCTGGGCTGACCAGCCCGCCCCGTCCAGCCTCGGAGGCTCGGCCCTTCCAGCTCAGCCTTGACGGTGACAGAGTCAGAGTGTTCTCAGGAAACGCAAGGCTCCTCAGCCCCTGGTTTCCTGCGGTCAGAGCTAGAGGTGAGAGGAGGAACCAGACAAAGGCGAGATGACGCCTCACAGGCTGCCTGAAACCTGGACTCTTCCTGCTGTGTCTTTCTCTGCTTTTATTCGTTCCCTTGAAAGGAAACTGCTTCAGGCTTTTCTCGAAGCTGGTTAACCGGGTGCTAGAAAAAAATGGACACACTCATTTCCATAGCACTACCCGATTTCCTTTCCTGCCGAACTCGGTGGCCACCGGCATCTGGGAGGGAGGAGTTCTGCGTCGGCCGGGTTCAGATTCAGCAAAGCTGCTGCTGTCTCTTTGCCGCAGGACACCCTGGGTGTGTGCGCCATTCCAGAGGGGCCTGAGCAGGCCGTGCGCCCACGTTTCACCATCCCCAGACGCCCCCGCCCACCTCTTCCTTTGGAAGAAGTCTCCATTGTCGTCCCTATAATTTTGTGGGCAAAGAGTGGAAACCATGCAGACTGCTCCATGACCTGAGGTCTGTTCACTACGAAATGTTTGTTGGCATTGAGGTCAGAAACCATGATGATGTTTTCAGTCTACAACCTTGAAACAAAAATGAACAAGAAATTGGCCAGGTGCGGGGGCTCACACCTGCAATCTCAGCACTTTGCGAGGCTGAGGCGGGCAGATCACCTGAGGTCAGGAGTTCCAGACCAGCCTGATCAACATGGAGAAACCCTGTCTCTACTAAAAATTAAAAATAAAAATAAAAATAAATTAACTGGGCATGGTGACACATGCCTGTAATCCCAGCTACTTGGGAAGCTGAGGTAAGAGAATCACTTGAACCTGGGAGGCGGAGGTTGTGGTGAGCCGAGATCGTGCCATTGCACTCCAGCCTGGGCAAGAAGAGCAAAACCCCACCTCAGAAAAAAAATAAATAAATAAGGAATCATACCTATCTCCAAATCCACAGAATACCCCAGGGCCTCCCTGCACAGGTCCAGAATGGAGCCCAGGCCGTGAGTCATTCTCTCAGCAGCAGCCCTGGGGTGGTGGTGGACCCACAGCCCGTCCAGGCTGGAATGCAGAGGGCGTGTGTTATTCTCAGCACCCACCATGCACACAACAGTCAGCACATTGCAGGGAGTCATCCTGCAGCTCACAGCTCTGGAGTTTTCTGCCCCAGAAAGAGGGAGAGCGTGACTCCACACTGTCTGACAGTGAAGGCTCCAGGGTGTGTCCTCAAGAGTGTCCGGTTCAGCGATGCTGCTTGCTCAACCATGAATTCGAGCCAGGCGATTTCTCGATTTCAGGACACCGTGATCTATGTCCTTGTCTTGCGGTCACACCACTGCCTTGCTAAACCATAAATAACGTGACTGGGAGCACATTTTGGCTTCGAAGACAGCTCCCGAGCCATCATTGATGCGTAACAGGGTGAGGAAGGCATCAGCCAGCTGCGTAGCTCACACCTCCACCTCAGCTGCACCCTGACCATCTCACTGAGAGGCGTGTCCGTTACCCATGGCGGTGTCACAGATCCCCACAGCCTAGCAGCTCGAGCAACAAGCACTCATCATCTCACGGTTTCTGTGGGTGAAGAAGCTGGGAGTGGTGTCGTTGGGTGTTTCTGTTTCAGGGGCTCTCACCTGACTGCAGTGAAGCTCATGCCTGGGGCTGTGGTCATTCGAAGGCTCGACTGGGGCTGCAGATCTGCTTTCGAGGTCTCTCAAATGAGTTTGGCAGGAGGTACTATTAAAATACTGGAAGCAATGGCAAAAACTGCAATTACTTTTGCACCAACATAATAGTTTCTCTCCTTAAGCATCTCCCAGAGCCAGTGATCTGAGAGTGAACGCTTGGAACGGAGCCATGGTCTTCCACAGCCTGATCTCAGAAGTGACACCCGTCACATCTGCCACTGTCACTTGGCATGGGTCCAACCTGGTGTGATGAGAAATGAATGCCAGGAGGTGGGTCAGGTTGTGCATCACGGAGGCTGCTGGCACAGAGTGAGCAAAGGAGGTGGGTCAGTTTGTGGCATCATGGAGGCTGCTGGCACAGAGTGGGCAAAGGAGGTGGGTCAGGTTGTGCATCATGGCACAGAGTGGGCAGATTCAGATGCACTTCCTCTTGCAGTGGTTTGTTCTCATACTGCTATAAAGAACTGCCTGAGACTTGGTAATTTGTGAAGGAAAGAGGTTTAATTGACTCACAGTTTCACAGGGTTGGGGAGGCCTCAGGAAACTTAAAATCACGGCAGAAGGGGAAGCAAACATATCCTTCTTCACATGGAAGCAGCAAGAAGAAGTGCAGGGAGAAGGAAGGAAGCCCTCTGTAAAACCATCAGATCTTGTGAAAAATCACTCACTGTCATGAGAACAGCATGAGGGCAACCACCTCCATGATTCAATTACCTTCCACTGGGTTCCTCCCATGACACAAGATGAGATTTGTGTGGGGACACAGGTAAACCATATCATTCTGCCCCAGCCTCTCCCAAATCTCATGTCCTAACATTTCAAAACACAATCATGCCCATCCAACAGTCCCCACAGTCTTAACCCATTCCAGCATTAAACCCAAAAGTCCAAGTCCAAAGTCTCATCTAAGACAAGGCAAGTCCCTTCTGCATATGAGTCTGTAAAATAAAAAAACAAGCTAGTTACGTCCTAGATACAGTGGGGATACAGGCATTGGGCAAATACAGCCATTCCAAATAGGAGAAATTGGCCAAAACAAAGGGGCTACAGGCCCTATGCACCTCTGAAATCTAACAGGGCAGTCATTAAAACTTAAAGTTCCAAAAATAATCTCCTTTGACTCCATGTCTCACATCCAGGTTATGCTGATGCAAGAGGCGGGCTCCCAGTCTTGGGCAGCTCCACCCCTGTGGCTTTGCAGGCCACAGCCCCCATCCTGGCTGTTTTCACAGGCTGGTGTTGAGTGTCTGTGGCTTTTCCAAGTGCACAGTGCAAACTGTTGGTGGATCTACCACTCTGGGGTCTGGAGGACAGTGGCCCTCTTCTCATAGCTTCACTAGGCAGCTCCCCAGTGGGGACTCTGTGTGGGGGCTCCAAACCTGCATTTTCCTTCTAGACTGCCCTAGCAGAGGTTATCCATGAGGGTTCCATCCCTGCATCACACTTCTGCCTGGACATCCAGGAATTTCCAAACATCCTCTGAAATCTAGGCAGAGGTTTCCAAACTTCAATCATTGGCTTTTGTGCACCCACAGGCTAAACACCACATGGAAACTACTAAGGCTTGGGGCTTACACCCTTTAAAGCCATGGCCCCTTTTAGCCATGGCTGGAATGGCTGGGACACAGGGCACAAAGTCCCAAGGCTGCACACAGCAGGGGAGCCCTGGACTGGCCCAGGAAACCATTTTTCCCTCCTAGGCCTCCAGGCCTGTGATAAGAGGGGGTGCCATCAAGGCCTCTGACATGCCCTGGAGATATTTTCCCCATTGTCTTCATGATTAACATTTGGCTCCTTGTTACTTATGCAAATTTCTGCATCCGGCTTGAATTTCTCCCCAGAAAATAGGTTTTTCTTTTATATTGCATTGTCAGGCTTCACATTTCCAGACTTTTATTCAGGGAGCTGAGATCCCACCATTGCCCTCCTGCCTGGGTGACAGAGACTCCATCTCAAAAAAAATTATTCTGCCATATGCCCTAAATCATCTTTCTCAAGTTCAAAGTTCCGCAGAGCTCTGGAGAAGGGACAAAATGCTGCCAGTCTCTTTGCTTCCAAGAGTGACCTTTACTCCAGTTCCCAACAAGTTCCTCATCTTCATTTGAGACCACCTCAGCCTGGACTTTCTTTTCCATATCACTATCAGCATTTTGGTCAAAGACATTCAACAAGCCTCTAGGAAGTTCCAAACTTTCCCACATCTTCCGGTCTTTTTTCGAGATCTCCAAACTGATCTAAACTCTGCCTGTCACCCAGTCTCAAAATCACTTCCACATTTTTGGGTATCTTTATAGCAGCACCCCACTCCTGGTACAAATTTACTGTATTAATCCATTCTCATGCCGCTATAAAGAACTGTCCATGACTCAGTAATTTATAAAGCAAAGAGGTTTAATTGACTCACTGTTCCACAGGGATGGGGAGGCATCAGGAAACTTACAATCATGATGGAGGGGGAAGCAAACATGTCCTTCACATGGTAGCAGCAAGAAGAAGTCTGGTGCAAAGCTGGGGGAAGTCCCCTATAAAACCAACAGCTCTTGTAAGAACTCACTCACTATCATGGGAACAGCATAAGGGTAACCGCCCCCATGATTTAATGACTTCCCGCTGGGTCCCACCCATGACACATGGGGATTATGGGCACTACAATTTAAGGTTAGATTTGGGTAGGGACACAGCCAAACCATATCACCTCTGTTCTGAATATTTACGGGCTGCCTCATGTATTTCTAATGTGTTGAAAGCTGTAGCAAAAAGTCACATATCCGACAAGACCTGAACAATTATACTGTTTAATTTTCCAATTTTGCTGCAGAAGGAACTTGCCTTAATGAGAGGGACAGAGACTTGCCCAAGATACAAGACACAATTAGCTAGTAATAGAGTTGGTTTCAAAATTTTTGTCTCTAATTATCTTTTCTATTTTAGCCCACAAAATTTCAAATAAAAAAGCACAATCCTTGCCTTTAAAAGTCTGAAAATATTCTTAGGATGAAAAATGTTTTTAAAATACGTTAATGAATCATGGTCATAGAATTTCAGAGTTTACTGTAACAAACAAGGGAGTGTTCAGTATAATTAAATATGTTCCCCTAATATCCTAGAAGAATTTTCTTATTAAGAATTTTGATGTGTTGTCATGAATATATTATTTATATTGGAAAATATAGATGACCATTTTAGTCAATAACAGGTTGTCATGAACCTCACATATCAGTGAGGGCACAATCAGGAGGCAGAAACCACAGCAATTATTCGAACACCAAAAACTGCAATGAAGGACCGCTAACTAGACTTGGAGTTTACCAGGTAACTAAAAGTATCTTGAAGGCGGAGCCGGCGCGAGGAAGCTACTGTGCCCGCGGCTTGTAGCTCCCTCAGTTTTGCTTTGTCTTTGCTACAAAAATAGCTTTACTTTAACTTCGTTTTTGAATGATATTTTTCCTGGGTGTAATATCCTAGGCTGGGAGCTATTTTCTCTTTCTCACGGCATTTAAAGATTTTATTCCATTGTCCTCTGGCTTCCATTGTTTCTGCTGAGAAGTTGGAAGTCTATCAGATTTTTGCTCCTTATAAAGTGATCTTACTTTGTATACTGGTTGCTTTTATGATGTTTATCTTTGTTTTGTTTTTTTGTAGTTCACTATAGTGTTTATCGAATGTGTGGATTTCTATTTATTCTATTTCACCGGAGATTTTCCCCTTCACATCTTGTATCATTTAAAAAAATTTTTCATTAAGTTGGACTTCACCTTTCTCTAGTACCTCCTTGATTAGCTTAATACCAGACCTGAGTTCCTTTTTGACACTTCAAGGATTTCTTACTGGTTTGCACCCATTGCTGGTGAGCTGGTGTGAGCTTTTGGGGGAGTTAAAGAATCTTGTTTTGGGCCAGGTGTGGTGGCTCACGTCTGTAATCTCTCACTTTGGGACGCCGACGTGGGCAGATCACCTGAAGTCGGGAGTTTGAGACCAGCCTGACCAACACGGAGAAACCCTGTCTCTACTAAAAATAGAAAAGAATTAGCCAGGCATGGTGGCACATGCCTGTAATCCCAGCTACTTGAGAGGCTGAGGCAGGAGAATCTCTTGAACCCGGGAGGCAGAGGTTGCAGTGAGCCAGGATTGTGCCATTGTACTCCAGCCTGGGCAACAAGAGCAAAACTCTGTCTCAAAAAAAAAAAACCAAAAAACGAGACCCTTGTTTTGTTGTCGTATTACTAGAACTGTTTTTCTGGTTCCTTCTCATTTGGTAGACTACGTCAGAGGGAAGATCTGGGGCTCAAGGGCTGTTGTTCAGATTCTTTGGACGCACAGGGTGTCCCTGTGAGGGGGTGCCCTCCCCTTCCCCTACCGATGGGGTCCCGAGAGCCGAACTGAAGTGACTGCTTTGCTCTTGTTGGTCTACCCACCCAGGGCAGCGACTGGACTCTGGGCCGGTACAGGGTGTCTGCACAGAGTCCCGCGACGTGCCCTGTCTTCAGGTCCCTCAGCCGCGATGCCAGCACCTGCCCTGGTGCAGGTGCCACGGAAGTCAGGTGGACTCTGACGGTCCTTGGTTGTAGGTTTGTTAAGTGTGCTGGTTTTGCATAGGTTGGCCTCCAGCCAGGAGGTGGTGCTTTCAAGAGAGGGTCTGCTGTGGTTTTATAGGACAGACACAAGCTTGGCCTAGTGCTCCCAGGAGATTCTGTCCTTTGTCTCCAGCTACCAGGACAGGTAGAGAAGGACCATCAGGTGGGGCCGGGCGAGGCGTGTCTCAGCTTAGCCTGTCCTTGGGCGGGGCTTGCAGCAGCTGCTGTGGGGGTGGGGGTGGTTCCCTGGTCAATGGAGTTAGTTCCCAGGGGGACTGTGGCTGCCTCCACTGTGGCATACAGGTCTCCAGGGAACTGGGGGAAGCTGGCAGTTACAGGCCTCACCCCGCTCCCATGCAGCCAGCAAGCCTGGCCTAACTCCTGCTGTTCCCCCACCCCCAACAGCACCAAGTCTGTTTCCAGGCACAGGGTGAGCAGGCCTGTGATCCTGCCCCAGGCTACCCGCCTCCCCGCTGAGAAAGCAAACAGGGCTGTAAGGTTTCGTGTCTCCTCACCTGGACACACCATCACTCTGGGAACACTGAGACCCAAGATCAGGGATATCCTGGAGCTCCCAGATGACTTGGAGTTGGGCTGCAGCCCCTGGCAGGCTCGCTTACCTCAGTTTACCTTTTATCCCCAGGAAGAGCTATACAGGTTCTCTTCCCAAGCACGGGATACAGAGCAGAAACTCCATTCCTCCTGGCTCCTTGTGCTAACACTTGCCCCCTGACCCCAAAGTACTTCCAAAAGGATGGCGCTGACTTTTAGCCGCTGCTCCTGGAGTCGACATGGCCCACAGAAGACTTATCCCCAGGACCCAGGCTCACCCACCTACAGTTACATTTCTCTTGGTGGCTGGCTTGCGATGCCTTCAAGCAGACGTGGTTCTATTTTGTCCAGGTTTTCCAGCTGTCCTCGGCATCTGGGTGGGATAGATGACCTGACTTCCATTCTTGGAAGTTGAACTTCCTGGGTTGGTTTGTTTTCCAGTTTAATATTTAAAGGTACACTGTGGGCCAGGTGCGTTGGCTCACACTTGTAATCCCAGCACTTCGGGAGGCTGAGGCAGTTGGATCGCCTGAGGTCAGGAGTTTGAGACCAGTCTGGCCAACATGGCCAAACCTGTCTCTTCTAAAAATACAAAAATTGGCTGAGAGTGGTGGCAGCGCCTGTAATCCCAGCCACTGAGGACGCCGAGGCAGGAGAATTGCTTGAACTGGGGAGGTGGAGTTTGCAGTGACCTGAGATTGCACCGCTGCACTCCAGCCTGGGTGACAGTGAGGCTCCGTCTCAAACACAACAACAGCAAAAAGACAACAAACACAACTGTGTGTGTCCCTGGCCAGGGGCAGAAGGCACAGCCCAGCGTGTAGACACTGTTCTGTGACACGTCCCACGAGACCCACACATTGCCCAGGCCAGATCTTTGCTGACCACGGGAGCCACCTTATGGCCTCAGAACGTGGCCTGCTGATGTCCCTGTGGAAGAGGCACCGCCCTGTCCATGCGCCACCCTGTGCCATAATGGGGAGCCTGGCTGCTGTGTTCACACGTGGAGCGGAAAGCGAAGCCCGGCCCCTCATCTAGCCGGCAGGACTCAGGAGCAGACATTCGTCAGGTCTAGTTCTGTCCACGCTGAAGACCCCAGGCTCCCGGCGAGAGGCTGCAGAGCCGTTTGCTTCCCTCAGAACCTCTCCTGGGGATAAGTTCCTGCTGTCCCTAAATCAGCAATGAGGCCGAACCAGAAAGCAATGTGGCCAGGCCAGAGAGAGCTCTTCATGGCCAAGCGGGAACCTGCACCTTTGGCCAAAGCAGCCGATGGGATTTAAGGACAAAGAGGCCAAACACACAATGTAAAGGTGCGTGTGCGCGTTTCCTAGGGCTTGCACGACAAGTCACCGCACACCGCACCGCTGGAATCCGTGGAAGTGTGTTCTGTCACTGTTGCGGAGACTACAGGTACAATTCAAGGTGTCCGCAGGACCAGGCACCCCCAAAGGCTCCAGCGGGGAACCTTCCTTGTCTCCTTCCCTTTCTGGTGTGGGCCACAGTCCTGGGTTGTCTGGCTTGTGACAACACCACACTCTGGTGGTCTTCCTTCCGTGTGTGTCTGCGTGCCCACATTTCTCCCTTCTTATAAGGGTGTCATCATTAGGCTCACTCCGGTCCAGTGTGACCTCATCTTACTAAATGACACCTGCAAAGACCTAATTTCTAAATGGGGCACCGGGTGCTGGGATCGGACACACATTTGCGGTGGACACAGTCGTACCCACAACAACTGCCTCCTGTTTTGCACAAGCCGGGGATGGTTCTCTCTGGACCTGATGCCGCTCCTTCTCCAAAGGTCATTGATCAGTCAACATGCTCCCCAGGGCTCATGTGAACCAGGGAGGGCGACTGATTTCCAGCCACCTGTCAGCATGTGCTTTACCTCCAGGCTGAGAGCTCAGTTTCCCACCGTGACAAGTAGGTGACGAAGGACAGGTGTCCAAGTGCTTCCTGGAGAAAAACATCGCTTTAACTTATTTAATTAGCTCCGGAGAAGCAGTCAGACATAAATGACGCATTCCCTACCGGGCACAATAATCCAGGTTGCAATTTCTCACCGGACGCCATGGAGACCGGGATGTGGAGCACCCAGCCGGAGCTGTGTATCCGCAACGATACCCTTCAGAAATGGAGGCAAAATCCACGTTCTCCAGTGAGGACGCACTAAGCAAATCTGTAGCCAGGACACCTGCTTTAAAGGATGCTAAAGCGAGTTCTTCAGGCTGCGGGAAGACACCAGAGGAAAACCCACAACCCCAACACGGAGGAAAGGGCGTGACAAGCAGGGACAGTCCAAGCAAACCCAGCACGCTGTTGCTGCCCTCTTCACCCCCAGTGACTTTTCTTGCTCTGAGCCTATTTTGTCTAACCTGAAAGAGCTGTTTGAGGATGTCTGTGTAACCGACGTTGGCCTGGCAGGTCTTTCCCATCCTTTTACTGTGAAACAGCTGTATCACTACATTTAAAATGGGTTTCTCGCAGATGAGTCTTTAAGTACATATGATGGTTGAGAGCGGCATGGTGGAATTTTCAACACGTGCAGATGCCATGCAATGACTCCGACGAAGCGTGCAGCAAAGGGGCCTTGGTGGGGACGAGGACCCAGCGTTACAGCCTGAAGTGGGAAAATATTAGTTCTGCAGAGACTGGAAAGGTGAGAAGGCGTTAGAATGTATGACAATGCGTGGAGACAGAATTCAAGAAACATCAGATAAATCAAAATGAAATACCACAAAATATCCCAAGAATCCAAAAGAAGGCACGCAAAGGGGAAAAGGGGGAACATCAGAGCGGCCAAATAGAGGACGCACAGGAAATGCTGGACCTAAATTCAGACGCACCTGTAATGAATATACATGTAGATTACCCGCACATGCTGATTAAAGACAGAAATTATCAGACTGGATAAAGGCAACAAGTCCTACCTACGGGCTGTCTACAAAAACCCTCTTTAAATACAAAATAGAGGCAGGTTAAAAGTAAAAGGATAGAAAAAGGCGTGCCGAGCAAACACCGATTAAAAAAACTGGAGTGACAAAGCAGATGTCAGAGCAGGGAGAACTGCCAAGAGTAAAGAGGGCCGGTGCAGGATGCAAAGGCGAATCCCAGGAAGACCCAGTCATCCTAAATCCCTACGCACCTAACAACAGCGCTTCCAAACGCACGAGGCAAAGGCGACAGGCCTCACAGGGAACGGGCAGCTCCACACTGGAGCCCCAACATCCCGTCTCAGTCTGCCAGGGCTGCCATGTCACAACGCCACACGCTGGGGCCTTAAAAGTCTGTTTTCTCACACTCTGAGGCTGGAACGCCAAGATGAAGGGGCTGGGGTTGGCTTCTCAGTGTTCTCACGTGGTCCCTTTTCGTGCTGGTGTGGAGAGTGAACGATTCCTTGTGTCTTTTCGTCTTATAAGGACACAAGTCCTGTCGCATCAGCCTCCCCCATATGACCTCTTGCACCCTTAATCACCTCCTTACAGGCTCCGTCTCTAAACACAGTTACGTTGGGGGTTAGGGCTTCAATGTGTGAACTTTGTGGGACACCGTTGAGAAGTGGACAGTAAACCAGCAGGGATGTGGAAGAACTGACCAGCTCCAGAAACCAGCCGGACCTGACTAATAAAACGCTCGGCCACACGACATCTACAGGCTCCTTCTTTTTGGTCATAAAATGCACGTGAACAAATTTAAAGTAACCAAAAAACCTACAATGGAGTTAAACTAGAAGTCAATAACATGAAATACCTAGAAAACTCCAGATAAGTCGAAATTAAACAACACACTCCTTAGATAATGTAGGTGTCGAGGAGGATGGTTCAGAAAAGCTAGAAATCATTGAACTGAATGAAAATGCAAATACAACATACCGGAATGAAATAGTGCTTAGAGACCACCTTAAGAAATCACAAAACTAGGAGCAAATTAAACTGAAAGCAGGCAGAAGGAAGGAAAGAATGAAGATAAGAGAAACCGATGAAATCGAAAACAGAAAGACACAAAAATCCATAAACGAGAAGCTGGTCCTTTGAAAAGATGGGTAAAGTTGATAAACGTTTAACCAGACTGATTAGAGGGGGAGAAAGAGAGAAATTGCCAGTATCAGGAATGAAAGAGGAGATATCAGTATTGATCCCCAGACATGAAGAGGGCAACACGCGAACATTTCAAGCTATGCTGTGCACCTACATCTGACAACTTCAAAGAAACAAGCCAATTCTTTAAAAGCCACAGACTGCAAAAACTCACTCAACACGAAACAGATGGCCTGAAGGAAGAGTCCTTTTGTATTAAAGTAATCGAATTCACAGTGCAAAAACTTTCTGCAAATGCAAGTTCCAGACAGAGACGGTTTCATTAGCGGATTTTATGAACACGGAATGAGGGAATACTGCCAATTCTGCACAGTCTCCTCCAGAAAACAGAAGAGAAACGCTCCCTCGTCGTTATGAAAACAGCGCCACTCCAACGCCAGAGCCAGAGAAATGACAGCACAAGAAGCAGAACTACACACGAACAGCTCTCACGAACGGGGATGCAAGTCAAGGTAAGTTCTGTGTAAGAAGCACGGGCGTGACAGCAGCAGGCAAGGCCGCTGAACAGCTGGATTCAGTCAGCCCTCTCCCCTGTATCGACAGACCGAGGAAGAAGATGCCCATGATCGGCTCAAATCACACAGGAAAACAGTGACAAAAGTCAAAATCATTCATGGAAAAGCGCTCAGCAAACCAGGGACAGCGGGGAACTTCCTTCACCCGATGGAGCGTACCCATTAAAATCCACAGGGGACGTCGCACGTGCTGGTGATAACTGGATACTTCCTCCCTAAAATCTGGAATGAGGAGAGGTGGTCCCCACTTCCGTCTTGCCGACATCATTCTGAAAGTCCCAGCTAGTGCAAGAGAAGGAAATAAAGGACATTCTGGCAAGAAAGGAAGAAAGAAAACCGTCTCTATTTACAGAGCATGATTGTTGATGTAGAAAACTCCAAGGAATTTACCAAAAAAGACGTAAAAGCCCAGCTGTAACTGGTCCGTGAGTCCGGCAGTGTCGCAGGACATGGGAGCAGCACACACGTGTCAAAGGTGTTTTTATCCAACAACGGTGAACACGTGGGAGCTGGAGTTTACGCCTCAGCCCCACCGAAGCCCCGTCAAAGAGGAACCACTTAACACACGCGGGTCGATGAATAACGGGCCAGAGATTGAACAGCTTCTTCACCAAAGGTGTCCGGATGGCGGACGGGAGCACGGGACCGAGGCTCAGCGCTGTCAGCACGAGGGAGTGAGAAAGCACGCGGCTCGCACGTGGAACCACGACACACAGAGCGAACCGCGGCCACACGCAGAGTCTCCCGCGCTGCTGCTGGGGCTTGACCGTGGCAGACGAGGTGTCGGCGCATTTAACATCGTATCTACGCCCACCTGGGGATCCAGCCTTCCCCCGCCTGCACGTGTACTCTGGAGAAATGAAAGTTTATTTCACAGGGAAATCCACACATGGCTGTTTATAGCGGCTTCGGTCCAGGAATTAGAAAAGGAACCCCTTACGTGAATCTAACGAATATTCACCAAAAACAACGAATCCACCGACAAACGTGTGAACAACAACATTGGGATGTACTAAAAATAGAAAGTACCTGCGGACACGTGTTAACTGTTTGCCCATTTTTCCTCTGTGGATTTCCCTTCCAATCCCCATGACTATTTCTGCTTAAGGTATCGAGTGAAACATTTGACTGAGCAAATAACTGGCGTGCCATTTATCTTATTTCCCTTTTAGAATTTCAACTTTTCTTTTAGACTCAGCTGGCACACGTGCAGATTTGTGACATGGGAACGCTGCGCGAGGCTGAGGTTTGGAGTACGGGTCCCGTCACCCAGACGGCAAACATCGCACTCCACAGGCAGGCTTCTCATCCCCCAACCCTCCAGGAGGCCCCAGTGTCTTTTGTTCCCATATTTTTGTCCACATGTCCTCAGTGTTTATCTCCCACTTGTAAGTGAGAACACGCAGCGCTTGGTTTTCTGTTCCTGCATTAATTTGCTTAGGAGAATGGCCTCCAGCTGCATCCACATTGCTGCAAAGGACACAATTTCATTCTTTCCATGGCTGCATAGTATTCCATGGTGTATGTACTACATTTTCTTTTTTAAATTTAATTAAATTTAATTAATTTTTTTAAGACAGAGTCTTGCTCTGTCGCTCAGGCTGCAGTGCAGTGACGTGATCTCGGCTCACTGTAACTTCCGCCTCCTGGGTTCAAGTGATTCTTCTGCCTGAGCCTCCTGAGTAGCTGGGACTACAGGCATGCACCACCATGCACGGCTAAGTTTTTGTATTTTTAGTAGAGCTGGGGTTTCACTGTGTTAGCCAGGATAGTCTCGATCTCCTGACCTCGGGTTCCACCTGCCTCAGCCTCCCAAAGTGTTGGGATTACAGGCGTGAGCCACTGCGCCTGGCCACCACGTTTTTGTTATGTGGTCTACCACTGATGGCCACCTGGCTTGATCCCATGTCTGGCTGTTATGAATAACGCTGAGTCGAACACACGTGTCCTTTTAGTAGAATCTTTTCTTTTCTTTTGGGTACATGCCAAGTAATGGGATTGCTGGGTCGAGTGTGTTTGTTGGGGGGTGAGAATCCGGAAGAGGAGGAGGAAAAAGAGAGATGGGCTGGGCTAATTTACGTTCCCATCAGCAGTGTGTGAGCATCACCGTCTCCTTCAGCTTCACCGCTTCTGCTGGTTTTGAACTTGGCCGTCATCACCTTTCTGACTGCTGAGCTGGTATCTCGTTGCGGTGTTGATTTGCGTTTCTCTGATCGTGAGAATTTTTTCTTACACGTGTTGGTCATTCGTATGACTTCTTTTGAGAAGTGCCTGTTCATGTGCTTTGCCCTGTTTTTTAAATGGGGTTGTTTTTTGCTTGTTGATTTGTGTAAGTTCCCTCTAGACACTGGACATTGGACTTGGTCGGATGCATCCTCTGCCGTTCTGTGGGGTACCTGCGTCCTCTGCCGTTCTGTGGGGTACCTGCGTCCCCTGCCCTTCTGTGGGGTACCTGCGTCCCCTGCCGTTCTGCGGGTTACCTGCGTCCCCTGCCGTTCTGCGGGGTACCTGCGTCCCCTGCCGTTCTGCGGGGTACCTGCGTCCCCTGCCGTTCTGCGGGGTACCTGCGTCCCCTGCCGTTCTGCGGGGTACCTGCGTCCCCTGCCGTTCTGCGGGGTACCTGCGTCCCCTGCCGTTCTGCGGGGTACCTGCGTCCCCTGTCTTTCTGCGGGGTACCTGCGTCCCCTGCCGTTCTGCGGGGTACCTGCGTCCCCTGCCGTTCTGCGGGGTACCTGCGTCCCCTGCCGTTCTGCGGGGTACCTGCGTCCCCTGCCGTTCTGCGGGGTACCTGCGTCCCCTGCCGTTCTGCGGGGTACCTGCGTCCCCTGCCCTTCTGCGGGTTACCTGCGTCCCCTGCCCTTCTGCGGGTTACCTGCGTCCCCTGCCGTTCTGCGGGGTACCTGCGTCCCCTGCCCTTCTGTGGGTTACCTGCGTCCCCTGCCCTTCTGTGGGTTACCTGCGTCCCCTGCCCTTCTGTGGGTTACCTGCGTCCCCTGCCGTTCTGAGGGGTACCTGCGTCCCCTGTCTTTCTGCGGGGTACCTGCGTCCCCTGCCGTTCTGCGGGGTACCTGCGTCCCCTGTCTTTCTGCGGGGTACCTGCGTCCCCTGCCGTTCTGCGGGGTACCTGCGTCCCCTGTCGTTCTGCGGGGTACCTGCGTCCCCTGCCGTTCTGCGGGGTACCTGCGTCCCCTGCCGTTCTGCGGGGTACCTGCGTCCCGTGCCGTTCTGCGGGGTACCTGCGTCCCCTGCCGTTCTGCGGGGTACCTGCGTCCCCTGCCCTTCTGTGGGTTACCTGCGTCCCCTGCCCTTCTGTGGGTTACCTGCGTCCCCTGCCCTTCTGTGGGTTACCTGCGTCCCCTGCCCTTCTGTGGGTTACCTGCGTCCCCTGCCGTTCTGAGGGGTACCTGCGTCCCCTGTCTTTCTGCGGGGTACCTGCGTCCCCTGCCGTTCTGCGGGGTACCTGCGTCCCCTGTCTTTCTGCGGGGTACCTGCGTCCCCTGCCGTTCTGTGGGGTACCTGCGTCCCCTGCCGTTCTGAGGGGTACCTGCGTCCCCTGCCGTTCTGCGGGGTACCTGCGTCCCCTGCCGTTCTGCGGGGTACCTGCGTCCCCTGCCGTTCTGCGGGGTACCTGCGTCCCCTGCCGTTCTGCGGGGTACCTGCGTCCCCTGCCGTTCTGCGGGGTACCTGCGTCCCCTGCCCTTCTGCGGGGTACCTGCGTCCCCTGCCCTTCTGCGGGTTACCTGCGTCCCCTGCCCTTCTGCGGGTTACCTGCGTCCCCTGCCCTTCTGCGGGGTACCTGCGTCCCCTGCCGTTCTGTGGGGTACCTGCGTCCTCTGCCGTTCTGCGGGGTACCTGCGTCCTCTGCCGTTCTGTGGGGTACCTGCGTCCTCTGCTGGCAGTCTCCTCTGCTGTGCAGAAGCTCTTCAGTTTCATCAGTTCGCACTAGTCCACTTTTGTTTCTGCTGCAGTTGCTGTTGGGGATGCAGCCAGTTCTTTGCCAACACCAACATCAAGAAGCGCGTTTCCCAGGGCGTCTTCCAGGCCGGTTAGAGTCTGACATCTTGCTTTTGAGTCTTTAATCCACCTAGAGTTGATTTTTGTCGTGGGTGAGGGTGAGGGTGCAGTTTCCTTCCCGTGCCTGTGACTGAGCTGGCTATCCCAGCGCCATTTATCCGACAGGGAGTCCTTCCCCACGCCTGGTTTTGTTGGTCTTGTCAAAGATCAGAGGGCTGTAGGTGTGTGGCTTCCTGTCTGAGTTTTCTATTCTGTTCTATTGGTCTATATGATTGTGAGACCACATAAATGTTACTACATATGACACTTATTTTTTAAAAAACTAAAAACTAAGTTGGATAAATGTTTGTGTAAGAGCCGCCATTGTTTCCACGGCAGAAAAATAATTCCAAGCGAGAAGAAATGAATGGTAGGAAGTGAACCAGCAGGGCTCATCCGCGCCGCGGCCGTGGGAGGTGTGGGCTCGCACAGACACGTCCCACCTGCAGCAAGGCTTTGTGTGGACCTGCCACCACGGTGACCCACCCCGAGCCCTGCGTGCCACCTGCCACCGTGCCCGACCCCAGCCCCACCTGAGGGTCCCACGGCAGAGTGCGCTTCTCCAGAGTCGGGTGCTCACTCCTCGCTCCCTCGTCTCTGCTCAGACACCTTCCAAGGAGATCTGTGGCACCCACCACTGCGTTAAGGCTGCGGCCGCCTGCCCCCTGTGCCTGGCTCGGCCCTGCCCAGCTCCCGGCAGCTGCACCGGCGTGTGCTAAGACTCAAGCTCCTGGCTTGTCATCTGCCCCTCAGTAGACACGAAGGTCCTCGAGCTTCATCTGCTCCGTGACCAGCACCTAGGACGGGACCTGCAGTGTGGGTGGCTCTGGGTTCATGTTTGATGAATACTGACTAACTGAACCAGGAGCGAACCGTGTAGCCCTCCCTGAGTCCCGGGCTCCCTCTGGGTGCCAGAGGCTGAGGCTGAGACACTGGTGCGGGGAGAGTGCCTGGGAGGGGCTGGCGGGTGTGGTGGGACCTCGGTTCTCTCTTTGACCTGCCTGTGGGGCAGCCTTTCCCGACCCTCTCCACCGGTTTTCACCCTTCGGCGCTCTTCTCTCCAGCGACTGCCACACTGTGCATCCCACCCTAGGCATACAGGAAGGGGCCGTGTCAGCCGAGCGGGAGCCCATTTCCAAACACCCTGTGAAGCTGCTGAGAATTCAGGTGCCTATCGGCTGGGCCCCACCTGTGCCCCGGGTGTGGCCGCCTCGCTGGGACTTCAAAGGCCCCCAGGGAGGAAGGAGGCTCCCAGCTGCACACGGGTGAGTCAGGCCCATTGTTCCGTGTGTCTGAAAAATCAATCAGGTCCAATGTAAAAATATTTATTTAATGAGCAGAAATGTGTGGCCGGTCGCTTTTTAAAAGATATTGCTTCCTGCTCCTTGATACTGACAAGGGGCCTTTGAAAAAAATCATTTGCAGGGATCGAGTTTGGAACTGGCCATTCTAGGTGAAATAAGGACGGAAAATAGCAGAGCCCCCACCGAAGACAGCCCAGTCTCTTCTTTGCGGTGCTGTGGACGCGGACACCCTCGCAGGCTGGAGGGTCCAGTGGGAGGACACTGGGCACCGCATGGCATCTCCACTGGGAGCCCCAGAGATGGGCAGGCGGTGGCTCTGTGCGGCCCTGGGTCTCCCACAGGCAGGCCGGGGCTCTCTGGGAGGAGGCCTCTGCCCTGCAGAAGAGAAGCATCTGGGTCAGAACCCAGTGAGTCCGGGGCTCCCTCTGCCTCCCCCACTCCTTGTGAGATGGACACAGAGCGAGCCCCTCGTGGACACCTGGTGGTTCTCAGTCAAGATCGTGCCCTGGGGTGCCTGCCAGGACCTGCCTGCTTGCCACGCTGAGCTCCTGCAGCTCCTGTCTCTGGAGAGCACTGCCCGATCCGCTCTGAGAAGCCTCGGGGCGTTTCACAGGCGTCAGCACGTGGGGACAAATGGCCTGCGCCAGCTTTGGGTGCCAGGTCTGCCGTGCCCCTTCCTAGCACAGCTCCCCACACATTTCCCTGCAGGCATTGGGACCTTGCTGCTTCTGCGTCTCCAAAAACCCACAAGGTTCTGAGTTCCTGGGGCTGTGTCCCCAGTCTGTGGCCGCTACACGGCTTCCTCCTGGATGGCGCCTCGGGGCTGGGGGAGCCGACGACGCACAGAGGTCCCGAAGACCCTGGGGAGGGGCTGTGTCCTGCCTCTCGGTCCCTGAGGACTCTGCGCCTTCCTGGCAGGGGCCCTGGTGCCTCTCGCTCTGTCCAGGCGCAGGCCAGCGCACAGCTCCCGAGGGGAGTAAGGACGGGGACTACGGACAGTTCTGGACCAGGCTGCAGCGCCTCAGGCCTCAGGTCAGAACAGAGAACAGCTAACGCCTTTGGAGCTCCGGGTGAGACGCACAGCACCCACAAGTGTCCATCTCCGAGTGTCGGGGTGTGACAGAGATGATGTCTCAGTCCTGTCCTCTCACGCTGCTATGTGTGGGACATCTGTCTCCCATGACCGCTGTGACAGTTACCCCAGCCTCGGCTCGGAACAACACACGGGACTCTCGCTCCATCTGGAGGCTCCGGGACAGGATCCTCCCGCCGCCTCCGGCTTCTGCGGCTCCAGGCGCCCTGGGGTCCTTCTGTCTCTCCTCTCCACGTCTTCTGTGTCTTAGAAGGACAGGAGTGATTGCATTTAGCCCCCCCCATAACCCAGGAAAAGCGCCTCTCAGGATCCCTAAGTTAATCACTGCTTTTGCCTCATAAGTGACATTCAAAACGCTGGGATTTTGCGTGGATTCTGGGGGAGGTCTTGGTGAGCTCAGGTGGCCGCAGCAGAAAACCAGGCACGGGCCACCTGAGCGGCAGAGGCTCTGGGGTGGAAGCCGGAGATCCGGGCGCCGGCCGACTGGCCTACTGGTGAGGGCTCTTCCCGGCTCCCTGGTGCATGGGAAGAGAGAGGGGAGGGCACTGATCCCAGCAGGAGGACCCGCCTCCAAACACCACAGCCCTGGGTTGGGGCTTCCACCCGAGACTCCTGCAGCAGCACAGACCCGTAGCCCTCACCGGGCAGTTTCTGGTTTCAAAAAAGTTTTCACAAACCAGCTTTTTTTTTTTTTTTTTTTTTTTTTTGAGATGGAGTCTTGCTCTGTTGCCCAGGCTGGAGTCCAGTGGCATAATCTTGGCTCACTGAAACCTCCACCACCCGGGTTCAAAGCAATTCTCCTGCCTCAGCCTCCTAAGTAGCTTGGATTACAGGCACGCGCCACCATGCCTGGCTAATTTTTGTATTTTTAGTAGAGACAGCATTTCACCATGTTTGCCAGGCTGGTCTTGAACTCCTGACCTTGTGATCCACCTGCCTCAGCCTCCCGAAGTGCTGGGATTACAGGCATGAGCCACTGCACCTGGCCCAAAACCCAGCATTTTTATGGCCACACTGTCCAGCAGACCGTGTGCTTCTGGGCTGCAAAGGTCCCCTCTCACCGCACTTTATTCTCCCAGTGCTGCCTCTAAGGACAAGGCCCGCTCCAGCAGCCTCGGTGCTGACTACGGGGTGCAGGAGGCCCGCTCGCTTGCCAGAGCTGCAAAGTCGGCTGATTACATCTCAGGCTTTTGTTCCCTGCCCCGACCCACTCCTCCATCCACACAGACTGCTCAGACCTGGACTTGGGCCAGGCTGGATGCTGGACAGACAGAGGAACGTCCCCAGCAGCTGGCTCCCTCTGTCCGAGCCCTGGGCAGGCGGGGTCCTCCAGAGCTCCCCTCCGCAGCCCCAGCCACTCCCATGCTCCTGCTCCTGCCCTCCCGGGGCTCTATCTCCCCATGGAGAAAGGGGGCCGCTCCGCTGGGCGGGCACAGCCTCCTTCCAGGCCTTGGTACGGGCACCTGCACACAAGCCTGTGCCACCTACGCTGCGCCCAGCACGTCGGGAGATGCCAGGGTCCATGGGAAGGCGCCAGGCACAGCAGCAGTCACTCAACGCTTGTGCCCTCTTTCTCTCAGCTGCAGTCTAGGCCTAGCAGGAGTGGCCTTGGTTTGGAGCCCAGGTTGGGCACGCCGGTGATGCCAACTTTCTTTCCCTTTCATCATCCCAAGGCCACTGCTGCAGTTCCAGACATCACAGCTCTGTTCAGGGCAGAGGAGAAGAGGGGCATGGTACGTACCCTTCACACTTGCTGCTGCTTCTGAAAAATCTAAGCTTTACCCGGAAATGCCACCATAGCCTCGTGCTTGCTTCTCACCAGTCCGAGCTGTGAGAGACGGCTCCATCCTCTGTGCCGGAAATGGCGGGGCCCGAGAGCGCTGGAACCCCCAGTCCCCGAGGACCCTCTTATTTTTATTTTTTCAAGATGAGAAAAGTGGAGTTCAGAGATCAGCTTCTTCATGGCCACACGGCAGGGAGCTGCTTGCCCCAGTGTGGGCCCGGCCAGAAACGTGCACCTGGGTCCCCAGAGCCTGAGTTCCTCACAGTGGGGACACGGCAGGGAGCTGCTCGCCCCAGTGTGGGCCTGGCCAGAAACGTGCGCCTGGGCCCCCAGAGCCTGGGTTCCTCACAGTGGGGACCCACCATGCACACTGCCTGCTGGACACAACACAGAGGCGGTGACACTGGGCCCCGGCCTCGTGCAACAAAGCTCTGTCCAATGGAATGCAGGTGGTGGCAGCGGGTGGCTAGAGCCTGTGGGGTTGAGGTGGTGGAGCTTGGTCAGCATGGGTGGCGGGAGGCATGGCAAGCGGCCAGGGAGCAGTCAGGACTGCCAGCTGACCAGAGGCTCAAGGAGAAGGTGAGCTTTGAGTGATGGCCACTGGGCCACGTGGAGGGGGTGGCTCTGGCTTTCAGTGAACTCCCGCTTGGAGGAGGCCTCGAGCTTCCTGAAGCTGGTGGCCCCAGGCCACACTCTGCCCTGGCCCTCAGGGACGCTGAGCTCTGGGCTCCCCGAAGCCTCAGAGGAGAGGAGTAGGTGGCCGCAGGTCCCCAGGCCATAGTGGGGTAAGCCCGGGACTTGGCAGAGGACGGCCGCCAGGTGATATCTGATGCTGGCCCTGGTCCTGATCAGTCTGCGTAACAGCACATGGCGGGAAGACAGGCTGCGTGGCGTACTAGGCCGTTCTTGGGTGCTATAAAGGAAACCTGAGACTGGATAATTTATAAAGAAAAGAGGTTTAATGCTCATGGTTCTGGAGCCGTCCATGAAGTGCAGTGCCAGGATCTGCTTCTGATGAGGCCTCAGGGAGCTTCCAATCATGGTGGAAGGCAAAGGGGGAGCAGGTGCGTGGCACTGTGAGGGGAGCAAGCCAGAGCGGGGAGGCGCCTCACATTGTGGGGGGGGCGAGTCAGAGGGAGGAGGCACCTCACACTTAAAAAAAAAAATTGAGACAGAGTCTTGCTCTGTCACTGGGGCTGGAGTGCAGTGGAATGATTTCAGCTCACTGCAACCTCCACTTCCTGGGTTCAAGCAATTCCCCTGCCTCAGCCTCCTGAGTAGCTGGGATAACAGGCACATGCCACCACACCCAGCTAATTATTTTTGTATTTTTAGAGGAGACGGGGTTTCGTCATGTTGGCTAGGCTGGTCTCAAACTCCTGACCTCAAGTGATCCACCCGCCTCAGTCACTCAAAGTTCTGGGATTAGAGTTGTGAACTACTGCGCCGGCCACCACACAGTCTTAAACGACCAGATCTACCAGAGTGAGAACTCACTCATTACCAGGGGGATGGCCCACACCATTCATGAGGGACCCACCCCGTGATCCAGACACCTCCCACCAGGTCCCATCTCCCACACTGGCGATTACATTTCAATATGAGATTTGTGGGGACAAACGTCCGAACAATATCGGGCAGGCCCAGAAGGCAGCAGCCCCAGAAGACGCTAAGTGCCTGGGAGGACAGAGGAAGACGCCGGAGCTGACGGGCGCCACGTGCAGGCGCAGCTCCCGCTGCCGGCTGAAGACACGGCTCCCGGTGGTGGCAGTATCCTGGCCCTGTCCTTGCTAGGGAGAAGGTCACGGCTCAGCGCCTGAGGGGCCGGGGGCTCGCCTGAGAGGGGTGCATGCCCGCCCGTCAGGTGCTTTCGGAAAAGCTGGAAGCCAAGATTCCCTGAGACGTCTGTGCTTTCCGGTGTTGGAAAGGGTAGGAAACAGCCTGGCCTCTATTTCCCTTCAGGGTCCAGGACAGAATTGGTTTTGGACAAAACCCCTGCAGGCCACATGCCTGGGACACCTCTCACGTCACCTAATGCTGTGCCCCGCAGCTGAGGCCTGGCCCCTGCCTGGGAGTGGCTCAGGGATGTGGGGCCTGGCACTGGCCCGCAGGCCTGGGGGAGCCCTCTGGGTTCCTTGCAGAATGGGTGGCACGTGGCCGAGGACCACGAGCGCTGAGCTGTCCTGGCCCAGTCCTGGGACTGCAGAGCTGCCCACCCCGCCTCTGGTTTCCAGGGCGTCTCCCGCGGCCACGCCATTCACTGCTGCGTCCGTGCATGCAGCCAATGCAGCCCAGCAGCAGCACAGAGCAGTTCCCAAGCTCCCGGGACGGACCACACCCAGGCGGACAGACTACACCTGCTCCAGGGAAACGCCTCTGAGGGCGCTGAAACGTCCCATCGCTACAGGATTCCAGCCCAGAGCCACGGGGATGCCCCTTCCCACACCAGCTCCTGCAACGGGAAGGCCGTGGGCCACTCACTCCGAAGCCTCCCCTTTCCAGACACGACAGCCGGAGTCACGGGCAGTGGCAGTGTCCCCCAAAGATGCTGGGGACGGTGTTTCAACCCACACCCGGCAGCACGCTCCCTCCGAGCCACACAGCGGGACAGAGAGCAGGACACAGCGGCCCACCCACCGGCTGCCCTCACACTCCTCTCCTCCGCTGTGCAGACTGAACAGCACACACGGCCTGCTACTCGGGCACGGCGGCGGGATGTTGCACCCTCTAAGATGTTGCGATGCAGGGAATCCCCAAGCCTTCCCTCAACTGTGTTCACTAGAAACAGCCCCGCAAGGGCCACGCACGCCTTCCCATCCACACTCGGGAAGGTTAGTGGGTAAAATGCGGTACTGACGGTTCTCAAAGATTGATGTTGACCTTAACGGCTGGAGATACCGTGGGGAAAAGAGCGCTTTTGTTCAACGTTTATGAATGGATAAAGGAGGAACCGAAACCAGCAAAGGGGTGGCTGGCCCTGGACCAGATGTGGCCTTGCCAAGCAGCTGGGGGAGGGCGGCTGGCGCCTGCTTTCCAATCCAGAAGGATGTGGGCAGCAGCCTGGCGCACTCAGGACGGGTCTCCAGGTGGCTCATGCCACCCACCCCCTCCACCCTCATCCGTGCCTCTGCACTGCCCGCTGGGCTCCTGCCACCCGGGGAAGGGGGAGGTCCACGTGGGGGTGTGTGATGGGTGCTAGTGCTGGATGGGGATCCACATGTGGGTGTGTGATGCGGGTCCACGTGTGGGTGTGTGATGGGGGTCCACGTGTGGTGTGTGTGATGCGGGTCCACATGTGGGTGTGTGATGGGGGGTCCACGTGTGGTGTGTGTGATGGGTCTGGTGCTGGATGGGGGTCGACGTGTGAGTGTGTGATTCAGGTCCACATGTGGTGTGTGTGATGGGGGTCCACGTGTGTTGCGTGTGATGGGTCCGGTGCTGGATGGGGGTCCACATGTGGTGTGTGTGATGGGGGTCCATGTGTGGTGTGTGTGATGGGTCCGGTGCTGGATGGGGGTCCACGTGTGGTGTGTGATGCAGGTCCACGTGTGGTGTGTGTGATGGGGGTCCATGTGTGGTGTGTGTGATGGGTCTGGTGCTGGATGGGAGTCCATGTGTGGGTGTGTGATAGGGGCCGGTATTGGAGACTGTGTGTGGGTGTGCAAGCATGTCCATGAGTGTGCACGTGCACATACAACTGTGTATGTATGTGGTTTTAGTGTGAACAGGTGTGCATGTGAGTGAAGGGCACGAATGTGGACCGTGTGCTGTGCTTGTGAGTGTGTGCACGTGAGCTGAGCGTGAGTGAAGGTGAGTGAAGAGCACAAACGTGGACCGTGTCCTGTGCTTGTGAGCCTGTACACGTGAGCTGAGCGTGAGTGTGCGAAGGTGAGTCCCACTGGCCACGAGTGCAGGTGAGGTCGCACTGCTAGGCTGTGGATTTCCAGCCCGGCTGCGCTGGATGCCTGTGTCTCCTTCTTCTCAAACACAGGACGGACAGAGGACGACGCAGGACAGGTCTCTGAGCGAGCTCAGGACACAGCTGGAGTTGGGCTTGGGTGTCGCTGCTCTGCGTAGCCCTGGTCTCGATGCTGCGAGCCGGGTGGGCTTAGGGTGAGTGCCTTTCCCTGGGGTGGGTGGAGACCCCCATTTCCCTCTCAAGCCCCCTTACTGCACATCGCAGCCTCCTCCCACCCCTACTCCATTTAGAGAAAGCCCAGAGCTCCCTCAGCTGCTCCCCCAGCTCTCCTCTCCGACCGTGGGGTCTCCCCATCTCCTTCTGTCTGGTCCCTTTAGGGCCCACTGAGCCTGCAGTCTAGGGCCCACAGGCTTGAGGATGGAGACTCGGGGACTGGGAGCCTCCCTGGAATGTTCTAGAAAGCTATGGAGGTGCACCTGTTGGAGAGACAGCAAATGGGGAGCCTCTCCCACCCGGATCCTGCCACAGCGACCTGGACCTGTGGGCCTAAAGTGCCGCTCCAGATGTCAACTCGGCCTGAGGGCTGGTGCCCTGTGAGGAACCCTGGATAGAACCTGGGGATGGAGGCCTCTGCTGGTCCTTGGGAGCCGCAGTACTGGGATTAATCATGCGGTCATCAGGATCACAGCTCATCCTGCGATCCAGTGCTGGGATGGGGAGTTGTCATGGTGGGAGCGTGTGCTGGGATGGGGAGTTGTCATGGTGGGAGCGTGTGCTGGGATGGGGAGGGGTCATGGTGGGAGCGTGTGCTGGGATGGGGAGTTGTCATGGTGGGAGCGTGTGCTGGGATGGGGAGGGGTCATGGTGGGAGCCTGTGCTGGGATGGGGAGGGGTCATGGTGGGAGCCTGTGCTGGGATGGGGAGGGGTCATGGTGGGAGCCTGTGCTGGGATGGGGAGGGGTCATGGTGGGAGCGTGTGCTGGGATGGGGAGGGGTCATGGTGGGAGCGTGTGCTGGGATGGGGAGGGGTCATGGTGGGAGCGTGTGCTGGGATGGGGAGGGGTCATGGTGGGAGCGTGTGCTGGGATGGGGAGGGGTCATGGTGGGAGCGTGTGCTGGGATGGGGAGTTGTCATGGTGGGAGCGTGTGCTGGGATGGGGAGTTGTCATGGTGGGAGCGTGTGCTGGGATGGGGAGGGGTCATGGTGGGAGCGTGTGCTGGGATGGGGAGGGGTCATGGTGGGAGCGTGTGCTGGGATGGGGAGGGGTCATGGTGGGAGCGTGTGCTGGGATGGGGAGTTGTCATGGTGGGAGCGTGTGCTGGGATGGGGAGTTGTCATGGTGGGAGCGTGTGCTGGGATGGGGAGGGGTCATGGTGGGAGCGTGTGCTGGGATGGGGAGGGGTCATGGTGGGAGCGTGTGCTGGGATGGGGAGGGGTCATGGTGGGAGCGTGTGCTGGGATGGGGAGGGGTCATGGTGGGAGCCTGTGCTGGGATGGGGAGGGGTCATGGTGGGAGCGTGTGCTGGGATGGGGAGGGGTCATGGTGGGAGCGTGTGCTGGGATGGGGAGGGGTCATGGTGGGAGCGTGTGCTGGGATGGGGAGGGGTCATGGTGGGAGCGTGTGCTGGGATGGGGAGGGGTCATGGTGGGAGCGTGTGCTGGGATGGGGAGTTGTCATGGTGGGAGCGTGTGCTGGGATGGGGAGTTGTCATGGTGGGAGCGTGTGCTGGGATGGGGAGGGGTCATGGTGGGAGCGTGTGCTGGGATGGGGAGGGGTCATGGTGGGAGCGTGTGCTGGGATGGGGAGGGGTCATGGTGGGAGCGTGTGCTGGGATGGGGAGGGGTCATGGTGGGAGCGTGTGCTGGGATGGGGAGGGGTCATGGTGGGAGCGTGTGCTGGGATGGGGAGGGGTCATGGTGGGAGCGTGTGCTGGGATGGGGAGTTGTCATGGTGGGAGCGTGTGCTGGGATGGGGAGTTGTCATGGTGGGAGCGTGTGCTGGGATGGGGAGGGGTCATGGTGGGAGCGTGTGCTGGGATGGGGAGGGGTCATGGTGGGAGCGTGTGCTGGGATGGGGAGGGGTCATGGTGGGAGCGTGTGCTGGGATGGGGAGGGGTCATGGTGGGAGCGTGTGCTGGGATGGGGAGGGGTCATGGTGGGAGCGTGTGCTGGGATGGGGAGGGGTCATGGTGGGAGCGTGTGCTGGGATGGGGAGGGGTCATGGTGGGAGCGTGTGCTGGGATGGGGAGGGGTCATGGTGGGAGCGTGTGCTGGGATGGGGAGGGGTCATGGTGGGAGCGTGTGCTGGGATGGGGAGGGGTCATGGTGGGAGCGTGTGCTGGGATGGGGAGTTGTCATGGTGGGAGCGTGTGCTGGGATGGGGAGGGGTCATGGTGGGAGCGTGTGCTGGGATGGGGAGGGGTCATGGTGGGAGCGTGTGCTGGGATGGGGAGGGGTCATGGTGGGAGCGTGTGCTGGGATGGGGAGGGGCCATGGTGGGAGCGTGTGCTGGGATGGGGAGGGGTCATGGTGGGAGCGTGTGCTGGGATGGGGAGGGGTCATGGTGGGAGCGTGTGCTGGGATGGGGAGTGGTCATGGTGGGAGCGTGTGCTGGGATGGGGAGGGGTCATGGTGGGAGCGTGTGCTGGGATGGGGAGGGGTCATGGTGGGAGCGTGTGCTGGGATGGGGAGGGGTCATGGTGGGAGCCTGTGCTGGGATGGGGAGGGGTCATGGTGGGAGCCTGTGCTGGGATGGGGAGGGGTCATGGTGGGAGCCTGTGCTGGGATGGGGAGGGGTCATGGTGGGAGCCTGTGCTGGGATGGGGAGGGGTCATGGTGGGAGCCTGTGCTGGGATGGGGAGGGGTCATGGTGGGAGCGTGTGCTGGGATGGGGAGGGGTCATGGTGGGAGCGTGTGCTGGGATGGGGAGGGGTCATGGTGGGAGCGTGTGCTGGGATGGGGAGGGGTCATGGTGGGAGCGTGTGCTGGGATGGGGAGGGGTCATGGTGGGAGCGTGTGCTGGGATGGGGAGGGGTCATGGTGGGAGCGTGTGCTGGGATGGGGAGGGGTCATGGTGGGAGCCTGTGCTGGGATGGGGAGGGGTCATGGTGGGAGCCTGTGCTGGGATGGGGAGTTGTCATGGTGGGAGCGTGTGCTGGGATGGGGAGTTGTCATGGTGGGAGCGTGTGCTGGGATGGGGAGGGGTCATGGTGGGAGCGTGTGCTGGGATGGGGAGGGGTCATGGTGGGAGCCTGTGCTGGGATGGGGAGGGGTCATGGTGGGAGCCTGTGCTGGGATGGGGAGGGGTCATGGTGGGAGCCTGTGCTGGGATGGGGAGGGGTCATGGTGGGAGCGTGTGCTGGGATGGGGAGGGGTCATGGTGGGAGCGTGTGCTGGGATGGGGAGGGGTCATGGTGGGAGCGTGTGCTGGGATGGGGAGGGGTCATGGTGGGAGCGTGTGCTGGGATGGGGAGGGGTCATGGTGGGAGCGTGTGCTGGGATGGGGAGGGGTCATGGTGGGAGCGTGTGCTGGGATGGGGAGGGGTCATGGTGGGAGCCTGTGCTGGGATGGGGAGGGGTCATGGTGGGAGCCTGTGCTGGGATGGGGAGGGGTCATGGTGGGAGCCTGTGCTGGGATGGGGAGGGGTCATGGTGGGAGCCTGTGCTGGGATGGGGAGGGGTCATGGTGGGAGCCTGTGCTGGGATGGGGAGGGGTCATGGTGGGAGCGTGTGCTGGGATGGGGAGGGGTCATGGTGGGAGCGTGTGCTGGGATGGGGAGGGGCCATGGTGGGAGCGTGTGCTGGGATGGGGAGGGGTCATGGTGGGAGCGTGTGCTGGGATGGGGAGGGGTCATGGTGGGAGCGTGTGCTGGGATGGGGAGGGGTCATGGTGGGAGCCTCTGCCACAGGCACCTCACCCCCTGCCTCTGCTTTCCCAGCTTCTCCGACGCTCTGCGCTTTCGCAGTCCTCCTCCAGGCTGGAAGGCTGCCACGCCTCCACGGATCTTCACGATGTGGCCAAACAGAGTGACCGCCATGAGAAAGTGGAGACAGACACGATGTTCAGCTGCTGAAGACGGGATAATAAAGTGGGTTTGGTTTCTGATCTAACGTGACCATTAAAATGCTGTTTAGTAAGTGACACGAAAGACTACTTCGTGGCAGAAGCGTGGCAATGCTTAGCATAACCTCATGACTGAATGCGCACAGAGCTGAGGGAACACTGGCGGGACCGTGGGCACGCTGCGGCGGGTTTTCTCAGCAGGGCGGCACCTCTCGTCTGGGCTCCCTTCTGTAGTGTGTATATTTTCCACAGCGAAGCTGCGATACGCTGGTGAGATGAGGCATTGCTTTCAAAGCTCCTGTTGGCACTTCCGTCACATCCCTGTGGCTCTGCCCTGGACCGGCTGCCCACTCAGGTCCTACTCGCCTCTGCCCTGCCCTGTCTGGCCAGTGGGCACCTGCCCAGGAGGAAGGGGCTCAGTGTTATGCCAGAAAAGCCACTGCTGTTGGGCGAGGGCCCATGAGGCCTTCTATCTGCTGTCGTGTCCTTCTGAAGAGCGGGATGCTGTTCGCTCCCTCAGTGCACACCCGGGGCAGTGGCGGGGCTGGGGGTGTGAGGCTCCGCTGTGTCCTGAACCCCTTAACCGTCTTGTAGGAGGGGTCGTGGAGCTGTTTCTGGGTTTGCAAGTTTTGGAAAGCTACCTGACAATCTGCACTCAGGAATGCTGAGTGCTCGGCAGTCCCCATACACGGTGATCAAATACGGCGCTGTGGGTCTCACGGCCTAAGGCTGTGGCAGAGACCAGAAGGGCCATCTGCTCCCACAGCTCTTGAGCCCAACTCAGGGCTCCTCCTGCTGTCCTCCCTGGGTTGTCGGTGGAGACACCCATTCTCCCACAGAGCACTGCCTGAGACAGGCGGGCCACGGTGCCCGGGCTCTTGCTGCACACACTGAGGTCAGCACAGAGGCGCCCTCCAACACCAGCAAGCCCTTGGGTTTGCAGCTTGTCAAATATCAGATGAGGGGAATCCGGCCAAATGTACTCTAACACCAGCGGGTCAAGAGACCGTCCTGGGCTGACCAGATGCAGCCCTGCATCCACCATCTGCTACCGCCCCCCGTAGACCCCCCGCACCCACCATCTGCCACCGCCCCCGTAGACCCCCCGCACCCACCATCTGCCACCGCCCTCCGTAGACCGCCTGCACACACCCCTGCACACATACCCTGTATAAACTCCTGCATACTCCCAATATACACCCCCTGTACGTACTCCCTGCACAGACCCTGTGGCATCCTCTGCACACACCCCTGCACACACCCCCTGTATTAACCCTGGCAGACACACCCTGTATAAACCCCTGCACACTTCCTGTGTACACCCCCTGTACGTCCTCCCTGCACAGACCCTGTGGCATCCTCTGCACACCCCCTGCACACACCCCAGAACAGGCCCAGCACCGTGGCTCATGGCTGGCTGTGCCCTGGAGGGTCTCCCTGCGTTTACCCTGTGAGGTCCTTCCACAGAGCTTTCAAGGAAGACAGAGTTCAGCCTGTTGAGCGGGAAGACTTCAGTCCCGCTCAGGACATCCGCTGTGTCACTGTGTCACTGTGTCACTGTGGCCCAGCACCTGGTGGACGGAGCCCAGAGCCCCAGGGGTGTCCTCTCCCCGCCTTCCTCCTGGTGACTAGGGGCACCCAGATACCATCACTGCAGAGTAGACCAGCTCGCTGGCAACGTCCCTGGTATGTCACTGCCAGGTGTGTACAGGGGTGAACCGCCCACTTAGGATCCTCTGGGTTCCGTCCGCACAGGCCCCGCCCCTTCCCCGCCCGCCGCCGCAAGGCCCCGCCCCTCTCCCCGCCCCACCCGTCGCGCAGGCTCCACCCCGCCCCGCCGCGCAGGCGCCGTGGTGAGCGCTCCGTTTGAAACATGGCGCGGGCTGCCCCGTGGCTGGTGCTGAGTGAGGAAGCGATCCGGTCGAAGAGTGGCCTGGGGCCTCAGCGCAACCTGGGTGCGCCGGCGGACGGGCGGGCGGGGGTGCAAGCGCGAGGGTGGCGGGGGGTGGGTGCCGAGCTTCCCGGGGCGGCTGTGCCCAGGCGAGGACCCCACCCCCCCCGTGCCCAGGCGCAGCCCCCGCGTGCCCAGGCGCAGCCCCCGCGTGCCCACGTGCGGCCCCTGCCCGCGTCCGTGTCCCGGAGTCCGGCTCCTGCCCGCCTGTCGGGTGGTTGTGGCTCGTCACGGGGTTACGTCGCGGAGAAGAGGCAGCCGGCCTTGCTGTCCTGGAGCTGCCCGCCGTCCCGCCGGGGACCCTCTCCTGCTTCTCCTGGGCCCACCCCGTGGTGATGTCGGCCTCGGCCGGTCTCCTTCTTCCTGGCTGCTTTCGCCTGGTGTTGACGTCAGGGTGAAGCTGAGTTTACTGTTGAGAAGTGTTGCCTTCTCTTCTGACATTTAGAAGAGGTTTTGTAGAGTTTGTGCTGATGAGTGTGTGCTTTGAATGTTTCTTGGAATTTTCCAGTGAAACCACATGGGCACGTAAATTTCTGTTTTTGAAGCTTTTAAATGACAAATTCTATATCCGGTTGTTAGGAAACTGTTCATATTATCAGTTCACCTTGAGTCTTGCCTGTGTGTGATTTTGTGGAGTTGGCTCATTTGAGCTGACTTGTCGAGAATGTGTGTAGAGTTGTTCCTGGTGTTCTGTTATGAGCCTGTTGATGTCTGTGTGTGGTCTGCAGGTGTTACTGGGCCGACAGGTTCAGTCAGGTGCTGCAGGGCCACAGGCCAATACACTGAGACATGGGGGTGGGGGACCGGTTTGCAGCAGAGAAACAGTTTAATCCTGGCAGGAACCCAGCAGGGAGGTGGAAGGAGGCCTCAGTCCATCTCCCCAGGGAGATCTGAGCTGCGGTTTTTTTAAGGAACAGAATCGTGAGGGGCTGGAAAATTGGGGTTGTCAGTTGTTGGCGGTAAAGGGCACGGAATCATCGGGATGATTAGATCCTGTGGAAACTGCATTGATCAAGTCCACCTGGAACATTCAACAATATGGATCTAGGATCAGTTACATCCTGTGGAAACTGCATTCTTTGGTGAATCTGTTTGTGGGGTCCTTAGACCAGCTGGCATCAGTCCCCAGGTCCTGAAAGAATATCTCAAATGGAAAACTTAACCTTTTTATAATGTCCACGTTACTATACACAGAGTAGTTAAGGGGAACTGTAACCTCGTGACAGAGTCTGAGTGATCCTAAGGTGCCACAGGGCTCTGAGGAATCCAGTGAGAGGGCAGCTGACCTCGGGATGCCCTGAGCCCCCTTCTTCCCTGCTTGGTGCTGCAGCGTTTCCAGGGATATCCCTCTTCTGTTCCTGATATGGATGATCTGTGTCTTCTTTTTCAGTCTTGCTAGAGGTTTGTTAATGTTACTGATCTTTTCAAAGAACCAACTTTGGGTTTGATCAGTTTTTCTCCAGTGTTTTTCTAGTTTCAAATTTCACTGATTTCTGCTTTTTATTTCCTTTTCTGCTTGCTTTGCATTTATGTTATGCTTTTTCTAGATTCTTGAGGCAAAAATGTAGATCATTGATTTGAGACTTTCTTCTTTTCTAATATAAATAGTGCCACAAATTTCCCCCTAAACACTACTTTCACTGTATTCACAAGTTTTGTTATGTTGTATTTTAATTTTCATCCAGTTCAGAATATTTTAAGAATTTCCCTTGAGACTTCCTCTTTGACCTGTGGATTTTGAAGGAGTATGTTTTTAAGCTTCCGTGCGTTTGGAGATTTTCCTGCTATTTTTCTGTGTGATTCCATTATGGCCAGAACATAATCTGTATGATCTTAATTCTTTTAAATTTGTCAAGATTTGCTTTATGGTCCAGCATCTGGGCTATATTTTTGAATGCCCCAGGTGCACTTGAACGTGTATTCTGTTGTTGAGTGGAGTGTTATGTGAATACATAAATATCAATTAGATCCTGTTGGTTGATGGTATTGTTCAATTCTTCTGTATCCTTGCTGAGAGAGGGGTCTTGAACCCTTCACTATAATTGTAGATTTGTCTATTTCTTTTTTCACTTTATGTGTTTTGAAGCTGTTATTTGTTGAATTACATATCTAGAATTTGTATGTCTTCTTAATGAACTGACCCTTTTAATAGATGTAGTCTTCCTCTTTTTTTTTTTTTTTTTTTTTTTTTTTTTTGAGACAGACTTTTGCTCTTGTTGCCCAGGCTGGAGTGCAGTGGCGTGAAGTGGACTCACTGCAACCTCTGCCTCCTGGGTTCACACGACTCTCCTGCCTCAGCCTCCCTAGTAGCTACGATTACAGGCACCCCGCCACCACACCCAGCTAATGTTTGTATTTTTAGTAGAGACAGGGTTTCACCATGTTGTCCAGGCTACTCTCAAACTCCTGACCTCAGATGATCCACCCGCCTCAGCCTCCCAAAGTGCTGGGATTCCAGGCGGGAGCCACCGTGCCCAGCCCTTGTTCCTCATTTATTCCTGGTAATTTTCTTTGTTGAGACATGTGTCTTGTTTGATATGAGTAGCTGCTGCTGTCCTCTGATTGGTTTTTGCGTGGTGTATCTTTTGCTATCCATTTACTTTGAACTTTTAACCTACTTGTATTTTACATTTGAAATTAGTTTCTTGGTTCATTATTTTTATTCACTCTGCTAATCTCTGTCTTGTAGTAGTGTTTTAGGCCATTTACATTTAATCTAATTGTTAAATATTAGGACTTAAGTGCGCCATTTTATTTTTTAATTGTTTCCTGTGTTTTTTCTTCTGTTTCCCTTTTCCTGCCTCCTGTGACGTAGTCAGATATTTTTAGCATCTCATTTTGGTTTATCTGTTATGTTTTGATGTGTATCTCCTTGTATGGTTTTCATAGTGGGGGCTTCACAAATCACAACATGTGTATGTAATTCAGCACAGTTCACTTTTACAGACACTTTACCGCTTCTGAGCGAAACGTCGAAACCTTACCACCACTTAGTCTCTGTCCTGTCCCCTTTACACTTCAGTGGTCTTAAGCATTTCCTCTGCATACCTCGAGAACCATATTAATCATGTGAGTTTTAAAACTACCTAGCCTTTTAAATAACTCAGGAGGAGACATATTTATCCGCATGCTTACCTGCTCTGTTCTTTGTTCTTCATTCCACCATGTTCCAGGCTTCTTTGGTCTTTACGTTTGAAGAACTTTCTTCAGCGATTGTCTCAGGGCAGGTCTGCTTGTGACCGGCTCTCTTAGTTTTTCTTTATAGTTTTATAGTTTTCATCTGTCATCTCCATTCTGCTATTAAACTGCTCTTGTGATTTTTTGTTACTGTATTTTCTTTGAAATTCTATTTTTCTTCTTTTTATCTTCTGTTTCTTTGCTAAGACTTTTTTGTTTTTTAATTTTTGAATTTTTTAAATAGAGACAGGGTTTCACCATGTTATCCAGGTGGGTCTGGAACTCCTGGCCTCAAGTGATCCCCCTGCTTCTGCCTCCCAAGGTGCTGGGATTACAGGTGTGAGCCAGTGTCTGGCTGTGAGTGGCTGTGAGCTTCTACTTCTTCTTCTTTTTTTTTTTGAGACAGGGTCTCATCTCACTTTGTTGCCCAGGCTGGAGTGCAGTGGTGCAATCTCGGCTCACTGCAACCTCCACCTCCTGGGTTCAAATGATTCTCCTGCCTCAGCCTCCCAAGTAGCTGGGATTACAGGCGTGTGCCAACATGCCCAGCTAATTTTTGTATTTTTAGTAGAGGCGGGGTCTCCCCACGTTGGCCAGACTGGTCTCACTCTTGGCCTCAATTGATCCACCCTCCTTGGCCTCCCAAAGTGCTGGGAATTCAGGCGTGAGCCACTGCGCTTGGCAGCGAGCTTCTACTTCTTGCAGAATACCTCTGTCACAGGAAGCCCAGTCCACGAGTGCCGTGGCACTTCCTGAAGTCTTGAGTGGGGTGGAGAGAGGAGGAGGATGTTTATTCAAAGCGTCGTAAGGTTCAGCACCGACAGAGGCGATATCCAACTCACTCTCCGGAAATTCTAGAAAGCTGGGGGTGAAAAAAATCTCTCCTTTCTCAGACACTGCTGTGACGTCTATGCGGGCTAAGGGGAGAAGAACAGAGGTTTCTCTGGGCCTTGGCATCTTGGGATCCCTTCTCTCATTTTCTAAAAACGGTTTCTCACGCCAGGCTGAGGAGGCCTCCCTTCCCCTGCCCACCTCAGACAGTTCTAGGGAGATAGAGGTTTCACCACTTGGCCGCTAGTCTCAATCAGAACGCTCCTTTTCCTGAGGCCATGCGATGTTCTGGAACCACAGGCCCCCAGTCCCCCATGGGAGCGCAGACGGGCAGGCCGTGCTTGGGCTTCTCACCCACAGCCACTTCTTTGGCCCGACTCTCAGGCAAGCCCTCGTCGCCATCAGGGTCTTATGGGCAGTCTAGACTTGCCAGCGCAGTCCTTGAACTTGGAGAGGGAGGTGGGCTTGGAAATGCCTTGTCCCCGGGGCACGCCGCCGTTGGAGCTGAGCCCCGTGCGCAGAGCTAGGTTGTTTGCAGGCCCCGCTGTGGCACTCTTCGCCGGTGGGAATGGAGAGGCCTCACTGGCCGCCTTTGCCTTTTTCTTCTTTTTGGTTCCAAGCGACACCTGGTCCCTGGTGAGCTCACCTGGCTTCTGCTTCCGGACCGTGTCCGCGCTGGTGGGGTGGTGGCGACTGTAGCCACCTGCTTGGCTTTCTTTTTCAACTTCCTTTTCTTCTGCGCCTCCTCCTCCCCGTGCCAGCGCCGTGGATGGCTGGCTCCCGCAGGGTGTCCCACGCCGACACAGCCGCCTCCCGGCACCCCCGGCACCGCCGCCTCTCCTCCTTGCCGTCCTCAGTGCTGCGGCTGCAGGGCGGGCGCTTCCTTCTCACGGCCTCCAGGGACAGACGTGGAGAAAAGGCGGAAAGCATCGTCCTCTGAAGCGACTTTGTACCTGAGCTTTCGCTGGCTCCTTTGCTGCTTCCGAGGTGGTAGTGAAGCTGCCCAGCAGCGCTCCCAGCCTCTTGGCTTCGCGGGCCCGGAATTCGGGGCTGGCTGAAGCTCGTTGCCCTCTTGCTCGCGTTCATCCGCCTTTGGGGCTCGGTGGGGAGGGTCGCAGCCGGCTGTTTGCAGCGCCTGGGTTTTCACAGGACATCTCTGGCTGCCGTGCGGCGCGGGACTGTCGGGGCAAAGGCAGGAGCACGCGGTCGGCTGCAGTAATCGAGCTGGTGAGAAGCGGGGACTCCAGAGAGACGCACTTTCAGGATGGAGTCAACAGGATCCGCTGAGGGCCGGCCGTTGGCTTCACCGCCCCGTGCGGCCTTCGCTCCGAGCCCCGGGCCGGCTCCTCCGCGTCGCTCCTGCTGCCACGGGCGCCGCCATCTTGAACTAGCGCCGCTGACATTTGTTTTTGGTGTCAAGGGTTTGTAATTGCACACAGAAGTATTTTTATGACAGTCACTTTATAGTCCTTGTTAGACTTGACTTCTGTGTCCTCTTGGTGATGTCTGTTGATTGACTGTTTTCTCATTCAAATTGCCGTTTCTCTGGTTCTCGGTCATTTTGTAAATCGTGTTGTGGACATGCTGGGTGTGACGTCATGAGACTCTGCTTCGTGTTTAAATCCCCTTACTTGACCGGACTCCTCACTCTCGCCTGCTGGGTGCCGCCTCTGCCTGGGCGGTCGTGGGGCTCCTGCGTCATCCATGGCCTCTGGCGCACCCTGCTGGCTGGGAGGGTGAAGGGCACCGCGTCGTTCCAGCCAGGCCAGGCCAGTAGTCAGGGTCCATTCTCACACCCCGGTGCTTGCTGCTGCACGAGGCCAGGTGGATGAAGGGGGTGCGTGTGGGTGCGGGGGGGAGGCTTGCTTGCAGTAGGTTGTGTGTGTGTGTGTGTGTGTGTGTGGTTTGGCTGCAATAGGGGGTGGGTGTGGGTGCGTGGTTTGGTCGCAGTAGGGCTGATGATGTGAAGAGAGCCTATGTGAAGGGGCCTGCAAGGGCCCTCCTGGTCCTTTGACCATGGAGAGCAGGCTGAGGGCTTTGGTCCATTGGTGTGTCTGGGGTGCTCGCTCGTGTGGCACCCGGAGTGGGACGTGTAGTAGACCGGCATAAACAAAACCCCAGAGCCAACCCAGGGACTCAGTGCTGGGTTATTTCTCGAGTGCCGAGGTCCCTGGCCGGTTGGCCGTCTGTTCCCACCTTTCAGTCTCCCGATGCTTGTTTTGTATACTTTCCTCCAGGGTGGTGGGTCTAATATGTGGGAGGAGTAGGATGAAATTTATCTCCTCCATCTTGCCTGGAATCGGAAGAGCTCCAACCCAATTTTGAACTTAATCAAAACATATTCTGGCCGGGCGCAGTGGCTCACGCCTGTAGTCCTTGTACTTTGGAAGGTCAAGGCAGATGGATCACTTTAGGTCAGGAGTTTGAGACCAGCCCGACCAACATGGTGAAACCTGGTCTGTACTAAAAATACAAAAATTAGCTGGATGTGGTGGCAGGCACCTGTAATCCCAGCTACTCAAGAGACTGAGACGGGAGAATCACTTGTACCCGGAAGGTGGAGGTTGCAGTGAGCTGAGATCAAACCACTGCACTCCAGCCTGGGCAACAGAGTGAGACTCTGTCTCCAAAAAAAACCACCAAAAAACAAAAAAAACATATTTTAACATTTAAATTTTCCTGGGAAAGTATTGCTGTATTGACGTATTCAGATCTAACCTTCTTTTTGGCTGTGGAGACTTCCGTCTCATAGTTGACGTTGCTCTAATGGAGGCAGGCACGGTGCACAGAGCTCGCACGGCCCCGCCGAGGTGTGGGGGGAGGACAGAGCAGGCAGGTTTCCCGGCTGGTGCTTTCAGACGGTGATGGCTGCGAGGGGTGACGGAACTGAGCAGCCAGAGTGGAAGCGGGAGGTGAATGAGTGAGGTGTTCCTGGTGAGAGACGGTTTGGGAGGGAGAGGCAGTAAAGGTGGAAGGAAGGGCGTGGGCTTGGAGGTACTGTGGAAATAACAAGCTAAAACCCCAGGGACGGTCCCTGCTCCTCAGTGCTGACATTCCAACTCCGAATGAGTCGCACTGGGTTTCTCGGTGCCTCTTTCAGATGATGAGGGTCCTATATCTAAGAAAAGTTGGAAATACAGAAATGTGTAAGGGGGATAATAGAGGGATTTATTCCACAGTAGGACACGTGTGTTAACGTTTGTCTTTCAGTCTTTTTACGTGTATTGTTAGAGGAAGGAATGTATTGAATGACCCTTGCCAGGCACGGTGGGGAAGGCTTTGTTCAGAGCCATGGAGGCGGGCCTGGGGCCACTGTGCTGGGATTTTGCCGTGGGGGAGAGAGATGGGGCTCAGCTGCAGGTGAGGTGGGGGCCGAGGGCAGTTTATAGTCGAGGATCAGGGTGGGGCAGTGGGTGGAAAATGACTGAGAGCAAACAGGAGGAGCCAGGGGAATTTTAGCTAAACCGACCCAGGGGGCTGTTGCGAAAGACAGGCTGGGGAGCCGGCATCACCTGTGGGACCTGGGGGATGAGGAACCTGATCAGACACTGAGGGTGGGGGTTCTGGCTGCGCTGGACTGGACCTTACAAGGAAGGGACAGAGGGCCTAGGAGGAGATTCAGGAGCTGGAGTAAGGTTCAGTCAAAGCAGGACTGTGTCAGTATCCACTGTATTCCAAACACCAAGGACCTCACTTGTATTGTAATCATTGTTTTCAAAAGAAAAGATTAAAGTCTCATAATTTTTTTGTATTCTTAGCCGAGCTTCGGTCATTGTCTATCCCTGGAACTTACCAAGAGATCACCCACCTGGGACATTCTCTGATGCGTTTAACGGGTCTGAAATCTCTCGATCTCTCACGCAACTCCTTGGTTAGCCTGGAGGTGAGTTTCAGGTCTCTTTCTAAAAAGCAAATTCGTAACCGTCAACATCAGTGGAAAGCACATTTACAGTGGACACGGAGTCTGTTTTGTGACTGTGCTTATACCTGTAAAGTGGACTCTCTGTGTGGTGTTTGGTTGTGTTTGCCGTGGGCTGGATTTCATACACAGCACGTTACATTGTGTTGTAGCCCTCTACTGACGAAGGTTGTGTATTTAAAGGAAATGAAATGAGACCCCAGAGACTTACTAAGTGGCAGCGCAGTGGGTCTGGGGCTGCTGCTGGGCCCCTGGCGGGGTCGCCCTGGTGGGAGACGCCTAGGTGATGGTGAGGGGAGCTGTGCACACCCTGCCCGTGGCCTGATTGGCCTTGACAGGACTGTGGGAGGTGCCTGCCCCGAGCGTGGGGCCTGAACATTATGGAGGCTGTGTCTGACACCAGCTCGGGAGTCTGCTCCAGGTCAGACGTGGGCCGCTGGGCTGCACCCAGCGCTGCCTCATCATTCCCCTTCCCAGGCCTCAGCTTTCTCATCTGCGAAGTGGGACCCTGACGGTTCTCACCCGCTAGGGCGGTGTGTGGATTAAGTGAAATTGTGTGTGTGAATCACTCAGCGTGGTGCACACAGAGGCCTCAGTAGGTACCGGCTGTGCCCAGTCGCGTCACGCTGCGGCACACGGGGCTTCCCTAAACGGTCATCTCACCGCGTGGGGCCCAGAGAACTTCGCAAATGAGAACGTCTCATTTTACCGCTTTTCCTGGTAACGCATGTATTTATTGCAAACGTGTTTATTAGTTGGTTGGTTTAAAGTGTGAACAAATTCAGTGTCTTCCTGTTAACAGGGTATTCAGTACCTGACTGCCCTGGAGAGCCTCAATCTCTACCACAGCTGCATCTCCTCGCTGGCAGAAGTGTTTCGGCCCCACTCCCTGACCGAGCTTGTGGACGTGGACTTGCGGCTGAACCCCGTGGTGAAGGCCGAGTCTGACTACCGCCATTTTGTCGTGCACCTGCTCCCCAGGCTCCGGCGGCCGGGTAGGCGTCAGGCGGGCCTCGCCCGTGCTCGCCCCCGCGGGACTGGTAGTGGCATCTGTGTTCTCAGCGTCACACACTTGATTCCTTCTGGAACAGGGAGTTGATCTTCTACACCGATGGCTTGAGTCCCTGCAGACGCACAGCTCCAGCGGCCCTGTGTCTGTACAGGATGGGGCTGGGAGGAGAGCGGCCTGGGAGGGTGCAGGGCCGTGGCTGTGGGAGTGCAGCCCCGGCCAGGCTGCTCCGTCCTTTTCCGGCACTCTGTGGCGTGGCTGTTGGATGTGGGCACGTCCCTGAACATCTTCCGTCCTAGCCACCGGGCATCACCTCAGGCGCAGCTAAGCAGCAGGGCGCAGGCTGGTTGTCCCCACTTGTAAGCACACAGGATAGGCAGCTCTTTGTCCCCCACACCCTGCCACGGGGACAGGGTCGGGAGGGGATGAGGCGCAGTGACCTTCAGGTCACGATCCTGAAAGAGAAGGTTTCCGTGGCAGTCCTGTAGGCCCTCAGCTGTGCCCAGCAGGGAGGGTCCCTGGGTTGGAGCAGCCGCAGGTCACCTTCCCGCCGGTCTCCTGCCTCTCCGGAGGCGTTGTCGCTGTGAGCACCTGGCGGTGTCTCTGCTGATCCTGCCCTGAGTCACAGCTCCAGTAGAGAGAGCTGGGGCCTCAACCCAGGAGCACACTGACCAGAGTCTGTGGGGGAAGGAGAGGGTGCGGGCCTCTTACCTCAGTCCTCCCGTGTGAAGTGGGGGATACGAATGCTGTGTTGACATGTGGTGGGGAGACCCTAGTTAACATCTGTAAGCTCCCGGGCTGCCCAGCATGGCCATCACTGGCTATTTCTGCTGTTAGGGTCGGACCTATCATGCGCCGCTGTCCAAAACCTGCCCCTCCTTCTGAACCTAGGACATTATCAAAACCAGAATCACAGAGTCCCGACTATCTTGTTAGAAAAAAAGGCCAGCAGAATCAACAGAGGACAGAACCCTTTCCCCACCGTGAGTGCCCTGAACAAGATGCTTCCACGGCTGTGAGGAGCAGTCGGTTCTTTCAGAGGGTTGAGATTGATATGTCAGGTTCAAGTAAATAGCAGCTGAAGGAGGTCCTGCAGTGGAAGCACATCGGCGGGTGATGTGTCTGGCCCCGGGGACTGACTGTCGGGACTGAGGACCCTCCGGGGTTTTGCTGCCCAGCAGATGAACGCCCGGCAGACCTCGCCCTTCAGCCCTGTGACGTCCGCGTGACGTGACGTCAGCGAAGCCGCACGCGGGAGGTGGGAAAGCGGGTGGATGAGCCTCTGAGGGCCTCGGCGAGTGGACTGGGCCCGGCTGTCTGGGGCCATCGTGGAGCGACACGGGGCGACGTCGCCTCGTCACAGGCAGGACCGGAATGTCCTGACCATGATGGGACCACCCACGAGTTTGTAAATGGAATTTTAACACTTTTATTTTATTTTATTTGATACAGAGTCTTACTCTGCCACCCAGGCTGGAGTGCAGTGCGGTGATCTTGGCCCACTGCAACCTCCACCTCCCAGGTTCAAGTATTACTCCTACCTTGGCCTCCCAAGTAGCTGGGACTACAGGCGTGCGCTACCACGCCCAGCTAATTTTTGTAGTTTTAGTAGAGATGGGGTTTTGTCGTGCTGGCCAGACTGGTCTCGAACTCCTGACCTTGAGCGATCCGTCTGCCCTGACCTCCCAAAGTGCTGGGACCACAGGCGTGGGCTGCTGTGCCTGGCCAGATTCTAACATTTTAAACTGCACTGTTTTGCCACTTGGAGAAGTTTCTGGAGATGCTGGAAAGAGCTGTCTGTCAACACCTCCGTTCCCCGTTGGTCACAGTGTAGGTGTAGTGGTGTGGATTGAAATCTGTTTAAAGGAGTCCTCTTGTAAGAATGCCCCAGTCTGCCGCAGTTTGACCATTTTTTAGTAACTAACAATCAAAACAGTTTTTCTCTAACCTTCTGAAAGTGGCTAGAGGAGCTGATGGGAGGCCTGCCTCCCGGTGGGCTTTGCCTTTGCAAGAGCTCAGCTGCACTGGGCACTGGGGCTGGCGAGTGGCGGGACAGGAGCGTCGGGCGGGAGGGCAGCAATTGGGGTGCATTCGCTGCTGTGCAAGGCCTGGGAGGCACTCAGGGTGTCTGTGTGGCCAGAGTGAGACCCAGCTCCCAGCATCACTGTCAGGGAAGACCCTGGCTTTCCCACTCATGCGGCGAGTGCTGGGCACTGCTGCTGGCCTTCCGGAGCCTGACCAGTGTGGATAGAGCTCTGCGCTGCGGCTCTTGGCAGCGAGGAGAGCCTCCTTGGGAGCATGCGTGTCGCTGGCCTCCTGAGAGCCTGGCTGCTGGTCCAACTCTCTTCCCCCTGGGGTGGGGCCGTGGGCGTTAATAATGGACCCCCCAAGACACTCTCTGTTTCCAAACCCAGTTAGGATTTTGCTGTTCAATTATAAGAGGCTTTCAAGGAATAAGTGCCTGTTTTGTAATGTTTATTTGGCTGGTTAGCCAAATAACTCCTTAACAGTTGAGTTTGGCTCTGTTTCAGAAGCTGCAGTCCTTATTATGGGTAATTTTTGGAATCTTCAGTTCTAAATCGTCACCTCTGTCATCCAAGTTTTAGATTCAGAATCTTAGTGTTTTTACAGAAAAGGAACGTGAGGGTCTTCCCGCCTCAGAGGCGCCACGGAGCCGTGGAGCTGCTGGGTCCCAGGGATGGCCTGCTGCCTGAATGGTGCCTCCCGGAGGGGCTCAGTCCTCGGCTATGCGTGGGTCATGGAAAGGCCTTGGTGGTGGAGGAGGCAGATAGCAAGGGCCTGCATGTGGGGTGAAACCAGCGTTTGGGGAGAAGCCAGCGTTTGGGTAGACTGCGCTGGCAGGAGGGGGTGAGCTTGGGGAGAAGGTGAGTTTGCGGTTGGCTTTGGACATGCTGCATTAGAATTTACAGAACAGTCCAGAGAAGTGTTCTTGGAGAACGGGATTTGGAACTGACTTGGGAGCACAGCAAAGTCTTGGTGGACAGTGAGCTGTGTGTTAGTGCGGGGCGGGTGAAGGCGGGGTGGGAGGGTGCGGGGCCGTGGGTAACCCCTCTTCTGGGCACTGAGGAAGGAGAGCTAAGCAGATCTCCCGCACAATGAGTGCCTGAAGAATATCTTAGCTTACAGTGTTATTACTCAGTTACTTCCTTTTATACATAATCTCTTATATATAATCTTACATTAGTTTATAGTTGGAACAGCTAGTGCCTGAGGAATTTCTTACTGCTCAGTTATTTCTTTATATAATCCTGTATATATAGTAATGTGTTAGTTTATAGTCGGAACAATTAGTGCCTGACGAGTATCTTACAGTGTTACTGCTCGGTTATTTCTTTATATAATCCTGTATATATAATCATATATTAGTTTATAGTCGGAACAGCTAGTGCCTGAAGAATATCTTACTGCTGGAAGTGTGGGGAGACTCGGAAGTGGGGCTCTCACAGGCTGGGGCGCCCCTTTCCGTCCCCTCCTCTCTTCCCGCCCCTTCCCAAGGGTGCTGTGGGGCTGCGCAGGGCTCAGGGCTGGGAGCAGGGAGCTTTGCCAGAAACGGAATCGTTGCCTTCACATTGTGACTACGTGAAAGGAACCCTCTGGGATTTTCAAAAGGTTCAGTTCTGTTTTCTTTATGCATTTTACTGAATTTGACTTCCGCATTTTAAGTGTGTTTTCTGTGTCCCCAGAATGATTTGAGACAACATTTAGATACATCTTCGGAAGAGAATAGTGGCTTAAAATCGCTTTTGTTCAGTATGAAAAAGGAGGTGAAAAATGCAGACGCTGCAGCTACCTTAAATCTGCAGCTCGCTGGTAAGTTTGTTTGGTAAGACAACGTTGTGAGATGTCAGTGTTCGGATGTGCCTGCGTAGACCTGTTTAAATTCTTACTGAGAGAGGGAGCAGCCACAGACGCAGTTGGTAAGTGCAGAGCCGAGCCCCTGCCTCTGCCGGAGTTTATGCCACAGACACGTGTCGGGGAGGTCTTGGCGTGGATGTGGCGTGGTGGCCTGTGTGGACGGTGAAGTTGGCTTCATTATATGCTGTGGGAATGTCACTCTGGCTCCTGTCAGCCTGTGTGGACGGTGAAGGTGGCTTCGTTACACGCTGTGGGAGCGTCGCTCTGGCTCCCGTGGGCGCCCTGTGTGGACGGTGAAGGTGGCTTCGTTACACGCTGTGGGAGCGTCGCTCTGGCTCCCGTGGGCGCCCTGTGTGGACGGTGAAGGTGGCTTCGTTACACGCTGTGGGAGCGTCGCTCTGGCTCCCGTGGGCGCCCTGTGTGGACGCTGAAGTCGGCTTCGTTACACGGCGGTTGCTTTGCTTCGTGGCCGTTTCTGGGAACCATCGGTGGGGAGCGAGGGCTTTCTGGACTCTGTCTTTGCTCCTTAAGCTTCCTTCCGGTGTGAATTTTTTCTTTTATTGCTAATTCTTCCCTGAGTTCAGGCATCTCTTTTCTGACGTTTCCATCATCGTTTTTTCATCTCTTCTGTCATTTCCTTTTTGCGTTTTGCTCATTTTGAAGTGGGTTCATTCTGTGGGTTCATTCTGTGGGTGTGGCTTGTCGTGTGATGTTCTTGTGCCCTCTGTAAGACCCTTTGTCTCACAGAGACTGTGGGATTTGGCTTCAGTACTTTCTCCTCCTTTTTACATGAAATTTATTCTGAACTTCAAGGAGGAGGCAGGGTCAGGACAGTGTTCTGACCTCTTGGATTGAGGCCAGGGCAGCCTCCTTCTGGGGATTCTCAGGCCCTGCTCGCTCCTCCACCCTTCTCTGATGCGGTCATCTGCTTGACCCTGACCCTGACCTTGACCCTGACCCTGACCCCACACTGTTCCTCTTGGTGCAGGCTCTGTTCTATGAGGGACCAGGTGGGTCAGCTTGGAGGGATAACAGGGCTGCACCAGCTCTTCCACACCACATGGGGCTCCCTGGCCTCACCATCTTGGGTTGGGGGGCAGGGATGTGGTTCCCTAGTTGGCCCACTGGGTTTCCCAAGGGAGCAAGGACACTTGGGAGCTGTCAGCTACCCACTGCTGACAGCGGCCTCACCCCTGCAGAGGTGGACATGGTGTGTGACATGTGGCTGCTGGGGGTTTGTCCCAGCGCTTGTGTTTGGGGTCCCAAGGCTTCCTTGTTTCTGGGGTGCTGTAGTGTTGTCCCTGGGGTGCTGTAGTGTTGTTTCTGGGGTGCTGTAGTGTTGTCCCTGGGGTGCTGTAGTGTTTCTGGGGTGCTGTAGTGATGTCCCTGGGGTGCTGTAGTGATGTCCCTGGGGTGCTGTAGTGTTTCTGGGGTGCTGTAGTGTTTCTGGGGTGCTGTAGTGATGTCCCTGGGGTGCTGTAGTGACGTCCCTGGGGTGCTGTAGTGATGTCCCTGGGGTGCTGTAGTGTTTCTGGGGTGCTGTAGTGATGTCCCTGGGGTGCTGTAGTGATGTCCCTGGGGTGCTGTAGTGTTTCTGGGGTGCTGTAGTGATGTCCCTGGGGTGCTGTAGTGACGTCCCTGGGGTGCTGTAGTGTTGTCCCTGGGGTGCTGTAGTGTTGTTTCTGGGGTGCCATAGTGTTGTCCCTGGGGTGCTGTAGTGTTTCTGGGGTGCTGTAGTGATGTCCCTGGGGTGCTGTAGTGATGTCCCTGGGGTGCTGTAGTGTTTCTGGGGTGCTGTAGTGTTTCTGGGGTGCTGTAGTGATGTCCCTGGGGTGCTGTAGTGACGTCCCTGGGGTGCTGTAGTGATGTCCCTGGGGTGCTGTAGTGTTTCTGGGGTGCTGTAGTGATGTCCCTGGGGTGCTGTAGTGACGTCCCTGGGGTGCTGTAGTGTTGTCCCTGGGGTGCTGTAGTGTTGTTTCTGGGGTGCCATAGTGTTGTCCCTGGGGTGCTGTAGTGTTTCTGGGGTGCTGTAGTGATGTCCCTGGGGTGCTGTAGTGATGTCCCTGGGGTGCTGTAGTGTTTCTGGGGTGCTGTAGTGTTTCTGGGGTGCTGTAGTGATGTCCCTGGGGTGCTGTAGTGACGTCCCTGGGGTGCTGTAGTGATGTCCCTGGGGTGCTGTAGTGTTTCTGGGGTGCTGTAGTGATGTCCCTGGGGTGCTGTAGTGTTTCTGGGGTGCTGTAGTGATGTCCCTGGGGTGCTGTAGTGATGTCCCTGGGGTGCTGTAGTGTTTCTGGGGTGCTGTAGTGATGTCCCTGGGGTGCTGTAGTGACGTCCCTGGGGTGCTGTAGTGTTGTCCCTGGGGTGCTGTAGTGTTTCTGGGGTGCTGTAGTGATGTCCCTGGGGTGCTGTAGTGTTTCTGGGGTGCTGTAGTGATGTCCCTGGGGTGCTGTAGTGATGTCCCTGGGGTGCTGTAGTGATGTCCCTGGGGTGCTGTAGTGATGTCCCTGGGGTGCTGTAGTGTTGTCTCTGGGGTGCTGTAGTGTTGTCCCTGGGGTGCTGTAGTGACGTCCCTGGGGTGCTGTAGTGACGTCCCTGGGGTGCTGTAGTGTTTCTGGGGTGCTGTAGTGTTGTTTCTGGGGTGCTGTAGTGATGTCCCTGGGGTGCTGTAGTGTTTCTGGGGTGCTGTAGTGATGTCCCTGGGGTGCTGTAGTGTCTCTGGGGTGCTGTAGTGTTGTTTCTGGGGTGCTGTAGTGATGTCCCTGGGGTGCTGTAGTGTTTCTGGGGTGCTGTAGTGATGTCCCTGGGGTGCTGTAGTGTCTCTGGGGTGCTGTAGTGTTGTTTCTGGGGTGCTGTAGTGACGTCCCTGGGGTGCTGTAGTGTTTCTGGGGTGCTGTAGTGTTGTTTCTGGGGTGCTGTAGTGATGTCCCTGGGGTGCTGTAGTGTTTCTGGGGTGCTGTAGTGATGTCCCTGGGGTGCTGTAGTGATGTCCCTGGGGTGCTGTAGTGTTGTTTCTGGGGTGCTGTAGTGATGTCCCTGGGGTGCTGTAGTGTTTCTGGGGTGCTGTAGTGATGTCCCTGGGGTGCTGTAGTGATGTCCCTGGGGTGCTGTAGTGTTGTTTCTGGGGTGCTGTAGTGATGTCCCTGGGGTGCTGTAGTGTTTCTGGGGTGCTGTAGTGTTGTCTCTGGGGTGCTGTAGTGTTATTTCTGGGGTGCTGTAGTGTCCCTGGGGTGCTGTCATGTTGTTTCTAGGTTGCTGTAGCTTACATGGTTTTGCCATCTAAGGACTCTTGGTCTGATCACCATGTGGACTGTGAAATGTCCCAAAATGGTGCCGCCCTGCATTTCCTTCACTCATGCACTCCGTCAACATATACGTCGACGTGGACTCCACATGGCATGGTGTGGTAAGGCCTTCATTAACACTGTGGCTGCTCCTGCAGCGCCTCTGCCTTGTGGGTGAGGAGAGCCTGCTGAAGGTGTCACTGTCACCCTTTGCCTGCCACCTTCCTCCCCCCCCGGCTTTCTCACTGCCTCGGTCACCATGTGGTTCTGTAAGAGTGGGTCTGTATGTGCGTTTATTTGTATCCCATGTGTGGATTTGGGAAGCCACTAAGGAATATCTCTCTTCTCCTCTCGCGTTGGAAATCCAGAAGCAGGCAGGGGTTTGTAGATGGAAACCAGCTGTGTGTTTTGCCGCTGATGGATGCAGAGGCAGAGGGCACTGGGGAGACCTGTGGCCACTGTCGGCCGCTTGGTGCTTTTCCCGAAACCCACGGGCTCTCCCGCGAGGGGCAGAGCATGCTTCCTGGCGGAGGAGAAGCCAGCAGACAGGCCCAGTGGCGGGGCCTCCGGCCGGTGCCGGCTCCCCCTGCCCTCACACGGGTGTGGCTCCATGGGGGCCTGTGGAGGGCAGACCACACAGCTTCAGCCCTGGGAGGGCGGGGGTAGAAACAGCACAGGTGGGGACGTGGCATTCATGCTCACCCTGTCTTTGAGTCTCATTAAAACTGACCTTTTCCCGCTATATTCTTCTTCTGGTAACCGAGATCCAGTTTAAATCTAGAATTGTTTTCATTTTCAAATGTATGGATGAGTTTTACTAAAAAGTAGCACTTTCTTTTCTTTTTCAGGACTTCAAACAAGTGTGACGAGGCTGTGTGGTGAGATTGTGGAGCTGAAGCAGCACGTGGACCACTATGACAAGATCCAGGAGCTCACGCAGATGCTGCAGGAGAGCCACAGGTGCCACCGGGAGGCCTGGCGGGGCCTTGGGAGGAGGCTGAGGCACAGGGAGGCTGGGGCTGGCCTGGGTTGCACCAGAGGGCACCAGGAGTAGCTGTTCATGAGCGTTGGTGGATGGCACCCAGGACCCCTGCTGACTTGAAACTTCCATAAACGTTCCTCTGAAAACTGAGGTCTTTCCTGCTCTAGCAGGTATGAGGTGTGGATCAGGAAGTGTGACCCAATAAGTGTGACCGCGAGGTGTGGATGTGAGGTCTGACCATGAGGCATGACTATCAGGCATGGACAGTGAAGTGTGGACCGGGAGGTGGGACTGTGAGGTATGTGACCTTGGGGAGTGGGTCATGAGGTGTCAACCATGAGGCATGACTGTGAAGTATGACTGTGAGATGTGGACTGTGAGGTGTGACTGAGGTGTGGACTGTGAGGTGTGACTGAGGTGTGGACTGTGAGGTGTGACTGAGGTGTGGACTGTGAGGTGTGACTGAGGTGTAACTGAGGTGTGACTGTGAGGTGTGACTGAGGTGTAACTGAGGTGTGGACTGTGAGGTGTGACTGAGGTGTGACAGGTGTAACTGAGGTGTGGACTGTGAGGTGTGGACTGTGAGGTGTGACTGAGGTGTGACTGAGGTGTGGACTGTGAGGTGTGACTGAGGTGTGGCTGAAGTGTGACTGAGGTGTGGACTGTGAGGTGTGGACTGTGAGGTGTGACTGAGGTATGACTGAGGTGTGACTGTTAAGTGTGACTGAGGTGTGGACTGTGAGGTGTGACTGAGGTGTAACTGAGGTGTGGACTGTGATGTGTGACTGTGAGACGTGGACTGTGAGGTGTGGGCTGTGAGATGTGACTGAGGTATGACTGTGAGGTGTGGACTGTGAGGTGTGACTGTGAGGCGTGGACTGTGAGATGTGACTGTGAGGTGTGACTGAGGTGTGGACTGTGAGGCGTGGACCATGAGGCGTGGACTGTGAGAGGTGACTGAGGTGTGACTGTGAGGTGTGGGCTGTGAGGTGTGACTGAGGCGTGGACTGTGAGGCGTGGACCATGAGGCATGGACTGTGAGAGGTGACTGTGGTATGACTGTGAGGTGTGGGCTGTGAGGTGTGACTGAGGTGTGACTGTTAAGTGTGACTGAGGTGTGGACTGTGAGGTGTGGATTATGAGGTGTGACTGTGAGGTATGGACTGTGATGTGTGACTGTGAGGCGTGGACTGTGAGATGTGGGCTGTGAGGTGTGACTGTGAGGTGTGACTGAGGCGTGGACTGTGAGATGTGACTGAGGTATGACTGTGAGGTGTGGGCTGTGAGGTGTGACTGAGGCGTGGACTGTGAGGCGTGGACCATGAGGCATGGACTGTGAGAGGTGACTGTGGTATGACTGTGAGGTGTGGGCTGTGAGGTGTGACTGAGGCGTGGACTGTTAAGTGTGACTGAGGTGTGGACTGTGAGGTGTGGATTATGAGGTGTGACTGTGAGGTATGGACTGTGATGTGTGACTGTGAGGCGTGGACTGTGAGATGTGACTGTGAGGTGTGACTGAGGCGTGGACTGTGAGGCGTGGACCATGAGGCGTGGACTGTGAGGTGACTGAGGTATGACTGTGAGGTGTGGGCTGTGAGGTGTGACTGAGGCATGGACTGTGAGGCGTGGACAGTGCGGCGTGACTCTGCCTGCAGTGTGACCGGGGAGACAGGCACGTGGAGATGGCTGGGCGTGGCGGGACATCCTGGTTCCCTGGGCCGCACTCCTGCAGCTCTGCTTCTCCTCACTTCAGTTCGTGTTCAGTTAGAAACTTGGAGATGTCACCTTTACTCCCTGGCTACAGTAGGGTAGTGAGAAGGAGGCTGGGTGTGAGGGGTTCCTCAAGGCGGAATCTTAGTTTGTATTCAAAGAATTGTGTGTTGGGAAGTGGTTGAAGGCTGGGTGCGGTGAGGAAGAGGAGCTGCTGGAGGAGGCGAGGACAGGTTGCTCTGGGCGGTTTTGTGGGTGCTGTTGTGTGAACCCCTGTTCCTGTGGCCTAAGCAGGGAAGGCTGGTCTGTGGTCGGTTCCTCCCCCTCCCCCTTCACCCCCTTTCCCCCACTCTCCTTTCTTTTCCCTCCCTTTCCCCCTCCCATTCTCTCTCCTGTTCCTCCCCATTCCCCCCTCCGTCCCTCCCCCTCCGGCTGAGGCTGCCACACCTCACCTGGGTTAATGTACAGTCTGGTCATATGTGTAGCCAAGCTCTGCCCCTTCCAGGATAAAGGCCACAGACCCCCATGGGTCTGTCACAGGTGTAAGTTGCACCAGCAGGCCCGACTGCTAGTCGTGTGTGATCCCGTCTGCTGGCCCGTGTTTTCCGCACCCGTCGCCGAGGCGTTGGCGCCTTGCTCCGGAGGGTGTGGGCTGGGCCTCCTCCTGGCCTCTCCCTGCCCGGCACCTTCCCCCGGGTCCGTGGCTCACTGGGATTTCCTGTTGGTGCCTTGCAGGGATTTTCTCTCTTTGTCTATTGGATGGTCTGTCTCATTTATTGGCAGGTGTTATTTATGCTTCTGGGGAGTAGTGCTTTGTGAGTTACATTTGCAAATAGCTTTTCCTTTTACTTTAATGGTGTCTTTTAGTGAAGAGAAATTTTAAACAATGTGGCCCAATGTATCAATATTTTCTTTTATGATTAAAGCATTTTGGATCCTAATTTTTAATAATCTTTACTCTGCCTTGGTCATAAAGATATTCTGCTCTGTTGCATATTTTGGATTTTAGATATAGATTCTACCCAGAATTAATTTTTGTGCCTGTGGTAAAGGTGAAGGGTCACGTTTCATGGTGTTCCGGACGTAGACCAGTCTTCCCAGGCCTGGCAGGCGAAGGCTCCTTCGTCAGGATGATTTTTTTTTGAGACAGAGTTTCGCTCTTGTTACCCAGGCTGGAGTGCAATGGCACAATCTCGGCTCACCGCTGTAAGGTATATTGCCGAGTCAAAATGAGGAAACTGAGGCCGGTGTGAGAAAATGAGAATCCAATTTATTCAGTTCCCGGGCGAGGTTCTGTGGTCCAGGAAGGGGCCAGAGAAGTCGCGCTGGGCTTCTTAGGGCGTGGGGTTTTATAGGGAGTGGAGGTAATTGATTGGTCATTAGAGGAAAAAAGAGCAAACAGTTTCATTGGTGAGGGGGGTTGATTGATTATTAGCGGAACAAAGAGCAGACAGTTTTATTGGTGAGGGGAAGTCAAGGTGCCGATGGGGCGAGCTGCCATTGGTAGCCAGGCGGGGCTATTGGTGGGTTGACCGCTGGGGAGATCAATGTTAAGCTGCCGTTGGACAAATCTTTGGCCGGCTTTTTAAATTTTGAAGGGGTCGAGTGAGGAATGCAGGAGTGGGTGTGTGGAGCCTGCATGGAGAGGCTCGATAGGAGTAATGTGTCTGGAATGATGACTTCATTATCCGGCACGGGGAGAGATCAGTGTGTCCATTTAGCTCCCAGCAAGGCAGCCGGCCTTACAACCACAACCTCCGCCTCCTGAGTTCAAGCAATTCTGCCTCAGCCTCCTCAGTAGCTGGGACCACAGGCACGCGCCACCGTGCCCAGCTAATTTTTGTATTTTTTAGTAGAGACGGGGTTTCACTGTGTTAGTCAGGATGGTCTTGATCTCTTGACCTCGTGATCCACCCACCTCGGCCTCCCAACGTGCTGGGATTACAGGTGTGAGCCACGGCCCCCGGCCTGTCAGGATGATTTCTGTGTCTGTTTCTGCACCTCCTCGTCTGTCTCTGTGCCAGTCCCACGCTCTGGGGCGCGTCCTTCCATCTGAAGTTAGGACGTCTTCGCTGCTTTTACCCTTGGGGTTTATGCATTTTAGAAGTAGCTGGTTGAGCTGGGATTTTTTTTTGGGTTGCACCTGCCTCTCAGCTTGGCAGTGATGGACACCCTTGTGACACTGGGTTGTACAGACAGTGAATATGGACTGTGAATACAGGGTCTCTCCCGGATGGAAGGATGTTAGCACAGCTGGATACTTTTCACAGTGGTCTGCTATGTCTTTTGTTACATTTAATCCTAGGTCCTTGTTATTTTGCAATGCTGTTTTTAAAAATGTGTTTGGATTTCATTTTCCTAATCATGTGTTACCATTTCATGGAAATTCCATTTTCATGTATTAGTTTGTAGCCAGCAGTCTAGTAATTAGTCATGTTTCCTTTGAGTAATGGTTTTTGTAGGGCTGAGGGCCCCACAGGGTCGTGGGGTGAGCCTTATGCCGCGCTGAGGCGCAGGATCCGAGAAATAAAGAGACAGGACACAGAAGTACAAGGAAAACAGCTGGGCTCGGGGGGCCACGCCACCTATGAGCGGAGTCAGGCGAGGCCCCGAATGTCCAGAAGCCTGAGTATTTATTGTGTATAGTTAGGGGGCAGGGCAGTGAGTGAAGTCATCTTTAAGGATAGTGATAGGGTCGTGAACAATAAAACATGGGGTCCACCCCCATTGGGTCACCTAGGCCAGGAGGTGGACGGTGCGCAGCAAGGGGTGGGTTCCCATGAAGGCAAGGGCCGTGTGCAGTAAGGGGTCCACCTCCATTAGGTCACCGAGGCTTGAAGGTGGGCCGTGTGCAGTGAAGAGGGTGCAGTGTGCAATACTTCTGTCTATGGGCAAACTACTTCTAAGAAGATTTATAGGAGGATGCTTTAAGTCACACAGCAGTGACAGAGCTGTCAGGGTTACCGCCACCTTCTGGCAGCTTCCAGTGGGTTCTATGGGAAGATGCTTTTCAAGCAGCACAGTAGCAAGAGCTGATAAAGTTCACAGTCACCAAGGTGGATTGCCGGTCTGAGGGCAGCCTTCCACAAGAACTGGAGCAAGGTCCTACAACTCCTTTATCGGGAGGAGTGGCTCTCGCCCCAAGCCTGCCGTACAGCGGGTGTCTTTACGATACTGAACGCTGCCGCCTCGGCCATGGGTTCTTGTCCTGGTGTAACTGTTTTCCCTTAAATCATGCTCTGCACTGTGTCTGCTCTAGGCATTCCTCCGATTATGAACTAAGGTGTAATTATAGGTATATATGTAGGGAAATATTCTTTAGGCACTCATACTATCAACTGTTATATGATTATATAGAGAGGATTATATAAAGGAATTCTTCAAGCCCTAGTTCTATAAACTAATACATGATTATGTAAAGGATTATATAAAAGGAGATAGCTGAGTAGTAACACTATAAAGTGAGATGTTCCTCAAGCCCTAACTGTGCCAGGGTCTGCTTAGCTCTCATTCCTCGGTGCCTCTATGGGGGGTCACCCACAGGTTTTCTTTCCCTTTCCTGCTACTCTGGATTCTCACTTTATGTTTTTATTTTTGTTTTGTGTGTTGCTTTTCTGCAGTGGTCGGAAGCCCTAGTGCAGTGCCGATGAGAGGTGGCAGAGTAGGCATCATGTTCCGGATAGTCAAAGGGGTGATAAATTCTCACCATTCATCCGCCTACTTGTAATAGATTTTTTTGTTGTCATTTTAAAGCTGCTTCTATCAATAATTTGCATCAGGAATAGATGCGTTTTATCACTTTTTCTGCAGTGATTGAGAATACCGCCTGATTTTTCTCATTTAATATATCAGTGTGGTTAACAACCATAACTGCTGTTGTGAAAAAAAACCTTGAATTTCTGAGATAAATCCAACTTAGTAATTTTGGATTTTCTTCTCCATACATATTAGTGTATTTGGTTTGTGAATACTTAGCATTTTGTGGCCCGGCTGTACCACTTACCCCCTGTGTTTGGGCCCCGATTTCCTCGTCTGTGACACGGGGAATAGTGCCTTCCTCACAGGGTTGCTGTGAGGGTGAAATGAGTTGGCGCGAATGGAAGTCTCGGACGGCCTCGGCGCGTCCAAGCGTGGGGTGGCTGTCTGCACGGCTGACGGAGACGTGCGATTGTCCTTCGTAACGCTGTTCTTGCCAGGCTCCGCATCTTTGCACCACCGTAAAACGAGCTGGGTTGTGCGTTCTTCCTGCATTCTCTAGGAGAGTTTACTTAAGATTATAATTATTCCTTCCATGGATGTGTGATGGATCTTGCTGGTGGAGTCACTTGTGTCTGCAGCTTTCTGTGTCATGAGGTCTGACTGCGGATCCAGTAGAACTCAGTGTTCCCGGACGTGTCACAGCCATTCACATGACCATCCCTATGTCCCCCTCACTGGCCCTGCGTGTCCCTGAGCTGGGTTGGGGCCGTGTGACTGCTTCTGAGCTACGGCCTGTGCGCGGGGCCAGAGCGGTGGGGAGCTGGGGCGCCACTTGGAGAGCTTCCCTGACAGTGGCGGGGCAGCTGCGTCGCAGGGTTAGGAAGCCTGCTTGTCTTCGTTGGAAGAGACCTCCTGTTACTCCTGAAGCTGGGCATGCTGTGAGTAGTAAGTTTTGTGTGCCCCGCCATTGGGGTGTCAGCGTTTCCACTGTAGCTGGCAGTGACTTACCCTGAGTCACAGGGCTGAGCAGGCATTCCATTTCTTTTGGAGTCAGTTTTTATAAGTGATGTGTCTCTAAGACTTGGTCCATATCGTCTTAATTTTCAGTTTTGGGGGGTATAATACACATTAACGACATTTGAATGGCTTCAGCATTTGAAGTTGTGTTCCTGTGGCAGAGATGTAAGGACAGTTGTGTCCCTTCAAGCAAGTTCTCGCCATCCAGAGCAAGGAGTGCAGGGTCAGAGACCATCTCCAGCCACCTATGCCGTCCGGCTGTGCCTGGGCTCCAGAGCTGAGGACACACGTCCAGGCAGCTGAAGCCGGTCCGAGCAGCAGAGCCCAGCCCTAATGCGAGCCACAGGGGCTCCCTACCAGGCATCTCCAGCCAGCAGGCCACCTCCCCCCGGCCACCCTGTCTCCTCCCCTGTGCCGTTCAGCGAGCCTCTGGTGAGACAAAGGCCACTCAGTGTGGGGGGGAGACCCCATAAGTGCCGAGGCAGGAGTCAGAAGCCTCAGCCTGTTCCCATATAAATAATGAGGAAGAAAATAACTAGAGATAGAACCATAGTAGTTATTCACAGGGAATCTTAGTTATTCACAAGGGATCTTAGTTGTTCACAGGGGATCTTAGTTGTTCAGAGGGGATCTTAGTTGTTCACAGGGGATCTTAGTTGTTCACAGGGGATCTTAGTTGTTCACAGGGGATCTTAGTTGCTCACAGGGGATCTTAGTTGCTCACAGGGGATCTTAGTTGCTCACAGGGGATCTTAGTTGCTCACAGGGGATCTTAGTTGCTCACAGGGGATCTTAGTTGCTCACAGGGGATCTTAGTTGCTCACAGGGGATCTTAGTTGCTCACAGGGGATCTTAGTTGCTCACAGGGGACCTTAGTTGCTCACAGGGGACCTTAGTTGCTCACAGGGGACCTTAGTTGCTCACAGGGGACCTTAGTTGCTCACAGGGGATCTTAGTTGCTCACAGGGGATCTTAGTTGCTCACAGGGGATCTTAGTTGCTCACAGGGGATCTTAGTTGCTCACAGGGGATCTTAGTTGCTCACAGGGGATCTTAGTTGCTCACAGGGGATCTTAGTTGCTCACAGGGGATCTTAGTTGCTCACAGGGGATCTTAGTTGCTCACAGGGGATCTTAGTTGCTCACAGGGGATCTTAGTTGCTCACAGGGGATCTTAGTTGCTCACAGGGGATCTTAGTTGCTCACAGGGGATCTTAGTTGTTCACAGGGGATCTTAGTTATTCATAGGTGACCATTAAGATATGTATATATACTCAGCATAATCTTTTACTAATACCTCTCAGGTCGGGAAGTGTGAACCTAAGGTGACACTGTGAAAGAAGTGACCCTAACGCGAGGTGCTGTAAGCCCTCCGTCACGCCCGGGTAAGGGCTGCTGGAGCACGCCTTGGCTGTGCGGCAGCCCCAGCACTGGGAAAGCTCCTGCTGTTTAGCCAGCTGCAGAAGGAGAGGTCTCCTTCCTGGGGGAGTTTGGAGGAAACTCCGCCCTCCAACCTCTTAAGGTGGGCCTGACGACTGTCAAGGACACCTGCAGACATCGGGGGCGTAACTGTGTCTGTGTGATGCTGTGCTTCAGTGGTCACGTTCCCTGTCCACTCTCAGGCTCCGCTTCTGCACCTGGTTCCTCTTTTTCTTAGAAGACATAATCAGTAAAAGTAACATAAATCTTAATGTCTTTGTTCTTTCTTGACAAGTCTGAAAGAAGTGCTGACCCATTATGCTCCTTACGTCACCTCGGCTACTCCAAAGTCCTGGGCCCCCATCCCTAAGACACGTGATGTACCTGCCCCTACCACTGACCACGATCACCTCACCCCACCTACCCTGCCCCCTGCTGTGTACTGAATAAAAGTCAGTGCGTGTGGACACTCGGGCCACAGCCGGACTCCGCGCTTTGGTTGGCAGTGACCCTGTCTCTGTGTCTTGTGTCTTATCTCTACGGTTCCTCATCTCCACGCCAGCAGAGAGGGGCTCACAGGACTCTGTAGGGCTGGACCCTACAACTCAGCACCTGCCGCCCGGGGACGCAGCCCGTTCTTTGCCATTCTTACTGGTTGTTTGAACTTTCTCTTCGGTCCTTTCAAAAAACCACCCTTTGCCTCCATTTTCGTTTCGTTTCGAGTTCTGATCTGGTCTTTCTATCTTTAGCCAGGCAGAAATGACAAGTAAGTATGGGTTAAAATAGTATTTTATCAATGTCCCTGTTCTGTGTTTCTGTGTTGCTTTACCAGCGAATGTGACTGATCCAGCGTCTCACTGGTTTAAATCTGCCATCTCATTTCGTGCCGTTTGCTCTGTTCCATGAGTTCTTCCCTCTCCACGTTTGCCATTTTCAGATGCTCTCCTGCCGTCCCGCACGCCCCCCGCTGCTCGTTTGGAGACCGTGCTCTGCCTGTTCCATGCTTACGCCAGGTGTGCGTTCGGGCCACGCTCTCACCCACCCCGGGTTCCTCCCGCGCGAGGCGCACGCCCCTCCCCGTGCTCCCTTCTGCTTACCTGTGGTGGTTCCCATGTATTTTCACAGAACATTTTAGTCTCACAAAGTACTGATAGAGTCGCTGTTGACTTGGGGTTTTTACCTATTGATTCTCTTTGCTCCGCTCTCTCCACACAGCAGACACACCGTCTGTGATCACCTCTGCTTCCTGCATTTGGCATTTCTCAACGACTGCTGGTGGCAAGTCCTCCCTTCACTCTAAGAATGCCTTTATGTGTCCTCATTTGGGAAAACTGTTCACTGGGTGGTATTTCAGGCATTTGTCTTTATAGCAGCCTGTGGTGACATCGCCCTGTTTTGGGGGCGACGGTGTTGGTGGTCAGAGTGTTCACATCCGTTCCCCTTCAATCTACACCCCACCCACGGCTGCACCAGACCAGGCCTCATACCTGACAGGCGGCTGGTCCGCCCTTTCCTTCTTCACAGTCCTCCTGTCTAATGAGGAAGCGAGAGACTCCCTTGGGCGACGGGACACACGGCTCTCAGCCCTGTGAGCTTCAGCCCAGCGGAGGCGCTCTGCACACTCCCACCTGAGCCCTTCTGGTACCCGTTCCCCGCTATCTGTTACGGACGCCATGCACTCCGAGGAACAGAGAAGTCTATGTTTTAACACATTTATTCGTCACTTGACCAATGTGACACACAATGTTAGCGACAGCAGACACACAGGGGCAGTGTGCACACAGACACGAGCTGTTTCACTACGGGTCTGCAAGCCAGGCTCCACGGCAAGTCCAGCAGGCGACACCACACCTCGCGCTGCAGGAGGGACAGCAGGGCCACGGACCCCGCAGACGTCCCCGTGAGTGCGGGTCAGACGGCGGCAGAAGTGCCTTCCACAACACCCAGGACGTGGACATCACCCGTCACGCTGATAAAGTGATTTGCTCAGTACTCCCCAGCGTTAATCAGACAGTGTAAAAATATATTGCATATATATATATATAAATTTGTTTCCCTTTCTTGAAAAAACTTAGTACAAACTAGTAGTTACACCATCCCTTTCAAGTTTCTCTTAAGTTGTGCAGGTTTCCTTTGTGGTTTGGCTTGGTTTAGTTTTTTAAGAGGTCGAAAGAAAGAGTTAAGTAAAGCATCTCCAAGTGCCCTTGACTCCCTGCCACGAGCCCACGGACAAACGCCACGCCCTGAACCACCCGAGGCCACACAGCGTTCAGTAGTAAGAGGGGGAAAGGAGCAGGCTCAGTGTTTGACAGACATTCTAGCCGGCCGGGCACGGTGGCTCACACCTGTAATCCCAGCACTTTGGGAGGCCGAGGCGGGTGGATCACGAGGTCAAGAGATCGAGACCATCCTGGTCAACATGGTGAAACCCCGTCTCTACTAAAAATACAAAAAATTAGCTGGGCGTGGTGGCGCGTGCCTGTAATCCCAGCTACTCAGGAGGCTGAAGCGGGAGAATTGCCTGAACCCAGGAGGCGGAGGTTGCGGTGAGCCGAGAACACGCCATTGCACTCCAGCCGGGGTAACAAGAGCGAAACTCCGTCTCAAAAAAAAAAAAAAAGAAAGACATTCTAGCCTATTGGCATGTCACAGCCCAGCCTCATGGTCACCTGTGCTGTCCCCTCGTCTGTAGGCTGCAGGGTGGGAGAGTGGCCAGTGCACGCATGACTGCCTGCAGGAGGAGGTGGCTGGACCAGCATGCCCGCTTTCCCCGTGGAGGGACAGAGAAGCGTCCAGGTCCGAGGCGTCTCCGTCTCAACTCTTCCCCGCTCCAGCCACAGAGCCACAGGCAGTGTGTGAACACACAGGCCCCCTGCCCATAAACACCATTCGCAGAAGCAGCCTGTGGCGGGGTGGGGGTGACACCCACGCAGGGCGGTTGTGGCCGGCCCTGAGCTGGCACCACTGGGGCCCAGGACGGAGCGGCACCGATGGGCAGGTGGGGAGGCCACAGGGCATGATGCCCGCCCAGTCCCAGCATCTGCGCCCAAACTTGAGACAGGATATTAGAAGGTGTAAAAATAGTCCAGTATAAATATATATCTTCTGCTACAATATTTTAAACATGTAATTTGAACTTTAATTTTGGTAAAGCTGTTACGAACACTATCTAGTTGCTTATCCTATGGCAGTAAATAAAAATAAATAAGTCCTCTGGTGAGACCAGTCTCCACACACTCTCCGCCTTTCTCCCTTCCTGATTCTGAGATGCCATCAGTGCCGTCCTCCCGACAACCTGTCCCTGTGTCCTGGTGTCACCCTCACAGAACCTGTCTCCTGGCATCACCCCCCCCGACAGAACCTGTCCCTGTCTCCTGGGGTCACCCCCGACAGAACCTGTCCCTCTCTCCTGGTGTCACCCCCGACAGAACCTGTCCCTGTCTCCTGGTGTCACCCCCGACAGAACCTGTCCCTGTCTCCTGGTGTCACCCCCGACAGAACCTGTCCCTCTCTCCTGGTGTCACCCCCGACAGAACCTGTCCCTCTCTCCTGGTGTCACCTCCGACAGAACCTGTCCCTCTGTCCTGGTTTGCAGGCTGTGCAGTTTCTTTTATCACAAATACACATGTATTTTCTGTTGAACCATGGTTAGTAGAAGCTAATTGGCAGTGCAAAAAAACATGCAGAAGAGAAAAAACATCTGCCTGGAATTCACGATATTCAGAAACCGACAGGAAGATGCACGGGTCTCTTGTGCAGCGGACAGATACAATCACAGATTCCGCAGACAATTTTTAACTGACAGTGGTGACCACTGTGTCCTCATGACTTCATTTTTGCCACCCCTCCTGGTTAGGTGACAGAGACAGGAGCAGGGTAGGTGTTTTCAAAGGTTTGCTTTGGAGCTGAGTGGAGAAGGGCACTCTCCTTGCTCCCGCAAGTCTGAGGACAGCCTGGGGGCGCAGGGGGAGGGTGGGACGCCAGGGAGGCCTCCCCTCTGACTCGTGGGCGCCAACTCTGGGAGTGTGGAGGGAGAGCGGGGGCATAGGGCCTCTCCCTCCAAGAGCCCAGGGTGCTCCAGGTAGGACGGGCAGGGTGCCACGGCAGCCTCGGTTTCCTTCACAGAACCCACAGGCGTGTCCAAGGGTTTGGGACACACGCCACGATGTCCCTTGGAGTGAAGGGGCCACTTCTGTGAAGGAGCTCACCTCCAGGGCCAAGATGGACGCCATGGGCCCGCGGCTGCAGCCACTGCGGCCAGGTCTGGGGAGGGCTGTGGTGAGTCGGTGCTGGTGCGTGGACGAGGTGGCCCGGCGTGGACGAGGTGGCCCGGCAGTGACAGGGCCTGCTCCCTGCGAGGTTGGTGGTGCCTGGGCTGGGCGGAGGCACTTCTCGTGCTCAGGTCCAGTTTCTGGTTGCTCCTGAGGCAGCTTAGCTCTTTTCTCAAGGCCAACCAGGGACCAGGAGGCAGTGTCCTGCGCCCAGCACCTGTTCTCAGTGTCCCCTGTCCCCACAGACCGCAGCAGGGCCTCGGCGAGCCTCTGCCTGCCGCACAGTGTGGGGACCCACGGCCCACCTGTCCCTCCGTCCTGACCCAGCGCCCTCCGCTCCAGCGCTGGGGTCCTCTGGAGTCACGTTCATTCTGCGTGACTTGGCTGTGACTGTGGGGACCGGGCTGCCCATGGACAGAAGAAAAAGAAACGCAGCCTCGGACTAGGAGATGCAGCCCAGGGTGGAGCTGCGCTGGGGCCAGGGAGGCTGAAGAGGGCAGGAGCACGAGGGGTGAGGGTGCCAGGTCCTCCGGGTCTCAGGCTTCGGGACCTGGGGAGCCGCCCTGTTGAGTGACCAGTTGTCCTCGGCCTCTTCAAGGGCTTTTGGGGTGTGGTGGGCTGCGATTGGGAGATTCCACACTTCGCACATTCCGAGTTGTTTTCAAACGTTTCCCCCAAGTTCTGCGTTTCACACGTGGTCCGGCCGGGTTCAGCGACGGCTTAGGGCTGGGCTTGTGCGCCTCCGCCCTCCGCCCTCCCCAGGCTGGCGAGGTGACGTCCTAAAGCAGCCATGAAGCCTGAGATCCATTATTCCTCTGTCTTTATTGCCAGGCACCGTGAACTTCCAGGACCTGTCATGGAAGCTGCCTGCCAGGACCCCGTGCTAGGTTCAGGCTTCCCTGCCAGTGGGCCTCAGAGACCCCCCAGGTCTCAGCGGACCATGCTGGCTGGGAGCTCAGGCCCTGGGGCTCCTGCCGTGCTCAGGTGGGGGGAGTCTTCCGTGGGGCGGTGGCTGCAGCAGGTCCACTCTTGGGAGTGGGGAGGTGGGTGCTGCTCACGCATGCCATGGCAGTGAGGGAGAGACCTCGCTGTCCTGTACTGTGAGCCTGGCCTTGGCCAAAGCCCGACCATGGCCACGGACAAACAGGCTCCGAAGCGTTTCCCTGAGTCCACCGCAGGCTCCTCCGCAGGTGGGCTCCAGACCCACGGCCCAGCAGGTCACACGAGAGGCTGTGGCTGTGTGAGTGCCAAGGGACAGTGGCAGTGGGGCCGCTGTGACAGTGGGTGGCCACGCCCGTCAGCCGCCCCAGGAGGGAGCAGGAGCACCGGGTTCTCCCCAGGTGCAGATGGGCAAGGGTGGGCAGCCTGGGTGTGTCCTGGCAGTGCGGAGGGTCCTGGACAGGCTCTGCTGGGCCGCCCACTAGCAGAGAAGCCCCCACAGATGCTGCAGGCCTGGGGGTCCTCCCTGGTATCCTGCTCTCTGAGGCGAGGGGCTGGGAGAGGTTAGGTGGGGCCATTTAGGGAGAGCTGAAGGAGGTGCTTGGGCTGTGGGTAAGAGGTCTGTGAGCAAGCAGACCGCAGCTAGTGAGGACGAGGCCGGGTGAGCGGGAGGCCGGGCAGAGGCCCTGCCACATGTGAGGTGAGGAGTGTCTCGGCACCTCGTGTCTCCTGCCTGGTGACCCCGCGGGATCAGACATTCCGAATCTTCCCAGACCCACTCTGAGAATGACAGGCAGCCACTGCGTCTTCTCTGGAAAGCAGAGGGAGCCGACTCCAGCCTCACACTCTGGGGCACTGTGGTCAGCTGGGAAGCCACCCTCTGTTCCCCACAGCCTTCCTTTTACCAAGGCCGCCCTGGGCACAGAGCTGGCCCATAGGCACGTGTGCACATGTGTGTCGGTGTGGCCAGCCTCCCTACACCTGCACCAGGCGCCCAGTTCGCCTGCCTGGTGGGCCGAGTCTCCCCTCTGCCCAGGAAAGCAGGCAGGCCCTGTGGTGTCCGCTGCACACAGGACAGGCCTCGGCCCCACAGACACCTCCCCCATCTGGGGTGGGGCCGACTTGTGTTAGTTGCCTGCTGGTTGGTGTTAGCGCCTGCCGCCCTCAGAGCTCCTGGAAGGGGTCTGCTGGTCAGGAGGTCAGCATGGCCTCCTGTTGCCACGACAGCCTGCTCCTTTAAAACACCCCTTTGACCTGCAAAACGCGCCCAACGTGGCGTGATCCGGGAGACATGTTGCAAACAGCTGTCCTCTTCCCAGCTGAGGACGAGACGGTGTATTAGGAGAGTCAGTGAACTGGGGTCCAAACCTGGTTTGAGAGGGGAGTGCTGGGGGCATCTGGCAGGAGGAGGGGCAGGAGGGAGGCCTGGGCCTGGCCTCCCCACAGCCCCTGCTGGGGCACTGGTTTGAGTTCTGCCCGAGTGAGCACAGGAATGTAATGAAGTGTGAGGTGACAGAGTCCCTGCTCTGGGGACACCCGCAGTGCCTCGGGCATGGGGGGCTACTTGCCCCCTTGCACCTTCTGGTCGTAGGTGCCCGCGTGCTTGTAGCCGGACACGTAGCCCGACTCGTCCACCAGGTCCACGCGGCCGGCCTTGCCCTTGCCCTTGCCAGAGGGGTCGAAGCGCTCCTTGTGGGAGCCCGTGAACTTGGTGGTGTCTGTGAGCCTCGACACGGTGGGCGACGAGATGGCTTTCTGCAAGAGGAGTGGGAGGGAGTGGGCAGGTGAGTTGCGAGCCAGGTGAGGTGGCTGCGCCCTAAGCAGGTCTGCCAGCGGCGGGGTGGTGGACAAGGGGCATAGACCCTGTGATCTACGCCCTTTTAAATTTTCATTTTTATTTTTACTTCACCTGGCCCTGGGGCAGCCTCGGGCCTGTGAGACGCCACAGCCCTCACAATTGCCCAGCTCCACCTGTTTATGTGGTTGAGGACCCTATGGCCCGCACCCTCAGAGGGAGGGAAGGAAGGGGCTGTCAGGACAGCCAGGCCCCACCCTCCAGGCCACGCCCCCAATCCTTGCCCCTTCTGACCACGCCTCCCCAGGCCACGCCCTCCTGACCACGCCCCCCCACGAACCGCCAGGCCACGCCCCAATCTCTGTCCCTCCTGGCCACGCCTCCACAGGCACCGCCCATTCATCAGACCACGCCCCAATCCATGCCCCCTCCTGACCACGCCCAAGGCACCGCCCACCCGCCACGCCCTGCCTTCCGTCCCCGCCCCGCTCACCGTCACCCCTGAGATGATGGGCGCCTTGCCCTCGATGAGCCTGTGCACCTCGCGAACCGCCTCCTCGCCGCTCTTATCTTTGAATCGCTTCTTGGCGAGCTCCTCCAGCGCCTCCTGGAACTGCTCGAAGGTGATGGTCCGGCAAGACTTCCCTCTGCAGCGACACGGGTGACTTAGGGTGGGCCCGGGCCGGCTCAGGGTGCCCTCCCCGCGCGGGTCCGAGCAGAGCTGGCAGCCACAGCACAGCAGCCCACAGGCTTTGCCCGCAGGCGGCCGCCTGTAAGGCTGAGGGCCCCACAGGGTCGTGGGGTGAGCCTTATGCCGCGCTGAGGCGCAGGATCCGAGAAATAAAGAGACAGGACACAGAAGTACAAGGAAAACAGCTGGGCTCGGGGGGCCACGCCACCTATGAGCGGAGTCAGGCGAGGCCCCGAATGTCCAGAAGCCTGAGTATTTATTGTGTATAGGTTAGGGGGCAGGGCAGTGAGTGAAATCATCTTTAAGGATAGTGATAGGGTCGTGAACAATAAAACATGGGGTCCACCCCCATTAGGTCACCTAGGCCAGGAGGTGGACAGTGCGCAGCAAGGGGTGGGTTCCCATGAAGGCAAGGGCCGTGTGCAGTAAGGGGTCCACCCCATTAGGTCACCGAGGCTTGAAGGTGGGTCGTGCGCAGTGAAGAGGGTGCAGCGTGCAATACTTCTGTCTATGGGCAAACTACTTCTAAGAAGATTTATGGGAGGATGCTTTAAGTCACACAGCAGTGACAGAGCTGTCAGAGTTACCGCCACCTTCTGGCAGCTTCCAGTGGCTTCTATGGGAAGATGCTTTTCAAGCAGCACAGTAGCAAGAGCTGATAAAGTTCACAGTCACCAAGGTGGATTGCCGTTCTGAGGGCAGCCTTCCACAAGAACTGGAGCAAGGTCCTATAACTCCTTTATCAGGAGGAGTGGCTCTCGCCCCAAGCCTGCCGTACAGCGGGTGTCTTTACGATACTGAACGCTGCCGCCTGGGCCATGGGTTCTTGTCCTGGTGTAACTGTTTTCTCTTAAATCATGCTCTGCACTGTGTCTGCTCTAGGCATTCCTCCGATTATGAACTAAGATATAATTATAGGTATATATGTAGGGAAATATTCTTTAGGCACTCGTACTATCAACTATTATATGATTATATGTAGAGGATTATACAAAGGGATTCTTCAAGCCCTAATTCTATAAACTAATATATGATTGTATAAAGGATTATATAAAAGGAAATAGCTGAGTCGTCACAGTATAAAGTGAGATATTCCTCAGGCCCTAACTGTGCCAGGGTTCTGCTTAGCTCTCATTCCTCGGTGCCTCTATGGGGGGTCACCCACAGCCGCCCTGGCAGCGCTGCAAATCCGAACTGTCTTGGAAGAAAGCTTTGCAGAAGCAGGTCCTCTATACACAGCTGGATGCTGGCACAGCCCTGCAGGACGCTGCACTCTGCTGGGGCAGGGTGGGGGAGCCATGAGGGAGCGACGCCTACCTCCTCCTCCCAGGGCCACCACAGCCCCATCCAGCCGTGGGGGCAGTTGGGGGTCCTGGGACCTGCTGGGGCCCCAGCTCTGTGTGTGCATGTTGGGGTCCTAGGTGCAGGTGTCCCCCACATAGGGACAGGGTTAGGAGGGGCTGCTGCCCCAGGACACTTGGCAGCATTGGTACAGGACCCCACCTCAGACCTCCTGGCTCCACAACCCACCAGGTGGCCCCCTGTGCACTGCCCCCACCTCAGAGCTGCAGAGCCTGGTGAGCCGGAGGGGCACACCCTCCACACCCCACAACATCCTCCCACCACAGGCCATTCGGGCAATTTCAGACAGGTTCTAAAGTGACTCTTGGTCTTTAATAATTTTAGTTAGAAAACATTTTCTCCTCTGATCAGATCTACCACAACCGACCCAAAGTGAGGTTTTCCAATGTTTAAAACGAGATCCTGTGGATGAGGCTCAGCTCTGCAAAGGGCACCTGCGTTTGACCAGAGAAGCCTCTGGAACGGCACGAGAAGGCTACACCCAGCAGGCCAAGCATTCCGCAGGCACTCCCAGCTGCAGAATCCACAGTGACCGTGATTCAGGAGACAAGTGACCCATAAAACCCCAGCAAAGATTTGCAGAATTCAATGAGCCGAGGGCCTAGCACAGCCAAAGCAATTTCGAGAAATGAGAACACAGAGCACTGGCCGCCCAACTCCAAGACTTGACTGCAAAGCGGGGCGGCGTGGGCACAGGCGCACAGCGGGCCGCACAGCCTGGAGTCCGGCTCAGCACACGGACGCTGCCTGCCGAGGTGGCGGGTGCACAGCCAAGCCAGGGAGAAAGGACTGCCTCTTCCACAGCGGAGCTGGAGCGGCTGCTGACCGCCGTGCAAAATGCAATGCGCTTTGACCTGCACTTCACTCTATGCAAAACTAACTCAAAATAGATGACAGTCCTAAGTGTGAAACTAAAGCTTCTGAAGCACGAAGATCTCTGTGACCAGGGGTTAGGCAACAATTTCTCAGAAATGGCAACAAAACATGATCTATATGGAAAAAATGGATGAACCGGACCTCATCACGACGTTGGAAACTGCGCTCTCAGAAGCCACCAGCGAGAGAGCGAGAAGGCAGGCCGCAGCCGGGAGACACGCCCGAGAAAGGACTCGTCTCTGAGATACCCGAAGGACTCTTACAGCTCAGCAGTGAGGGAAAATCCACGTAAAAAGACAGGCAGGATATTTGAAGCAGACACCACCAGAGAAGACGCGTGCACGCGGACAGGCACACGGAGAGGCGGACACGTTGGCGCCGTCAGGGAAGTGCGGACGAAACCACAGAAGCCCCCGTGCACTCTCCAGGGGGCTCAGACAATCACATAAACGAACTGCCAGCACTCCGAGCTGAGCAGGCTGCGGGTGGCGGGCATGCCCACCCACAGCCGCCATGCAACGTGGCAGAGCCACTGCGGACAGCCAAAGGCCCAGCAGTCCCGCTCCTGGGTCCCTGCTCAAGAGAAATGAGGGAGGCTCACACATAAACACAAATGTTCACCGCTGCTCCGTTCATAGTCACCAAACCCCAGACAAGCCAGTGCCCCTCAGCAGTGGCCAGACCAGTGCTGTGCTGCGTGCACATGTGGACGGCACCCCAACCCTCGAAAACAAGCCCGGGATACGTGCCCGACGTGGTGGGCGCCGAGTGGCCTGGCTCAGAGCCAGCCACAGAGGTGCCGTGGGGAGGTCCCCAGACCCCAAGGTGTATGCTGTGTCGAAACAGCACCTGAGGTTCACACTTTACACGCGTGTCCTGAAGACACAGCACGGCACCAGCAGGAACAGCACTGAGCCAGGGGAGAGGAAACCCGCTCAGAAACACCAAGGGCTCGGCGGCCCACAGCTCAGACCTCACACCTCACAGGGGCCCAGGGAGGGGAGCTGAGGCCTCGTGCTGTGCCGAGGCGGGCTCTGGGGAGACAGAGCCCCAGGGAGGGGCCTGGACTGCTGAGGACAACCACGCAGGGAACATTCCAGAACCACGGTTGTAGGTGCTGCTGGCCAACAGCGTCCCCCAGGAAGGGCTGGTGGCTTGGGGGTGCACAGCACTGGGGGGGTTTAGCCCCATGACGCTCTCAGCCTGGACACCCGAACCATTCCCTGTGGGGCTGGAGGAGACAGGCCACCCCAAGCAGCCATGCCCTCAGCCCAGCAGTGCCTGGAACTGACGGTGCCCGCCAGGCCCTGCGGGGGTGTTGGCTCTCCAGGGTCCTCAGGGCCTGTCTGTCCTGGGCCGTCAAAGGCTCTCCTGTCTTCTATTCACACTCTGACAAGCTGACATGTGGATGCCAGGCCTGACTGCCAGCCTGGTGACCAGTGCCGGGGCAGGCAGCCCTTTCTGACGTCCTCGGAGCCAGGCACCACCAGCGTGAGTCACTCGGCAGGGAGGGGGATGACCGAGGGTTCCCCCATCAGAGGCGACATTCAGAGCAGGACACCTGCTCTGCCCGTGCTCCCAGTGTCTTGGGGAAAGGGCGCCTGGGTCTCTGCCCCGTGCTCATGGGGAGCTCTCCCCAGGAGACATGGGCGCCCCCTGCCTGGAGCAGTCCTCAGGAGTTCTGGGACAGCCGTGACTGCCCCTTCCTGAGACACTTAGTCCAGCTGCCCGGCTCTCTCGACACAGAGTGCGCCTGTTCTCCAGAGCCCAGGGTGCTAGAGGGGCATCCTCACTGCCCATGCGCTCCCAGCCAGCAGGTCATGGCAGCGGCTCACACAGGATGCCATGGGGGCCTGCACTTGCTTCCCAGGCTCCAGTCCCCTGGCCTCTGGGCCTGGCTCCGTCTCTCAGGGACGCTGGGGCCAGGCCTGGGGCCTCCGGGAGCTGAGATCCGGCCGGCACAGCCTTCAGAGGACCAAGGCCTGTTCCTCCGGGGCGGATGTCACAGGCCACGCTGGGCTCGGAACTGTGCGTCCACATCCTTGTGAAACAGCCCCTCCCCACGTGCTGAGGCGAGCCTGGGAGTGAGGGGCTGTGGCTGCCCCGGGCCACCAACCTCTGGGATCTTCCAGTAGCTCCTGAGACTTGAGGAGGCTGGGAAGGAGCCCCTGGCTGGTGGGGCCTGCGATGGGAGTGGGGGCTTCCAGGAGGCTCCTGCCCAGTAGGGACCTGGCCTTAGGGGAGCCATGTCTGGCACCGCCACCCTGCACATCAGCTTTTGTGCTCCGGGAGGGTCTAGTGGTCCCGTCCAGCAAGACCCAGCTTTGGGTCCCCAGTGCCTGCTGGCTGCCCCTGCCTCCCCCGAGCCCCAGCAGGATACAGAGGACTTAGAGCAGCCTTTCCTGGGGCCAATGGTGGCCAGTGACAAGCTCCCCAGGCCCTGCCCGTCCTCCCCTCACAGGTGACTCCACCAGCTGAGCTCCTGGGGCAGGTGAGGTGACGTCTGGCCACCTGGGAGGGCTTCTCCCCTCATCTCAGGAAACCAGAGCCCTCCCTGCACCCCACTTGGGCTCAGCGGCTGCATGGTGACGTCCACTGGACCGCGCAGCTCAGGCCCTGGGCAGCTGAGACACAGCGCCCTCCTATTGCTGCGCTGGCTCCAGCCCCAGGCACGCCCACCGCAAAGCCCCCACACAGCCAGGGGGCGGGCTGCTGGAGCTCCAGAGGCTTGGCTGCCGAAGCGCCCGCCCTGCCTGAGGGACCGCCTGTGAGCCACCCACTGTTTCCCTCTGGGCAGGCCCCCAAGATACCTCCTAATTTTGCGTTGCCACGAGCCTTTGTTTTCCTGGGCAGGGGTGGGGGTGTGTGTGTGGTCACCACCCTGTGGACGTCACCAAGAAAAGGTGGCCCTTAGTGGGACGTGGACTTGGGGCCCAGAGGACCCTGGGCTGATGTAGGGGTTCCCAGCCTTCTCTAGGGGGCCGCAGGGGCTGGGCTGCCTCTGTCCACCCTAGTCTCAGCCTGGGCAGGGCTTGGGCCAATGCACCAGCCGTCAGTTTCTGGGTTTGGAGGTCACCCTCTTAAATGACCTGTACTGCCTGCCGGGGCTCATGGGGCAGAGTGGACAGCCAGGGACCCACCCAGCGCTGGCAGAGAGCAGACGAGACCACGCCTGTCACCATGAAGCGCGCGGACCACTGCTGGTGCCGCCTGGCCCGCAGATCACAGGAGCCTCAGGCCTTGACCGTGAGGCCGTGGGGCCACGAGCCCGTGAACCCTCAGCCACAGAAGCGCCCACCACCAAAGGACCCCAGAAGCTCCACGCAGTGGGAGCTGCGGTCATCCTGCACTGCCAGGGGCGGCCACTAGAGGCTCCCCAAAGACAGAACTGGCCCCAGGGCTCCAGCTGGACGGGGTGGGCACCCACGCAGAGGAGGCACAGGGAGCGCGGCCCACCCTTCCCCAGGGCTGGGAACCACGGGGGAGGGAAAGGGAAAGGGGAGCAATGGCCCCTTCCAGGGAGCTGACACCTGCATTTCTGGGGTGGACAGACAGGAGGACGCCACACACAGCGCTCAGGACCTCCCCTGCCCTGCGGCGGCTGCCCTCCAAACACGCTGTGACCCGGATTCTCTCCAGACCTGGGTCTCGCTCCTGGGTCGGCTTCCATGCTGGAAACAGTCCGCGCACTTCAGGACAAAGTGTCCCGCCTGGTGGCTGGGCAGGTGTACCAGGCTCTGAGCAGCTCTCCACGCTTGGGGTGACCACAGACCCCGGGAGCCCGGCCCTGCTGTCCTCTGGGCCCCCGCTGGCCCTGGCTTTCTCCTAATCTGCGTCCAGGCAGCTTTAACCCCCAAGCCAAGCCACTGCCAGTCAGGTGGCTACAGGAAACATCAGTGCATTTACTTGGGAGAACACACCACACCCAACACATACTTGCGGGCCCTCCGGGAGGCCGGCGCTCCCAGTGAGCCGAGACCCCAGCCCAGCCCCCCTTCCTCTGCCTCATCAGCTGGATGCCCCCACCTGGGCTAGATGGACCCGCAGGGGGCCCCGTGAGCAAGGCTTCCCGACCCTCGCCCAGGAGCTGGTGGTGGTTGGTGCAGGTGGGCAGGCAGTGGCTGAGCCCGACCCCAGGGGTCCCGAGGCACCCATGGCATGGGCCCCTCCCCAGGCTCGTGGAGGCGCTGGGAGACCTGCTGTCCATGGCCCTGCAGGGCCCCACTCCCACCGCCACGGTCCGGTCCTGCTTGTGCATCCCACGCCTCCAGTAATTAGTATTTTAACGCGGCCCCTGTGTGCTCCTTGCAGGAGGAGTCATTGTCTGGGTTAGCGGTAGAGTCTTCAACAGAAACCTGGCATCAGGCTGCAAGAAATTTGTTTAAGATTTAACACATGGTAACATCAAAACAAACAAGCGCTGCCATGGCAACAACGCCAAACAAAGGCTCGCAGATACCCCGAGCTGGCGCCACGCCGGGGAGCCATGGCAACCTGCCCCGAAAACAGCAATCGCTGGACTTTCTCTCTACCGAGCCCTGTCAGAGTCAGCAGCTTTCTGCGGCACCTAAGGCCACTTCCTCGCGGTCCCCAGGCTCCTGAGGGAGGCGGGGGCTCCCACAAGTGACAGGGGGCCTCCCCTCCCCGAAATGCACAACAAAAGCACCCCAACACCCCTCAGGCCTGCCGCCCCAGCACTGCTTGCTTTTCCCGGAAATCAAAGGAAAATCGCTGTTGTCCTAGACCCCTCCTGGTGGCCCCGCCCCCTCCTGGTGGCCCCGCCCCCTCTGTCTTCCTGAGACAAGGGTGTGAGTTCAGGTCCCTTGCTCCTGCACAGCTGGGAGGTCAGGAACCCGACAGGATCACAGGGACCCCCGAGGGCAGTGCAGGCTGCAGGAGGGAAAGACAGTTTGAGGGTGGGGGAGGGTAGTAGGCGGAGCAGCCCTGGAGGAACCCCGGGGGGTCACAGGGGTCTGCCTCTGCAGGCGAATGGGGAGGCGAGGAAGTCAGAACCCCTTGGCCTCCCCTCAGGCCAGGGTCACCTGAGCTGCTGCCTGCAGGACGCTCTCCCACACAGCGCCCACCCACGGCGCCCACCAGGCTGCCTGGGACTGGGTCTCAGCCTCAGACCCTCATGGTCAGCCCAGACCGGCACACCCCAACGCTGGTTCCGGGCTCTGCAGTGGAAAAGTGGTCATGCTAGAGTCGGGGGGCCTAGCCTCAGCTCCCAAGTGCCTGGGCAGCTCCAGCCTTGACTCTGGCAGCGAGCCTGGACCGGCTGGGGCTCCTCCGGCCTCCTGCGGTGCCAGCACCCCCACAAGCAGGAAAGGGCTCGTATCATCCTCCAAGTGAACCACAGCAGCACGGCCCCACGCACCACAGGGCGAGTTCTGCATGTGTGTGCACGTGTGACGCCGTGTGAGTTCTGCATGTGCTTGCACGTGTGAGGCCGTGTGAGTTCTGCATGTGCGTGCACGTGTGAGGTCGTGTGAATTCTGCATGTGCGTGCACGTGTGAGGCCGTGTGAGTTCATGTGTGTGCACGTGTGAGGCCGTGTGAGTTCTGCATGTGTGTGCACGTGTGAGGCCGTGAGTTCATGTGTGTGCACGTGTGAGGCCATGTGAGTTCTGCATGTGCGTGCACGTGTGAGGCCGTGTGAGTTCATGTGCGTGCACGTGTGAGGCCATGTGAGTTCTGCATGTGCGTGCACGTGTGAGGCCGTGTGAGTTCTGCATGTGCGTGCACGTGTGAGGCCGTGTGAGTTCTGCATGTGTGTGCACGTGTGAGGCCGTGTGAGTTCATGTGTGTGCACGTGTGAGGCCATGTGAGTTCTGTGTGTGTGCACGTGTGAGGCCGTGAGTTCATGTGTGTGCACGTGTGAGGCCGTGTGAGTTCTGCATGTGTGTGCACGTGTGAGGCCATGTGAGTTCATGTGTATGCACGTGTGAGGCCATGTGAGTTCTGCGTGTGTGCACGTGTGAGGCCGTGTGAGTTCATGTGTGTGCACGTGTGAGGCCGTGTGAGTTCTGCATGTGTGTGCACGTGTGAGGCCATGTGAGTTCATGTGTGTGCACGTGTGAGGCCGTGTGAGTTCATGTGTGTGCACATGTGAGGCCATGTGAATTCTGCATGTGTATGCACGTGTGAGGCCATGTGAGTTCTGCGTGTGTGCACGTGTGAGGCCATGTGAGTTCATGTGTGTGCACGTGTGAGGCCGTGTGAGTTCTGCATGTGTGTGCACGTGTGAGGCCATGTGAGTTCTGCGTGTGTGCACGTGTGAGGCCGTGTGAGTTCATGTGTGTGCACGTGTGAGGCCGTGTGAGTTCTGCATGTATGTGCAGGTGTAGGGCCGTGTGAGTTCTGCGTGTGTGCACGTGTGAGGCCATGTGAGTTCTGCATGTATGTGCAGGTGTAGGGCCGTGTGAGTTCTGCGTGTGTGCACGTGTAGGGCTGTGTGAGTTCTGCATGTGTGTGCACGTGTGGGGCCGTGTGAGTTCTGCATGTGTGTGCACGTGTGAGGCCGTGTGAGTTCTGCATGTGTGTGCACGTGTGAGGCCATGTGAGTTCTGCATGTGTGTGCACGTGTGAGGCCGTGTGAGTTCTGCATGTATGTGCAGGTGTAGGGCCGTGTGAGTTCTGCATGTGTGCACGTGTGAGGCCGTGTGAGTTCTGCATGTGTGTGCAGGTGTAGGGCCGTGTGAGTTCTGTGTGTGTGTAGGTGTGTGTGTGCACGTGTATGGCTGTGTGATTTCTGCGTGTGCAGGCGTGTGTGTGCATGTGTGTGGTTGTGTTCGTTCGTGTCTTTGTAGGCGTGTGTGTGCATGTGTGCAGTTATGTGATTTCTGCATGTGTGCAGGTGTGTGTGCACATGTGAGGTGATTTCTGCGTCTGTGCAGGTGTGTGTGCATGTGTGAGGTCATGTGATTTCTGCGTGTAGGCATGTATGTGCATGTGTGCAGCTGCGAGTTCTGCATGTCTGTGTAGGTGTGTGTGTGTGCACGTGTGCGGTCATGTGATTTGTGTGTGCAGATGTGTGTGCACGTGTTGTGTTAGTTCTGCATGTCTGCAGGCATGTGTGTGCACGTGTGCAGCCATGTGATTTCTGCATGTGTGTGCAGGTGTCGGGCTGTGTGATTTCTGCATGTGTGTAGGCGTGTGTGCATGTGTGGGGCTGGATGAGTTGTGCATGTGTGCAGGCATGTGTGTGCACATGTGCAGCCATGTGATTTCTGCGTGTGTGTAGGCATGTGTGCGCACGTGTGGGGCCGTGTGAGTTGTATGTGCATGCAGGTGTGTGTGTGCAGGTGTGTGTGTGCACGTGCATGACCATGTGCACGCATGTGCCGCAACTTTCTGCAGAAGTAATCGTACAGCGTGTCCTGGCCGACGCCAAGGCGGCCCTGCAGGGCTGACAGCTCCTGGACAGGCTCTTCCTGCTTCCCGCCCAGTCCTAGAAGCTTCATCCATGGGCACCACCTCCACACTGCTTCGCCCAGGGTCCCCTCCTATGTATCCTGGGGCACACACTGGACGGCACAGAGGGCAGCCCGGAATGGTCCTAGACGCGCCCACACACCCAGGCCTGCTGAGAGGCAGCTGTCAGGGCCAGGGAGCATGGGCTGGGATCTGCGAAGGGGCTGGCCCCTCCAAGCAAGGACACCTGAGGGCGCAGGAGGAGCCCTGGGGGGAGCAAGGGCCCTGGCGGCCAAGGGTAGGAGCCTGCCCTGCCCGTGCCCACGCAGGCTCCAGACACGGCGGCCGCCCCGAGAGCTCCGCCGGCCACTGCACACACTAAATATAGCCGACCCAGTTTCCCTCTCCTGGTCCATGTGCCCGGGACACATCCCCTTGGCAGAGTGAGTTCTGGGCTCAAGACAAGGGCAATGCCAGTGCCAGAGGCTCTGGCCCCCGACCTCCCGGGCTCAGCGCAGGTCAGTGCTGCCTGCCCGTGGCTGCTGACCCACCAGAGTGGCCCTGGTCAGCAGGACCTGCCAGCTGCTGGCTGGGGCCGTCCACACAAGCCCACATTGCGTGGCCTGCTGCTGCAGGAGGCTGCAGGTTTCCAGCAGGGGACAGCAGGCTGGTCTGTCCCCCAGGTGCCGGCTGGCACAGCGAGCCCTGCATGTGATGTGCCGAGCCCCAGGGAGCCCACAAGCAGGGTCTGGACGGCAGAGTCGCCTCCACCACAGACCCGAGGGAGGTGCAGGGACAGTGGGCCCCGAGCCCGAGACGGTCCACGGAGAGTCTGTGGCCAGGGGCACAGCACAGGGGGTGTGGGCTGTTGAATGGACCCTCACAGGCTGAGACCCAGCCTTTGTCAGGGCCGTGCTGGTCCCCTCGCTTGGGCAGGCTCTGTGTGCCCTCCTGGTCTCCAGGGTTCCCAGGGATGAGTGGTCCTGGGTGGGCGTGGGCTCTGACCGCTGTGGCATCAGCAAACAGCAGCCCTGTCAGAGGCCAGGGAGCGCGAGGTCACATGGCTACCTTGCCAGAGGCTCCAGACACAGCCTCCTCTCACACCAGCCGATGCCTGAGGCCATGAGGACGTGGAGGCTGGGGAGTCACAAAGGAGGGAACTGGGGGCACTGGGTCGGGACAGGGTCAAGGGTGAGACCAGCTCACTCCTGGGGCCCCTGATGGAGCCTCTCCTCCAGCTTCTCCAGGACTGAGGCTGCAGGCTATCAGGATGACGAACAGGACTTGCTGGTCTGGCCACCCCACGCCATCCCCGGCTGCCCCACACCATCCCCTAGAGCTGGGGCAGCCTGAAAGGCAGTAAGTTGGCTGGAGAGAGTCTGGGTTCAGGCATCCTTCTGGTGGTTTCATGGCTTTTCCAGCATAACTTTCCTTAGGCAACTCCCAGGAGGTCACCATATTGATGCTGAACTTAGCACGGACACCGGCTCGGCATAGCACACTACAGCCCAGAACTCCTGGGCTTAAGCGATCCTCCTCCCTCAGCCTCCCGAGTAGCTGGGACTACAGGCAAGGGCCACAATGCCTGGCAAGCATAACTTTCCAAACCCAAATGCCCTCGGATGCACTCAAATGTGCCACACACAACAGGAAGCTCACCAGGACACACACACGCGACCCAGGAGACAACCGAGACCCAGGGGACACACGTGACATCGCCATGGAGCACAGCAGAGACGGCGCGGCTGCAAAGGCCACAGGGCCCACCCAGAGCTGGCAGACGGGGTGCTGGTGCCGCAGACGTGAGCCGCCCCACCGCCTTCAGCACGGGGTGTCTGCCCGATGGCCCGGCCCCTCGAAAAGCCAAGGTTGCTGATGGGAAGGTGGCAGGACCTCTGAGGTGAAACAGGTGGTGGGGTTGCAGCGATGCGGAACCGAGATGGATCACACTGGCTGCAGTGGATGCAGGAGCAAGCTGTCGAAATGAAATAAAGCCATTTCCACCCAAGAGACGGAACGGGGCTGGACCCGGGGCTCGGGGGAACCGTGGAAATAAAGCCGTTTCCACCCAGGAGACGGGACGGGGCTGGACCCGGGGCTCGGGGGAACCGTGGAAATAAAGCCGTTTCCACCCAGGAGACGGGACGAGGCTGGACCCGGGGCTCACGGGAACCGTGGAAATAAAGCCGTTTCCACCCAGGAGACGGGACGAGGCTGGACCCAGGGCTCAGGGGAACCGTGGAAATAAAGCCATTTCCACCCAGGAGACGGGACGGGGCTGGACCCGGGGCTCGGGGGAACCGCTCTTTCTCCAGGCGCGACCACACCGGGCGCCTCAGCATGCTTCCCAGCGTCCAGGAGAAAACAGGCACACGCTTGACACAGCAGCATATGTGGTTTCACAGTGGTGGCCACTGCCGCCCTCTTGGTGCCCTTTTCTGTTTTGGGGCCCGTGGGAGTCCCCGGGCAGCAGCAGAGTGGCACAAAAGCTGTAGGAGGGGCTGGGGACACCCGAGAGGCCAGCTCCATGCACGGGACACAAGTGCCCAACCCCACAGACTCAGCCCCTGAGCCAGCCGCGGAGGGTCGGGATCTCCGCCCGCCAGCAGCCACCTGCCTCTCCAGGCTCCAGGCAGGCCCTATCCCCATTCCTGGGGTGGCCCAGTGATCCCAGCCACAGCTCCCTGACTTCAGGGTGCAGTGTTCATCCCAAGTTGTCTCCGAGGCCAGACAGCCCCTCATAGGCCACCTCCCATGCCCAGCCCCCACAGACCATGGGGTTGGGAGGAGCTGGGGCTGCCGCTCGGGACATGGCACCCAGGGGTCCAGCACTGCCAGGACCCCTGCTCCCCGGATGCCCAGAGGGCATGTTCAGGCTCCTGTGTCTGGGCCACTTCTGAGAAGGGTGGGGTCTTGAAGCATGACCCCCTCCACCTCCCCATGGCCCGCTCCCCACAGAACCCACCCAGGGACTGAGAGCCTCAGACCCCATAAGCGAGGTTTTGGCCTCGAAAGGCCAGTGCACTCACTTGATCTTGCTGAAGACGATGTCCACGTCGGTGACGGTCACGTTCCTGCCGTCGATCACCTGGCAGTCCTTGCACAGCTTCGACCAGTTCTTACCATGCATCTCCCTCCCGGTGGCCCTGGTGTCCCCGTGCACGGCGAAGCGCCGGAAGGCCTCCTCCAGGGCACTGAGCTCGGGGGCTGCAGCCGCCCCCTCACCGGCACCCTCCGACTCCAGCGACAGCCTCTTGGCCGCCCTGTCCTTCGAGGGGTCCCCCGGGGACTTGGGGGGCGTCCTGTTGGCAGCTTTGGCGGGCTTGGCCTTGTCAGCCATGTTGCTGTGGAGGAAGAAGAGAAAGGTGTCACCCAGGCCATGTCCTGGCTGACCCGGGTGGCACACGGGAGACCCACCATGCCAAAGACCACCAGGATGTGGCGAGGGCTGAGCCAGACAGGCCCTCCTGGGGCTGGGTGCGAGGCCCCTCAGATGCTCAGAACTGGGGCACGTCTGTCCAGCTGCCGGACAGAGCTGAGCCGAGCGAGGCCCTGCCTGCCGCCGTCAGTGGGTCAAGGACCCCCTAAGCCAGATAAAGCCAGCAGCACAGCAGAGCCCAGCGTGGGAGCCGAGCTGGGTGCCCAGGGGCTCCAGGCCAAGGAGGCTCAGGGTGTGACCTGGCAGCATCAAAGCCTATCCCAGGTCCCCCAAGCCACAGTTCCACTGCCTTTCTGGGTCCCCATGCCACAGTTCCACTGCCTTTCCGGGTCCCCCATGCCACAGTTCCACTGCCTTTCCGGGTCCCCATGCCACAGTTCCACTGCCTTTCCGGGTCCCCCATGCCACAGTTCCACTGCCTTTCCGGGTCCCCCATGCCACAGTTCCACTGCCTTTCCGGGTCCCCCATGCCACAGTTCCACTGCCTTTCCGGGTCCCCCATGCCACAGTTCCACTGCCTTTCCGGGTCCCCCATGCCACAGTTCCACTGCCTTTCCGGGTCCCCCATGCCACAGTTCCACTGCCTTTCTGGGTCCTCATGCCACAGTTTCACTGCCTTTCCGGGTCCCCCATGCCACAGTTCCACTGCCCCTCCTGTGGACGCCAGCTCTGCAGCTCTGGGGGACACCTTGGGTCACACTCTCCCTGGCATCCATGAGGGGACGCCCTCCTCCAGGGTCCATGATGGGTCACCCTCTTCCAGGGGGTCCACAGCAGTCATGTGACAGCTGCCATCACCACAGTGCAGAGCCTCTAACTGGAGACGGAGCTTTGGGTTGGGGAGGGTGTATGGTGGCCCTGGAGGTGCCCGAGGAGGCTCTGCCCAGGAGCCCAGGGCCTGCTGAGCACGAGGTGGCCCCAGCCAGGGGAGGGGACTGTGAATGTTCAGGGCTGAGGCGGTGGGGGGGTGGTGCAGGGACACTCCCTGGACTTTGCAAGGCACCCACCTCCAAGCAGGCGGCTGGGCCATGGGGTTGAAAAGACAGGGGCGCCGCCCAGGCAGGGCTCAGGGATGCAAGGCTACGCAGCGGCGTGGTCGTGGGCTGCCGAGGCCGCCTCCCCACCACGCGTGGCCTCCGGTGAGACCCAGTCAGGCCCCGAAGGACCCAGTGTGTGGTATTAGACCCAGGGCACCACAGCCGCTTCCCCGAGGGGCCTGGACACCAGGTCACCCGTCAGCACCACGCCAAGAACTGAATGTGGACTCCACACACAGCAGGTGGGAGGGTCGGTGCTGAGGACACAGGTGCGTGTCCCAACCCTGGGCCTCACGATGCCCTCTCAGATCTGCAGTTCTCAGCACCAGTCATGGCCAAAGCGTGCTCCGTCATCGTGGGGGTCCTGTGGGTGGCCCCTGATGACCTTGAGATCCCACAAATTCCCCCAAAACAGCTGGAAAAAATCCCGGGGCACTCCCTACATCGAGGACCTTCAGCACCTCAGGTCCCACCCATTCACCCCTTTCCCAGAAAGGCACTGAAAACGCAGATGCCAACCCCGAGGGGGCATAAGGGTAGGACCGAGTCAGGGGCAGGGCCGTGTGGGGGCAGGATCCCGGGGGTGGGGCAGGGCCGTGTGGGGGCAGGATCCCGGGGGTGGGGCAGGGCCGTGTGGGGGCAGGATCCCGGGGGTGGAAGGGCTGGGTCGGGTGTCAAGCCGGGAACAGTTTCCAGTTTTATCGCTGACACCATTTCTTTGTCTGAAACAGGAGCTTCTCACAGGCCTGACCTGTGTTTCCAGCAGCAGGGGACGCTGGGCAGGAGGACCAAGTGGGAAATTACTGGGAGCGATGACAGGCTTTGTGAGCACCCAGAACTGCGGTGGGCGTGCGGGTGAGAGAGAAAGAACCTTCCAGATGCTTCAGACTCAGGGCTGCATTCTGTGTTCTCATCTGTGAGGACGCGCCTGAACAGAGACCCATATTCACACACCTCAGCGAGTCATCTGAGAACCTGCCCTGCGGGTCCTGGCTGGGAGCAGAGGGATGAGGGGAGCCCCTCGGAGCTGCCTTCTGGGCTCACGCAGGACGTCCCGGCCCATCAGCCCATGGTTTGCACGATACACGCACGTTTGTTCAGTGAGGCACTATTTACAATAGCAAAGACTTGGAACCAACCCAAATGCCCGTCGATGACAGACTGGACAAGGAAAATGTGGCACATATACACCATGGAATACTATGCAGCCATAAAAAAGGATGAGTTCGTGTCCTTTGCAGGGACATGGATGAAGCTGGAAACCATCATTCTCAGCAAACTGACACGAGAACAGAAAACCAAACACCACATGTTCTCACTCATAGGCGGAGTCCACAATGAGAACACGTGGACACAGGGAGGGGAGCATCACACACCGGGGCCTAGGGAATGCAGAGCGGGGTGTGGGGGGATTGGGGAGGGAGAGCATTAGGAGAAATACCTAATGTAGGTGACGGGGGATGGATGCAGCAAACCACCATGGCACGTGCGTACCTATGTAACAATCCTGCGTGATCTGCACATGTGCCCCAGAACTTAAAGTGTAATAAAAATAAATAACTAAACTTGAAGACTGGCCTTGGAGGGCTGAGCGGGACACAGAGTGTCCTGTCCTCATGAGGCCTTCAGCTGGGACAAGTGATAAGCAAATACGCGATGAAACATCGGGCAGTGAAGAGGAGAAACTGAGGCAGGTCAGAGGGAGGCCGGCGGAAGAGGACGCACGGGAGCACAGACCTGGGCAGGCGCCGCCCGAGAGCGGCCCGGCACGCGGCCCCTGCGCCTATGTGGCCCTGAGTCCCTGCTGGGCAGGCGCCACCTGTGCTGGGCTCAATCCCTCCCATTACAGCCAGCAGCGTGAGACGGCCCACGAGAGCACTGTGGGGCCGTGGGGAAGAGGGCAGACGGGAACGGGGGCCGGGCCGTCGCTTCCAGCCGGGACTCTGATCCCCGCGTCGACTGTCCCCACTCAGGCTGAGGGGAGCGAGGCCACCCGCAGTGCGTGTGAGCTCCGAGGCACGGCCACACCCCCTGCTGAGGTGCTTGGCGGTGACAGCTTCCCAGGAAGAGGCGGGTGACAGCCGTCAACAGCCACAGGAAGGAGCAGACGCAGGAACCCACGGTCGGCCACCACGCGGGAGTGAGGCCACGGGCGCTTGGGCGGGCCGAGGGCCAGCCCGGGAGGTTCTGGAGGGAAAAGCGGAACCCATCTCAACTCAGCCCGGGGCCTTTCTGCACCGAGGGGTGGGGTAGTGCCGACCTCAGACGCCAGCTGCTGGAAACGCGTCCGGAGCCCCGCTCTGCGTGGGGTGCGTGCCGAGGGCTCTCACACGGGACTTGCCTCGGAGCCGGCTCCCAGGCTTGGGTGTCTGGACAGGAGGGTGCGGGTGGGTGGGGAGGGGCTCGGAACACCCCTCGGGGGCTGCAGAGGGGTCGGGCCCCAGCACACCACGGACAGCGGAGCTCCTCCGGCAGCTCACCTCAAACATGCATTCACTTAACAAAATATTTTTAAAAGGTTTTTAAACTAAAAATGACAGAACGAATTAGGCATGCTGTGCCCCTGTGGGAAGAGAGCCAGGCTGCCGCGGGGTCTGGTGGAGCAGGACGCGTGGCCACACACCGGAGCAGGAGGAGGAGACGGAGCCGCGCTGTCTGGATCGCTTCATTAAACCCATGTGCGGTTTCCATGATGACAGTAGTAAGAAGACATTTAATTTTAAAAGCACGTGGAGGTGTCAGAACTTGGACAATGACCCTGGGCGGGCGCCTCACCCTCGGTGCTCTTCAGCGAGCGTGGCACGCGGCTGCGCGGCTGCTTCTCCCAGACTGCAGAGGCCAGGCACCCTCCACTTTCCCGGGCTTTCCGGGCGCAGCACCACTGACCTGGGGTGCGGGTCTCACACTGTTTCCCCCGGAGGCGCTGCTCTTCCACCGTAAGGGGAAAGAACGTCACGTAGCAGAACAGACTCCAGGAAGACAAGCTGTTCACCCAGGGGTCAAAGGGCAAGCTCCCAGGTACCATCTCCAGGTGTGTGCCCTGAGCCCCAGGAGATCGCCCAGCACTCCTAGGCCTGAGCCACATCCCACGTGTGTCCTGCACTCCCAGGCCTGAGCCACATCCCACGTGTGCCTGGCACTCCCAGGCCTGAGCCACCATCCCATGTGTGCCCGGCACTCCCAGGCCTGAGCCACATCCCACGTGTGCCCGGCACTCCCAGGCCTGAGCCACATCCCACGTCTGCCCGGCACTCCCAGGCCTGAGCCACCATCCCACGTGTGCCTGGCACTCCCAGGCCTGAGCCACATCCCACGTGTGTCCTGCACTCCCAGGCCTGAGCCACATCCCACGTGTGCCTGGCACTCCCAGGCCTGAGCCACATCCCACATGTGCCCGGCACTCCCAGGCCTGAGCCACCATCCCAGGTGTGCCCGGCACTCCCAGGCCTGTGGCTTGCATCCAGGTGTGCCCGGCACTCCCAGGCCTGTGGCTTGCATCCAGGTGTGCCCGGCACTCCCAGGCCTGTGGCTTGCATCCAGGTGTGCCCGGCACTCCCAGGCCTGTGGCTTGCATCCAGGTGTGCCCGGCACTCCCAGGCCTGTGGCTAGCATCCAGGTGTGCACCTGCGCCCTCTCCCACTGGCTGGTGCCTTGGATGTCTCCCTGGTAGGAGGGACGTGTCCCGCCCTGCCCTGTCCCAGGTTCCTGCTCACAGCACATGCCCCTTCCCTGGCCAGACCCCATAGGAGCCCGAATGGGGCTGGCTGCACTTGCACGAGCTGGGGCCCCAGCCAGCACCTGCTTGGAGGCTGAGCCCATCCCACTCCCGCCCCCACCGCAACCCCCAGGGCCTCCCCGAGCAGTCAGGAGGACAGCACCGACGGGCTCACCCAGGTGTGGGGCAGACTGCGCTGCCGACTGGCATTTTCAAAACGGGCTTGGAGAGGGCAGAAGATGAGGGCAGAGGCAGCATCACAGACCTCACAGCCGGGCAGGCAGAGGTGGACCCCAGAGGGCAGCTGCCCTGGGGAACGGGGCGTGAGCAAGCAGGGCCTGGGGTCTGTCACTAGGGCCTAGGCTCTGTCGCTAGGGCCTGGGGCCTGTCACGAGGGCCTGGGGCCAGTCATTAGGGCCTGGGCTCTGTCACTAGGGCCTGGGGTCTGTCACTAGGGCCTGGGGCCTGTCGCTAGGGCCTGAGCTCAGTCACTAGGGCCTGGGGTCTGTCACTAGGGCCTGGGGTCTGTCACTAGGGCCTGGGGCCAGTCACTAGGGCCTGAGCTCAGTCACTAGGGCCTGGGGTCTCTCACTAGGGCCTGGGGCCTGTCACTAGGGCCTGGGCTCAGTCACTAGGGCCTGGGCTCTGTCATTAGGACCAGGGCTCAGTCACTAGGGCCTGGGGTCTGTCACTAGGGCCTGGGGTCTCTCACTAGGGCCTGGGGCCTGTCACTAGGGCCTGGGCTCTGTCACTAGGGCCTGGGCTCTGTCACTAGGGCCTGGGGTCTCTCACTAGGGCCTGGGGCCTGTCACTAGGGCCTGGGCTCTGTCACTAGGGCCTGGGCTCTGTCACTAGGGCCTGGGCTCTGTCACTAGGACCAGGGCTCAGTCACTAGGGCCTAGGGTCTGTCACTAGGGCCTGGGGTCTCTCACTAGGGCCTGGGGCCAGTCACTAGGGCCTGGGGTCTGTCACTAGGGCCTGGGGTCTCTCACTAGGGCCTGGGGCCTGTCACTAGGGCCTGGGCTCTGTCACTAGGGCCTGGGCTCTGTCACTAGGGCCTGGGCTCTGTCACTAGGACCAGGGCTCAGTCACTAGGGCCTAGGGTCTGTCACTAGGGCCTGGGGTCTCTCACTAGGGCCTGGGGCCAGTCACTAGGGCCTGGGGTCTGTCACTAGGGCCTGGGGTCTCTCACTAGGGCCTGGGGCCAGTCACTAGGGCCTGGGCTCAGTCACTAGGGCCTGGGCTCTGTCACTAGGACCAGGGCTCAGTCACTAGGGCCTGGGCTCTGTCACTAGGGCCTGGGCTCAGTCACTAGGGCCTGAGGTCAGTCACTAGGGCCTGGGCTCTGTCACTAGGGCCTGGGGTCTCTCACTAGGGCCTGGGGCCAGTCACTAGGGCCTGGGCTCTGTCACTAGGGCCTGGGCTCAGTCACTAGGGCCTGGGCTCTGTCACCAGGACCAGGGCTCAGTCACCAGGACCAGGACTCAGTCACTAGGGCCTGGGCTCTGTCACTAGGGCCTGGGCTCTGTCACTAGGGCCTGGGCTCAGTCACTAGGGCCTGGGCTCTGTCACCAGGACCAGGGCTCAGTCACCAGGACCAGGACTCAGTCACTAGGGCCTAGGGTCTGCCACTAGGACCTGGGCTCTGTCACTAGGGCCTGGGGTCAGTCACTAGGGCCTGGGCTCTGTCACTAGGGCCTGGGCTCAGTCACTAGGGCCTGGGCTCTGTCACTAGGGCCTGGGCTCTGTCACTAGGGCCTGGGCTCTGTCACTAGGGCCTGGGCTCAGTCACTAGGGCCTGGGCTCTGTCACTAGGGCCTGGGCTCAGTCACTAGGACCTGGGCTCTGTCACTAGGGCCTGGGGTCAGTCACTAGGGCCTGGGCTCTGTCACTAGGACCTGGGCTCTGTCACTACGGCCTGGGGTCAGTCACGAGGGCCTGGGCTCTGTCACTAGGGCCTGGGCTCAGTCACTAGGGCCTGGGCTCTGTCACTAGGGCCTGAGGTCAGTCACTAGGGCCTGGGCTCTGTCACTAGGACCTGGGCTCAGTCACTAGGGCCTGGGCTCAGTCACTAGGGCCTGGGCTCTGTCACTAGGGCCTGGGCTCTGTCACCAGGACCAGGGCTCAGTCACTAGGGCCTGGGCTCTGTCACTAGGGCCTGGGCTCAGTCACTAGGGCCTGGGCTCTGTCACCAGGACCAGGGCTCAGTCACCAGGACCAGGACTCAGTCACTAGGGCCTGGGCTCTGTCACTAGGGCCTGGGCTCTGTCACTAGGGCCTGGGCTCAGTCACTAGGGCCTGGGCTCTGTCACCAGGACCAGGGCTCAGTCACCAGGACCAGGGCTCAGTCACTAGGGCCTAGGGTCTGCCACTAGGACCTGGGCTCTGTCACTAGGGCCTGGGCTCAGTCACTAGGGCCTGGGCTCTGTCACTAGGGCCTGGGCTCAGTCACTAGGGCCTGGGCTCTGTCACTAGGGCCTGGGCTCTGTCACTAGGGCCTGGGCTCTGTCACTAGGGCCTGGGCTCAGTCACTAGGGCCTGGGCTCTGTCACCAGGACCAGGGCTCAGTCACCAGGACCAGGACTCAGTCACTAGGGCCTAGGGTCTGCCACTAGGACCTGGGCTCTGTCACTAGGGCCTGGGGTCAGTCACGAGGGCCTGGGCTCTGTCACTAGGGCCTGGGCTCAGTCACTAGGGCCTGGGCTCTGTCACTAGGGCCTGAGGTCAGTCACTAGGGCCTGGGCTCAGTCACTAGGGCCTGGGCTCTGTCACCAGGACCAGGGCTCAGTCACCAGGACCAGGACTCAGTCACTAGGGCCTGGGCTCTGTCACTAGGGCCTGGGCTCTGTCACTAGGGCCTGGGCTCAGTCACTAGGGCCTGGGCTCTGTCACCAGGACCAGGGCTCAGTCACCAGGACCAGGACTCAGTCACTAGGGCCTAGGGTCTGCCACTAGGACCTGGGCTCTGTCACTAGGGCCTGGGCTCAGTCACTAGGGCCTGGGCTCTGTCACTAGGGCCTGGGCTCAGTCACTAGGGCCTGGGCTCTGTCACTAGGGCCTGGGCTCTGTCACTAGGGCCTGGGCTCAGTCACTAGGGCCTGGGCTCTGTCACCAGGACCAGGGCTCAGTCACCAGGACCAGGACTCAGTCACTAGGGCCTAGGGTCTGCCACTAGGACCTGGGCTCTGTCACTAGGGCCTGGGGTCAGTCACGAGGGCCTGGGCTCTGTCACTAGGGCCTGGGCTCTGTCACTAGGGCCTGGGGTCAGTCACTAGGGCCTGGGCTCTGTCACTAGGACCTGGGCTCTGTCACTACGGCCTGGGGTCAGTCACGAGGGCCTGGGCTCTGTCACTAGGGCCTGGGCTCAGTCACTAGGGCCTGGGCTCTGTCACTAGGGCCTGAGGTCAGTCACTAGGGCCTGGGCTCTGTCACTAGGACCTGGGCTCAGTCACTAGGGCCTGGGCTCAGTCACTAGGGCCTGGGCTCTGTCACTAGGACCTGGGCTCTGTCACTAGGGCCTGGGGTCAGTCACTAGGGCCTGGGCTCTGTCACGAGGGCCTGGGCTCTGTCACTAGGGCCTAGGGTCTGTCACTAAGACCTGGGCTCAGTCACTAGGGCCTGGAGTCAGTCACGAGGGCCTGGGGTCAGTCACGAGGGCCTGGGCTCTATCACTAGGGCCTGGGCTCTGTCACGAGGGCCTGGGCTCTGTCACTAGGGCCTGGGGTCAGTCACGAGGGCCTGGGCTCTGTCACTAGGGCCTGGGCTCTGTCACTAGGGCCTGGGCTCTGTCACGAGGGCCTGGGCTCTGTCACTAGGACCTGGGCTCTGTCACTAGGGCCTGGGGTCAGTCACGAGGGCCTGGGCTCTGTCACTAGGACCTGGGCTCTGTCACTAGGGCCTGGAGTCAGTCACGAGGGCCTGGGCTCTGTCACTAGGACCTGGGCTCTGTCACTAGGACCTGGGCTCTGTCACTACGGCCTGGGGTCAGTCATGAGGGCCTGGGCTCTGTCACTAGGACCTGGGCTCAGTCACTAGGGCCTGGGGTCAGTCACGAGGGCCTGGGCTCTGTCACTAGGACCTGGGCTCTGTCACGAGGGCCTGGGCTCTGTCACTAGGACCTGGGCTCTGTCACGAGGGCCTGGGGTCAGTCACGAGGGCCTGGGCTCTGTCACTAGGACCTGGGCTCTGTCACGAGGGCCTGGGCTCTGTCACTAGGGCCTGGGGTCAGTCACGAGGGCCTGGGCTCTGTCACGAGGGCCTGGGCTCTGTCACTAGGGCCTGGGGTCAGTCACGAGGGCCTGGGCTCTGTCACTAGGGCCTGGGCTCTGTCACTAGGACCTGGGCTCTGTCACGAGGGCCTGGGCTCTGTCACTAGGACCTGGGCTCTGTCACTAGGGCCTGGGGTCAGTCACGAGGGCCTGGGCTCTGTCACGAGGACCTGGGCTCTGTCACTACGGCCTGGGGTCAGTCACGAGGGCCTGGGCTCTGTCACTAGGACCTGGGCTCTGTCACTAGGGCCTGGGGTCTGTCACGAGGGCCTGGGTTCTGTCACTACGGCCTGGGGTCAGTCACGAGGGCCTGGGCTCTGTCACTAGAACCTGGGCTCTGTCACTATGGGCTGGGGTCAGTCACGAGGGCCTGGGCTCTGTCACTAGGACCTGGGCTCTGTCACTAGGGCCTCGGGTCTCTCACTGGGGCCTCGGGTCTCTCACCGGGGCCTCGGGTCTCTCACTCGGGCCTCAGGTCTCTCACTGGGGCCTCGGGTCTCTCACTGGGGCCAACTGCCGTGGCGCTCTGCTGGTGTCTCCGGAGCAGGATGGAGGTGGGCTGAGTGCCGCCACTCCTGCAAGTTAGCTCCCTTCCTCCCTGGCTCCCCCAAAGCCTCCCTGGGTGCTTACCATGCCCGCCCTTTTCTTCTGCCTCTAATCCAGGGCTCTGCCTGCAGGCACTGCCTGAATTCTGACCATGCCCATGGAACAAACCCTCCATGCCTGTCAGCGACCAGATGCCCCTCCCGTCCCAGGACCCCTCCCTCCTTCACTCCCTCCCCTTTACCCCCCACCACAACCCCTTGTTCACTGCCCACGCCCACGTGGGGATAGCGCCGACAGAGTCCACACGACCGTTCTCCATGTGGATGGCTGGAGGGTGGCTGAGCCTTGCTGGCAGAGGAGGCTGGTGGACAGGCTGTGCACATCCGCAGGAGTGCCAGGTCAGGGGCGGAGGCAGGAGCCACCGCCCTCTCAGCTCATCACCCCTCCCTGGGGCCTGAGACCCCAGAGTTGGCCCTCGGCCCTGCTCAGGCCCCGCCCTCCCCAGGAACCTCTGTCCTGGCCACAGGTTTCCAGAAGGCCCCCTGGGCTGTGCGGGGCTGGACCAGTCCGGGGGTGACCTCTGACAGCTCCACCAGCAAGAGGGGCCTCCGGCTGCACCCCCTGAGCCCCAGAGCTCTCTCAGGCAGGTGCCCAAGGTGGGTCAGCTGCCTGGGCCTCAGCCTTCTCATCCTTGAAGGGGTGCGGCCCCTGATCTCCCTCGCACCCAGACGGCCTTGTGCAGGCACGGCCCGAGGGAGAAGCTGTCTCCGTGGAGATAGATGCTCCTGATGGCAGGGAGTGGACTGCACCGGAACCCAGAGGCGAGCAGTCCTCCAGAAGTGACCAGCTCGGGGTATCAGGCTCCCACATCACACTCAACCCAAACCTTCTGGCAACCCGGGTCCCCGGCGCCTGGCGTGCTTCCGCCTGTCAGGAGCCGGCGCTTGTGCCCCGGAGAACTCCCAGTTCGTGGATGACGACAGCCTCCCTGGTGATTTGGAGGTCCGGGGGTCTGGGTGGGGGCCGCTCCCTCTTCTGAGCCCTTGGAGATGCTGTCCAGGTGTCCAGCGTGCTATGACCACAGGATGTCCCTGGCAGGCGCCATGCTGGCTCGGATGCCTCTCAGCAACCCCTTCCTTCTCAGGGCAAAGCATCCACTTCTTAGGGCACTGGCACCAGGGAGTGTGAGGGGCCGCCATGCTGCCATCGGATTGGGAAACAGGCGGGCGGGCCCCACGGTGCGCGGCAGGATTCCGGCATCTGTGGGCTGGTGACAGGCGCCGCCTCAGGCCCTGTGGGTGGGAGTGCGTGCCAGGCACCCCAGGGGTCCCTGGTCCTGTCTCCATGGTGCGTTCCCATGCGGGTGCCCAGCCTCTGCAGGCTCAGGTGGGTGTGGTGCTGCCGGACCTTTACGCCCAAGTCCTGTCCAGGGGCGCACCCTCCACCCCGGGCCGGCAGCCGCCACCACCTTCAGCCCTCCCAGATTCCCTGGACACGGCTGTCGCTAAACCCCACTCCTGTTTGGGAAACGGCAGGGCCAGACCCCGCGGCTGGCAGGGGACGCTCTCGGGCCTGCAGGTGGAAACGCTCCTGGGGGCCTGATGGCCCCTCCAATGTCCCACAGTCGCACGTCCCACCTGGGCATCGAGGGCCCGGGATGACCCCTCTGGAGGCCCCAGTGCCCCATCACAGCCTGGCTCCAGGACGTTGACTGAGGTAGGGGAGGGGGTCGGGGACCTGGGGGAGCAGCCCCCCCAGTAAATCGGAAGCGCAGCCATGGCAGAGCCCCGAGGGGGGCCAGGTGCCAGCGACCCACGCAGGCTGAGGGGAAAGCCTCTATTCCAAGGCGCCTGCTGGGCCCCCGTAGGGCAGTCCTGGCCTCATGCTGCCCACCGGACATTCACCCTGGATGGCTCTCGGCTCCGGGGGCCCTCGCTGGTCAAGGGAACAGCGACATCAAAGACCACAGTGACCCGAAGCCCCAGAAGGAAAAGCCGCCCTCACAGGGGAAGGGGTGGACAGAGCCCTGTGGAGCTCGCCCGCCCACCCTGTCCCACCGAGGCTCCTCCTAGGACCGGGCCCCTTCTGCCGAGGGGGTGCTGCCCGAGCAAACAGGGCTGGGGAACGAGGCGGCTCAGGGCCTGCCATGCCAGGGTGGGCCCTGCACCGCCCCCGCCAGCCCCTCTATTTCAGTGCGCATCTGAGCACGGCGCAGCCCTTCGGCAGACTGTCCCTGTTTCTGACGACCATCGCGTGGCACTCTCCACGTGAGTGGCCCCGCTCTTCTCGGCCCAGTCCGCCGGTCAGGCGGTCAGAGCTCCCAAGCAGGACGAAGCTGGCAGTTTCTGAGTCCAAGGCGTCCCCTGCAGTGCAGGAAGCAGGATGAGGAGCCGCTCCAGCCAGTGTCAGCTCAGCACAGTCCCCGTCACAGCCTCGAGAGCACACCCCACCCAGAGGCGAGGCAGGCACACTCAGCCAGGGTCGCCCCAGCATGCGCGTCCAGAGAGGTCACGGTCCTGAGGGGTCATGGTCCTGAGAGGTCACAGTCCTGAGGGTTCACGGTCCTGAGGGGTCACGGTCCTGAGAGGCCACGGCCCTGAGGGGTCACGGTCCTGAGGGTTCACAGCCCTGAGGGTTCACGGTCCTGAGGGGTCACAGCCCTGAGGGGTCACCATTCAGAGAGGTCACAGCCCTGAGAGGTCACGGCCCTGAGAGGTCACAGTCCTGAGAGGTCACGGTCCTGAGGGGTCACGGCCCTGAGGGGTCACGGTCCTGAGAGGTCACGGCCCTGAGAGGTCACTGTCCTGAGGGGTCACGGTCCTGAGAGGTCACCGTCCAGAGAGGTCACGGTCCTGAGGGGTCACGGTCCTGAGAGGTCACGGTCCTGAGGGGTTACGGTCCAGAGAGGTCACGGCCCTGAGAGGTCACTGTCCTGAGGGGTCACAGTCCTGAGGGGTCACGGTCCAGAGGGGTCACGGTCCTGAGAGGTCACAGTCCTGAGGGGTCACGGTCCTGAGAGGTCACGGTCCTGAGAGGTCACGGTCCAGAGAGGTCACGGTCCTGAGGGGTCACTGTCCTGAGAGGTCACAGTCCTGAGGGGTCATGGTCCTGAGAGATCAACAGGACAGGGTCTCCAGGCCAGGGCAAAGGCCCTGCCAGAGAGGACCTGAGGTCGGGCTCCTGCTCTTCAGGGACTTTGAGGTCCAGAGCCAAGCCCAGGCCGAGTGCAGTCCCCAAGGAAGTGAGGAGGGAAGGAGGCCCAGACCTGGGCAGGACAGGGCAGGCTTCACACTCTCCCAAGGCCCATGGGGTGGGAGGGGCCCTGCAGAAGGAGCCTTCCCGTAAGTGCCGACCACACACAGGCTGCTGCACAGCCCTGGTCACCTCCATCCACCCTCCCTCCGCCCTCAGAGATGGATGCTCAGGGGCTTCTCAGGTCAACAGGGGTCGGCCCAGCACCCAGCACCTGGTGTCCTCTGCCTCTGGGAACCACATCTTGGCCCCATCCCCTGCCCCCACCTGCAGGGGTGGCCCTCGCAGCTCTCAGCACGGCCACTTTGGGGGCAGCCACCGGAGCCCATCTGCACACGGGTCTAGGGATGAGAAGGCGGGGCAGCCACAGAGAAAAGCCCCAGTCCCCTCGGCAAATCCCTTCTGAGTGGGAGACTCAGGTCTAAGGATGACCGGGAGATGCAGACGGGAGGACGGAACATTCCAGAGCACTAAGGCTGACTGTCCAGGCCACCGACGCCGGGGCTCCGGGAGCACCCACTCTACCGTGGGAGGGAGGGAGGCACAAGGGGCTCCCGGACTCTGCAAAGGACGCCGCAGTGGAGACTCACCAGCTCAGAGACTGGCCAAGGTCCACGTGAGTGCGAAACCACATCCGCGGTGCCATCACCCAGGGCCAACACCATTTCTCTAAAGCCCCACACAGGACATTCTGCCAACAGAGCAGCCCAGAGGGAATGAGAGAGATTCCAGCGGGCTCATGCCATCATCCACGCCGGACGCCCAGTGGCTGCAGACACAGTGGGACCTGCTTCCACTGCAGGCACCTCCCATGGGGACAGCCGGGGTCTCGGGGGGCACAGCGGGTTACAGGAGAACACAGAGGGGGGGTCTCACGGGGGGCACAGCGGGTTACAGGAAGGCACAGCCAGGGGGTCTCACGGGGGGCACAGCGGGTTACAGGAAGGCACAGCCGGGGGGTCTCACGGGGGGGCACAGCGGGTTACAGGAAGGCACAGCCGGGGGTCTCATGGGGGGGCACAGCGGGTTACAGGAAGGCACAGCCGGGGGGTCTCACGGGGGGGCACAGCGGGTTACAGGAGAACACAGAGGGGGGGTCTAATGGGAGGCACAGCACGTTACAGGAAGGCACAGCCGGGGGGTCTCACGGGGGGGCACAGCGGGTTACAGGAAGGCACAGCCGGGGGGTCTCACGGGGGGGCACAGCGGGTTACAGGAAGGCACAGCCGGGGGGTCTCACGGGGAGGCACAGCACGTTACAGGAAGGCACAGCCGGGGGGACTCACGGGGGCACAGCGGGTTACAGGAAGGCACAGCCGGGGGGTCTCACGGGGGGGCACAGCGGGTTACAGGAAGGCACAGCCGGGGGGTCTCACGGGGGGGCACAGCGGGTTACAGGAAGGCACAGCCGGGGGGTCTCACGGGGGGGCACAGCGGGTTACAGGAAGGCATAGCTGGGGGTCTCACGGGGGGGCACAGCGGGTTACAGGCCACCACAGAACCAGGGGCCAGTCCACCCACTGCAGCTTCACTGAGCGCCAGATGCAGGACCCTGCCCCACCCCAGTCCAGTCACTGCCCTTGGTCGCCCTTGAGGCTCCAGGTCCCGGGCACCTGCAGGCAGCTGGGCCAGGCCAGCTCTGGGCCAAATGGGGCCCCATTGAATCCCCAGAAGCAGCGAATGCGGCCTTGTTTGGAAAAGGATCTGTGAGCTCATCCCGGATCATCCACAGCTGAGCCCTAAATCCAGCGGCAAGTTTCTCTGCCTCCAAGAGGCAGGAGAGAAGACACAGAGGGAAGAGACGGTGCCATGAGCTGAATCTGTCCCCTCCAAAATCCACGCTGGAACTTAACCGTGTGGTGGAGGCACTGGGAGCTGCAGCCTCGGGGGAATGAGATCAAGCCACGGGGTCCAGGCTCCGGCAAGTGACGGAGTGCCTGGTCAGAGGGCAGGGGCGTGAGGACGCGGCAGCCGGGCCCTGTCTCGGAAGCAGGGAAGGGGCCCTTGTCAGACGCCAAGCCTGCAGGCGCCTTGATCTGGCACTCTCCAGCCTCCAGAAGTGTGAGAAGTGAACACGTCATTTCATAAATTACCACGTGTGCTGCAGTTACACCAGCACACACGGACCAAGACAATCGCCGTGAGGCTGAGACTGGGGTGACGCCGTCACACGCCCAGGAGCCTGGAGCCACCAGGAGCTGGAAGACGCGGGGAGGGTCCCCAAGCCTCCCAAGGACACTGGGCCCTGAGAGGCCTGGACGCTGGGCTTCGTCTCCAGGACCGTGTGGGAATGTATTCCTGTTGTGTTGACCCCGGTCTGTGACAACTGCCAGCGGCCTCTCTCTGGACACAGCGGCCCAGCGGGCAGGACCAGAGGCTCAGCACCCGTCACGGGGAGGAGTCTGCGGAGGCCGGCGGGTAGCACTGAGGCCACACGGAGATCCAGAGGCCTGGGGGTCCGCCTAGGCCAGGACGGCGTTCGGCCACGGCTGCCGACGGCACCTGCCTTCTGAGCCCCAGCCGGCCCCGGATGCCCGTTTGTCCGTGGAGAAAATACAGGCTGCATACGCAGCTGGCATGAGGAAAAGTTGCTTGACGGGAATCCGTTGATTTAAGAGAAGGTTCAGCCGCGGCTGCGTGCTGCAGGGCTGTCCTGCTGGTCAGATCGAGACGCCTCGGAAGCTGATGCAAAAGAGCTTCGCGAGTCCTTGGCATGGGGAACACGCGTTACGAGGACGCAGAAAGACTTGCCCTGCAGGAAAAGATTCTTAGATGGCACCAGATCAAAGAAAGCACTTGCACTCATTGAAGAAGGATCTAGAGAGTGAAAAGCCAGCTCCAGGGTGGAAGGAGGTCTGCCGCACACAGCTGATCCGGGCTTGTCTCAGAAAATATAAAGAATGTCCACAGATCAACAAGAATGAAGACACAAATGGCAGCCAGCTTGAACAGGCCCCTCAGGACGGGGGTATCCCAGTGCCCCGTGCTCAGCAGAGAGCACTCAGCTTCGTTAGTGTGACCAGGGAAATGCAAATCAGACGCTTCCACACAGCCTCAGAAAAGGCTGACATTGAGAAGCTGACAGTGGCACGTGCCGGCCAGGACGCGGGTCAGCAGGAAACCGCGGGGCTGTGCGAACGGCGTCAACCCCTTGGGAAGCTGCTTGGCATCAGCTAATGAGTGTAAGGACAGTGAGGACCCCGGACCCAACGGCTCCACTTCCAGACTGACCCAACAGAGACCCCTGCCCATGTGCCCCAAAGAACATCCCGGGAACGCCCACGACAGCTTCGTCCCTAGTTGCCAAGCAAGGGAGCCTGCCGACAGTCCGGCGGTCTGAGGGACAGTGGGCGTTCCCAGAGGAGCGTGAGCAGCGCTCAGCGCCAGTGCATGCGGCTCCTCGATGCAGCGGGGACGGGTCCCTCACACACACTGCTGACCCAGTGAGCTGGCACAGCAGAGCGCCTGCTGCCTGGCTGCCGGTTAAACGTGAAAAACACAGGCAATGCCAAGGTCAAAGCACGGCGCTCAGGGGTTTGTGCTTCGATGGGAAAACGGAGACAGTGAGTGAGACCCTGTCCCACTCCTGGAACACAAAAAGGCAGCCCAGAGTGACTGGCACCAGAACCACAAATGGACTGTGACGAGTGCCAGGCGGGGCCCTCACAGCAGGCGGCCTGGGGACACGTAGCACTGGGGAAGGCGGCGGGAACAAGGCTGCTGGGAGCTGAGGCTGACGTGAGCTTCGCCCCAGAGGCTCCGTCCACGACCCAGGTTCCTCGGGCACTGAGAGGGCAGCAAGCAGCCGGCGGGACGGGAGCTGACAAGGCAGCGGTGCCACCCCAACGAGGGGCAGAGGAAACCGGCACTCGGGCAGCCTTAGGAGAAGCGGGGGCCGGTGTGCGCAGGGAAGGTGGACGCCCCAGAAGCAGCCACGGTGGGCAGGTCACCTGTGAGATACCATGGATGGGAGAGGCAGGTGCCCTGGGCTCAGGGGGAGGGGCTGGGTCTGTCCCCCGGGCTGGCTGGGGCCTGGACGTGGCTCCCCGGCCCTCAGACACCAGCAGCACTTTGAGTGGGGTGGGACTGGCCTGGTCTGTTTCTGGGCGGGAGCCAGCGTGAGCGGGTGAACACAGTGCCTGCCGCAGGCACGGTGAGGTGAGCACAGCTCGAGCACCTCTGTGAGCCAGGAGGGCGTGTCACACGCTTCCTGACAAGGCAAAGGGTGCTGGGAGCCCGCCTGTGTCGGACGCGAGGGCACTAGGGCCAAGGCCTGGGTTTGAAGCCACATCCACGCCCCATATGGGGTGCTGGCTGCTCCCGGCCCCACTGACTGATGGCCAGAGGGAGGCAGCAGGTGTGTGAGGCCACCTGGCAGGTATGGCTGTTGGTGACATTCTCTGGGCAGAGGTCACGGACATTTGTAAACAAATGAGTGTGTCAGGTTACAGGCTATAGGATCTGAGAAATGTGGTCTGCGACCCCATGCTTGCTCAGCAATCACTCGGAGCCCACGTGGATGGCCACCAAGAAGTCAGACGTGGGAGACCAAACATGCCGGAGGAACGCACCAACCCCTTCCCTGAGCCCCACCCAACAGGGGAAGGGCTGCTGGTGGCCGTAACTGCCGGGCTTAGGGAAAGGAAAGAAATCTCCCTTCCCTTCCAGAACCTCACTTTTAAACAACGTCAGCGCGACTGGGGCCCTCTGAGGAGAGGCTCAGCCTTCATGACGGAGAAGAGGAGCCCGGCTTTCCGAGCGGATGGGGCTGCAGGAGGCAGCTGGTGCGGCGCAGACAGAAAGCTGTTGTTTGCTTCCCCAAAGAAAGTCATGCCTTTGGACATTTAGATGTTAAATTGCAATTCACAAGTAGTGCTTGCACAGTTAAAGGAGGAGCATGGAACCCAGAATAGTCTTAATTCGAGCATCAGGAAGCAAGACTTAGGGACAGCTGACGTTTCTGTTTATTCTTTTTCCTGAGAACCACGAGCCACTCTCCTGCGGGGCGCTGCCCCCCCGAGGTGTGATTCCAGGGGACTGCAGGCCACAGCACCTGCCCTCCCTTCCCCGCCTGGGACCCCGCAGGGCCAATCAAAGCCATTCGCAGGCACCAACCTGCAGCACTGGGGCCGTGGTTCCTCACTGAGGAGGTGCTGATGAGCTGATGCGCCCTGGAGGCCCTGGCGGGGTTGGGGGGAATGCCCTGGGTGGAGATGATATGTGTGGGGGAAGCCCTGGGTGGGGGGAGCCCTGGGTGGGAGTTGGGGGAAGCCCTGGGTGGGGGAAGCCCTGGGTGGGGGGAAGCCCTGGGTGGGAGTGGGGGGAAGCCCTGGGTGGGGGGAGCCCTGGGTGGGAGTGGGGGGAAGCCCTGGGTGGGGGGAGCCCTGGGTGGGGGGAAGCCCTGGGTGGGGGAAGTCCTGGGTCAGAGGGATTCCCTGGGGAGAGGCATTCCCTGGGTGGGGGAGGCCCTGGAGAGAGGGACACCCTGGGTGGAGATGCCGTGTGTGAGGGAATCCCTGTGGGGGCTGTCCTGGGTGGTGGAGCCTTGGGGAAGGAATGACCTGGGGGATCCTGTGGGAGGGGATGTCCTGGGAGGGGTATGTTGCCTTAGGAGGAAACCCTTGTGGGGGGATGCCTAGGAAGGAAACCTGGGTGACAGATCATCTTGGGGAGGATACCATGGGTGGGAGAAGCAGCAAGTGGGGGCTGCCCTGGGTGGGTGTTCTACTGGGTGGGGGATCACCTGGGTGGGAGCTTCCCCGGGTGGGGGATCATCTGGGTAGGGGCTGTCCTGGGTGGGAGATCATCTGGGGGGATATGGGGGTCTACGGCCCTGTGGCACCCCTGTTCCCTCCTCACACACACACCGAGAGGAAGCCGGTCTCCCTAGGAGGATCAGCGCGGAGCAGCTTGGGGTTTGGCTCGTGGGTGCCGGGACCAGGTCTGAGCCCCAGATGTGGCTGGGCCTGACCCAGGCAGCTCCACCCCTTCCTTCCCAGGAAACACCTTTTGCTCGAGCAGTAGGAACTGGGTGTGTGTAGACTCTGCTGCCTGATTCCGGCTCCTGGCTGAGGGTTTGTGGGCTCAGATGGACTTGACACCCGCTCTCGACCCTCCTGGGTGCAGCCTTCTGGCTCCCCCAGCCCAGGCAGAGGCGATGAGCGACTCTTTCTCACCCAGAGTGCTTCCCGAAGGCGCTTTTGCCTGAGGGCACCAGGCTGGGCCAGGTACTGCAGGGCGCTGACCAGCACTGGCCTGGGGGCCCCGAAGCCCCAGACAGCATCCCTCTCACACAGCCTCCTGTCTCACCACCGGCTATAAATAGACTTGGCTCTGCTGGCACGGCCTCTCCCGAGGAAGCTTTTAATTCTCTGCGTCCTCTGCAGGGAGTGGCTCCCACAGGCTGGGAGGGGACAGACTGCCTGACTCTCCGGAGAGCTCTCCGGCCCCATCTGCGATGGGTGACCCTAATATTCTTTAGGGAGTCCTCCCGGGCCCTGCGTGTGGCGCTGGGGCCTTTCTTTTCGCCCACGGAGGGCCCTGCAGCCCCTCCGTCCAGGCCCTGCCCTGCCCAGCCTCCCAGCCCGGCGCTCGAACCCTATTTACTGACTCCCAGGCCTAGCGCAGCCACTGCCAGCGTGAGGCTCGGGAAATTCGGGCGAGGTGTGTCCAAAGGAAGCCGCCTTTGACCATTTATATGAGCGTTTATAACCCTGTATAACCGTTAAAACATTTATTGCAACTTCATGGACTTCGGGAAGACCGACCATGGAAATGCGGCCCGCAGAGCTGCCCCCGCGCGCACGCGGCCGGATCGCCATGACTTCACTCCGCGAAGACGCAGGGCCCGCTCCTCACGCACTGACACTAGGGCGCCTTCCGGAACCAGGGACCGCTTTAGAAACCAGGAAAGCGGCGGACCCGACCCCCCCCCCCCGCCCGGGACAACGCGCACACCCTCCGAGCGCGCGGTCTGCAGCCGCTCCCGGAGCCCGCCCCTCCCCCAGGGCCCTCCGCGGATCACGTGGCGGGACGAGGCGCTGGCACCGCGCTGCTGACGGTCGCGGGAGCCCAGTTTACGGCGCAGGCATCAGGCTGCGGCTGCCTCGCTCCCCTCCACTTCCTGCCCCTTCCCGGCCTCGGTCCAGCCCCTGTCCGCGTCCCCGGAGGTGGTCCCGGGCCACGGGGAGCAGGGTCACCTGCTGGGCGCAGGGAAGCACCCCTGAGAGGTCAGGAGGGGCGTCCGGAGCGGGGGTGGGCGGGGGCCAGTCCTCTATCGCCTCCCCCAGGGTCCCTGCACCCAGAAGGGCCAATAAACATGGCAGGTGGGTCAGCCGTGACACTGATGGGGGCGCAAACCCTCATCAAAACAGCAGCCCCCCAACCCCAGCCCTCATCAAAACAGCAGCCCGGCCAAGGCCGGGGAGGGACGCGCTTCTCACCTCCCTCGGCTCCATTTACGTAACCGAAACCGCAGAATAAAGGGCTCCTCAGATCCCCGGGCACTGCTCCCAGGGGTGCGGGAAGGTGTCCTGGAGGCGCCTCTCCATCGCCACAGGCCCGCGGGGGCAGCCAAGGCCCGGGGAAGTCGGCGTCTCTGTGGGGGGCCGGCTGACCGCCCCACCTGCCAGGACGCGGTGGTGTCAGGACCCCGAGACCGGCGCCGCGGTCTCGCCAAGGGCTGGTTCTGGCCCCTTTCTGTGTCCAGGAATCTCGCACGATCTGCCGCAGGGTCGCGGCTGCATTCCGCCCCTCTACGCCCCAATTTCCCACGCCTCATACCCGCGGCCCCTAGGCCTGGGAGCCGGTAAACAGGGTTCCAGCCCCGGGCTGGGGAGGGCCTGGAGGGAGGGGCTGCAGGGGCGTCAGTGGCTAGGAGAAAGGCCACAGCGCCGGGCGCAGACCTGTCCCTGGCGCGACCGACGGAGACCCCCGCCCGCGGCCCCCGCGCAGCCTCCCCGCCGCCTCCGGGCACCGAGCGCGCAGCGCGGACCGCCGGGCATCCCGGGGGCGCGGGGCGCACGGACGCGCGGGGCGGCCACCGAGGGGCTCGGGAGAGCGCGGGGGGAGCAGGGGCCGCGGCGCAGGTGGCCGCTGGCGATGACGGGCGGGGTCTGCGTCCCCAGGCGTCCCCCGCGCCGCGCCCGCAGGACCGAGCCCCGCGCCCACTTACCCTCGCGACGCAGCAACTGCAGCGGCGGCGCCTCCGCGACTCGGACGCGCGCGACCCGGTGCCCAGAGGAGCGCTCGCGCCGCCGCCCCGCGCCAGCCTGGCCCCGCCCCGCCCCGGCCCGGCCCGCCCCCGGCCCCCAGCGTCCCGCGCCCTCCCCGCGCCCCGCCCCGCCCCGCGCGCTCATTGGCGGCCCCGCCCCGCCGCCCCACCCGGCCCGGGGAGCGCGCGGGGCGCACGGAGGCCTCTGCCTTACAAGGCCGGCTCCGCGCAGGCCCAGCCGGTCACCCGGGGCCCTCTCGGCGCAGGGCGCGGCCGACTCGCCGGGCCGTGGGAACCGCTGGGCAAGGGACTGCGGCGCCCCTCACCTGGCTCTTGGCCCCCCCGGGGACGACCGGACCCCGATCTCTGCGCCCCGCAGGACGCGCGTGGACGGTGCGGCAGCGCGGGATGGAGGAGCGCGGCCGCGGCTCCTGGGGCGGGGCGGGTTGGCGGCGGGGACGCGGGGACGGTGCTGGGCGACCCCAGACCGCGTCCCATTCTCTAGGGCGCCGCAGACCGTGCAGGGAAGGGGCAGGGTCGGGCTGCGGGGGTGCTCGGACCTCAAGGCGGGGCGCAGGCTGGGGACGGGGCTCGCAGGTGGGGGCACCGCGGCCGGGGTCGGCCTGGGCGGGGAGCGGGTCCGTGCCGGGCGCCGAGCGCAGCTGCCCGAGCCCTTCCCGCAGGAGCGCAGCCGCAGGGCGCGCCCCTCTCCCCGGCCTCAGCCTTGGCTCTTCCTGCGGGTCGCCGGCATGCGGCGCGGCAGTCCCGGCCACTCTTCTAGCCTCGTCTTTCTCGGGCACCTGCTGCCCGGCGCCCCCAGCTAGGCTCTGCCGGGACGGCGCATTCGGCCCGGGGCGGTCCGGGCCTCAGCAGGAGGTGGCTCCGCACGAGGTTCTGGGGCCAGGCGGGCTGGGCGGCTCCGTGGTGCTAGGTGCTGGGACTCCAGGGGCGCAGGGGCCCCTTCCCTGGAGGAGGCCGAGGCGCAGCCCCCGGGAGGAAGGGGCGCCTTAGGTGACTTCCAGCTGGACTGTGTTCCGGTGACGCTGACCTCCCCCAGCCCCGCCTCTGTCCCGGCACCAGGTGTCCCGCAGACCCCCGGCCCCTGCAGAGGCAGCAGGGGAAGGTAGAGGGTACTGGGTGCTGGGTTCTGGGCGCTGGGCGCTGGGCAGCAGGTGCTGAGGTCTCGGAGCCCGCCTTGAACCCCACCCACCCCACGGTGGTCCCGCGCCCCGCACTTCCCCTCCTCCCCTCTAGTTTCTGTCTATTCCTCTTCTGAGAAATTCCACACTCGGAGCAGGGAAGTCCGGAGAACCTGGAGCCGAGCGGCGGCCACGCTGGGGTCCCGCTTTTCTCCGGCTCGGGTGGGGCTCCACTGCCTCCTCGTCCCACAGAGCCCAGAGCGACTCCCCTTCGCCTCCGGCAGTTCGTACTCATGGTGTGGAAGTCATGAGATGACCTCTCCTTGTGCTCGCACTGTCGTATGAGGCACACGGTGACCGTCAGTGCATCTTTCAAAACCTGTGCAAACTCTCTCGACATAAATGCAGTGGTTTTACAATAAAATCGCAGTGGGAGGTCATGGCAGGCTTCGGAGTCAGACATCTTCCCGGAGCCTTTGGGAGGAGAGGTGAGGCAGGGGCGCCAGTGGGTCTAGGGGCTTGAGGGAGCTCTGGCAACCCCACCCCCATGATGAGAAGAGGACAGAGCTGAGCCTGGGGCTGCCCGGGAGTCAGCACAGGACCCATAGTGACCAGGGCTGCCCAGGCCTCTGCGCAGGACACACAGTGACCGAGGCTGCCAGGGTCTCTGTACAGGACACACAGTGACCGGGGCTGCTGGGGTCTCTGTACAGGACACACAGTGACCGGGGCTGCCGGGGTCGCTGCGAAGGAGACACAGTGACCGGGGCTGCCAGGGTCTCTATGCAGGACACACAGTGACCGGGGCTGCCGGGGTCTCTGTACAGGACACACAGTGACCGGGGCTGCCGGGCTCTCTGTACAGGACACACAGTGACCGGGGCTGCCGGGGTCTCTGTACAGGACACACAGTGACCGGGGCTGCCGGGGTCTCTGTACAGGACACCAGTGACCGGGGCTGCTGGGGTCGCTGCGAAGGACACACAGTGACCGGGGCTGCTGGGGTCGCTGCGAAGGACACACAGTGACCGGGGCTGCCGGGCTCTCTGTACAGGACACACAGTGACCGGGGCTGCCGGGGTCTCTGTACAGGACACCAGTGACCGGGGCTGCTGGGGTCGCTGCGAAGGACACACAGTGACCGGGGCTGCTGGGGTCGCTGCGAAGGACACACAGTGACCGGGGCTGCCGGGGTCTCTATGCAGGACACACAGTGACCGGGGCTGCCGGGGCCTCTGCGCAGGACACAGTGACTGGGGCTGCCGGGGTCTCTATGCAGGACACTCAGTGACCGGGCTGCCTGGGCCTCTGCGCAGGAGACACAGTGAGGGGCTGCCGGGTCTCTGAGTGACCAGGGCTGGGTGTGCATCTGGCCCTGGTTCTCCCGTGGGGAATCCATGTGTTCATGAGTCTGTTTCCATGTCTGTGGGCAAAATCTGGGTTTTGGGTCATGGGTGTGTATTTCATAGTGACAGTCGGTTCAGTCGGCCCAGTCGGCCCTTACAGAATCACCAGAAAAGGGCACCGGATCTTGCTCAGCCGGGACAGGTGGATCCTGATCGAGGACTCGGGCCCCTCACCTGGCCGTGGCTGCCTGTCCAGTGGCCCTTCCAGGGGTGACCCTGCCCCCAGCTCTTGCTCCGCCCCAGACCTGGACAGCCTCCTTTTACCCTGCAGTTACTGAAGACCCACACACCCAGTGACGTCGTCCATGCAGCGTCTTGTAAGCTGTTTCCTGGGGTTCGCAGCAAATCACTACAAAAGGGCCGAACACAGGTCTCCTCTCAGGGCCTAGGAGGCCGGAAGTGCAAGGCCAAGGCCTGCGCCTGCAGGTTCCACGTCTTCCAGCTCCCGTGGCTCCAGGCGGCCCTGGGCGTGGCCACACGGCCCCGCCCCGCCTCTGTCCTCATGGGGCCTCCTCCCCCGAGTTTGTGTCTGTCTCCTCCTTTGCTTATCAGGACAACTGTCACTGGATTTAAGGGCCACGGGGATGATCCGGGATGATCTCACAATCTTTAATCGAATTACATCTACAAAGATCCTATTTTAAAGTAAGGTCTTACTCTGAGGTTCTGGGTCCATGTGAGTTTTTTGGGTGGTAACCTCCCCCCCCCAGCACGGATGATTGTCCCAGCTCCACCCGTGGCACCGTGTCGGTGACCAGGAGCCTTCGCTGGGGTGCTTGTCTGCCTGCTGCTGTCTCCGTGGCCCTCTGCACAGGTTCTGTGTCCACAGTGGGGAGCACCGGGCCTGGCAGCTGTCACACAGGAGGAGGCCAGCTCTCAGGGACAAGCCCCAGCTGCCCAGCACCTTCTGCCCGCCCCTGCCTGGGTCTGGGGTTGGGTTTTGTGGGCAGAGGCTCAGGCTGACAGTGGAGGTTGGGAAGGGCAGTGTGGTGGGTAGCCCTGGAAGGCCTGGGTGGAAGGGATGCCGGGAGATGCTGCGGCCATCCGGGTCTCCAGTGGGAGACCAGGGCTGGAGCCCAGCTTCATTGGGAGGCTCTGTGCTGAGGACGGGGGCCTAGGGGAAGAGGTGGCTTTGTGGGGACAGCAGCGGACACGAAAAGGCCTCCGAGGCCAAGTGTGGGGATACCGGGTCCCAGCAGCTGAGGCAGGACTGCTTCCACCAGGCCTGCAGAAGGACCCATGGGAGCTGAACCCACCCCTCACAGCTGAACGTCCTTTGACAGCCTGAACGGCTTCTTTGGGCCCTGTTGGGGTGTGGCCCACAGCAGGTGAGCAGTCAGGACCCCTTGGGGACCCTAAGTAGTTCCTGTGTGGGCCCGGGGCTGGAGACAAGCTACAGCCTGGGTGCATGGGGTCAGAGTGGGTGGTCAGTGTGACACCTGCCGACCGCAGCAACCATGTGCCTGCCTGGGAAGGCTCATGGGGGTGCTGAAGCTACAACACCTGGGGACCTTGGCAGCTTGGGCAAAATGTCTGCCGGGATGTGTGTGTGCATGTAAGTATGTGAGAGTGTGTGCAGAGGCATGCATGCATTTGTGCATTCCTGTGGGTGAATGTGCACCTGTACATGTGTGAGTATGCATGCCAGTATATGTGTGTTATGTGTTCAGCTGTGTATTTGTGTTTGCAAGTGTGTGTGCATGTCTGTCTCTGTATGTGTGTGCATGTGTTCACACCTGCATGTGTGCACCTGCCTGTGTGTGCATGTGTTTGGTTTGCCTCTGTGTGCGTGCACGTGCCTGTATCTGTGCATGTGTGTGCACACCTGTGTGTGCACTTGTATGTGTGCATGTTTGCACCTGTGTGTGTGCACCTGCCTGTCTGTGTATATGCATGTGTTTGCACCTGTTTGCACGTGCTCATGTCTTTGTGTGTGTGCATGTGTGTGCACCTGTGTGCATGTGCCTGTGTATATGCATGTTTGCACCTGTGTGTGGCCCATGTCTTTGTGTGTGTGCACATGCCTGTCTGTGTATATGCATGTGTGTGTTTGGACCTGTGTGCCCGTGTGTTTGTGTGTGTGTGTGCACATGCCTGTCTGTGTATATGCGCGTGTGTGTTTGGACCTGTTTGCCCATGTGTGTTTGTGTGTGTGTGCACATGCCTGTCTGTGTATATGCGTGTGTGTGTTTGGACCTGTGTGCCCATGTGTGTGTGTGTGTGCACGTGTGTTTGTGTGTGTGTATGCACGTGCCTCTGTGTGTCTGGGCTATTACTGCATCTGGTTATTTAAAGAAGCCAAGTTCAATTTTGGGGTTTGAATTGCTGTAGAACGTGGAATTAAAGTGCAGGCTCGGGGTCTTGTCACCAGAGAGTGACTCTGGCTCCACTATGACTCACTTGTGACCCAGAGAATGGCAGCTGAGCCTTGTGGCCCCAGTGCTGTCATTGATCAGATGCTAATGAGGAGGGAAAGCCACATGGTGGGTGTTCAGTCCTAGGCGGAGCTGTTTGGAGCGTGTTCTTAATATGCCAGCCGTTGCTACCACGGTTCCATGGCTGACATTAGGGAAGAAGGATGTGGGGACGTGGCAGCAGGACAGTGTGCTGGGCAGGAGATGTGGACAGGAGCCCATGGCTGGCAGAGACACGGAGGACCAGAGAGAGGATGGTGTCGCAGAGCTGAGGGCCACAGAGAAGGGAGGCACTCACGTCTGCAGTGGAGAGGACACACCCAGCTGGCAGGGGCAGGGGCCGAGGCCCTGGGTGTGGCTGTCAGAGGCAGTGGGCAGTGAGCTCTGTAAAGCCGAGACTGCTCCGAGCAGAGGCACAAGGAGCCTGGTCAGCTTCCGTCCCTGCAGTTGATTCCCCACTGCCAGAAGTGGCTTCACTTGTGCGGACGCCCGCACTCAGCCTAGGACTAGATGGATTCACAGCCAGATTCCACCAAACATATGGAGAACTAACACCAATCAGAGAAATTGAAGAAGTGGATTCTCTCTAACTCATTCTATGAGGCCAGTACCACTCTGGTACCAAACTAAAGACAAAAAAAAAAAACCCTCCAGATCCATATCCCTGTGAATATAGATGCAAAAATCCTCAACAAAATAAAATACTAGAAAATAGAATCCAACCGCACATCAAAAAGATAACACACCCCAATCAGGTGGGATTTATCCCAGGGATGCAAATCAATAAATGTGATGCATCACATGAACGAAATTAAGGATTAAAAAGCATTCAATTAAATTTAGCCTCCCTTCATGATAAAAACCTTCAACAAACAGGCATAAGAGAAACATGCCTCAACATAATAAAAGCCTTATAAGACAAATCCACGCCAACATCACACTTAATGGGGAAACCTTGAAAGTATTCCCTCTAAGAACTGCTGTAAGACACGGATGCCTGCTTTCACCACGCTTACTCAACGTGGTCCTGAAAGTCCCGGCCAGAGCAATCAGGCAAGAGACAAGGAGAAGAGGGAGCCCAAACTATCTCTTTCTTCTCTATAGAAAGCCCTAAAGACTTGTATTAGTCCATTTCACACTGCTGGGAAAGACATGCCCAAGACTGGGTAATTTACAAACAAAAAAAAAAATGTCTGTATGATCCCACATGACTGGGAGGCCCCACAATCATGGCAGAAGGTAAAAGGCACATCTTCCATGGTGGCAGGCGAGAGACTGAGAGCCAAGTGAAAGGGTTTTCCCCTAATACAACCATCGTATTTCAAGAGACTTACTCACTACCATGAGAACGGCGTGGCGAAAACTGCCCCATGATTCAATTATCGCCTACCGAGTCCCTCCCACAACATGTGGGAATTATGGGAGCTACAATTCGAGATAAGATTTGGGTGGGGACACAGCTAAACTGAATCAAGCTGAATCAAGACTCCACCAAAAAGGTCTTAGATTTGATAAATGAATTCAGTAACATTTCAGGATACAAAATTAATGTACAGAAATCAATAGCATTCTTATACATCAATAACAATCTGGCCAAATACCAAATCGGGAAGGCAATATCATTTATTATAGCTTCAAAAATTACCCAGATATTTATTTAACCAAGGAAGTGAAAGATCTCTACAAGGAGAACTACAACACACTGATGAAAGAAATCATACGACACGAACACATGGAAGAGCATCCCATGTTCATGGATGGGAAGAATCAATATTGTTAAAAACTATCATACTATTCAAAGCAACCTACAGACCCAACACAATCTCTATCAAATTAAACAAAAAAATCCTAAAATTCACGTGGAACCCAAAAAGAGCCCAACTAGCTAAAGCAATCCAAAGCTCAAAGAACAAAGCTGGAGGCATCACATTACCTGACCTCAACTTATACCACAAGGCTATAGTAGCCAGAACAGCACGATCCTAGTACAAAAACAGACATACAGATGAATGGAACAGAATAGAGGACTCAGAAGTAAAGACTCAGGGTCAATAAAAATGTAACAGAGGAAATGACGCCCTTTTCAGTAAATGGTGCTGGGAAAACGGGATTGGCAAGTGCAGAAGAATGACACTGGACCAACACCTCTCACCACATACAAAAGTTAACTCGAGATGGATTGAAGACCTAAACATTAAGACCAAAAACTGAAAATCCTAGAAGAAAACTTAGGAAAAACTCTTCTGGACATTGGCCTAGGCAAAGAATTTATGACCAAGTCCTCAAAAGCAATTCCAACAAAAACAAAAACAGACAAATGGAACTTAAACTAAAAAGCTTCTGCACAGCCAGAAACAAACAATCAAAACAATCAACAGGGTGAACAGACCACCTGCACAGGGAAGATACTGCTAACCATGCATCTGACAAAGGGCTAACAGCCAGACCTACAAGTGACTCAAACCATTTAAGCCCATTAAAAAGAGGGCAAAGGATACGAACAGCCATTTTTAAAAAGAAGACATAAAAGTGGTCAAAAAACATATGAAAAAATGCTCACCACCACTAATTATCAGAGAAAGGGAAATTAAAATCACCATATGACACCATCTTCCACCAGTCAGAATGGCTATTACTAAAGTCTAAAAGCAAGCGACTTCAGTGAAGACGTGGAGAAAGGGGAATGCATGTTGGTGGGAATGTAAATTAATGCAATCTTTATGGAAAACAGCATGAAGAGTTCTCAAAGAACAAAAATTAGAACTACTATTTGATTCAGCAACTGCACTACTGGGTAAATCCCAAAGGAAAAGAAGTAATTTACATGAAAAACCACCTGCACTGGTATGTTTATCACAAGACTATTCACAACAAAAAAGATAATGGATGAACCTAAGTGTCCATCACTGGAGGGCTGGTTAGAGAAGACGGAGCGTACACACACAGCGTAACACCACCCATGCATAACAAGGAGTGAAATCTAAGCGTCCATCACTGGAGGGCTGGTTAGAGAAGACGGAGCGTACACACACAGCGTAACACCACCCATGCATAACAAGTAATGAAATCTAAGCGTCCATCACTGGAGGGCTGGTTAGAGAAGACGGAGCGTACACACACAGCGTAACACCACCCATGCATAACAAGGAATGAAATCTAAGCGTCCATCACTGGAGGGCTGGTTAGAGAAGACGGAGCGTACACACACAGCGTAACACCACCCAGGCATAACAAGGAATGAAATCTAAGTGTCCATCACTGGAGGGCTGCTTAGAGAAGACGGAGCGTACACACACAGCGTAACACCACCCAGGCATAACAAGGAGTGAAATCTAAGCGTCCATCACTGGAGGGCTGGTTAGAGAAGACGCAGCGTACACACACAGCGTAACACCACCCAGGCATAACAGTGAGTGAAATCTAAGCGCCCATCACTGGAGGGCTGGCTAGAGAAGACGGAGCGTACACACACAGCGTAACACCACCCAGGCATAACAGTGAGTGAAATCTAAGCGCCCATCACTGGAGGGCTGGTTAGAGAAGACGGAGCGTACACACACAGCGTAACACCACCCATGCATAACAAGGAATGAAATCTAAGCGTCCATAACTGGAGGGCTGCTTAGAGAAGACGGAGCGTACACACACAGCGTAACACCACCCATGCCAAGGAGTGAAATCTAAGTGTCCATCGCTGGAGGGCTGGTTAGAGAAGACGGAACGTACACACACAGCGTAACACCACCCATGCATAACAAGGAGTGAAATCTAAGCGTCCATCACTGGAGGGCCGGTTAGAGAAGACGCAGCGTACACACACAGCGTAACACCACCCATGCATAACAAGGAATGAAATCTAAGCGTCCATAACTGGAGGGCTGCTTAGAGAAGACGGAGCGTACACACACAGCGTAACACCACGCATGCATAACAAGGAGTGATATCTAAGCGTCCATCACTGGAGGGCTGGTTAGAGAAGACGCAGCGTACACACACAGCGTAACACCACCCATGCATAACAAGGAGTGAAATCTAAGCGTCCATCACTGGAGGGCCGGTTAGAGAAGACGCAGCGTACACACACAGCGTAACACCACCCATGCATAACAAGGAATGAAATCTAAGCGTCCATAACTGGAGGGCTGCTTAGAGAAGACGGAGCGTACACACACAGCGTAACACCACCCAGGTATAACAAGGAGTGAAATCTAAGCGTCCATAACTGGAGGGCTGCTTAGAGAAGACGGAGCGTACACACACAGCGTAACACCACCCAGGCATAACAGTGAGTGAAATCTAAGTGTCCATCACTGGAGGACTGGTTAGAGATGACGGAGCGTACACACACAGCGTAACACCAGCCATGCATAACAAGGAATGAAATCTAAGCGTCCATCACTGGAGGGCTGGTTAGAGAAGACGGAGCGTACACACACAGCGTAACACCACCCATGCATAACAAGGAATGAAATCTAAGCGTCCATCACTGGAGGGCTGGTTAGAGAAGACGGAGCGTACACACACAGCGTAACACCACCCATGCATAACAAGGAATGAAATCTAAGCGTCCATCACTGGAGGGCTGGTTAGAGAAGACAGAGCGTACACACACAGCGTAACACCACCCATGCATAACAAGGAATGAAATCTAAGTGTCCATCACTGGAGGACTGGTTAGAGAAGACGGAGCGTACACACACAGCGTAACACCACCCATGCATAACAAGGAATGAAATCTAAGCGTCCATAACTGGAGGGCTGCTTAGAGAAGACGGAGCGTACACACACAGCGTAACACCACCCAGGTATAACAAGGAGTGAAATCTAAGCGTCCATAACTGGAGGGCTGCTTAGAGAAGACGGAGCGTACACACACAGCGTAACACCACCCAGGCATAACAGTGAGTGAAATCTAAGTGTCCATCACTGGAGGACTGGTTAGAGATGACGGAGCGTACACACACAGCGTAACACCAGCCATGCATAACAAGGAATGAAATCTAAGCGTCCATCACTGGAGGGCTGGTTAGAGAAGACGGAGCGTACACACACAGCGTAACACCACCCATGCATAACAAGGAATGAAATCTAAGCGTCCATCACTGGAGGGCTGGTTAGAGAAGACGGAGCGTACACACACAGCGTAACACCACCCATGCATAACAAGGAATGAAATCTAAGCGTCCATCACTGGAGGGCTGGTTAGAGAAGACGGAGCGTACACACACAGCGTAACACCACCCATGCATAACAAGGAATGAAATCTAAGCGTCCATCACTGGAGGGCTGGTTAGAGAAGACGGAGCGTACACACACAGCGTAACACCACCCATGCATAACAAGGAATGAAATCTAAGCGTCCATCACTGGAGGGCTGGTTAGAGAAGACGGAGCGTACACACACAGCGTAACACCACCCATGCATAACAAGGAATGAAATCTAAGCGTCCATCACTGGAGGGCTGGTTAGAGAAGACGGAGCGTACACACACAGCGTAACACCACCCATGCATAACAAGGAATGAAATCTAAGTGTCCATCACTGGAGGACTGGTTAGAGAAGACGGAGCGTACACACACAGCGTAACACCACCCATGCATAACAAGGAATGAAATCTAAGCGTCCATAACTGGAGGGCTGCTTAGAGAAGACGGAGCGTACACACACAGCGTAACACCACCCAGGTATAACAAGGAGTGAAATCTAAGCGTCCATAACTGGAGGGCTGCTTAGAGAAGACGGAGCGTACACACACAGCGTAACACCACCCAGGCATAACAGTGAGTGAAATCTAAGTGTCCATCACTGGAGGACTGGTTAGAGATGACGGAGCATACACACACAGCGTAACACCAGCCATGCATAACAAGGAATGAAATCTAAGCGTCCATCACTGGAGGGCTGGTTAGAGAAGACGGAGCGTACACACACAGCGTAACACCACCCATGCATAACAAGGAATGAAATCTAAGTGTCCATCACTGGAGGGCTGCTTAGAGAAGACGGAGCGTACACACACAGCGTAACACCACCCAGGTATAACAAGGAATGAAATCTAAGTGTCCATCAGTGGAGGGCTGCTTAGAGAAGACGGAGCGTACACACACAGCGTAACACCACCCATGCATAACAAGGAATGAAATCTAAGCGTCCATAACTGGAGGGCTGCTTAGAGAAGACGGAGCGTACACACACAGCGTAACACCACCCAGGTATAACAAGGAGTGAAATCTAAGCGTCCATAACTGGAGGGCTGCTTAGAGAAGACGGAGCGTACACACACAGCGTAACACCACCCATGCATAACAAGTAATGAAATCTAAGCGTCCATCAATGGAGGGCTGCTTAGAGAAGACGGAGCGTACACACACAGCGTAACACCACCCAGGTATAACAAGGAGTGAAATCTAAGCGTCCATCACTGGAGGGCTGGTTAGAGAAGACGGAGCGTACACACACAGCGTAACACCACCCATGCATAACAAGGAATGAAATCTAAGTGTCCATCACTGGAGGACTGGTTAGAGAAGACGGAGCGTACACACACAGCGTAACACCACCCATGCATAACAAGGAATGAAATCTAAGCGTCCATAACTGGAGGGCTGCTTAGAGAAGACGGAGCGTACACACACAGCGTAACACCACCCAGGTATAACAAGGAGTGAAATCTAAGCGTCCATAACTGGAGGGCTGCTTAGAGAAGACGGAGCGTACACACACAGCGTAACACCACCCAGGCATAACAGTGAGTGAAATCTAAGTGTCCATCACTGGAGGACTGGTTAGAGATGACGGAGCGTACACACACAGCGTAACACCAGCCATGCATAACAAGGAATGAAATCTAAGCGTCCATCACTGGAGGGCTGGTTAGAGAAGACGGAGCGTACACACACAGCGTAACACCACCCATGCATAACAAGGAATGAAATCTAAGTGTCCATCACTGGAGGGCTGCTTAGAGAAGACGGAGCGTACACACACAGCGTAACACCACCCAGGTATAACAAGGAATGAAATCTAAGTGTCCATCAGTGGAGGGCTGCTTAGAGAAGACGGAGCGTACACACACAGCGTAACACCACCCATGCATAACAAGGAATGAAATCTAAGCGTCCATAACTGGAGGGCTGCTTAGAGAAGACGGAGCGTACACACACAGCGTAACACCACCCAGGTATAACAAGGAGTGAAATCTAAGCGTCCATAACTGGAGGGCTGCTTAGAGAAGACGGAGCGTACACACACAGCGTAACACCACCCATGCATAACAAGTAATGAAATCTAAGCGTCCATCAATGGAGGGCTGCTTAGAGAAGACGGAGCGTACACACACAGCGTAACACCACCCAGGTATAACAAGGAGTGAAATCTAAGCGTCCATCACTGGAGGGCTGGTTAGAGAAGACGGAGCGTACACACACAGCGTAACACCACCCATGCATAACAAGGAATGAAATCTAAGCGTCCATCACTGGAGGGCTGGTTAGAGAAGACGGAGTGTACACACACAGCGTAACACCACCCATGCATAACAAGGAATGAAATCTAAGTGTCCATCAGTGGAGGGCTGGTTAGAGAAGACGGAGCGTACACACACAGCGTAACACCACCCATGCATAACAAGGAATGAAATCTAAGCGTCCATAACTGGAGGGCTGCTTAGAGAAGACGGAGCGTACACACACAGCGTAACACCACCCAGGCATAACAAGGAGTGAAATCTAAGCGTCCATCACTGGAGGGCTGGTTAGAGAAGACGGAGCGTACACACACAGCGTAACACCACCCAGGTATAACAAGGAGTGAAATCTAAGTGTCCATCACTGGAGGACTGGTTAGAGAAGACGGAGCGTACACACACAGCGTAACACCACCCATGCATAACAAGGAATGAAATTAAATCTTTTGAGAGACACGGGTGGAAGGCCATTCTACATCCTGAAATAACTCAGAAACAAAAGTTAAATACCACACGTTCTCACTTATAAGTGGGAGTTAACAATGAATACACATGGACATATGGAGTGGAATAATAGACACTGGACACTCCAAAAGGTGGGAGCGTGGAAGGGGGTGAGGGTGGAAAAATTACTTATTCAGTACGATGTTCAGGTGATGGGTACCCTAAAAGCCCAGGAGTCACCACCGAGCAATATACGCATGGGAGAAGTCGGCACTTCCACCTCTTACATCTGTAAACACTTTAAACATCTGTTCTTAAATAACCGCATCTCAGAATAAGATTTTATCTTATCTGCGTTCCAGAATATGATTTCCCGAGGTGTGCATTTCTTCTTTTTGTTTATGCAGCTTGTCATAAATGACTCATCTGTACCTGTGGATTCATGCCTTTGTCAGTTCTGTGAAGTCCTCAGGAATATTCATAGGAATACAGAAATATCCGCCACCAGGGAAGGCAACGATTTTCGACATCTAACCAGAAATGTTTGGCGTACAAAGAGGTAGGGGAATAGGGGCCGGAAGCAGACAACTCAGTCTATTCAAACTGACCCCGAACTGACCACTCAAGGGCATCAAAACACCATCAACCCTGTTCCACACGCTGTAAAAGCCAATCTGAGGCGCAGAAGATATAACAGCACTCTGGATCACTGTTCCAGAGGAGAAAGCTGCAATTGTATAAAATAAGAACTGCACTGCATGGGATTAATGGCAGATTGTGAAGCCACAGCAGATAAAGTGCCCAACATGAAACCAGAAGAAAAGAGGGTTCAAAAACAAGCCAGATTATCTGTGATCTGTGAGACAGCTTCAAGTGGCTTCATAACATGTTTAACTGAAGTCCTTGAAAGAGAGAAGAAAACACGGGGAATGGCGGTACTACATTAAAAAAGGGGTTTGGAAAAATAATGACAAACTTTTTTTCCAAATTTGATGTAAGCTATGAATCTACAGATGCAAGAAGTTCAATGCACCTCGAGCACAAGTGCCATTGAAGAAAATTTTATCACGGCTCATTATAATCAAATTGCTCGATCCCAGTGATAAATAGAAATTTTTTTTTTTTTGAGACGGAGTTTCGCTCTTGTTACCCAGGCTGGAGTGCAATGCCGTGATCTCGGCTCACCGCAGCCTCCGCCTCCTGGGTTCAGGCAATTCTCCCGCCTCAGCCTCCCGAGTAGCTGGGATTACAGGCACGCGCCACCACGCCCAGCTAATTTTTTGTATTTTTTTAGTAGAGACGAGGTTTCACCGTGTTGACCAGGATGGTCTCGATCTCTTGACCTCGTGATCCACCCGCCTCGGCCTCCCAAAGTGCTGGGATTACAGGCGTGAGCCACCATGCCCGGCCTCCGATAAACAGAAATTTTAAAAGCAGACAAGGAAAACTGTCCGAGTAGGTGAAGGGGACACTGGTGCACAGCACAGGCGCTGTTAGAATCACCGGAGCAGGCTCCTCATAAATAGCGCAGTCCCATCCCCCTGGTGATGAGTGAGTTACTGCTCTGGTAGTTCAGTTGAGATCTGGTCATTTAAAAATGATGGCACAGCCCCCAACCCCGCCACTGTCTCTTGCTCCTGCTCTCACCACCTTCTGCCATGATGGAAGCTTCCTGAGACCACAGCAGAAGCCTAGCAGATGCCAGCACCATGCTTCCTCTCCAGCCTGCAGAACTGTGACCCAGTTAAACCTAAAATTACCCAGCTTCAGGTATTTCTTTACAGAAACACAAAAGAGCCCGATGCACTTAATAACTTACAGATATATTTAGAAAGCTATAATTATCCTTTAAAATATAGCTACTAAACAGGCAAAAATGCAGAATTCACTAAAACATGGAAATTCGAAGGACATCCGGGGTCTCTGAGATGATGGGCTTTGGTGGCTGTATAAAAGCAGGAGGCTTTACAAGGTAGACTCCCCAGGCAGAACCTTGATGGAGAGGTAGGGTTCCAGGGAAGAGGACCTGGAACACGGGGGCACCTCATCTCCTGCAGAGCAAAACAAAGTCACTCTTCGAGCAGCCACCAGGGAGGGAGCTGAGCTCTACCTGTGATGGAAATCCACCAGTGGCTTCTACTCCACTCTCTTTCCTGGAGAGGCCGGGCTGGTTTCTGGGAGGACCACCTTGGCTTAGACACAGGGCCCGTCCCCAGCTGGGTCTAGTGAGAGTCCTCCTGAAGAAGGCTCCAGCACTCCCCATCCTTCCAGAAAGCTGAGAGATCAGTGCACCGCTGACACAGGCAATTTTCCATTATTCTTCTTGGGAAATAGATCCTGCATGCAGAACAGCGGATAGAACACTTACGTACACCTTTTTAAATAACGCAAGAGTGGAAGCCCATGTAACAACTCCCTGGTAGCCTTCTCATCCCTCCCCTCCTCCCCCAGGTAGTCACATCACTTCCTCCGTCCTCACCTCTGTGGCTGCAAGATGCACATGTGGGAAACATGCCCTCACTTTTTACGAACGCCCACGTAGGCATGACATGAACCTCTCAACAATAGATACTGTTTTATTCTGCCCATTTTTAACTTTATACAGATAAAATTAGACTACTCTTTCTTATTTTGCTCCATGTGCTGTTGTGTTAGTGACATGTCAAGCTACAGTTCACTCATTTTAACACGATGTCGTATTTCATGTATGACTGTATTACAGTTTCTTGTCCGGACCTCTGTGACGGGCATTTTAATTGTGGGGCTATCACGAACAATCTTTGTGTCTCTCGGTGTGCTTGGGCAAGAACCTAAGATGTACAACTAGGTTGGAACCGATGAGCCCAGGTGGACTCACCTCGGCTGGATGAGGTCATGCCAACATGTTCCCGAGGCGGCTGTATCCAGTCAAAACCCCTAGTGGCAAGAAAGGGTGGCCAGTGCTCCCACCCTTGCCGGGACGTGGTGCTGTTAAGATTCGCATTGCTGCTCACGTGACGGGCATATGATGCTATCACATTGGGTTGTAACTTGCAGCTCCCTGATTACTAATACAGTTAGGCGCTTTGCTGTGTTCACCGTCTTCTGGGCTTCCTCTTTTGTGACGTGCCCATTGAATCATTTTTCTGTTTTATTCTTAGTGAGTCATAATTCTTTGTATATAATTCTAGATAACAGTTCTTCATCAGTTATGGGTTGCATATATTTTTCCAATATTTGATGTAACTCAGCTTTTTAATAATATAGTTTGATAGCCAGGCATTCTTAATTTTATACAGTCTAATTCATATGTATTTTCTTTTATAGCTAGTACCTTTTAAATAACTTAACAAATCCTTATATACCATGAGAACATAAAGCTATTATCCAATATTATATTCTATACGTTTTTATAGTTTTTCCTTACATTTGTTTCTTTAGTCCAACTGGAACTGATTTTTGGACATAGTACAAGACAGGGGTTTGATTTCACTCACGTTTCTCTCACATGAGTAAAATTTAATTTTAGTCTTAAGTAAACAGCTCCAGCAGCAATTAGTTAAAAATCTTTCCATCCCAACTCATCAATCACATCCTAGCAAAAATTAAATATCCATATGATCATGGGTTTTCTCTTGGCATCTCTAATCCATCTCAATGATCTCTATTTCTACACATGTATCACACAGTCTTTAATAAAGATTCGTAGGAGGTGTCGCTATCTGGTAAGGCAAGTCTTCCTACATAGGCTTTTTTCTTTAGGAATATCTTGGTTATTCTTGACCTTTTCAAATTCAGTATACATTTCGTAATCAGCTTTTCAAGTGATGCACATAAATACACAAACACACATATACACAAACATAAAATCTGTCAGGATTTTTACTGAGATTATATTGACTCTATTTGGGAAAGTGTTATCTTTACTGCATCTCTTATAGTCCATGAACATTGTATATCTCTTCATTTATTTAGGTCTTTCTAAAATGTCTCTAAGTTCTATAATATTTTTCCACAAAAGTCTTGCACATCCTTCACTAGGTTTATGTCTAAGAAACTCATTTTTAAAATGCTAATGTAAATGGCATATTCTTCATTTTCTAACATTTCTTACTGATATGCAGAAATGTCCATTTTATCCTTATTCCTAAAAGTTACATTATCTAGGAATAGGATCATAGATCTACACCCCCACCTCCATCACATTAAAGGTATGATTCAACTTTGTTCTGGCTTCCATTTGCATGAAGCTTAATTAATATTTTTGAAAGATAATCTTTTTTTTCACTAGCTATTTTAAGCAACACTTTGTCTAAGGCATTTATCAATTGAATTATGTCATGTCTAGAATTTTATTTCCTCTTCTTGGATTCACATAAACAAACTTTCAGAATATGATATTGGATGACAGCTTTATGATCTCATGGTATGTAAGGGTTTGTTAAGTTATTTAAAAGGCACTAGTTATAAAAGATATGCATGAATGAGACTGTATTAAAATTAAGAATGCCTGGCTATCAAACAATACTATTAAAAAGTTAAGTTACACCAAATATTGGAAAAATATTTGCAACTCATGCCTGACAAAGAACTGATTTATGAATCTGTGAGCTGGTTTCTTCCAACAATGTTGGCAAATTCTCAGCTAAATCTCCTTAAATCCTTCCCACCTTTCTCTCTTTCCTATTTCTTGGACTCTAATTAAACATAACACAGCCTCCAAACTGTATTCTTATTAATTTTTTTCACATTTTACGTTTCTGTCACTTTGTCTATTTCAGAAATTTGTTCAGCTCTAGATTCTAGTTCTCTAATTCACTTTTCAATTGTGTCTAATTTGTTGTTAAATCCATCCACTAACTTTCTTGAAAAAATCAGGGATATTTCTCATTTCTACAGCTATACGTTTTATTTGGTATTTTTCTGTTCTCTTCAGATATTTTTGACTTTGCATTTTATTTCTTGATGTTTTGGTCTGTCAAATTCAACAACTGAGGTATTTGTGTGTCTGTTTCTAGTATGGTTTCTGTTGTTTCTCTCTCATAGTGTTGTGTTTTCATGTGTGGTTAGTTATTTTTCATTTAGAATTGCTAATTTGCTTAGCTGGGCATGGTGGCGCATGCCTGTAGTCCCAACTACTCAGGAGGCTGAGGCAGGAGAATTGCCTGAACCCAGGAGACGGAGGTTGTGGTGAGCCGAGATTGCGCCATTGCACTCCAGCCTGGGTAACAAGAGTGAAACTTGGTCTCAAAAAAAAAAAAAAAAAAAGAATTGCTAATTTGCTTTGTAGTTTTATTTGTGAGAAATCTTTGAGGCTTAGGATGAAGAATTGTTACTCAGAAGGAATTATGCTGGGCACCTGGGAATGATCAGTTCAGAATCATTCTATATTAAATTCTCAGCTTGGGGATTTCTGGTCACCCACCTAGTTAGGGACAACCTGTTGCTCCAAATACTCAGCAGGGATTTTTCTTTTTTTCTTTCGGCTCCAGGGCTTGAGATGACTGATCACTCCTGATTCCTTTGCAAGTGGCTGAGTTGCTTCTAGTTTGCCACTACAATGAGGGTACAACCATCTGGAGGGGTCCAAACTTTAAGAGACTACTGATTGGCATGCCAGTTTGGCTGTGCTCTCAGCTGGATCTTCTCTTTGTACCTCTTGTAAAGCTGAAAATGAAGTTCACCAGGTTTTTCACAAATGCCCTCAGGGCAAAGGCCAGCTGTGCTCCCCTCTGGATTCTTCTTTGGGTTCTTCTGTGCCTTCAGCCCTGGCCTGAGAATTCCTTATGTCCTGTCAGAATTTCAGGTGCTGTTCTGTAGACATTCTACATGAGCTCAGGCTGTAGCTCCTTAAGTAATTCTTAATGCTGGCACTCACATGGGCGTGGACAGGCACGTGCGCACACGCGCGCGCGCACACACACACACACACACACACACACCCCCTAAGTTGCTCGGTTTTCAGAGCACTGTCTGATCCTGGTAAGTGACCTGCCACGTGGCCGGAACCCCCAGCTTCATCTCACCACCTTCCTTCTTTTCCCCTCCCTTTACGCCATCGGTCTGTGTTCTAAGATCTTTAATATCTACCTTAAATCCTTTCTGGGATTATGTAAAAATCAAACAACTGTCTTAGCCACCATCTCCTTTTCTAGGGATAGGAGTGATTGATTCCTTCACCGTAGGCCTCTTATACCGAAGAAGTGTGTGATGTGCTCCACAGTCACTCACAACCGTTAGACGCTATCAGAGCAAATACTTGTTGTTTAAAAGCTTAGTGGTGAATTTTTTTTTTGAATGAAGCTAAATAATTTCAAAAGCACCCAGGGAAGACCAGATGCTTCTGGAATGATTTAGCCTCATTCAAAAAAGCACGCAGATGATAAAGAACATGCATACAACAAAGAATGTGACCTGAGATTTTCTGTAACTTCAGCAGACAGTATTTGAACCATCAATCAGTAATCAAGCTCTGCCATGGGAACTGCGCCTTTGCTATGGTTCAGACCCTTCTAACCTCATGTTGAAGCGGCATCTCCAGTGTTGGAGATGGGGCCTCCTAGGAGGTGTTTGTGTCACGGAGGCACATCCCCCATGAGTGAATTAACGCCGTTCACGCGCTAATAGTTCTTGCTCTAACCAACCCATGAGACCTTGTTGTTGCAAAGAGTCTGGGGCCTCCTCCACCCCTCACCTCCTCTCTCTGCACTTGACTCTGCACACGTCAGCCCCCTTCACCTTCTGCTATTAAGCCTGAGACCCTCGCCAGATGCAAAGCACAATCGAACTTTTCAGCCATCAGAATCATAAGCCAAACATACTTTTTTCTTTATAAATTACCTAGGCTTAAGTGTTCTTTTACACTAAGAACTCCTTTGTACGAAGACACTCCTCATGTCCACCTCTGTAGCCACCGCCGCTCACAGCAGGGAGTCCGCAGCTCCATATGGCGCTCACAGGCAAGGATGTCCACGGCAGCTGTCCACCGCTGTTAGCCACCACCGCTCACAGCAGGGAGTCCGCAGCTCCATGTGGCGCTCACAGGCAAGGATGTCCATGGCAGCTGTCCACCGCTGTTAGCCACCACCGCTCACAGCAGGGAGTCCGCAGCTCCATGTGGCGCTCACAGGCAAGGATGTCCACGGCAGCTGTCCACCGCTGTTAGCCACCACCGCTCACAGCAGGGAGTCCGCAGCTCCATGTGGCGCTCACACGCAAGGATGTCCACGGCAGCTGTCCATCGCTGTTAGCCACCGCCGCTCACAGCAGGGAGTCCGCAGCTCCATGCGGCGCTCACAGGCAAGGATGTCCACGGCAGCTGTCCGTTGTTTGCAGATGATTTGCAAGTTGATGCTTTAGTCAAGCGTCTGGCTCCACTTCTTGGGCTCCGCTACGTCTCCTCAGCCATTTCACTGTTGCATACAGAGGGAATGGTGGGAGGAGCACGTGAAATCAGGTGCCGTTCTGGAGACATTCTACATGAGCTCAGGTTGTAGCTTCTTAAGCTTGTCCTCCATATCACTGGGACAATTTTTTACGGCACCATTTACTTCTTTCCTTGAAAGACTTCAATTTTGCAATTCCATGGTCAGTTTCTTGCAAGCTTTCCGTATCTCACTGATCTCCCCTTTAACCTCAGTGGATCTGTCTTCTCATCTCAGCTTGTCTCCATTTACGATTTCGGCTCCCTGCCTCGTTGAAATCCTGTGCTATGCATCTTAAACACTGTCTTCTGGAGAACAATTTCCCCAGGTTTGCTGTCTCTCTGGGCTTCGATGGTGACGTCTATTCCCAGTTCTGCAGAATTTGCACCGGATATGCAGAGAGCCATCAGTCCCATCCTCTTTTCCTCTAGGGTGCTGGTCAGGGTGGTGCTGCTGGGAGACTGTGACCTGCCTCAGGGCTCGATGGCACCCAGCGGCTGTGGGAAGCTGCCTGGAGCACAGGGACTCTGAGGGTACCAGGGCTTCCCTCGTACGGGTCATGCCTTTCAGGGTACAGTGCACCCTGTACCCTTTTCCTGTCCAGCTGATTTTCGGGAGGTGCCTCTCTGAAGCCTATGAGAAGACAGGTACTGAATGGTAGAGTTCAGGGTGCAAAGGAGCTTGCTTTGCCTGGGAACGCCAAGGTAACAGCTTAGAGAAAGGGCTGAGGTCTTTTCCGGTCCAGTCCTGTCTCACGCTTCTTAGTGGAGAAGAGAGAGTCGAGGGATGAGGAGCATGCCCCTCTGTTGTCAAATACTCAGACTTCCTGTTTTGATGGTGGAGCACGGCTGGACGGTTTGCCAACTCGTGTGTGTGTCTGTGTGTGTGACAGCAAATTCCTTCAGCCTTCTAGGGAGTAAACGTTCCCCCGATTCTAGAAGTAAATGATCATTTGTTTCACAGTTAAATTTCACTGCATTCTATGGATCATCCTAAATGTTTGAGCAGAAAGCTAGGATTGGTAGGGTCAGAGGCTTCTAACCAGAAGCCATCTTAGAATGGCAGGTGTTCGTTATTAAAAGGTCTTAGATCAGTACAATTGGGTAAAAAGAATTCTAAGTTTAGACTTAAAGGCAAGTATGAAGATGAGCGGTCTACATCTATACATCGTTCACTGCCTGGAAAATAAAGATGAATTTATACCTTCATAGCTCGTCTGCAACGCACTACTTCTAAAGACGGACACATGGCCCACATTCTAGGGCATTCTGGGGTCACTGCTGACACGAAGAGGCAAGTACACGACAAGCATCCTGGCCCTCGAGTTTGCGTTGGTGACTTTTCTGAAGCTACTTCACTCTCTAGAGAATGAAACTTGGGTAGATTTCAACGTGACCATACTGCCATGTATCCTACCTGAACCTCGGCCTTAATTTCCAGCACAGCCTGTGTTCACAGCCTGGCTTGGTTCTTGCTGCAGTCTCTGCAATATTCGGAAAGAGAAGCCACAGAGGACGATGATGTAATATTTGTTACGCGGCCAAAGGGGACCAAATGTGTGAACAGAGTACACTTTAGAGATCAGCTTGTCACGTGGGCAATCGCTTCACGTCTCTGAGTTTCAGAACGCTCATTTCTGTGAAGACAGTAATGTGACCGCACTGCTGAAAGAATGCTGCCGTTTTCTGCTGCATGTGTACCGATACAGAGAGAAACTGTGCTTTCCCTGATGAACAACAGGGTCTTGGGGCAGACAAGGAGGGGATTTCCAGCATGAAAAGTGGGGAAATGTGGGGCACGCAAGGGGTCAGCCCCCATCTGCTACCTTCTTCTCACACGTTTGCTTGACTGTGGTGAGTTCTGGCTACCAGGGAGCCTTAAGTGTTTTTATACCCACATCTTGAGTACAGGTGTTTTGTTCTTTGCCCTGATGCTACACTAGCCCAGCCAACCAATGACTTTATTGTTTATGCGTGCTGGCCAGCTGGCGGGAGAGGTGACCGCATTGCTGCCCAGACTTTCCAAAGGGTTGGGGATTGGGCTTATCTTAACTTGCAGTGCTGAATGCATCAGGAATTAGAGACGAGAAATGTGCAAAATTTTTCTTTGAAAGGTTTTGAAAGACCCACAAGCCAAAAAAGTCACTAGAAGGCTTCTAAATCAAAACAGCATATCTCTCACATGCTACGGTCTCCCTTCTCTGATCCAATCCTTAAAAATTATAATCAGGATATAAACAGATCCATAAATGAGTAAAGACAGGACATCAAAGGAAAACAAGAAGGAAACCTTTGTTGGATCAGAAAGGACGACTCTTGGAAGGGAAGAATGCAAATGGGAGCCGACGCAGAAGGCCACGGAGGAATCGCCACTGAGGGGCAGTGGATGCTCAGCTGGGCGGGGCTCCTCATGGGTTATCAGCTGGGGGACTTGCGGGCTGAGCAACCAGGCAGTGCCTGCTGCTGCAAAACTTCCCACACCGTCGGCAACAGTGGGAGCATCTGCCTTCGTATTCCTGCAGTGGGAGCGGTGGTCTTGGTAGACACAGCGAAGTGCAAGGAAAAACTGGACAGAAGGAAGTGACAGGACTCAGTAAGCAAAGGAGAGGTGAGGTGTCACCAAACGAACCCCAAATTCCTGAGCGCAAGGAGAAAGTAAAAAGTTAATTTGAAATGAAAATAAAAACACGACAAAGTGTGACGGACTGTGAAACAGGCCGGTGTGGAAAGGATGCCCGACAGCTGTGCTGTAAAAGCGTGCCTAAGTATGGACATTACCTAAGGACAAAATGGTATTGTAGAAAGCTACAGAGGCCTCTCCTTCCACTGGAGAACCATTCAGCTACAAAGAGCAACTGCAATAAATTATTTTGAAGCTCTGGAACCTGGTCAGACATGTTTGGGAGAATGCTTGAGGGAGGAGCTGCTGGTCTTCTGTGCGTGGTGTGCATGAGCCAGCTACCACCTCCATTTCTTAGTCCTGCTGTGCTACAAGGCCAGCAACCCACATTCCTGGAGCAGCCGATGTCAGAGTGAGCAGCAGGGACCTCAAAAAATGTGAGGTGCTACGTTTTGGCTAGCCGGGTGGTGCCCTGAGGATGAGCACAGAGCCTTGCCTTGGTTTTGATTCACTCGGAACAACCAGAAGAAAGAATTTCAGAGCTTAGAAACAGGGCTTTTGAATTAACCCTGTCAAACAAAGAGCAAGAAAATATAATTTAAAAACAAAGCCTCCCCAAATTTGGAATTATGCTAAATGGCCAGACCTAAAAATAATGAGTATTTCTGAGGAAAAAGAGAAATCTACAAGTTTGGAAAACGTATTAGAGGGAATAATGAAGGAAACCTTCCCTGGCCTTGCCAGAGTTCTAGAAACCCAAAGACGAGAAGCTCAAAGAACACCTGGGAAATTCATTGCAAAAGCATCACCACCCAGGCACATAGCCATCAGGGTATCTAAAGTCAAGACAAAGCAAGGAATCTTAAGAGCTGTGAGGCAAAAGCATCAGGTAACTTATAAAGGAAAACCTGTCAGATTAGCAGCAGATTTCCCAGCAGAAACCCTACAAGCCAGAAGGGATTGGCATCCTATCTTTAACCTCCTCAAACAAAATAATTAACAGCCAAGAATTTTGTATTCAGCAAAACTAAGCTTCGTAAATGAAGGAGAAATAATTCAAACAAATGCTGATAAAACTAGATACTACCAAGCCAGTAGTATAAGAAGTGCTAAAAAAAAAAAAAAAAAGTTCTAAGTCTTAAACCTCAGAATGCACCAAAATAGAACCCCCTGAAAGTGTAAATCTTACGGGGCTTATAAAACAGTAACGCAAAGAAAAAAAACCAAGGCATTCAGGCAATAAAATAGTAGCTCACATCTCAAAATAACATTGAAGATAAATGGCCCAAATGCTCCACTTAAAAGATACAGAATGGTAGAATGGAGAAAAATTCACCAACCAAGTATCTTCTGTTTTCAAGAGACTCACCTAATGCATAAGGACTCATATAAACTCAAGGTAAAGGGGTGGAAAAAGATATTCCATGAAAATGGAGATGAAAAGCAAAGCAAGCAGGAGTAATTATTCTTATATCAGACAAGACAGACTTTAAAGCAACAACAATTAAAAAAGACAAATGGCGACATCTTATAATGATAAAAGCATCACTCCAAGGGGAAAATATCACAATCCTACACATAAATGCACCTAACATGGAAGCTCCCAAATTCAAAAACAATTATTACTGGGCATAAGAAATGAGACAGATGGTAACACAATAATAGTGAGGCACTCAGTACTCCACTGACAGCACTAGACAGGTCATCAAGACAGAAGCTCAACAGAGAAACAGTGGACTTAAACTCCACCCTAGCACACATGGACTTGATGGGTATTTACAGAACATTCCGCCCAACAACTGCAGAATCTACATTCTTTTCATCAGTACATGGAACATTCTCCAAGGTAGAGCAGATGATAGGTCACAAAACAAATCTCAATGAATTTAAGAAAATCAAAATTCTATCAAGTGTCTTTTCAGATCACAGTGGAATCAAATTGGTAATTAACGCCAAAATGAACCCACAACATTACACAAATACATGGAAATTAAATAACTGCACGTGAATGATCTTTGGGTCAACAATGAAATCAAGAGAGAAATTAAAAAATTATTTGAACTAAATGATAACCGTGACACAACTTATCAAAACCTCCAGGACACAGCAATTAGTGAGATTAACCAAGAATGGAAGAGAGAAGATGCAAATAAGCTCAATCAGGAAGGAAATGGGAGATACTACAACTGACACCACAGAAATACAGAAGAGTATTTAAGGCTACTGTGAACACGTTTATGCACACAAACTAGAAATTCTAGAGGAGATGGATAAATATCCGGAAACACATAACCCTCCTAGATTAAATCAGGAAGAAATAGAAACTCTTAGCAGATCAACACCACCAAATAGTGAGACTGAAACAGTAATAGGCCGGGAGCGGTGGCTCACGCCTGTAATCCCAGCACCACGTGTTGAATAGGGTGTCCTTTCCCCACTTGATGTGTTTTTGGTTTGTTGAGGATCAATTGGCGGTAAGTATTTGGCTTTATTTATGGGTTTTCTATTCTGTTCCATTGGTCTACATGCCGATTTCTGCATCAGTACCATGTTGTTTTGGTAACTCTAGCTTTGTAGTATAGTTTGAATTTGAATAATTTGAAGCCTCCAGATTCGTTGTTTTTGATTAGTCTTAACTGGCTTGTGAGGTCTTTTCTGGTTCCATATGAATTTTAGGATTGTTTTTTCTGGTTCTGTGAAGAATGATGATGGTATTTTGATGGGAATTTCATAGATTGCTTTTATAGTTTCCTTGTGGAGATCTTTTATCTTTTGGGTTAGGTATATTCCTAAGTGTTTTGTTTGTTTGTTTGTTTGTTTTTTGCAGCCGTTACAAAAAGCATTGCCTTCTTTGCTTCTCAGCTTTGGCATATAGCAGTGTTACTGATTTGTGTACACTAATTTTGTATCCTGAAACTTAAGTTTCAGGATTTTTCAAATAATTTTTCTGCATCTATTGAGATAATCTATGATTTTTGTTTTTAATTCTGTTTATGTGAAGTATCACATTTATTGACTTGCATATGTTAAACCATTCTTGCATCCCTGGTGTGAAACACACTTGGTCATGGTGTATTATCTTTTTGTTGTGCTATTTGATTCCATTGGCTAGTATCTTGTTTAGGATTTTTGTATCTATATTCATGGGACATATCGGCCTATAGCTTTCTGTTTTTGTTATGTCCTTTCTGGTTTTGGTATTAGGGTACTACTGCCTTCATGGAATGATTTAGGGAGGATTCCTTCTTTGGAATAGTTTTCATATGATTGGTATGAATTCTTCTTCGAATAGCAATTCTTCTTTGAATGCCTGCTAGAATTCAGCTGTGAATTCCTCCTGGACTTTTTTTTGGCAACTTTTTATTTACTCTTTCTTTTCTTTTCTTTTCTTTCTTTCTTTTTTTTTTGAGGTGGAGTCTCACCCTGTTGCCCTGGCTGGAGTGCAGTGGCATGATCTTGGCTAACTGCAACCTCTGCCTCCCAGGTTCAAGGAATTCTCCTGCCTCAGGTGAGCCCTCATCCAGAGTGACTGGTGTCCTCATAAGGGGAGATTACGACAGAGACACAAACAGGGAAGACTGTGGGAGGACACAGAGAGCAGGCGGCCATCTACAAGCCGAGGAGAGAGGCCTCGGGAGAAACCAACCCTGCAGACACCATGCTCTGGGACCTCCAGCCTCTGGGGATGTGAGAAAATGCATTTCTTGTTTCAGCCCTTCATGTTTGGTTCCTATGCAGAAGCTCTAGCAAGGAAAACACCTGCTCCATGCAGATCTGTGGTTTTCCGTGCCCTTGGGTAAGAACCTGGGAGTGGGAGTGCTGGGTCGTATGATCAGTGTACACTCAGCATCTGAAGCTTTGCCCAACTGCTGATGTGCCATCATCTCTCACCTCCATTAGTAGTGAATGAGACTTCCAGTGCTCCCGCCTCTTCTCTTCACCAACACTCGAGAGTGATCATCTTTTATTAAATTTTTTTTTTAGAGACAGGGTCTTGCTATGTTGCCCAGACTGGCCTCAAACTCCTGGCCTCAAGGGACCCTCCTCCCTCATGGGCCACCCAAAGCTCTGGGATGTCAGGTGTGAACTTGTGCCTGGATTGTATCATTAATAATTTTATTCTTGCAGCCATTCTACTGTGGTTGGCCTGGGGTTACCCGGTGTCAGTATTGCTGCCCTGGTGAAGACTGTGCTACAATATTTCATCCATTGAAAAACTGAGTTTTTTAAAATTACTGAGTTTTCACGATTCTTTAAATATTCCAGATAAAACGATATGACTGGCAAATATTTTATTTTAGTTGGTGGCTTCTATTTTCATTCTCTTCATGGTGACAACTGAAGGAATAATTTTAAATACTTAAAGTCAATGTGTCATTTTTTTCTGAAAGTGTTTTAGGCATCTAGCAAAGACAACATTCCCTAACAGTCTATCAAAGACAACATTCCCTAACGGTCTATCAAAGACGACATTCCCTAACGGGCTATCAAAGACGACATTCCCTAACGGTCCAGCAAAGACGACATTCCCTAACGGTCCAGCAAAGACAACATTAACTAACGGTCCAGCAAAGACAGCATTCCCTAACGGTCCAGCAAAGACAGCATTCCCTAACGGTCCAGCAAAGACAACATTAAATAACGGTCCAGCAAAGACAACATTCCCTAACGGTCCAGCAAAGACAACATTCCCTAACGGTCCAGCAAAGACAACATTCCCTAACGGTCCAGCAAAGACAACATTAACTAACGGTCCAGCAAAGACAGCATTCCCTAACGGTCCAGCAAAGACGACATTCCCTAACGGTCCAGCAAAGACGACATTCCCGAACGGTCCAGCAAAGACAACATTCCCTAACGGTCCAGCAAAGACAACATTCCCGAACGGTCCAGCAAAGACAGCATTCCCGAACGGTCCAGCAAAGACAGCATTCCCGAACGGTCCAGCAAAGACAGCATTCCCGAACGGTCCAGCAAAGACAGCATTCCCGAACGGTCCAGCAAAGACAGCATTCCCGAACGGTCCAGCAAAGACAGCATTCCCGAACGGTCCAGCAAAGACAGCATTCCCGAACGGTCCAGCAAAGACAGCATTCCCGAACGGTCCAGCAAAGACAGCATTCCCGAACGGTCCAGCAAAGACAACATTCCCGAACGGTCCAGCAAAGACAACATTCCCGAACGGTCCAGCAAAGACAACATTCCCGAACGGTCCAGCAAAGACAGCATTCCCGAACGGTCCAGCAAAGACAACATTCCCGAACGGTCCAGCAAAGACAACATTCCCGAACGGTCCAGCAAAGACAGCATTCCCGAACGGTCCAGCAAAGACAGCATTCCCGAACGGTCCAGCAAAGACAACATTCCCGAACGGTCCAGCAAAGACAACATTCCCGAACGGTCCAGCAAAGACAGCATTCCCGAACGGTCCAGCAAAGACAGCATTCCCGAACGGTCCAGCAAAGACAGCATTCCCGAACGGTCCAGCAAAGACAGCATTCCCGAACGGTCCAGCAAAGACAACATTCCCGAACGGTCCAGCAAAGACAACATTCCCGAACGGTCCAGCAAAGACAGCATTCCCGAACGGTCCGGCAAAGACAGCATTCCCGAACGGTCCGGCAAAGACAGCATTCCCGAACGGTCCGGCAAAGACAGCATTCCCGAACGGTCCGGCAAAGACAACATTCCCGAACGGTCCGGCAAAGACAACATTCCCGAACGGTCCGGCAAAGACAACATTCCCGAACGGTCCAGCAAAGACAGCATTCCCGAACGGTCCAGCAAAGACAGCATTCCCTAACGGTCCAGCAAAGACAACATTCCCGAACGGTCCAGCAAAGACAGCATTCCCGAACGGTCCAGCAAAGACAGCATTCCCGAACGGTCCGGCAAAGACAGCATTCCCGAAGGGTCCGGCAAAGACAGCATTCCCGAACGGTCCGGCAAAGACAGCATTCCCTAACGGTCTACCAAAGACAACATTCCCTAACGGTCTATCAAAGACAACATTCCCTAACGGTCCGGCAAAGACAGCATTCCCTAACGGTCTATCAAAGACAACATTCCCTAACGGTCTATCAAAGACAACATTCCCTAACGGTCTAGCAAAGACAACATTCCCTAACAGAAAGTCCCGAGGCTGTTCTATGATTTTTCTAGAAATGTTGGTATCCTCTCTTACTATGTGGTCTGTGATGGATTCTGCATCCGTTTTCTGAGGAGCTGAGCTGTGTGTGTGTGAGTTTGGTCATCCTGCTGCTGCAGCACGTTCATTAAAAATGCTTCCATTTCCCCCCACTGCCTCGCCTTGCCACCTTCCACTAGAGCCAAAGACCAGAAATGGACAGAAGGGCTTGTTTCTGGAGTTTCCAGTTTGTTCCATTCGTCGACTCAGGGTGTCCTCCCTGGACAACGCTGTCGGCAGCCGTGGCCCACTCCGAGGGGAAGTCTGTGGACTGTAGGTCTGTGGAGCTCAGCACTGGGCTGTGCCATGGACACGGTGTCAGTGATGTCACGCTCATTTTCAGACGGAATTCTTCTCCCCGACGTGAACGGTGAACCAACAGTGTCGTTTTCATAGGATTGTCCTGGAGCCCACGGAGATGCAGGGTTGGGATTCAACGTGATGCTGACGGATCTTCTCTGCTTTGGACCAGGCGTCACGTGGCTTCACACGAGGGTGACTGTAATTCATCGTCCACCCCGAGACACTGCGGAGAGACCGAGGGGACTCACGATTGTACCCGGGCAGCAGGTGTCGACACGCACGATCCCAGGCAGAGAAAATCCCGTGAGTCCGTGCGCCACATGGAGGGAGGGAACTTCGGTGGCTGAGGCTAGGCTGGGGCGGGCTGCTTCTCCGTCGGTTTCCACTGAGCGTGTCTCAAATCTTCAGTGGAAGTGCAGGCAAGGGGCAAGGCTTGGACGCCAGCGCCACTGTTCCTCCAGGCCGGGGCTGAGCCCTTTTCATTTCCAAGTCTCAGGAGCCTGTTCCCTGAAGTCCTGGGGAGTGTGGTGAGGTGGCCCTGCCCCCACAGGGAAGGAGAAGTCCCTGTAACCCCCAGAAGCTGAAGCTGGCCCCCTCACAAGGCCTGCTCAAAAGGACACCCCCGCGGCCCGATGTGATGGCTCACGCCGGTAATCCCAGTGTTATGGGAGGCTAAGGCCTGAGGGTTGCTTGAGACCAGAAGTTCCAACCAGCCTCGGCAAGAGTGAGACACCATTTCTTAAGAAATAAAACATAAATTAGTTGGGTGTGGTGGCACACAACTGCACTTTCAGCTACTCTGGAGGCAGAGGTGGGAAGATCGCTTGAGCCCAGGAGGTGGAGGCTGCCTTGAGCCCTGATCCCACCACTGCAATCCATCCTGGGTGACAGAGTGAGATCCCATCTCTAAAAATTAAATGACCCAGCAGAAACCACTGGAAGCCGACCCCTGAGGAGGAACAGAAAGCCCTAAAGCCGGCAGCCGCGCTGGGCTTTCCCTGTGAAGGACGGACAGAGTCCATGGAATAAACACGCATCACTCACATACATATATACGTAACCACACACCACACACACACACACCTGCCACCACACACCAGAGACATGCACATGTGACCACACACCTCTATTCCCACCTGTCTCCTACACAGTCCTTCCTCAGCATTTATTTTAAAAACAGCACGTTGATTCTGCCATGACTAACAATTTCCCTGCATCCTTTATCACATCGCTGTCCCCCGCTGCATGTTCTGGGCCCTTCGGAGCCTGCCCTGGGCATCTGCGTCACCGCAGCCTGACCGTGGGGCTCCAGTGCTGGGGACTCCCACTTTGGCACTTGTGTGTCTCACCCACAGCTGGGAAGCGTTCCTGCCTCTCACTCGATCTCTCTTCTGTGCTCCACCCACCATCATTCCCATGTGGGTGGCACCCTCGGACACAGAGTGCCTCCATTCTGAATGCTGCCCTAACCTCAGCTTGGGGGGACCGCAGACCACACATTCTGCACCCGGCCCTGTCCTCGGGGCCCAGCGTCCGGCGACCACAACTTACCTGTGCCGACGAGCCCCCGTCTGGGTGTACGGGAGCCAGAGAGGTGGCACAGGCAGTTGGGCCTCAGCAGGGACTTTTTGGCCTTGACCCTGGTGGGACGTGCAGGAGGAAAGAAACTCATCTCAGCTTTGTGGGGGCCGAAGGGTAGTGCGGGGGCTGCAGTGTGTCCTGTAAGCACCACTGCTGTGGGGCCACATGCCTCAGAACCTGGAGACCAGCAGCTCCCAAGTGGTTGTGAGTGCTCCCGGGAGGTCGGGTGAGTGCTCCCGGGTGGTCGGGTGAGTGCTCCCGGGAGGTCGTGTGAGTGCTCCCGGGTGGTCGTGTGAGTGCTCCCGGGAGGTCGTGTGAGTGCTCCCGGGAGGTCGTGTGAGTGCTCCCGGGAGGTCGTGTGAGTGCTCCCGGGTGGTCGTGTGAGTGCTCCCGGGAGGTCGTGTGAGTGCTCCCGGGTGGTCGTGTGAGTGCTCCCGGGAGGTTGTGTGAGTGCTCCCAGGTGGTTGTGTGAGTGCTCCCAGGTTACCGCACAGTGGGAAATGGAAGGAGCTTATCGTGTAAAGGACCGTGACTCCCTCCCACTGGGACGCTGTAAAGCAGGGCCTTCTCACAGCGTGCAGGCCCCGCCCTGGACCAGTGCCTTAGCCAGGGTGTGTCCTCAGTGGGTATAGCCTGGCTCACTGGCAAGTGGCAGAATGGCGCCTTGGGGCCCACAGCATTCCACATTTGTAGCAATCTCTCACAGCAGACAGAGGACCCTAAGACAGGAGCAGGGACGTGGATTGTCCTCACAGGCCCCAGTAATCACCTGAGCCTCGGAAAACAGAGGAGTGAGGAGGAAGAACCCGGAGGCTGAGAGCAGGAGGAGGACGTGCGAACCCGGTGCTTATGGGGGGCTCGAGGGGGCTACGTGGCGCCTCAGAAAACCGTGACGCCCGGTGCACCCTGAAGGGGCTGGGGACAGATGCTTCCCCAGGAGCCCCAGAGAGGACTCTGGCCCCTGACTGTGGCT